>NC_072895.1:43750000-44375000 GCF_027943255.1 Anastrepha obliqua
AAATCGGCGATTGTACAAATTGGCTCATTTGGAATAGATTTGAATGTTATTAATAACCTGTAATCGGTTCTAGATAAAGGTATTCGAAAGATACGAAATTTGAAACCAATCTGAGATCAAAAAAGCAATCAAAGAAGAATACCAAAAAATTTATTCTGTGGATGCAAAGAAGTTAGTTGAATGGGTTCAAAGCAGGCTCGAAGCTATTAATTTCAAGAAGAAATACATTACGAAATGTAAATTTGCTACAACTTTAAAATTTGTATTACCATATTAGTTATCAGCAATGTGTTTTTAGGACTGCATGATTTTGTCACACAGTTGCCTTAAGGCTGGCGCAGTTGCCGAATGGGTTAGTGTAAAGATGTAAGCGCCAATTATAAGTTACAGTCACTTACACCTTATTTGATACACACACATTTTTTTTGTAAAATGTTCCATTTTTCAAAATATTTTGCGAAAATGAAAAAACAGAGTATGCAGATATTTTATTTATTATATTTCATTTCATTTCTCAACATAAAATACAAAAAAGTGACTAATTTTTTGATTGTAATGCAAAAAACAAAAACAACATACAGACAATTCACGCCGCAACTTGAACGATACAGTAAAAAGTACCACTATTCCCGACGCAAGTTTCAACAAACGAAATTGCATTTTTAGTATGCGAGTGAGTTTGACATAAAGTAATATTAAATCTTGTTTTTTAGCCATTGGACCGCGTACTTCGATAGAAGGGCGTGAGCTAGTTTTGGAGCATTTCAAAGAAGGAATGCCGCGTCGTAAAGTAGCTGAATAGTTCAGCACATTATTGAACTTTTTATGCATGAAAATCGTAAGGTTTGCCATCCAGAAACTGCTCGAAGAAAACTGAGGTAAGCAAATTTAAATGACAAACCCTAATACACCTTTCGTAGCAGCTAGGAATAGCGCCAACAGATTTCAGTTTGCGCGTGACCATCTAAATAAGACCCCAGCCTTTTGCAGGGCCATAGCTTTTGTAGTCGAGGTAAAAATAAACTTATTCGGACCATATGGCAAACTTTTCATTTAGTACGAGGCAAATACGAAGCTCAAACTCCAAAACTTGCGAGCTAATATAAAACACTGCGGTGGCAACGTTATGGCTTGGGCATGCATGCCATCAAATAGAGTTGGAAATTCGACTTTATCGAAGAAACAATGAACAAATATGTTTATTTAAAAGTTCTGCAAGAAAATTTGTTTCAAAGCGCTCGAAAATTCCAAATTGAAGATAACTTTCACTTTCACAAGTCAAAAATAATACAAACATGGTTGTTATTGGGTTGGAGAATAAGTGCATGACATTTTTATATTTTATTTCATTTTACAACGATTTGATTGTTGTTGGGCAAAGGGTAAGTATTCATTCGATAGAGTTCATTCTGCTCTACAAAACTATGTTAATTACATGTTTGAGCTATTAGTTGTAAGGCTTAGAAATTGAGTACCCAGGAGGCAAAACTCAACATTTTCGACACCTGCACTTCTTTGCTTTTCATCGAGGTCAAACAGCAGCCGAAGCGGTCCGGGCCATTTACGACGTGTATAGAGAACATGTCATAAGCGAGTCTTCCACACGGAAATAGTTTGCAAAGTGCAAAAATGGTGACTTTGACGTCGATGACACGTCCCGCAGTGGAAGGCCTTCTGAATTCGATGAAAAACGTCTCAAGTCCCTTTTTAAGAAGAACGATCGCCAAACCAGTCGTGAATTGGCGAAAAAAATGAACTGTGATGATACAACGAATCTCAACCTTCAGTCAATGAGCTTTACTGAAAAATTGGGAGTCTGGGTGCCTCACGAGCTCAACGAAAAAAACCAAGAAAATCGACTTGAAAATGCTTCTCAGCATCCGGCCCGCCATCGAGCAACACGCGGGCATAAAAAGCGCTTTTTTACCGAATCGTCACGGAAGATGAGAAATGGTGCCTATACATCAATATGAAGCAAAGCAAGAAGTGGATGGCTTCAGGAGATACGCCAAAGCCGAGAGTCAAGCCGGATCTTTCTCCAAAGCAGATCATGATATGTGTTTGGTAGGACTGGGAGGGTATGGTGCACTAGGAAATGCTTGAAAGGAATGCCACGGTCAACAAGGAGCTCTACATTGCCGACTGAAAAGTCCTGATCGACAAAGTCAAACCATACTCCTTCACGACAATGGCAGGCCCCATGTTGCACAAGTCGCCAAAGCCGCACTCGAAGAGGTTCTTCAATATGCACCGTATTCATCGCACCTTGCATTAACCGATTACCATCTTTTCCGCTGCCTGTCAAATCATATGAAGGGCGTTACCTTCGATAACAAAGAGGTTCATGAAAACTGGCTCAACAACTTCTTTGACACCAGACCAGACGATGTTAGGCGGAACGGCATCAACGAATTGGTCGAGAAGTCGGAAGAGGTTGTAAATAGCAACGGCGAATATATAATTAATTAACTTATTGATATAATTACCGTTTTTTGTTAAAATGAAAGTCTTCGGGAAAAATGCTACGACTTCTGCACAATTACCAGATTTTAACGTCATCGTACAAATATAAGAAAATATGACAGTCATAATAAATCTGAAAAAGGCGATACTTGAAGAGTAAAAACAAATTAGTCCAGAATACACAAGAAAGAAATCCATGCCACGTAGTCTTCAAAACTATGCAATATATCCTGAATATTGAAAATTAATGATTTTTTTATATTTAAAATAAAAACATGGTTTTTTACCAACTGTCAAATCAATTTTGTCACAAATGTGTTTTATTTTTCGTTATTCTCATTATTGGGTTTAAAAATTTTACTGCATCATTTTGGCTGTAACACACTGTATGCCAATCATCAAAATATTTATCAAACGCATTTTCTGGAATCCACTTCAGTTCTCGAATCAAGTTTTCTTTTAAGTCATCCATCAGCTGAAAACGGCTGGCTCGTAAAGTAAAATCAAATTTTATTGATTAATCTTAAATAATTTCAGCATATCAAATGTCTTATATTCCTTTATTTCTAAACACGTAGGTAGGTACTACACCTACCTACTCTACACCCACTACACATAATAAATGCACATTTAAAAAAACCGCCACTTCTCCTGGCATCCAGCTCAGGCTCCGCTCAAGCTATTTAGTTTCCTATCGGGATCATTCATTTTCACTTGATAACCTTGAGCGATTTGCCGACGTCGATGAAGGCTGCCACTGCATGATCGACGTCGTCCGTTGTGTGCGCTGCCGATATTTGTACGCGAATGCGCGCCTTCCCCTTAGGTACCACCGGATAACTGAAGCCAATGACATAAATGCCACGCGCTGTCGGTAAAGGAGTATGCGAATGAAAAGTGTTTTTAATCCAGCTGTTCAATTCAATTTTACTTACAAAGCATTTGATCGGCGAAAATTGAGGCGAGACGCGCATCGCCCAACATCACTGGACAAATGGGGTGATTTTCCCCAGCGATTGTAAATCCGGCCTTTGTCATTGCATCACGGAAACGCTTTGTATTGCTTTGCACACGCTGTGACAATTGATCGGAGTGCATCAGCATATCCATGACTTTGATGCCTGTCGCCACCACTGGTGGAGGCAGTGAGTTCGAGAAGAGATAAGGTCGTGATTTCTGACGTAGCAACGTAATCAATTCTTTAGGGCCAGTTGTGTAACCGCCGGCAGCGCCACCTAGCGCTTTACCCAATGTTGAATTTATAATATCGACCCGCCCCAAAAGATTATAGTACTCCTCAGTACCGCGTCCAGTAGCGCCAAAGAAACCAGTCGCATGACATTCATCTATAAATACGAGCGCATCATATTTGGCTGCGAGATCGACGATTTTCGGCAAAGGTGCGATGTTGCCATCCATTGAGAAGACGCCATCGGTAACAATCAATTTAAGGCGCGCCGACGACGATTGCAGTTGTTTTTCCAAATCTGTGTTTATTCGAGAATATATTATTGGGTAACAGGACAAATCTTTTCACGCTCTTACCTCCCACATCACGATGCTTGTAGCGTTGTTTCTGTGCCTTACACAAGCGTATGCCATCGATGATGGAGGCGTGGTTTAATTCATCAGAGAAGACTGCATCGTCAGGTGTGAGGATAGCTTCAAAAATACCGGCATTTGCGTCAAAGCAAGACGCATATAAAATTGCATCCTCGCGTCCATGGAACTGTGCGATCTTCTTTTCCAATTCCTTGTGTATCGATTGTGTGCCGCAAATGAAGCGTACCGAGCTAAGCCCGGCACCATATTTGTCCAGCAGCTCTTTGCTGTAGCTTACCACTTCGGGATTGTTCTACGAGGAATTAGAAAATATATGGAGTGAGATTATGTACAGAAGAAACTATCATAGATAGAAATTTAAAATAAACGCAATTTCGCTGATATGATCCGTGCTAAAAAGCTTGGAGTAAGTAAAATAAAGTTAATGAAAAAAATGTTTCTGTTTTTGCGGAAACTATTGGGTATGGGAATAAGTTTTCGTCCTTTCTTAGCCAAAGTTACGAATTATTAAAGCAATTAAATAATACAAGACATTATGTGAAGTATGTGCTTCCATCTTTCGGGCAGCATACGGATTCCTCTGACGAGCCAGCTTGCGTTGCTCTCATAGGAAGTGAACCGCTCTCCAAAAGATGGTAATCCGAAGGTGCAATGTCTGGGAAATATGGCGGGTAGGGCAAAATTTAACAACTCAGTTTTCTAAATATTTCTGAACCGATTTAGCAACGTGCGCCCTAGCGTTGTCATGCAGCATAATTAGTTTGTCATGTCTACCGTCCCATTCTGGCCGCCTTTCATTGAGAGCTCGATTCAAACGCATTGGCGCAGTCGGTAAGAATTGCCAGTGATGCTTTCAGATGGTTTAAGGAGTTCATAATAGCTGACACCGTTCTGATCGCACCAGATGCACAACATAACTTTTGATGCATGAATATTTTTTTTCGTTGTCGATGGACCTGGTTAAACTGGCAGGCTCCAACATTTTCGACGCTTAGGGTTGTCATAATAAACTCATTTTTCCTCGCCAGTGACGATGCGATGCAGAAAACCTTTTCTTTACTGCCATTTAAAAAGTATCTCACAGTTCGCCAAACGTCTCTCGATATCCCTCTCCTTCAATTGATGTGACACCCAGTTACCTACTTTCTAGACTATTCCGATCACGTGCAAATGTTTAGCGACGACTGCTCTGTCAATATTTAACTCTTTAGACATATCATCAAGGGTTCATCCAATAATTGTTGTAATTGAGTATCTTTGATTTTTTTCGGTGCCTCTTCGCGATCTTTATCACTCACCCCGAAATCGCCACTTTGGAAGTGTCGAAACTACTCTTTACAAGTTGTATTATATTTGATGGAGCGTGATTACCGTAAATATTAAGCAATATACGACTCGTTGTAGCTGCACTTTTCTTCGAAAGGTAATGATGAAGTATGACTTCCCAAATGTTGTTTTTTCCGGACGAACGTAGACATTGTTGACGTCAGATAAAAAAGAATCTTTAGGCGAATGCAAACTACTGCGATCGAGACCTCACATACTTATACACCTTCCAATCACCACTATATCACTATAGCGAACACAAAAATAGTATCAACAGCGACAACCCTCTTTTTCTAGGGCGGAAACTTATTCTCATAACCAATAAAAATGGAGCAGATGTTAAAGGTAAAAGTCAATTTTACGTATTCTGAAAACCATTTGACCCTTTACAAAACTTAGCACATCATTAGAAAGATAATTTATTTTGAGACAAGCAGATATTTTTTCAGTTTTTGAAGAAATACAATTTTTATAAAAAAAATACGAAAAAGGCTGGTACCGTCTAATAAAAAATAAATAAATAATTGGCGCGTACACTTCTGTTAAATGTTTGGCCGAGCTCCTCCTCCTATTTGTGGTGTGCATCTTGATATTGTTCCACAAATGGAGGTACCGTCTAATACCATTCTAAAATCAGCATAAAGAGATCTAGCAAACCTCAGTTTTCGCTTTTTTCTTGCGAAACGGTGTGTATTTACTTATCAAATCCCAAAATATTTTTTAGCAAACAATTATTTATGACTCTGTCAGAACGAACACAAATTTAGTATTAATTACAATTTATCGGTGAATCAGCACAGTGATCATTGAGTTGTAAGTAATCTGAGTCGTGGTAACTGTACGAAACGCTGGTATCAGTATTAAATATTTTGTGCTTAGCAGAAGGCTACTACCTGCCATAGTTTACAATGAACTTTTGTACACTTGGCAAATTAAAGTCACTCGGAAGAGATGCGGCGGCAAATCACTTATCGTTCGAATAAAACGAACCTGGTATGAGTTCAATAAAGATTCCTCGCAGTTTAGGTACTTATGTATGTACGCCATTAATATTGAAATGGTAGTGGTTGTCGCTCCCACCATTCTCTCCATGTCGAGTTTGGAAAACTTGCAAAAGAAGCTTGGCCGAAAACCTTTCAAAGATATATTTATGTGTAAGTAAGTGTCAGTAAATAATATATGTGCCCTGCCCTTCATAAATTCATATCTAAGATTTCTCTAATATACACCCCGTTGCTAAATTATAAACAGACACTGTGTTTTTTTTAGTTCATAGTACAACAAAAACATATAACGCAAATTTCAAACTATGTCAAAAATTTTTAGAATTTTTCTTAGTATGCCGTTTAATGGCCTATTGAATGTTTTGCATACGATATTATTAAAGCACTTGTGCGATAGAATTGCTCAACAACGTTTGAAAAAAAAATTGCCAAAAATCATACTCAGAAAAATTCTAAAAATTCTGGTTCTAAATTTTTTCAAAATTTGAAACTTCCACTTTAATACAGTAAAATTGAATTGGCTACAAATTTGCATACCCAAAAGTTTTCTAAAGATTCTGTTTAAAAAGTGAAACATTTTTGTGAAAATTTTTTAATAATTTTTTTTGTGAATTTCCTATACAAATTGTCACTTTAATTTAGAGGGGTTTTGTTTTACAATGAGCTACTTTTGTATAAAACAATTACGAAAAAAATTTACCGTGAAAATTATTGCGAATATTGCAAAAAGATAAAGTGATTTAATTACGTGAGCACAAGCGTATCTGTACGTACCGCCAAGCCGAGATAATTATTCGCGCAAAAGTTCAAAATGCGTTTATATGTACCCTCCACAGTGATCTCGGTGCTTTGTGAAGAGGTGATAATGCGTTCCATTTTATAGGTGCCTGCATCTTTAATGTTGGTAATTTGTGTATTGAGAATATCACGGAATTGAGTGAGCGCAGGACGTGCGGTTGAGGCAGCCACATTGGATAAGGCGAAGAACCGTTGACGCTGGCGTAGTAGGCTATCAGCGCCTGCGAGTGAAATGGAGAGGCATTACTTAAAGTGCAAGCAAATTAAAAATATTAAAAATACTATAAAATGCAATTTATTTCGATTGCGCAGGAACATTTTTTGTTTTTTTTTTTTTGCTGACAGCTGTTGTTTATTGGAAATATTTTTCGTTGTGCTTCTTGGCAGCCATATAAATAGAATTCGTAGTGGAATGCTAATATGCATGTATCTATATGTTCAGAGATGCTACATATATACAGAGATGTTACGTACATTAAACGAATCATTAGGTCAGGTCGCTTTCTCTTGCAAAAGACATATATATTTCTATTAATGTATTATAAAAATTCAATTAATCGTAATTTCTGCAAAGTATTTTTGTTAAAAATGATATAAGTTCGAATACAGCATCTGCGGACTACTTTTTTTTACTCTAAATATGTATATACATATATAATTACAATAAAAATAATTTTATTTTTTCTTCGCTCTACTTTCGTGAAACTTTTGAAGTTGTTTTAAAACATTCAGGCAGATTCTGTAATCCACTGCTGCTGTAATTCAATTCAATTGCTAGAAATCGAAATTGAAATTTTCAAATAATTGCATTGAAATTCACTCGTTATTGAATTGATAGCAGTGTAATTGGTAGAAATTGTTCAATGAAATTTATTCGCGCTGAATTACAGACGCTGCCCGGTATTCCATAGTATCTTGAAATTGGTTTTTCTTGAAATATTTTTCTCCATACGTTTTATCAGCCAATAAATAAATCCGCACTAATACTTACATACATACACTTATACTATATATATCTTCATACCTATTTTTTGTCTACATATTTTTTTTTTTAATATTATATTATAAACAAAATTACACACCTTTTAGCAGCGCGAATTTTGAGAAAATCGGCATTTTCCTCCTACGTCAATGGTGAAAATTATTTTCTTTACGTTTGCTCAACGAAATTCTTTGCTACGCGACACACCCTCGATTACTTTCGTTTCTTGACTGAAACATTGTCAATTCGCCGATTCCATAACGAGCGGCGACATTGCCAGTCCAGTACTATTGGAGACCAAATATAAACCATCAAGTGACTGATCAGTCGTTCAAATGGCCGGCCGGCCGGTGGCGCACAGTGAAGCATCTCCATGCAAGCGACGGCCAAATATAGTACAAAACATTTGCCGATTTTTTTGAAAATTTGTTTATGGCCTACTTTCACTTAGAAAAGACGAAATATGATTAGGATTGGCCTACTTCCACGCCTCCACCCTCGCGGGCGGAATTGTTCAAAATTATCGGATTTTGATTTAATGTGGTGTGCGTATGTATTTTACCAATAGAAATATAAGTCTGAAAAATAGCGAAGATTAGTTCACATGTAAGCACCCCACCCACACAAAATGTGGCGCCTAATGTTCTATCCGGTCTGATTTTCATGAAATATGATGTTTATTTTATAATATGCGGGAAAACGCTGAGGCAAGTCTAGGCACAATTTCCATATTCTCGGCACATTTTCCATATCCTCATTGCGTAAGGTATTACCATATAGGGTATTTTTTAGCTGCATCAGAATTATCGATATCGATACCTATGGTTTGGCAGTTCAGAATGACAAACTGTGTTGAAATTTCTGAACAGAAAGAAAAAGGTTTGGCAAGTCATTATGAATAGTTTAAGCACAAGGCTTCTGAATTTTGAAGATATACTTTGAAAAAAAAAAACCTGTTAACGAAGTTCACAGAGTATTGGCAGCATCATCGATCTTTATTTCTTTTGAAATGAGATAGGAGCTATCGTTACGATGCAGGGCGAGCGCACTGAATATTTGGAAACAAATTTGACAACAAGAAGCGCCATTTTATTAAAATTTAGCACATCTTAAATGAGATTAAATTTATGTTTTGAGTAATCGTAGAATTTTAATATGATGAAGCCTAGCCTACTTCCCCACCCGTCAATTAATGTAATCAATGTTTTTACTTATGAATTGTTACTCAGAAATAAAAAAGTTATAATTGATTGTGAGAAAAAGCGGTTGAGTGCTAAATAAATGCAGAGTTGATTACAAATCAAATAAATAATTTTTTTTCAGCCGATGGCCCATGCTGCTAATGCTGCTGCCGCCTTATATTTGTATAGCTTGTTATTATACAAATTTAATAATAATAATAATAATACAATTTTTTCACAAATAAGAAAACTACAGCCTTCCAAAAACAGCTTACAAAATAATTAATTTTTGTAAAAAAAAGCACATCTTTAAACTTCCACTTTTACAAGCGAATTTTTATATTAGAAAAAGTAAATTGCGAATAATTTTCAGCCTCCTATTAATTAGAATACTTTTGATTGATTCCCAACATATTTTTAATAAACTTGCCACTTTCATTTGTGCAATTTTTGGCCACACGCGTTACACTGTGTCTCGGTGTTGTTGATGAGCGCGCATTGTCAGCTACATAAAAATAAGCATACATATTTTCTTACGTATGCGCATCAACAGCTGATTGTTCCTATGTATGAGTATATAGAAAATAATAAATAATTTGCTTATTTTAATACGCGCCAAGAAAGAGAATATGCTGACCTTTTTTTACACATATTTGCACACGTTTGTATGTATACTAAGGCAAGCCGATATTCGAATTAATTATTTTATTTTTATTCTACTGGTACATATACTGTCAAAATAAAAACATTGAAAAAACAAATCGACAAATAAACAAAAATCGCCAATTGTTTAAATTTATTGGCATTTTACGATCTCAAAATTTTAACAGAGCTTATCATAGTTCTCAAGTTATCTTAAATTGAAAATCAATATTTTCTACACTGGATAACTCATGACGTAAAAAGAAATATCATTTTATTAATACTATGCTAATCCATTGGAAGGAGCTAATTTCAATCAAGCCTTATTTTTTACTATTCTTTAATTTTTTTCAACAAAATGCCCCATAAAACGAAATTATCAGATAGAGAGCGCAGGAGAATCAAAGAAATGTAACATCTTATTAAATAATTTTTGGGATGAAGAGCTCTACCATGTTATAATTAGTTATTTATATATATCATTATTTATGCTCCTGCCGGTCATCACAAATATTGGCGACAAATGTGGCATGAAAGATACAGTTGCCATAAGCGTAATCACGGAGGTGGCTCTTGTTTGGGCTGCCATTAGCTCTGGCAAATCGCTTTTACATACAAAATGTTAATAATGCAAATGTACATTCTGTCAAAAAAGTACCGCGAATAAAACGCAAAATAATTGCTTAATCATCAACATTTATTTTTTCGCCTTCAAAATAAGCTCCATTCGAAGCTATCACATATATATATATTTATAATTGGCGCGTACACCCTTTTTGGGTGTTTGGCCGAGCTCCTCCTTCTATTTGTGGTGTGCGCGTCTTGATGTTTTTCCACAAATGGAGGGACCTACAGTTTTAAGCCGACTCCGAACGGCAGATATTTTTATGAGAAGCTTTTTCATGGCAGAAGTACACTCGGAGGTTTGCCATTGCCTGCCGAGGGGCGACCGCTATTAGAAAAATGTTTTTCTTAATTTTGGTGTTTCACCGAGACTCGAACCGACGTTCTCTCTGTGAATTCCGAATGGTAGTCCAGCCATCAAAGCATCTTTTAAAGAGATCTTCTTCAGCTCCTTCAGCGAATTCTCCTTAATGACCTCTATCGACTCAAAGTGGCGTCCGCGGAGTGGCAATTTAAGTTGTTGGAAAAGGATAAAGTCACAGAAGGTTAAATCCGGTGAATTCAGGGGTCGTTCGATATTTGTCGAGTTTTTGGCCAAAAAAGTGATCACAATATGAGCCTTGTGAGACGGTACGTTATCATGGTGCAAGATCCATGAGTTGTCTTTCCTCAAATAATATTCTTTATTTATCGTAGAACCATTTGGAACGAGTCCGAGTACACATAACCATGATAATCAAAGAAAACCAGTAGCATGACTTTCACTTTCGCTTAATAAACGCTGGGTCCGAATTTACTGGCTCAAATATGTCTTCAGCCACCTTCTTCCGATGAATTTTTTGAAAGAAATTCAGCTCTCTTGGAACGAGTCGAGTAGCCACGCGTCTCATGCCCAATTGATGGTGTAAAATGTTGCGAATTGATTCGTTTTCATCCTTTCAAGACGTAGATGGGCGACCAGATCGGGCCAAAGATTTCACAACTTCTCGTCCCTCTTTAAAACTCGTATACCACTCCTTGACCCGTGTTTTTGATAAAGCACACTAAGCATAGGCTTTATGTAACATTTGTAACGACTCGACACACGAAATCCCGTTCAAAACTCCAAATTTAAGACAAATTCTTTGTTCGATATTTTTATCCATAGTGAAAATCGCAGAGCACTCCTGCGGTTGACTGATATATTATAATTAAACGCCAAAAAGAAGCTAATTCACAGATCACGCGTAAACTCTGCGACACTATAGACGGCAGTTGTACCAACATTCCAGCAAAAAAAAAATTTAGAAATTAAGGCGCGCTTTTTAAGGCCAGGTTACCCTTGATTTGTGTGCTTTTTTAAATAAACTTTATTCATAGTACAAAATATATTTATTAATCAATTTTTTTACATGTGAAAAAACAAATATTAAATTGCTTAAAAAAATTTTTTTTTTTTTTTTTTCAAATGGTGGCTTTCAAAATGGCTGCTAAATTTTAGCTGATTCGTAGTTGGATGCCATCATATCTCGAAAACGAATTATCTGAAAGTAAAAAATCAAACGGTTTCATCTTCTGTATTGAATTGGTTATAGCCGCAAGCAGAATCACAAACATTTATTGTTATTTAAAAAAGTTATAAACAATTAAAAGTGAAAAAATAGTGGCAAAAAATTCAAAAGTCCGCCATTTTGTTTTTTTTTATTAAAAATATTTGATTCTGCTTGCGGTCATAACCAATTCAATACAGAAGATGAAACCGTTTGATTTTTTACTTTCAGATAATTCGTTTTCGAGATATGATGGCATCCAACTACGAATCAGCTAAAATTTAGCAGCCATTTTGAAAGCCACCATTTGAAAAAAAAAAAAAAAAATTTTTTTAAGCAATTTAATATTTGTTTTTTCACATGTAAAAAAATTGATTAATAAATATATTTTGTACTATGAATAAAGTTTATTTAAAAAAGCACACAAATCAAGGGTAACCTGGCCTTAAATGAACAATTCCCGTTATTTTTTTGACGGAATGTACATAAGTCTTTCGGACAGTGAACTTATTCAGTTTGGAGAGAAGCTCCATCATGTTAATTGAATATTGCTGCAAAGTAATTTTTCGAGTCCCGCAATATTTAATTACTGCGGTGGCTGGCATTGCCTCCTGATCTTAATTCTATAGAGGATACTCTCCGCTAAAATATTTGCGCAAATTATTTTCTACAGAATTTAAGAAATTTATTCATTAGTGTTTTTTTTTAAGAATACTTATGAAATAAATTCTTTTTTTGTTTCAACAGAACTAACGAAGATTTAAAAAAATAACAATTTAAAAATCTCTATTGGTTTTTTATTATTTAATTATTTTATGAAAAACAAAACTACCAAATGGTAGTCACGCACAAACCATTAGGCCACGGCAGTCGCCATCTTTCTAATGTTACATCCAGTCAAAAGTTATATGAGCAAAATCGCGTTACCGAATCTTCAAAATAATTCATTGAACTACAAGACTTACTAAGGTCTTAAATAAAAAGGAGTGGATTTATTTGACTATAATTTTAATTGTCTAAAAAAATGTCCTATTTAAATTTTTGTAAATTTTATCTATGTTAATATTTTCACATATTTTTCATCTTTAAAAGGTTTAAGTCCTTGATTTCAGGGACGGAAAATAAAAATTTTGGTTTTTATTTAATAAAAAAAAATGAGGATATTCTACATTTGATTTTTTTTTATTATTTTGTTTCAATATTTATAATCACATTTATATTTTTTTTGTTCAAAAGCAGTAATTATTTAAATTTAACTTTTTTTCACTTACGAATATTAATTAAATCCCTGTATTGATATTAATATTTTACGAAAAGTGATTATATCGATTTTTTTATAAAGGGTGGTTAAGTTTCAAGGGCCGGTATTGATTTTCAATAAAGTAAATTTTTTTTTTTAAATTATTATCAGTTCTCTTTATTATGATAATATTGGTATGGCTCAATTACGTATGAAGCAAAATATTGGCCAAATGGCCGCCGCGGTCTCGGTCTCGGTCTTTTCATATCTTCGACAGACCCGGTTTGCTCAAACTTTTGCACAATTTTTCCAATTGTACGCACATTTGGACGATTAAATTGACCGAAAAAATCCCGAAGTGCATTTGATTTGAACGCCCGTTTTCATAATAAGCCTGAATAACTTTAACGAACTGCTCGATTGTGTATATTTCCATTATTCAAATTGCGCTGGTTTGAAATTAAAAAGTGTTAAATGAAATGCGGAAAAAACTTCACGTTTAGGTGTGGTTCACATTCAATATCGGCCCTTGAAATTTAACCACCCTTTATATTTTTTTTTTCATTCCCTAGTATTGATTATTTCTCAATTTAAATGTTTTTGATTAAGACTAATAATCAACTTATGATTTTTGAAAGATGATTATTGTTTTTCCACTCTTTTTTCCTTAAAAAGAGAGTAAGTATTATTCGCTAGTGAAAGTATAAAAGGCAAATAAATACTACGAGTATATAACAGAGTTTTAAAATAATCAGGCAGGTTGTGTGGTTCACTTCGGATTGGATTTCAATGGATTTACCAGAAAATGTCAATGAAATTCACTTGTAATTTTAATTATTATAATTGTTATCGTAGTGTTTATTTATTTGAATTTATCTCAAAGAAGCCTTAATCATTTATTTACGTAGGTAAATCATATTTTATTCTCTTATTATATTTTATATATTTTCTGACTATATTTTTTGGGAGAATCCGCCCAACTTACGTTTTTTTCTGAAAACATAATGATTATAAGTGAAAATGCAGTAATTAAAAGTTTGTACTGCAACCGATTGAAGATTAGATCATTTAACCAAATTTTATATCATAGAAAAATTTATCCTATAGGTAAATTTTTGGAACCGGCTTAGATTGTCACTACGAACTTTCTCACAAAATAAAAAACAAAATCTTCCAAAAACATTAACTTGAAAAATTCATTTTGCGAGCCACTCTAGCGCGCATATCCATTTACTTACATATATATGGGCTCTGGTTGTGGTTCCCATTAATTTATCTAATAAAATTGATATTTTATTCTTCATTAAAGTTCAGCTCCCGGAGTAATATCAATTCGTTTACAGCCGAAAGTGCATTTCAATTGAATGTCTCGTTTTTGCGTCGTTATATCCATACACACACATTCTAGTGTATACTTACCCTGCAGGAAATCGGCTAGTTGCGAACGAATGCTGTTCCAGGCAATGAATTTAGAAACGTCACTACAATGGAGATATTATAACTTACCTCACTAGAATATAACATAATTTCACCCCACAGGCAAACATTTGGTTTCGCTTTCATTACTGTTTGTACCAATAAGTTTTAGATAAGCCGTGTGGCCAAGTTAGCCTTTTCGAGACTAGTTTTAGCATTTATTTTAGTGTTCGAGCTTAGGAATTTTAGTTCTAGCTTCCTAATATTACTCTAGATCAGGGCTGTGGAGAGAGTATTCGGGCCCCGAGGGAAACTTGAGATGCGGGCCCCTTCAAATTTTTTTTATTTATCAAAATGCATATTATGTTATAGTGATATAACATTTAAACATTGAAAACCTAATTGATAAAATTTTTGATAGAATTAATTATGAAATATTGATTAAAATGAATTTTTTATTCATTTTGTGAGCCTTTTCTTGAAAGGGGCCACGCATTTGTTGCCGAAACATAAAAAAATAAAATAAAAGTGTGAAATTGACTGGGGAAACGAATTTAAAAAATTATTTATATAATAACATACCCAGTGAAAAATCAAAAATTTCTAGTCTATAAAAAGTATTATTGCTATCTCTACATTTAATTCTTTATCAACGTAAAGACAAATTGCTTTAAAGAATAACTACGTTTCAAAAGTGGTCTTGATTTAAAATACAACTATCTATATTTAATCTCTTTCACTTTTGTATCACCATATTATATGTATTTATTCTTCGTAATCGTGATCATAACATGCGATATGGTGACACCAAAAAAAGTCTGTGACGGAACTCTGGTAGAAGTATTATTTACTATATTTTTTCAAGCAGGAAATTTCTTGGAATTACCCTCGAGTCCGGGCCCTTCTGGAAACTCTGGGCCCGGGGGAAAAAGTACCCGATCTCCCCCCTTCCCCCCTTTCGTCGGGCCTGCTCTAGATGCTTCTATGTATTTAAAATATTAACACAAATTTTACAAAGTGTAGTTAATAAATTTTTTTAACTTTTTTAAGTAAAACATGAAGCTTGAGTTTTTTTTTTTGATTATCTGTTGATACTTTAGATAAGTTCAAACATTTTTAATGACTGTTGCCTGCCACCACTTCTCTTTTCCAAACAAGAAACTTGGGTCTTTTAGATAAGGATGTTCTTAGGAAGTTTCAGTTGTATTTCTTTTATACATATCTTTTAGTGCGGAAAATCGGTTATATTCTACTTATTAGTACCCATAATAGTAATAAAGTTGGTATATTTGTTTTCAATAATTCCGTTTTACCCAAAAATAACCAGAACAGAAATATTTAAAATGACAATAAAAATGCCGTATTTTATTGAGAAAGTGTGTGTATCTGCATATAAAAAAGACATAAGTGAAATTCATAATCAATTACTATCTAGTCTAGTCAACTTTTTAGTACTGGACATTTTCCAGATGCTTAATTGCAAGAAAAATATAATAGGACTAATTTAAAAAATATTAATATATATTTGTCCGGATGTTTGGAAAATAGCTAGATGGGCCAGTTCACGTCCAATACAGAAAATGCGAATTTGTGAATTTGTTAAATGTCATTCAAGAACTCTTTATGGGGGAGCTAAAATCATGTGGAAATCTATAATAGAACTGTTTTTCTACCAACTTGCGGTCTACTTTATATTATATCTTCTTATGAAATTAAATATTATAAAGTAATAAAATTTTCTCTGGAAACTTTTCAATTGAATTGAACTTAAATGGCAGCTCTGAAAAATACCAATTCTAAAATCTTTACTGGGTCAGAATTTTCTGGCAGGGTATCTGTATAACAGAAGATGAGACAGCCAAGTTTCTACTTCTTCCAGCCCTACAGCTGCATACTGAATTATTATTAAATTATTGAGTAAAAACAAGCAAAGAAATAAAGCAGGCATAACCAAAAGTACCATACTATACTACATATGCCCGATTTGGTAAAATTCGCAAGAATTTCAATACGAAAAATAATTTTATACTGGATTTGGACTAAAGGAATTCTTTTATAGCAAATATATAATATGTATGTATATCCCGCAAAAATGCATTTTGACCAATTTTGATTATTTTTATTTTTTATATACATACATAGATCATTGTCGAACAAAAACCAAATACAAGCTGGCACAAAATGAATCACCCTATTGGAAGATTTATAAATTTTGCAAATGGTGCCGTATCTCAATCACATTTGACGTTTGTGAACTAGACAGCTGCAGTATACAAACTGACAAGCAATGGAGCGCGTAAGGACCACAATAAAGATACATTTTTTTTTATTTAGTAAAAAAGTTATTATACCTTGAATATCCAAATCTCTAACTTTATATAAAAATTAGAAAAAATCCTAAAACATTTCACCACCTTTCCCGAAGTTTAAATTAGAATTTCTTTTAGTATTCTATTTTTTTCAATTTTAGTAAAGTAAAGTGCGGCCGTCGTAGCCGAATGGGTTGGTGCGTGACTACCATTCGGAATTCACAGAGAGAACGTCGGTTCGAGTCTCCTGTTGATTTGCAGATTTATATCTTCCCACGACAGGCGGGGTCTATGCTGCTGGTACAATATATATATACAATACATATACAGTGATCATACAATTAATTCGTATACCCTGCGTAGTACGTAAAAAACTTTAGCTTTGCGCAAAATATTTGCTGTGGCAATATATTTTTTTGGGTCACTGTAAGAATGTTTCATTATTAATGAATTTCCGCAAACAAAACTCCCGTTATTTCAACTCACGCTGAAGGGTTTCAAGAAAAGCAGGCAGACGTAGCAAAATGCCGCAAAACATTTATTCGTACACTTTCAGCTCATGATATTGTTGGTGCAAAAGTAACAGTAAAATTCGTTTGTTTTTTCACTCATATTGCTGAAAATGAAATAAGATTGGTTCTTCTTAGTTTTTATCGTCGCTTTAGTTTGAGTTGGATGTAATATCTCGATTGAAAGTGGCAAAATTGGACGAAGTACGAAATTACCATTAGAAATGCGTAAAATTATTAATTATTACTTGTTATTAATTTGTACTTGGAAAACAAGTCTCTGCGCGAAACCCTGTAAAACAATTGGCAAATCGCATTCTACAGCGAAAAGTCTTATTGCTAAATACGTTAATACTGGTAAATTGGAAGTTAATCACTACCAAGCCGGAAGGCGAGAAATATTGACTCCCCATGAGGAGCGCAAAATCCAAAAATAACCTCACAATACTATGCCGAAATATTCAAGAGCCTTTGCACAAAAAAGTAAGCCCACAAACAGTCCGTAATTGCCTGTATAACGATGGGTATCATAGCAGAATGACACGCCGAAAGCCTTACATTTCAGATATTAACAGAGGGAAGAGATTGAAGTTCGCCAAACGCTATATAAATGAGCCAGATTCTTTTTGGGAGAGCGTCGTATTCAGTCATAAGTCGAAATTTAATATTTTCGGATTAGATGACCCTCCAAAAGTTTGGCGAACAGAAAATACAGAACTGAATGAAAAAATCGTATTCTACCGTTAGGTATGGAGGAGGAAATGCAGTCGTTTGGAGAAGGAGGAAACGCAGTGGT
Organism: Anastrepha obliqua; assembly: GCF_027943255.1. Lineage (NCBI taxonomy): Eukaryota > Metazoa > Arthropoda > Insecta > Diptera > Tephritidae > Anastrepha > Anastrepha obliqua. The sequence goes on from NC_072895.1 coordinate 43,768,383, forward strand.
TTGGGTGTGCATAGTTGCATCTGGAGTACGAAAAATATTTTTTATTGATGATAAAATGGACAAACATCTGTATTTAAATATTTTGAAGAATAATTTCCATGGTATTGCCTTTAAACTTGGACAGCATCCAGTCCAAGGGTTCTTGTTTCAACAAGTCAATGACCCAAAACATTCATCTTATCTCGCGCTGAATGGCTTATTTACCACTGTAAGCAGCTTAAAACTCCACATCAATCACCGGATCTGAACCCAATTGCGCATGTCTGAGAGCTCTTAAAAGGAGAATCAGAAAGCACAAAATAACGTCAAAGGCATCATTAAAGGCAGCTTTAAGTGTTGAGTGGCATAAAATTGCAGCAAATGAAACCAAGGTATTGGTGAAAAGTATGCACCGATGTTTGGATGCAGTTACTAAAGCTAAAGGTGACCCAACAAAGTACTGAATACTCGTTTTTTCTATTATTTTTTTAAATAAAATATTCTTTATATGGCTATGTACGAATAATATTTTTGCATAAAATTATTTGCCTTATTTCGTTATTACCTTAAGTTCTCTAATTCCAGAAATGAATTTGGAAGTTTTGGTTCCTTAAATATTGAATAAAAATGTTATTTCTTACGAATATATTCAAATTTTGTTCTTTTGTATAAATCGTGCTAAGTATCAGGTCGATCGTGTTTATAAACTGTGAGTGTACGAATAAATTGTGTGACCACTGTATATCCAGTTAAGGCCATTGCACCAGAATTAAGTTTTTAGCAGGGCTTTAAGCTTTTACATCTCATCATCGCAATTTGGTAAGAACGAAATCCCCTAAGCTCCGATGTTTACAATTATCGTATCAAAAATCGTAAGCAAAAGTTTCGCTTCTATACAATTTTAGGTGAATGATGGTCGCGAAATTTTTCCACCCCACGTGGACTGCTTACGGAAATAACTCACTATAAGTATACCTCCTGTGAATGCTTTCTTCATTTACATTATTTCTAAAATACTTTATTAAACAATTCGACCTAACAGCTACGCTAGAGTAGCTAATGAAAATTCTCTTTCCTGGCCAATTCTGAAAGATCAAAAATCTCTCTCATACATTTTTTTACAAGTACAAAGCTTATATGAACTAAAATTCATTTCATGATTTCAAAACTGCAAATCATACGTCATACCACCGACTTGTTGGCAATTTGTCTCCTTACCATTGAAAAGCAAAAAAAAAAATGTTGCTCTACAATATGTGATAAAAAAAAAAGAAAATCCGCGTTGAGTGAACGATAACAAATCGCAACGCCATTTAAATAATTACAGTCATCATTAAAGTAAACTGTAACAACCTGTCTGCATTTGCATAGAACAGAGGCGACAAAGCATTTTACAAATAAATGAACACTAAAGTTGTTTGAAGCTTTGATGACAGGTTTTCTGCGCTCGCGCAGTGCACTCGAAGTGGGAGTGGGCGTGGGGCAGCAGCTGCGCTCGAGTGCACACGAATAAATACAGTTTATTACCGTTAAAAAGGTGTCAAGAAAATTCTTTAACTTGTAAAGCGAAAAAGGAGAATTGAACTAAGGCAAGAGCATGCAGTTGAAAGCTATTTAAAATTGAGTTAAAATTTTTTAAATGGTAAAAAACTGGTGCATACTCGTATACTCATTGACTTCATTAGCGACTTGCACAAATTATTTTCAAAAGGCTTAAATTTTAGGTTCGGTACAGTTGCGCAATAATTTTTTTGCATAATTCGTTTCTATTTTTATTTTTTTTTACATATTTTCTACATGCAATTTTAAAGTTTCAAAATTTAAAATTTAGTTTTGGTGACTAAAATGTTTAAGATGCTTAGCAGACCATAAAGCAGTAAGTAAACTCAGCCTCGTAGGCCATTCTGATATTGGTTGTGGTTATGGTCGGGATGATTTTTGCTTTGCATAAAAGAAACTTCTTACCTATACTTACATAAGCACGAGGGGCGGCTGATAAGAGCGCCACCTCAAGAAATCAGAAATAGTGTGCACACTTCTGAAACTGAACCTACCTACCACTGAAGAAGTTAGCGTATAAATTATCAGATATTTTTTTACAATGGGAGACCTTTTAAAAGGCAAACTGTCATTTCATCTATATGAAATCTAAAGCATGGTAGTAATTTTTACAGAACTCTTAAACTGCTAACCATAATGAAATAAAATAAAAAATAGAGTTGAAAAATTATTAAACCGTCTTCTTTTATCTATATAATATTCTTTCATATGTGAAAATATTGGAATATAAGATACAATGAAATCCTTGCAATAGAGATGCCTAAGGATGTGCATTTAGTGGGATACGCAGATTACATTGCAGCTGTAATAATCGCCCGAAACACTGACGAAGCCAAAAGGAAGTTAAATCAGGTGATGATCCGAGTTCAGAAATGGCTAGAAGACCATGGATTAAAGCTGGCCACAGAGAAAGCAGAGCCAATCCTTCTAACGAACCGACGCATCTCATTAGAAGTAGACATACGAGTGCTCGATGCCACTTTATCGAGAAAAAGAGTGGTCAAATACCTAGGAGTGCAAATAGACACAAGACTAACTTATTGGGCGCACATAAACCATGCTGCCACAAGAGCAGCCAAAGTAAGCGGCATGTTAAGTAAGCTCATGGCAAACCTTGGACGTCCAACGCAGAACAAGCGAAAACTTTTAATGGACACGACGAACTCGATTCTTTTATACGGATGCGAAATATGGGCAGATTCGCTAAGGGTGCAATGCCGGCGGAAAATTCTGCAATCTGTGCAACTCACCTGTGCTCTCAGAGTGGCTTCGTCATACAGAACAGTATCTGAAGCAGCGGTGTTAGTTACCAGCGGAACCATCCCTATAGATATTCTAGCACAAGAGCGCAAACGGAGATGGGAGGCAAAAAACACAGGAATCCCAGTACCACGCTTCTCCGATATTAGAGTTCAAACGCTCACATGGAAAGTTATGCTGAAGATCATTGAGCATAGGTTTCTCAAAACAGGCGACCCTGGCCGCAGGGTGAGTAAGTAAGTGTCCTTCTTAGGACGCCGTCTTGACCCTCTACCTCGAAGCGGAAGCAGTCCCGGGGTGGAGGGAAAATTCCAAGAGAAGAGGAGGGATATTTTTAGTGGAATCACCACGCACGTAGTAGCGACGGTTACTAAATATGTATGTATATGGTGCGAAGGTATTTTGAACCGCCAAAAAAAAATATATATACATATGTAAAAATATAAGGTTTATGTTAAATTCGCGTTATCTATAATTGTATTTTATGAAAATGTGGTACACTCTCCTGCAAAAACCATATAAATACAACTTCAGGTGCTCTAAAATCGCGCTGCTCTCTGACAATTTTTTTTTTTTGCGGCTTTGTGCAATGTTTTGTACGTTTGATTGTCATGGCAAAGTATTGGAAAAGTTGAAAACGAAAAATTAATTCGCCTTATTTTATTCTGTGCTGAGAGCCACATGGACACAGCGAGAGAAAAAAAATAAATCAGCTGATTTACCAACACTACCTTTAATAGATTCGCCTTGATTTTCTTCATATAACGACTGCTAGACATTTTTTATTTGGAGGAAGACAAACAAAAAAAAAAACAAAAACAAACAAAAAATTACTTCCAATTTTAAACAGTTTTGACACTTATATTTATTATATTAAACTTCTTGAAAGCACAATGAATAAAAACTGAGAGTAAAATATTATTAAAAATTATGCGCATAAAGGAATAGTGAATAAAAAAATATTGGAATGGTACCCAGGGCTGCCAATGGTTTATGAGCATCAAGCGAAACATTTTTTTTCTCATTTATGCGTATCCATTTTCCAAAGCATACAATTCCATAATATTAAGATTCTTTTGGGATAAGAGTAAAATATTATAATAAAAAATATTACAGATATTTGCTGATATATAACTTTTTAGTTGTAAAACACGCAGCAATACCTCCGCTTGCAAATCTCATATCATTTCGCATGCAAAATATTACTTTTTAAACATGTGTCGTTAGTGCAAATTTGTTATTGGCTTTTCAACAAATTTAAATATTAATTGTTGTGCAAGTCGTCGGATTAGTGGTGGTGCGTGTAATGGGCGCTCTTGATTTGTGGGCGTTGCTGCCGAGCAACATTGAAATGCCTATTTCTATACATACATTTCCATACCGTTATTATCAACACACATACATTTGTGAATTTGTGAATGAGTTGAATGAAAATTCTATGACATTTAAAGCTGTCTGCCTTGAAATGTGACAAATAGATTTATGGCCTCACAGAGCTATGTATAAAATTATTCGAATTAAAGTCGTAATTGTCAGTGAATTAATTAAAATCTGCGTATTACGAGCATTCATGTCAGCTTAAGTTGAAATTCAGTGCAAAAAAATGAAAACCAAGCTACAAAATGAGATTACATATTTTAAATTTGTAAACTAATATAAAAAGATACATACATAGATGCATTTTTTTATTTGAATACCAAATTTGATTTGATTGACAAAAAAAATGTTCGGCTTGCTTCAAAAAGAGATTTATTTTTTCTGCCTGATGAGAACATAAAAAGAAAAAGTATGTATTATATTTGTTCTTCAATAATATGGCTGCCACAATGGGTTCCTCGTGTCCGTTGCGGCAACGCATTTGACTGACGTGAAGTGTAAAACGTGCTGTGGGGCCACAATGAAAGTATTGCCGCATACAATCAAAAAAGCAACAGATGCTTCGTGACAGCAAAATAATGCAACAAGTTTTTTCTAATAGCGGGCGCCCCTCAGCAGGCAATGCCGGACCTCCGGGTGATTTTCTGTCATGAAAAACGCTCCTGTTAAAAAATATCTGCCATTCGGAATCGGCTTGAAACTGTAGGTCCCTCCATTTGTGAAACAGCATCAAGGCGTACACCACAGATAGGAGGAAGAGCTCGGCCAAACACTTAACAGAAGTGTACGCGCCAATTGTTATTCGGCCTCTTTTTAAAAAATAGCCAATTTGTCAAAAGTGACCCGCCGGAGGGGTTCCTTTGACTTTTAAAGGGGCACATTTGACCATCGCGTTGTTTGCTTTATTTTATACTTACAATAACGTAAAAAACAAGACGTTATTTCAAAAAACAAATACACGGGCTTCTTTTTTCCATCGAAGCTACATCAAAATAATATTATATCATAGTAAAAATTTGTAAGAGAGAACAAAGGTAATTAAAAAGTATTTGATTATTTAATATAGCAGTTTCCAAAGTTAACATAAAATAAATACGGGATTAGTTGGCTGTGGTAATTTAAGTTCAATTTCACTTCTTGAAGCTAGTGCGATGTATCCTACGTCTGGTTTTACAAATACCCAGTTCAATGTTGCAAATCTTCGTAAATATTTTATGTTAAAAGCGTTGTTACTGAATTTTTCCGTTATTTCACCAATATAGTGGAATGGCTTTTGATTTTTAGGAGCAAATTTAACCAGAACAAAATCTCCTATATCTAATATTATATTTTCGTCGGTTAATTTCCATTTAGATAAGTTGTTATCTTCGATGTCATAATTTCCTTCGTCGTCGGAAATGGACCAATGGAATTAATGGATTCACAGTAGGAAACGTTATCTTCATTTTCTTCAGTCGTATCAGACTCAATTACGTCATATTTTATGGATTTTTTCTTTAAAAGCGTTCGCTTTTTTTTGACACAATAGTTCGCTTTACATTATGAATATATATTTTTTTTTTGTTAGGTTCCATCATCTTCTGTTTCTCAGCTGAACTCGTTATGATACGGAATGTTGAACTTTTGGCCGTTTTTTTAGAGGCACACAAACGTTTGAATGGGCGAACCATTTCAGGAGTTCGGTTTTGGGCCGAATTGCTTTGTGGGCTTTCTTGCACATTTATTATATTTTGTCTGTTTTCTACGTTTTCGCTGACATTAATAACTGGGCGAGATTCTTCTTCCGGCAAGTCTTCCAACGTAAACATGTCGTCACTAAAAATGTGTGAGTTAAAGGGTTAAATACCTGTACTTTTAAACCCTTTCAATATATTTTCTGACAAGTTAGTTTTGCCACATTATAAATACTCGTAGTTATTTGTTTTCCGATGTTTGAAACAGTAAAATCGTTGAAGCTCTTTCGGCAAAGTTTTTTAAATGGTCCGAATATGGACACATCTAAAAGCTACAAACGGTGCGAGGTATGAGGTGGAAAAGATAGCATCACAATTCCATTATCTCTGCAAAAGTTAATGCTTTCGAGACTATAATGAGACTACTCCAGTTTCATCTAAGTTATATATATCCTTTGGCTGGAAGGAGTATTTTTTATAAGTTGCCCTGAGATTTGAGTAAAATTCTTCTAGAGCTGATTTTGTAAAGCCCGAAAGTCTGGCCAGGCTTACTTTCTCTAGCTTTCGCAATGAAATAGTTGGGTTTATTTTGAGAAAAGCATAAAACCTGTCCTTACTTTCTTCCTTAGTAACATTCCATCCAACTGGAACGGTGATCTGATTTATTTTAGCATAATCACAAACACACTTTCTGACTATCTGGTATGACAAGCCATATGCGTAAAACGCACATTTCTTTATATAGTCAGTAAGCTGCTCTTCGAGTTTCTTTGTGAAGAGTTGACACGATATGACTATTATTAGAGTCCACCGTAAGTTTAAGTGGACCTTGACGCTTCATTCGCATTATAAATGTCGTTCTTTTGATGATGTATTTTCATGGCTATTTTAATATTTTCTTCATTTATTTCCTTTCCAGATGACTTTTTCTTATAGTTTCGTACCATTACTGTACAAAAGTCATATATACATAAGCCAAATTACTTACAGTTACCAAACATATTAACATAATTATAACAAGGGGCACATTTGACATTCGTCAAAAGTACCCCACACTCAAAAGTCAAATGTGCCCCAAATGACTTTATCCACATTCATTGTTTTGATTATTTTATTCTTAAAAACTTATTGTTACTTACCGATTTTTTCTCAAAATTGAAATCTTGAAGCACCATTTAATAACTGTAGCTTTTAGAAAACAATTGCTTTACTTCAAAAAATGCTTACGTAGCGCTACATAAAAATTACATCACCCAATCGAAAATCACGTGTTTAAGTGTTGCTCGCTAAGCATTTAAGGAGAACTGCCAAACTACATATAAGCACGTGTTATTATATTAGGCTGCGTAAAGTTCCTTATTTGCGAAGTTTTTGAAAATGTTAAAGTCAATGCTGCCCCATAGTCACAATTAATTAATAAAGAAATTCAGTTATTTTTTTTGTTCATCTGTGCACATTATAAATGATATGTACGGTGTTCATATGGCTTCTATGTGCGTCACTATCCTAAATACATATATGCAGCATGGCGAAAAGTATTCGCTGATAAAAAATATTTCGACTCTATCTCTCGAATTTAATAAGACATGGATTTTCATATCATGTTTTTACTTCTAGTTCGATTGGATGTACTCAAGTTGTTGCAACAAAAAAAATAATAATAAAACAAAAGGCACCTTGTGAACATTCTCATCTCCACATACTTGATTGATCTAGGAAGCTTACAAAACTATTTCCTTAGTGTTTTTTGGCTCTTATTAAATTTTCAAAAACTTCACTTAAGGCAAGATATCCATTGGAAACAGCAGAGAAACTTCTATTTAGTTTAGTAAATCAGCACCCAATCCACGGATATTTACAACTTAAAGCATAATGAAAAATTGAAAATTTTAAATAATTACAAAATTTTTTCTTTCGAAAATTTCCGAACATTAAAAATGATTTACGTTCAATCAGCGCAAATTCAACATAAATTCCATAACGTAATTGAAGATGACGCTTCATAGCCAGCCAACAACACGTTATTAACTATTCACCCGCCACATACTTGTACATACATATACAATTACATATATACGGTACAATTTGACTGGAATGCTACATACATACAAATTGATTTTATCTTCCTGCACTCTATCTATTGGCTAACTATTATTTTTAATTATTTTTATTGAACACTTCGCTACGTTGGTTGTTGTCGCTTCGTTTGCTGACGCTATTCAGGGAAATCGAAAGAAATCACGCAATGGAAAAATGAACTCCTCTACTTTATTCCTCACCTAAGCGACTTACATACGCTTTTGCTGGTTGACGCCTGGTTATCTTCTTGTTGTTGTTGTTCTACATTGGAGAGCTCTCTGGTGACATCTACGTGAAATTGACAATAAAAAAAGAGTGAAGATATGATGCGTCTTGGGGATGTTTGATGCACAGAGCTCATTGCATAGCTGACGGTGTATAGCATACCAATATACATATACGTATTTATACATATGTATGTAGATATATGCTTGTATGTACATACATATGTTCATATGCATGACTATGTGACTGTTGGTGACGACAATAGCAACGACCGCCAACAGTAGCCTCCGTGGCTCAGTCGGCCCACATGCGGTGCGCGCATGCGTACTCCATCGGGAAAACAGGATACTCTGACTACATACACGTACTACTGCTATATACGCTTATATTGAATGCCAAGACGTATTTTTGAGTTAATTAGTGGAAATAGAAAAAATAATTTTTTGCGGGCCATGTATGTAGGTATGTACGTCACTGCGCGAAGATAGATGTAGATGTGTTGTGTAAGGAAAGAAATGCCTACTTATTGTGCCTCCGCTAAACGATGGTTTGAGAATTCTAGTTGAAAGCGAGATAATTGATATCTGTAGATTTATATGTGATACAAATAAAGTCGGGGGGTACGTTTGCGATTTTCGATTTAGTATAAACTTCAGAGTTTTGAAGAGTAAATTATTAGTTTTAATTGCCTTAAATAAAACATTCCTTCATTGGGCTATTCCATGTCAGGTGATCCAAGTTTTTTGGACATTGTCGTAAATTTTTCTGAGAATTGCTTTATTTGAAGACTTGAGGGTAATAAAATGCAAACTTAAAAAATTGTGAACAAAATTTAATAATTTGGAAATTCATGCAATGTTGAATATTTGGGTATATACAAGGTGAAGTCCAAAATAAACAAGACTGGCGCAATCTTTTTAATGAGCTAGTGTGTTAGAATTTACTCCCTAGCTGACTTCCAGTGAAAGCTTTGTGACATTCAGTTCAGTGGAAGCGAAGTTATTGCGTCTAAAGCGTCAGTATACATATGTGTGACAAGTTAGAATTATATTGTTCTAACAAGAGAATAAGAACCATTAAAAAATATACAATATATAAGTAAAAAAATTTCAAAATAATATTTTGGAATTACAAATTTATTTAAAAAATAAGAAAATATCGAAAAAGTGTGCGTAGTAGTACACATTACCGAAGTGAAACTTTGAAGGCAGACAAAGAAAGAGGGCGAGACCCGAGGGAGAATGAGAGAGAGAAAGAATATATATCTAAATAAATTCACAACACTTGCAAACAATACAAATAGACAAAATTTACAAAGAACGGAGAAGGGTCGGTCGGTGTAGGAAAATACCGGACACAAACCGTGGCAACAACGCGCACTACTCTGAGCATTTATCACCCTCACAAACGCTGCGATTCCAGGACCACAGCAACGGCACAAATTACTGCAAGGCAATACCAATAAATCTGATAGCACTTTATAGTACACACAAGCACTAGCCAGGAAACGGAAATAAGCGCCAAAAAGTAGGCACAAAAGAATAAACGCCAAAAAAATTGGGGCCAAAAAACGCCGCAAACAGTAGGCACCAAGGAAATATGACGCCAAAAAGTAGGTACCAAAAATATATTTCCTACAAGTTTGCACCAACAAACAAGCGCCAAAAAGTAGGCGGTGTTATTTCTCTACAGAAATTAGCAACCACAAGGAAAAACTCAAGAAAAATAGCCTAAAGTGTATCTAAGATATATATAAAGAATAGCTCTCTTTCTCCCTTTTCTCTACGTTATATCTTTTTTCTCTCTCGCGGAACGAAAATGCCCAAAACGTTGCATAGCCTTGAAATTTTACTCTCCATTCTCACTCGTCCATCGACGCCTAAGAAGTTTCACTTCAAAAATGTTAAGTTAGTATACTTAAGTAAATAATAAAATAGTTCAACTATTTACTAGTGATCCAGAAAAAACTACAATTTTCTAGGCAAGATATTGACCTACAAAAAAGAAAAAATAGGGTATAGAATTTTTTTTTTTTAATTTTAAAATTTGTTTTAAGTTTTTAGGATTTTCAGGGCCTTTATTAAAATAGTAGTATTCATTTTTTTTTTTTTTTTTTGATTTTTTAATAAAACATGTGATACATTTTTTTGGACATTATTGAAATTAAAAGAGAAGATTAAATAATCTCGATTTGTAAACATTTTATACGAATTTGGAATACGTTGTCTACGCAAAATCATTCGGATATTCTGGCCTAAATCCATAAGTAATACTGAGCTATGGGTTAGTACTAAACAAATACCTATCCTGCTCGGAGTATGATGTCGCAAATGAAAATGGATCGGTCATACACTGCGTAAACCCTTAGACGACATCACGAAAGCTGATTTGGATTGGAATTCCCAAGGGAGTCGAAATGGGGGAGACCAGGCAACACCTGGAGGTGACATGTTGATGCAGAAGCGCAGAAAGCAGGCTTTTTGTGGAGACAAATAAAATGTCTAGCTTCAAATAATTCAAACTTTAATATGTTGCTCAGGACATATGTTCTATCTAGGAACTATGGGAATATACTCGTATATAGGTATATTACATACATATACTTATACATATACCTGTGGACAAAAAGTAAGGTGAATCTATTTGTCAAACTTCGCGGGATTAAAATTTCGCTCTAGTTATTTTTTTCATGAGTTGGCAGCACTGTTAATAACATCTGGGCCAACTTTCATGTGAATACCATTATCAGTAATATATTTACGCTTGTGTTTACCAAACGATTTTTACAATGTCTGATTTGATTGAGCAGAGAAGTGCCATCAAATTTTGTTTGCGGAATGAAATTTCGGCTGCGGAAACGTTTAGCATGTTTCAGAAGGCATTTGGTGATTCGACCATGTCGCAGAAAAATGTTTATAAGTGGTACAAAGACTTCAAAGAGGGTCGAGAACGTATTGCTGACTTGGAGCGCTCCGGACGACCATCGACGTCAACAGATGACCAACACGTCAATAAAGTGAAGGAGTTAGTGCTCAAAAATCGTCGGTTGACTGTTAAAGACCTTACTGATATGTTCGGAATATCAGAAGGATCTGTGAAAACCCATTTTGAAAGACCATTTGGGACTACGAAAAGTCAAATCTCGTTTGGTACCGAAAACTCTCAATTTCTTGGAAAAAAGTCGTCGCGTTGATGTGTGTGAAACAATGCTTTCAGACGATCAGGACAAGCTCAAATTCATCATTACGGGAGATCAGACTTGGATTTATGCTTACGACCCTGAAACAACCGACCAATCAAGCGAATATCGTGTTAAAGGCGAGGCCAGACCGAAAAGAGCACGTCAAAGTCGTTCAAAAATAAAGGTCATGATGACAGTTTTTTCGATTTGCGTGGTGTGGTGCACTGTGAATTTCTTCCACCTGGCCAAACTGTTAATAAGGAATATTATTTGAGCGTTATGCGTCGTTTACGTGAAGCAATTTGTCTAAAAAGACCAGAGTTATGGGCCAACAGCTCTTGGTTTTTGCATCACGATAATGCACCGTCTCACACTGCACTCGTTCTTCGTAACCATTTCGCCAAAAATTTTACGCATATCGTTCCGCAACCACCGTATTCGCCTGATTTGCCTCCGTGTGACTTCTGGCTATTCCCAAAACCCAAGAGACCACTCCGGGGAACGCGTTTCGAGTCGATTGAGGAGATAAAAGCTGAATCGAAGAAGGTGCTGATGGCTATACCGGAAATGGACTATTTGGCATGTTTCGGGGATTGGAAAAATCGTTGGCATAAGTGTATTTCATCGAGAGGGGATTATTTTGAAGGGGACGAAATTGATTTACAAGAATAAATAAAGATTTTTCATTTTACAACCAAATTCACCTTACTTTTTGCCTACAGTATATCAGCATTGTAAGCTAGTATTTTGTCAAACTTAAATCCTTAATTGTTTTCTTAAATTTGTCCTAAAATGGGTTGTGAGAGGCACGCTTATTTGACAGTTTTTTTTCTCTACAAATTTTTAGCCATCGTCTTCCATGCCTCTTATTGAAATTTACAACCTAACCATTGCTAACGTGTAAGCCTCCAGACTTTTCCTGAATTTTGCCATGTAATAACTTCTCTTTTTCTTTTAGCATATCACTTCTAATTTGTGTAAACTCTTTGATCTGCAAACCAATTGAACAACACCTTTTCCTCTTTTTGGGAAACTCCGAAATCTCAAGAGTTTTCCTTTTACCTGGACCAGATTCAGAACGCGCAACAAACTTCTTTATGGACTGTTCATTTTTTTTAATACGAATTATTGGTGCTTTATTCACATGGAAGTTTTGGTGCAGAATGTCAGCTTTTTCTTTTATTGTAAGCAGCGTAAATTCTCTCTTTGCCATTATGAGATCACAACATGCAAAGTTTACACAAAACTGTCATTTCGTGAGCAAATGAATTAGACGGTACTGGCCCTAATTCATTCAGCTGATTCAATCAATGATATTTAAAAAATGTCATTAATGTTGAGCTTTATTCTCAGAAATACAACGCAAAAAGAGAAAAACAAAACTAAAAGTGTGGCAAGTATCGAAGTAAAAACTTTCTACTGTCGCAAGTACTGAGTACGCGAAAACAAAAATTGTGTGCAAGTATCGAGCGAGGTGCGCAAGTTTCGAGAAAGTGCAAGAATCGGGTTTCTACTGTATATGTACCTATACATACATAAGAATATCTTCTATTAAAATATATCTACAAGTATATAAAATAGCCAGAATTGTTTCACCTTCTTCCAGCTCAGACCTTCCTACCTTGTATAGACATTTCATTTCGCTCTCCTTCATCAAGTAGGAACTATGATACATTCGCAACGCCAAAGAGCATTGCCATTAATATGTATCTATGTACTTATATATATCGATATATACATGTGTGCATCCTCTAAATATGACAAGCACTTAAAGGCTTAAATGAGTACAACCTGTTGACATTCCAAGTGATTTGTTTTGGTTTTTATATTTTTTCAATATTTAATGCACATTTCTTATTAGTGTGAAGGCATTTCGATTGCATGAAGTTACAGATATTTGGATTGCTTTGTAAGACGCAAACTGGATATATATAAGTATGTATATACATACATACAGTCCTACATATTTACATGCGTACAAGTATATGAAAGACATAATGTCATGTTGATGTCAATTTGGTAAGAGAAGATGATAAATGGTAGTTGCTACATTTGTAGCAGAAGTGTACCACAGAATTACCGAACTACGGAACTGGAGCGCATGAGGAGTTGAAATGAAAACAAAATTCATGCAATTTGCTTTTATCTGATACTGAGTTGATAGTGTGTGAGGGCGATAAATATTTTATCTACAGATAATAGGCAAAAAGAGTATGCATTTTTTTAGACCCAAATTGTTGGTAATTGGAGGGTAGTGAATTAGTGTGGCCTATTTTTATTTATAAATAATGTATGAAAAAAACTCTAACGAAATAATTGTACTATTTAACAGTCAACAGGAAATTGCTTTCAAGTTTACAATTTTTTTTTTTTTTAACCCTTTTTTCTTTTCGTTGCCTCGTTCGTAGGTAAGGAAAGTATTTTGGTTTGCAAATGAGCAACAGCATCACAATAAATACAGGGTGCGGCACTGAAAGTGTAACCAATTAAAAAGGCCATAAATTTAGTTTGGAAAATTACTTTTATTCAATTCAAAGTAAAAAATGTGTGAAAATAATATTGTATATTACAAAATTAAGAATCAATTTAATCCTGCTCGATATCACCACCTTTTACTTTGACTATGGCCTTGAGACGGTCCAGAAACGAGTCGCAAGCTGTCTGAATATAACTTGCAGGTATTTTGGGCCATTCGCGGACGATGGCTTTTTTCAGCACCTCGAGACTGGTGAATCTTTTAGTTCGAACCTTGCTCTCCAGAATGACCTAAAAGGAATAATCCACCGATTTTGCGCTCCCGTCTGGTGAATTTGAGAGCCATTGTGTAAACGTTATGAAGTTCGGAGTGTTGTTTTTTAGCCATTCTAGGTTCACTCGAGCTTTGTGAGACGGTGTCGAGTGCTGTTGAAACGTCCGCCACCGGTCTGCCAGCGAAATGTTTGTCTGCCCACGACTTCAAAGCAACCTCCAGAATACTTTCCCGATAATATTTCCGATTTACCTTGACGCCAGTCTCGATAAAAACGATTGGAGAGCGCCCATCTGCGGTTACAGCGGCCCAAACCATTACCTGTGTGGCGGGTGCTGCCTCCTTGTGGCCAATCGATGACTCAAATTCTCGTATGAGCGGTGGGTCAAATAAATCCTATCGTTTTGGGAGTTTATGAATTACTCAATTTGAAAAGTTTTCTAGTCCGAAAACACAATGTTAGGAAATTGACCGCTTTCGGTCAAGCGAAGTAACTGCTTCGCTCTCTCAAGTCTGATTTGTTGCTGCTTTGGTGCGAGATCATCCGCCTTTTGGATCTTGCAAGGCTTGACTTTGAGATAATTTTTCAGTATGCGGTGGATGCTATGATCACATATTTTCAGTTCTTTCGCCATTTGACTGGCACTTGGTTGGGGATTTCGCTCAAGTCACTTCTTCACTTTTTGAACCATTTCACGTGACGTTGCAGTCTTTTGATTACCGCCTCTATGACGTGGCGATGCTACCAGTATCATTGTAACGAGTAATGGTGCGATAAATAAAAACTTTATTTACTTTAAGTTGCTCGAGTTCACAAACAATCCCTGGTTTTGATTTCCCAGTGAAATGTAATGCAATCACAGTAGTACGTTGAAATATATTCCTGATTTTCTTTTTTCGCGTTTACTCACGGCAAAATGTTTCCGCGCGGTTGTAACCAAACTCGGGACTGTCATTTAGCTAACTAACAGACAGCTGATGCCAGAAAAAAACACTGATGCACTTCAAGCCATATTTCAGATTTACTCCTAATTAGTTTTCACGGTATGCAAGACACGTTTGCGATGGCGTTTAATTCTAGAGAATCCTTCCAGTTACCGCTGACTTTTGTTTTTCGCTCAAATTTCCATGGATCTATATATTTTGTTTTGTTTTTATAAAAATATAGTTCAAACTACAACAAAAATCATATAATGCAAGTTTCCAAACATTGTACAAAAGTTTTATTAAGTTTTTTTTTGCAATTTTTCCGAACCTTTCAACTTTTTTTGAACTAGAATTTTTAGATATATTCTGGGTATGCAGTTTTATGGCCTATTAAATTTTAGTACAACCAAGTGCAAGTTTTAAGTGAGGAAAAAATATCGTTGATTTTTTGGAAATTTTGTGCGCTGAGGTGTCGTGCCTTTTCTTCCATAGAAGGCAATGCTGAACAAAACAATAATTGCCATACTTATGTAAATACATATATTTACATATACGTGGCAAAACCATTTTTAGGTTCATTAAAACTAATTTAATTCCTGTGTGTATCAATCTTATTCATAAGCTAATTTATCGCTTATTATTTTCCTTCATCAAAATCATCAGCAATTATGATTATGGCACAAAACAAAGAAACGTTTATTTCTTGATGAAAAAAAGAAAGTGTTCCTTGAAACAACTGTAGGCCCCGGCGAGATTCGAACTCACGATCTCCTGTTTACTAGACAGGCGCTTTAACCAACTAAGCCACGGCGCCATTTTCTAACATTAGTTCATGAAGTGCTACATCCACTTACCATACTTTTGTATATTAACAGAATCTGTTACACTTGACTGTTAAAGTAATGTAAACGACAGTGAGAGTAACAGGAATTTGAGAGCACAGCACTTAAAACAAGGCAGGAGGGTAGCCTAAAAGTATGTGAAGTAACAGTGTGGAGAATGTATTAAAACTCTAGCGGTCATATTTACATTTGTACATACGTATAAATATAAAAATGTGCACATGAATTAATTGGCACGCTCTTTTGCGTACTAGTGAATCAAGAACGCCGCAACGCAGATAAAATTTATTTTTAGTTACCTAACAACGCTGGCAGCAACTATCATTAAAAATATTATATGATTACGTTGGTGAAATACGAGTATACGGAAAGCGTTGTAGAATGAGTAATTTCGAGTATTCTGTGGTAAATGAATTCATTTGCTTCAAAAAATTCAAATATAATCTTTAAAGGAAATACAACGCTTGTAGTTTGTAGCGCTGGGTGAGCAGCACGAATATGTTCGCAATGTGGAGTTGAAAGAAGGGAACGAAGTGGTTCAAATTGCATTTTTTATAACTCTAGCCAGTGATGCCGCACCGGAAGGAACATTACTTGGGTATTTTTTAGGGAAAATGGGGAATTTTGCAGTCTCCACATCACACTTATTTATTATTGTTATTATTATTTACTAAAGCGCCGGCTTTGAGCGCCAAGAGTGAAGGATTTAAGTCTACATACCACAGCATATTTTATTATTTCTTAGAAGGTGTACAATAAGTGAAAGAACTGTTGATGTAGTTTTTTTCGGAATTCATATTTATTCATAAATTTATAAAAATTAAATTATTTCACTTGCTTTATAACAAGAAAATTAATAAAGCAACAGAAAAGTGGTATGACAAAAGTCCACACACAGTTAAATTAGCTTAAAAAATAACTTTATTCATTTTAAAAGTAGCTTTTTTGAATACTTTTTGTATTTAGTAGCTCCACCACCGTTATTAATCACTGCTTGAAGGCGCCGCACAGTACGGCCGATTCCCGAAAAGCTGGCCAAAACTCAAAAAATTAAGTAATTGATTCAAAATTTCTTACTCGGGGGTTGTCGGGGTCGCTGATTACGAATTTGATCTTAAAATTTTGAAAATCCACCCCCTTCCACCCCTATTGGCCACCCCCTCACGTGAAATAGCGTATATTCAAGAACATAATCAAAAATTTATACGTTTTCGGGGTCGCAAGGTAGCAAGTGGTAGCAGCTGAATCTAGTTTTATTCAGTAACCATTACTTTTTTGAGTAACCTTTAATAGGTTTCAAAGCAGCATATGATGGCGTTGTATTACTATACAGTTTGAAAACTCAAATTTTATAAAAAAAATTGCAAAAAATGTATCTACGTATTGCTGCAGCTAAAAATTTTGTGTCGAGGTATTGATATGTACTAAAGATTTCTCGTATTTTACTAACCTTCCGAAGATGATTCCATTTGGTTTTGTTCAATTTACTCCATTACAAAATCTTTCAAATGTGTACAACTTTCACTATTCATCGACAGTAATACGATGCTCAAACGAAGGCTACGTTGCGACTGAAAATACAGAGGATACTTAGGGTACAGGACGTTGCTATGAACGGTTTTCACTATTCAAAGCATTACTGTAGCCAACCCAAAGACAAAAAAACTCTATCTAGAAACTTTTTTTTCGACTTTTGGCCAGCTTTTTGGGAATCGGCCGCACTGTGCTTCGGTAAAATTTCTTATTTTGATCCCTAGAATATTATTTTCACAGAGCAATTGGCGATTTTTTTGTCTCCCCACAAATCGACCCGGCCTAATAAACATCATATAAAGCAAAGTTTTAAACTTTGTACAAGATTTATACAAATTCGACAAATTTTTATTAAGACTTAAGCAGAATTTTAAGAAATAAAGTTTGGGAGCGCAGTTTTATAGCCAATTAAATTTTAATATAACAAAGTATAGGGTGGGCCATGCAAAATTTCTCCAATTTCATGAATGGCAACTTCAATTTCGTGTTTCAAAGCATCAATCGTCTCTGGATGGTTCGCATAGCATTTGTCCTTAACGGCTACCCACAAAAAATAGTCCAACGGTCACAGCTCCGAGGCGGCCAATTGATATCGGAATTTCGGCTGATTATTCGGTTTCGCTCAAGAACTGTTGTCGCCGAAAGTGTTGCAGAAAACCCAGGTTTGTCCATTCCTCGTCGTTCTTTCGAATTAGGCATTCCACAAACGTCGTTACACCGTATTTTGCATAAAGATTTGGCTCTTAAGGCTTATAAAGTCCAGTTAACACAAGAACTCAAGACGACCGATCATCAACAACGACGTGCCTTTGCTGATTGGGTCGTTGTATTGCATGAAAATAATCCGGAATTCCATCGAAAAATCATCTTGATCCACCTCGGTGGCTTTGCAACAACCAAAATTGTCGGATCTGGGGCTCAGACAATCCAAGAGTTGTTGTTGAAAAGCCTCTCTATCCTCAACGTGTGACTGTTTGGTGCGGTTTATGGCCCGGCGGAGTCATTGGACCTTACTTTTTCGAAAACGAAGCTGGAGCAACAGTTACGGTGAATGGATTGCGCTATCGATAGATGATTAACGATTTTTTATGGCCGGAATTAGATGGTATTGATTTGGACAACGTTTATTTTCAACAAGACGGCGCTACGTGCCATACAAGCGACGACACCATTGATCAGAACCCCTCTTATTGGAAAACCCTTTAAATTAAAAAAAAAAACTATCCTATATTCTACGTGTCACATTTGGGAAGTTTTTCAAAATTTTTTAGATTTCAAAGTCCTTCATTAAATACTCACATTTATCATAGTTACAAAAAATAGAATCACTACTTGCACATTATTATAATTTTTATATTTTGTTTTTTGATTTATGTGCTGCATTTATTGCAGTAATGATCAAATGAAACAATTGAGCAAACTTGTTAAAGTATACTATATACTCATTTTGAAAATAGAAATTACTTTTACTCACAAATTATTAAAAAGTCATTTGTAGCTACGCGTGGACTTATTCACCCAAATAATTATTTAACGAGCACTTTTCCATGTAAAAAACAAAACTTAGACATTCGATAGTCAGAAGTTGAGCTTAGAGTATTAAAAAATTAACGCATATTGGTTTATTGAAATTTACTACAAAATGTTTGAACTATACAAAAATTGTATAATAATTTTCATCTACTTCGCTGTATTGCAATTGAGAGTTGTGCAAAATGTTAGTGTTCAAAGTTAAACTATTTTATTTTATACGGCAGTTAAAAAAGGATACATCTATTTTATTTTCAAGGAGAAAGTCGCCAAATTGCTTGGAATCACCTGCGAATCTATGCAGCCACAGTATGTAAATTACACACAATGCAAAATTGAGCAAGTGAGTCGAGACATTTATGAAGTGACCATATCGAGTGCACTGTACCAAAGGCCGGCAAATAATATAACGGTGAGTTTCTCATTATGTAAATTCTCGCAAATCCGCAGAAAAAAAATAATTAAGGACAATCATCGAAAATGTATGAGGGCTGTTAGGAGTAAATAAATTTGTCTATATTAAAGCTTCTAACCAGCGTTGTGAAGCGCGGCTATGAGGACCGTCAACCCATTGTGGATTACAAAATCGATTGGTGTGCCTAAACGTCGGAATATCTTGGCCAAATTTTTTTATAGAATTATGGGGCTCGAACGGTACAGTAATATGAATCACAGCTGTCCATATGATGTGAGTAGGCATAGTTTAAGTATTTTAATGATTTTCAGAATTTTAAATTAACTAATTTATAATTTTTTCTATCGTCTAGCACGATTTGCTTGTTGATCACTATCCATTCGACGGCAAAGCGGTGGGCAAAGTGCTGCCATTTGGCAATGGTATATTCACCTTCATCACAAAATGGTACGCTTATAATGTATTGAGGGCTGTGGTTAATATACGTTTTCAAACATTTGAAAGATAAGCAAAAATGTATTATTAAATTTCATAGAAAAAAATGTCACTTACTGTTTAATAAAATATCCAAAAACTTATATGTAAATACTATTCTTCGATACAAAACCTATAAAGACATTTTGATTTGAGTATGGAAATCTCTGATATGAAAATCTTGTGATAATTTAGTAACCAGAAACTAAAATCGAATATTTTGACCCATACTCCAAGAAGAGCTGCAGAAGTCCAGTCAAGAAAGTGAAGACATAACATTTATTTTGTTCATTTGAGCTCATTTAGCTTTCAGTGAACTACCTAATTTTCCCATTGCATGGATTGACGCTTCGTTTAAGAACCATAACTAAAAATCATTCCAATCGATTCAGTGTGCCTCAATAATGAGCATTTCTTTCATAATTATTAGATATTGTTTGTGGTCCATTATTATCATTAACGACAATGAAGCACAAATGTCTAGTATCAGCTGCGGATATACAACCTTATACCTTTACTGATCCACCTCCATTTTTAACTGTTTTCTGAATTTTACGTATGTTTGTTTGAAAAACTTTCCTATAGCTTTTAAATAAACCCACGTAAAATTCCGAAAAATGCTTGAAATTTTTATTTAAATCAATAGTATAGTCCATATAATTTAATGTTTGAAGATTATTTCATGCAAATGTTGACCGCGACTGCGCTTCAAATGGTCCATCCGCTTAGTCCAATTTTGGCATACTCTTTCCAATGTTTCGGCCGGTATCTCACATATAAATGCTTTAATGTTGACTTCCAATGCGTTAATTGAAGCAGGCTTGTCTGAATAGACATGAGCTTTAACATAGCCCCACTAAAAATAATCTAAAAGCGTTATATCGCACGATCTGGGTGGCCAATTGACAGGTCCTGAACGTGACAATTCCGAATCGACAATTCTGCTTATTTACGTACTCATGGATCCAAAAATGAGCTTTGTCGCTGAACACAGTTTTTCGATAAAAAAGTGGATCTTCGGCCAACTTTCCAAGAGCCCATTCACCAAAAATTCTGCGTTGCGGTCGTTCGGCTTCATGTTTACACCAGCTGTATTTTGAACGGCTTCACACCTAAATCCTTTCGCAAAATTTTCCACGTTGTAGGGTAACAGAGGCCCAATTGCTGCGAACGGCGACGAATCGATAATTGATGGTCATCATTAACACTGGCCGATGCAGCTGCGATATTTTCTTCCGTTTGCACTCTACGTAAGCGTGTTGGTGGTTTGATGCCCAATAATGTAAATTTGGTTCTAAATTTAGTCACAATAGCTTGATAAGCTTCTTCAGTGGGTCGGTTAAGGTGACCATAAAATGGAAGAAGCGCGCGATAAACTTTCTTAACAGAAGACGCTTTTTTATAATAAAATTCAATGATTTGCAAGCGTTGTTCGTTTGTAAAACGATTCATGGTTAAATTATAGACCAAACTGAAGATGTTTGACAGTGAAACAAAACACGAAACGTGCGTCAGCTGTTTAAACCAATTGTTTAAAAAGATAATAGCTAAAAACTCACCCTATATATACCTATAATTGGCGCGTACGCCCATTTTGGGAGTTTGGGGTTCCACAAATGGGGGATTTACAATCTTAAACCGACTCTGAACGGCAGATATTTTTATGAGGACCTTTTTCACGGCAGAAATACAGTCGGAGGTTTGCCATTGATTACTGAGGGCAACACTATTAGAAAACACTTTTTCTATTATTTAGTGTTCATGCACCGAGATTGATAGTTACGCACTAACCCACGGCGGTCACACGTTTAGGTATAAGTAAATCAAATAGCCCTGCAGAAATTAAACTAATCCTTAATTTGGACATTACTACTCGTCGTTTGCAGCAAATTTTGCAAGCGGATTCTAGTCTAGAATATGTATGTAAAACGAGTACCTAAACCTAAGTTAACCACACGACACAAGCAGGCCAGATTAAACGTTTGCAGGAAAATACAAATTTTGTGAAGATAATTGGGAAAGAGTAATTTATCCGAAGAAGAAATTTATCCAAATTTATTGAAATGAGAAACGGAAAAACAAAGAGGCAGAATAGCTTGTGATTTCGGTGAGGGTTCTGTCATGGTTTTGTCAGCCATTAGTGCCAAAAGTGTTTCATATCCACACAAATGAAAAATGTCGAGTACATAGAACTTCTGCGTCTAACTTGTTACTGTTTTTCGTGATAATTTCGATGAGAAGTAGATTTTCCTGCGTGACAATACAGTCGCCGTTCATGCTTCCAAAGCAACAAAAGAGTTTTTGACAGGGAAAAAAGTACCAACTTGTCCTGTCCCAATCGAAAACATATGGACAATACTTTCTCAATTCATTGGCGTTCAATTTGATAGCGCTAAAGGCCTTAGAAGCAACAAAAGAGTTTTTGGCAGCGAAAAAAGTAGCAACTTGGCCTGTAGGCCTCGACCTTAACCCAATCGAAAACATATGGGCAATACTTTCTCAATTTATTGGCGTTCAATTTGATAGCGCTAAAGGCCTTAGAAGTGCGATTAGTGTTGAATGGTCAAAAATTGACCAAAATTGCCTCGAGGGCTTCAACAAGTTATAATCAAAGGAGGATCCAAAGCAAATTACTAAGCGCTCCAAGAATTGTACAGTCTGTATCAGAAGAAAAGAAACGATTTTTTTCATGTAACTTCAATATATATTTTGTTCAGCTTTTTGCTGCGTAATAGTCCCACTCAAAGGCTGTGACGCCACTGTCGAAACTTTCCCTTAAAACAAAAATAAGTGGGAAGTACGCGAAGCTTTTTGAGGCGGTATTTTTATGCGAAATTATTTTACACCGCGGCTGCAAAAGTGATTAAAAAATTAAAAAAGTTTGTTGTGATGTGGAGTCAGCGGTATAAGATGTACAAAAATGTTGATGACTTTTCCGAGCGCGGCTTGAAACAAGTGACGATAAAAAAGCAGGATTAAGTGATCGTCCAACTTTTTAAGCGGGATTCTTCTTTGTGACTACGCTAAGCACAATCAGTTCTTGCTAAAAAGGAAATAGATGTGAGTATCAACTCCATCGAACGTCGACGGAGGCGAACATATCCTACTGTCCGACATCATCAAAACCACTGCTCTCAGAAAAACACATTGAGAAACAACAAAACAAGTAAATGGCGGCACAGTATTGGACTGGCCTGCCTAGGCCCCCGACGCCAACCCCATTGAAAATGTGTTTAAAGCAATTCGTGCGTCATGTTCTCAAAATGTAGTCCTATTGCATGAAGAAGATGCCAGGCTATACTCGACAATGATGGAGTCTGCAGGGCTTATTGAGTAATTGCGACTCGTAGTTTTGTATTGTACATACTTTCATGTAAGCATATTTTAAATATATGTATATCTTTTATACTTCATACTTCACATATCTACTTTATAATTCGGCCGTCGTAGCCGAATGGGTTGGTGCGTGGCTACCATTCGGAATTCACAGGGAGAACGTAGGTTCGAATCTCGGTGAAACACCAAAATTAAGAAAAACATTTTTCTAATAGCGGTCGCCTCTCGGCAGGCAGTGGCAAACCTCCGATTGTAGTTCTGCCATGAAAAAGCTCGTCATAAAAAATATCTGCCGTTCGGAGTCGACTTGAAACTGTAGGTCCCTAGATTTGTGGAACAGTATCAAGACGCACACCACAAATAGGACTTGGTCATGAAGTGCTAAATATACACAACATTCAACGCAGTAACACAAAACAACCTCTCCCGCTTTTCGCTATAGAACTAAAGCAGCAAGACAATAACAAGGAAATCTACAAAATAGTAACCCTTCTACACTGCAGAGTCACATTTGAGCCACCTCACCAAAAGCGGACAATCCCCCAATGTACAAACTGCCAAAAATATGGCCACACGAAGAATTATTGCACAAAAGACCCAGTATGTGTAAAATGTGCTGGTAAACATAACACCCTTAACTGCAAAATCCATCATTCCTCCAACAAAAATGAAATTAAATGTGCCCTATGCGGCGAAAATCACACCGCAAATTATAAAGGATGCATGGTCTACAAAGCCCTACAAATACAAAAATTCCCCTCCCTCCGTAAAAAAGAACTACCAGCAACGCCAACGCCACCCACAGATCAGTATCAGAACTCTGGCACAAATAAACAAATAATCCCAGAAATATCGTACGCAGAAGCACTTACCAAAAATATGCCTTCATCAACGAGCCATAAACAGCATTCTCCCACAACTAACACTTACCCGACGCAACAACAAGACGACTTACAAGAATTGAAACAAATGATGAAACAACTAGTTGCTCAAATGACCAACATGATGAATATCATAACCTTGCTTGTAACTAAACTTGATAAACAATAAATTAATAATCGCTATCTGGAATGCTAACGGACTATACCGCCACTTACTAGAACTGAAAATATTTTTAACAGACAATGCAATTGATATCATGCTCATTTCCGAAACCCATGCCACTGAGAAGACCTATATAAACATACCAAACTTCGATATTTATTATACAAATCACCCTGACAACAAAGCTCATGGAGGCACAGCTATCATAATAAAAAGAGCAATAAAATGCGTGGAAATGGATGGCTATAAAGCAGAACATATACAGGCGACTACAGTCTGCATCAACACTTTGACTGGCCCAATAAATATATCAGCTGTTTATTGTCCACCCAAGTATAATAATACAACACACCAATACCTTGATTATCTTAAATCAGTTGGAAATCGATACCTAGCAGGGGGAGACTACAATGCTAAGCACGTAACATGGGGATCTAGGATAACCACCACGAAAGGAAGACACCTATATGAGGCCATTAAGGCAAATAACAACAGCATATTAAGCACAGGAGAACCGACGTATTGGCCAACTGACACTAAAAAACTTCCTGACTTAATCGACTTCTGTATTACGAAAAACCTGACTCACGAAAACATTGCAATAAAATCATGCCTTGACTTATCATCAGACCACTCACCATTAATAATAACGCTCCAGGATAGACCTGTTAGAAAAACCATCACCTCGCTATATAACCATAAGACGAACTGGAATATATTTCGTGATGTCATAAAAGAAAACATGGAAACTCGAGTCTCTTTGAAATCCTCCTCCGAACTGGACAATGCAATCGTATATTTAAACGATAACATAATAAAAGCAGTAACACAATCGACACCAATATTAGACACCTTAATAACAAAGAAAATCCCTGCTTTTATTTTAGACAAAATCAAACAAAAACGCAAACTCAGGAAAGACTGGCAACGCTCCAAACACCCAGCCGATAAAGCTAAACTAAACAAATCATCAAACGAACTCAAAAAAATTCTCCAAGAACATAATGACAATCAACTGAAGAAGTACCTTAGCAGCCTCGAAACAACTACAGCTACCAACTATTCCCTATGGAAAGCAACTAAAAAACTTACTAAAACAACCATACACAAGCCTCCAATAAAAACCAACTCCAACACATGGGCTAGAACAAGCAAAGAAAAGGCTGAAACATTAGCTGACCACTTTAAAACAATATTTACAAATAGCTTGGACAATAAAGACATTGATCTGCCGAACACAATTGAGAATGCAGACCACACAATACAAAACACGACAAAAGAAGAAATCAAATATTATATAAAGAAACTTAAAGACAAAAAGACACCGGGATATGACCAAATAGATGGGAAAATACTAAAGGAACTACCCGATACTATAATAAAATACATACGAGACCTCTTCAACGGAATAATTAGGTTACAATACTTCCCAAAAGCATGGAAAGTTGCACAAGTTATAGCGATCCCCAAGCCAAACAAGAACGCGACTGTTGCTAGCTCGTACAGACCAATTAGCTTGCTGCCCATCCTCTCTAAATTGTTTGAAAAAATACTACTTGACAGAATTGCGCCGATTCTAAAACAAAAAGACGCTATCCCCTCACACCAGTTCGGTTTCCGAAAACAACATTCAACAGTGCAACAGATTCACAGAGTAGTCAACAAAATTACAGACGACTTCGATAAGAAGAAATATTGCATTGCCGTGTATTTGGACATCGCGAAAGCTTTTGACAGAGTATGGCACAAAGGACTTCTATATAAACTAAAAACCATTTTACCACTTAACATATTTAATATCCTTAAAAGCTACATGACTGATAGACACTTCTTCATAAAATATGACGATGAGTGCTCTGTTATCTTGACGGCGTCTGCTGGTGTACCTCAAGGAAGCGTACTAGGCCCCATACTATACTTAGTATACACAGCAGATATACCAACGCCAACTACTCGAGGATCAATGATAGCTACATTTGCAGACGACACAGTTTTAATGTCAGCTAACCACAATGAAGAAGCAGCAACAAAAACACTGCAAGATACGCTATCAGCTACAACAAAATGGTTTGAAAAATGGGGCATTGAGGTCAATAAAGACAAAACACAACATGTAATATACGCGAAGAGAAAATCTGCAAGATATCCAATCCAAATTAACGGGGAAGACATAAAAATACACTCAAGTGCAAAATACTTAGGCATAACGATTGACTCAAAACTCACATGGAAAAAACACATACTAAACAAGAGAAACGAGATGAAAAACAAATTCCGACAACTCTACTGGCTACTAGGAAAACAATCCACCCTAAGCTTACTTAATAAACAAATGATATACAAATCAATAATCAGACCGACATGGACCTACGGACTAGAAATTTGGGGGACTGCCAGTAAATCAAACCTACAAATCATTCAGAGAAGTCAATCTAAGATGCTAAGGACCATCACAAACGCAAATTGGTACATAAAAAATGACGATATTCACCGCGACCTCGGCATAGACACTGTCACTGAAGCAGTAAAAAGAAGCAGCAGTAAGCACATCTTGCGACTATTAGAGCACAAAAACCATGAGATGAGACTGATACCGGAAATGGAACTTAAACCAAGAAGGCTAAAGCGCAAAACACCCACAGATCTTGCCCGTACTGTGATATAAAATAAAATATAATAATATAAAATTATAGAAAACTATGTATTAGTAAAATTATAACTAAATGCCACCAAAGACAATAATGTTCTCTTTCAAAGGGAAGGGACATTTTAATTCCAAACCCTAACTAACACCAATTACTTATTGTTAATATTAACAGATCGTAATTTATAATGGAAATAAAAAAAAAAAAAAAAAAAAAAAAAAAAAAAAAAAAACAAATAGGAGGAGGAGCTCGGCCAAATACCCAAAAAGGGGGTAAGCGCCAATTATATGTATATAAATATACCTCATTAATAATCACGGTTCCTTTTTTGTGACACAGACTGTATATGTTTATTTTAAATATATTATAATAATATTGGCCTTATACTTTTTTCGTCCTATAGATTAATAATTAATTTAAGTTTCGTGATATATGTACTTATTTCTGTAAATTTTTAAAATATTTATGATTAAAAGTTTAAATATTAAAAACATAATGTCTTAGTCCTAAACTAATCATAATAAAAATATAATAAATGTATGCACTTATGCGTACATTCACTGCAATAATGACCAAATAAAACTACTGAGCAAACTTGCTAAATTATACTACATAATTTTGAATATAGAAATTACTTTTAATCACAAATTATTAAAATCTCATTTGTAGTAACGCGTGGGCTGACTAACCCAAATAATTACTTAACGAATAAAACTTAGACATTTGGTAGTCAGAAGTTCAACCTTGAGTATTCAAAAATTCATACAAATTGGTTTATTGAAATTTACTCTAAAATGTTTAAACTACACAGAAATTTTACAATAATTTGCATTTACTTTGCTGCATTGCAATTGAGAGTTGTTGAAAATGTTAGTTTTCCAAGTAAGAGTATTTTATTTATTGTATTGAGTAGTTAAAAAAACATAAATTTTTAATATTTACTATTAAAGGAAAGAGTTGTCAAACTTCTTCAAATTACCTGCAATTCTAAGGAATCGCAGTATTTAAATTTCACACAATGTAAACTGGAGCATAAGAGGGGAGACGTTTATGAAGTGACCGTAGCGATTACATTGCTCCAAGGGCCAGTAAATAATGCAACGGTGAGCTTATCAATCAATAAAAATTGATCAAAAATCAAGACAGAATTACTTATCAAAAAACTATTAAATAAAATTCTGTACATTAAAGCTTATGGGCAGCATTGTGAAGAGGGGCTATGAGAGTCGACAACCTATGCTGGAATACAAAATCGATTGCTGTGCCTTTTTTCGTAACAAGCGTCGGAGTTTTAGTGCCAAATTAGCCTATGATATTATGGGATTCGAACGATACAGCAATATGAATCACAGCTGTCCATTTGACGTGAGTGGGCGTAGTTTAAGTACTCTCGATTGAGTTGTTTTTGAATTAATAAATTTCCTCCAACTATTTAGGGCGATTTGCTTGTAGATCATTACCCATTCAATGGCAAAAGGGTGGGTAGAATGACGCCATTTGGCAGTGGTATATTCACCTTCTCCACAAAATGGTATCTTTATAATATATTGAGAGCTGTGGTTGAAATACGTTTCCAATCATTTGATAGATAAATGAAAATAAAATTTACGGGTGGTTTAATAAATTATTCAAACAAGTATTCTTGAGTATGTGGAAAAATGTTCAGACAAATAAAGAAGTAGATAAATATGTGTGGAAAAGTTCAAGTGAGTTGAGGAAGTTTGTGACTACCATTCAACTGTGAGTAGCCGGAAACGATTATTTTACCAACGGCTTGAGGTGTCCACAACTTCTGACTGAGATGGCTCAAGTATCATTTGGGTACCGATAAAACAACCATTTGGAAGCGATCTAGTCTAAGAAGGCGGATAATGATGGAGCCACTCCGATATCTTCATTCGAAGGATTGAAGGGATATGCAGTATTTGCACTCCACTAGGTGCACATGCGGCCGCCGTAGCCGAATGGGTTGGTCCGTGATTACCATTAGGAATTCACAGAGAGAACGTTGGTTCGAATCTCGGTGAAACCAAAATTAATAAAAACATTTTTCTAATAGCGGTCGATCCTCGGCAGGCAATGGCAAACCTCCGACAACACCCAAAAAGGGAGCACGCGCCAATTATATATATATATATATAATATATAGATGCACATGCAAGCGGTTGTCTATTTTGGAATGAAAAATATGAATGAATGAAAATACAAAATCTTCCTAGCAATGGAATTAGAACCCGCCACATAAAACCCCCTCACGACAATACTAAAAATGTCTCGAATATTGAGTATTTGTTGATGGTGTAGCTTTACGTATTTTCCCGGATGTCGTTGGACTGATTTCATATATATTTTCATTTAAACATGATGTTGGGCGTCGCCGTTTACGAGAACATGCCTGTTGATTTGACTAAGCTATTAGTCTATTCGCAATATCATTACGAAAGTCCACTTTTTAGGCCGTATGGAAATTCTGTACAAGGACAAGAGAAAATCCAATTTGTCTACTTCTCCCATACTTCAATTCTACTCTGCTTCTCTGTTTGGTGAAATTCTTTTTTAAAGCACTACAAGAAATACTCTATAGGCAATTTGATACAGTTCTTTGGGTACGCTGCCGTAATAGAAGCCTCTGGAATAGTCCAAGAAGCTTTTTTTCAACAAGCTTGGTCAGCTTTTTTGAATGGCACTTGTGAAATTCAGAAAACAGCACTTTCTTGAACTGTCCCATCAACTGAATGGCACTCTACTATATCAATTTCCCCAGTACTCTCATCATCAACAACATCCACTATAACATACTGACATACTGCAAATATGTTTTATATCATAAAAATAAAATAATAAATAATATAAAGGGTGGTTAAATTTCAAGGGCCGATGTTGAATGTGAACCACACCTAAACGTCAACGACACCGTTGGACTTCTTTCTTTGGGGTTATTTGAAAGAAAAGGTGTACGTCGTTAAGCCAGCAACTATTCAAGAGCTAAAGGATGATATAGTTCGGCACATTAACGGCATAGAACCTCAATTATGCCTCAGCGTCATCGAAAATTTGGACCATTGGATGGAGGTGTGCCGGCGAGGCCGAGGCGGCCATTTGGCCAATATTTTATTTCATACGCAATTGAGCTGTACCAATATTATCTTAATAAAGAGGAATGACAATAATTTATTAAAAAAATTCTATTTTATTCAAAAGCAACACGGGCCCTTGAAACTTAACCACCCTTTATAAAAAATTAATAATGCTAAAATAAAAGTTTTTCTACATATTTCATATATTTAAAAAAAAATTGTATGGTCACATATACTATTAGGTTGTTCAATAAGTTTTGCGGTTCGATAAGAGAGGGCGTTGCTACTAGGTTACATTTCTTCTATTTCAATCTGTCAATTCATTCTTTGTTTATAAGCCATTTATTATACTGGCGTTGCATCAATTAGTACAGTTGAAAAATGGACTGCTGAATTTAAATGATGTCGTACAAGCCTTGAAGACGACCCACGCCAAGGGCGCCGAAAAACTGCAACAACACCAGAAATCGTTCAAAAAATACAAGATGTCGTATTGAAAAATCGTCTTTGCCATCTAATTGGGTAGTATAACGAATATTTTGACTGAATGGATTGGATTTCAGAAAGTTGTGTGCGCAATGGGTGCCGCATTCGCTAACAATGGAACAAAAACACATTCGAATGCGACTTCCTCAGCAACACTTAAAGCCTTCTCGAAAAGTCAAAGTGGATTTTGTGTATCGATTCATCTTTATGGATGAGACATGGTTTTAGCACCATGATTCTAAATCAAATCAAAGAGTGGTGTGAATCAGGTTCTTCGGCTCTTAAATGAGTTCGTGTCCCGAAATCGGTAATCGGCCAAGAAGGTGTTAGTATCAGTTTTTTGGTATGCGAAAGGAATTTTGCTTACGAATTACTTGCAAACTAATAAAACAATAAATTCGGAAGATTATTGCAACCTCTTAGACCAGCTGAAGGGAAAAGTTGGTGAAAAAAGACCCAGTTTGCAAAAGAAAATTTTTATCAGGAAAATGCAGGGTGTCACAAAAGCATTTTGACAATGTCAAAAATCTATGAATAGTTGTTGCACTCACCGCATTCACCTGATTTGCGATGTCCATCAGCTTCCTGATCTAAAAATTGCATATGTGGAAAACGTTTTTCATCAAATGATGAGGTTACTCGTATAACAGCTGTGGAAGCATATTTTGCAGTCCTTCCAAATTCTTACTTAAGGGATGGAATTCATAAATTGGAATCTCGTTGGAGTTCAGGGTGGAGTTCAGATTCAGAGTTGGTTCAAGGAAATTATACTGAATAATAAAAAAATTTCAAACCATAAAATTGTGTTTTTCTTATCGAACTGCAAAACTTATTGAACAACCTAGTACAAGTAATATTTATATAAAAACATCTCTTTTTCACCAAAATTTGAAAAAAATATGACCTTTTTAAAATGCTATATTATTCGCAGTTAAAAAAAACCTGAAATATTTTTACAGTAATTGTTTCCTTAGACCTTAAAAGATCAGTTGAAAACTAGGTTTTTTTCTGGCGAGGGGACCGTCAGCCGCTCACAAAGTGTATTCATATGGATAATACATAGGGAAGGAGTTAACGCGAACATATCAAATAAGATTCATATAATCCAATGAAAACTTATATCTAGGCTACATGTTTTTATCACAATTTATAGATAGTTTTATAAGCCAGAATCTAAAAAAAAATGTTTTTAATACGACAGCCGTGCTCCTTTTTTCGTGCAATAATAATTGTATCGTTGTTTCAGAATTATAATAAATAAATAAATAAAATTTTGAGCCTTCGTTACATGGAGAAAATACATAAAATCATTAAAAACATACACTTAGTCCAAAATTCATTGAGCTACAAAACTGTATACTTCAAGTATTTTTCCAAAAAATTTCAAAATTTATTTTGTTAAATTTACACAAAGTTTAAAATTTAGTTTTGTATGGTTTTTGTGTAAGAATAATCTATGTGTTCATTAAAAAGTTATTACTATCAAATAGGAAAAAAATAAATAGTCAAAACTTGTCAATAAGTTTAATTTCTATATCTAATTAACGCAGTGTATAAAGCTGACCTTCTCGCAGTACACCAAATGCGCCGCGTACTAAAAGGTTTTCCAATAACAGGTGTTATCTATCGCTATAGGGAGATGATTAACGATTTTTTATGGCCGGAATTGGATGGTATTGATCTGGACAACGTTTATTTTCAACAAGACGGCGCTACGTGCCACACAAGCAACGAAACTATTGATCTTTTACCGGAAAAGTTTTCGGACCGTGTTATCTCTCGAAGAGGTGATTACAATTGGCCACCGAGATCTTGTGATTTAACACCTTGTGACTCTTTTTTTTTGAGGTCACGTGAAAGGGAAGGTCTACGCCAACAGCCCAGGGTCGATTCAAGACCTCAAAGATGAAATTAATGAGACTATCGAGTACATAGGGCAGCCACTTTGCAATTCGGTTATGGAAAATTTCATAAAAAAGGATATTGTCCTGTAAGCGTGGTCGTGGCGGTCATTTGCCCGATGTTATTATCCACTATTAACGGTATACCTTTCTCTTTATAAAGAAATAAACATCCGATCATTTATATTAAGAAATAGCATTTTTCTTTCAATATCAAAATAACACCTCTTATTAGATAACCCTACACATCTGCCATAGAAAGGCGCACACAATTGGTTAGGAATTTGTGGTTCGACGGCAACTACAGGACCATTCTCCAGATTCACTCTCATCAATGAACGTCATGCGGCCTCAACATGGAAAATTTGTTTGAAGAAAATATTCAAATAAATAATTTGCATTCACGTAAGTAAGTACGCATGTATGTGTGTACCTGTTAATGATCAAATAAAACAATTAAGCAAAGTTGGTAAAATATGTTATATAATTTAGGAAATTGAAATTATATTTACTCACAAATTATTAAAAACTCATTTGTAGCTACGCGTAGGCTTATTAACCCAAATAATTATTTAATAAACATTTTTCCTAGTAAAAACATAGAACTTAGACATTTGGTGTTCAAAAGCTCAAACTATTAGCCTATTGGCTTGTATACTCAGAAATGTTGAAGTTATGTAGAAATCTTAAAATATTTTTCGTTTACTTTGCTCTATTGCAATTGAAAGCTGTGCAAAACGTAAGTTAGCTAATTAGTTAGATCAAAGCTAGAGTATTTTATTATTATTGAATAGGTAAATGGAGGTAAATGTATTATTTTTTTAGGAAAGAATTGTCAAATTGCTTGGAATTACTTGCGAGTCTGCACAACCGCAGTATTTAAATTACACACAATGCAAAGTGGAGCATGTGGGTCGAGACATTTATGAAGTGACCATCGCGATTGCAGTGCATTTAGGGCCAGTAAATAATGCATCGGTGAGTTTGACGAGTATTGCGTTTCTAACAAAAACGAAAAAAAAATCGAATACCTGCTAAGCATACCAACTAAAATTCTGTACAACTAAAGTTTGTAGGCACTATTGTAAAGAGCGGCTATGAGGATCGGAAACCTTTGGTGGAATATAAAATCGATTGGTGTGAATTTTTACGTGCCAAACGTCGGAATTTCTTCGCCAAATTTATCTATCGTATTTTGGGGATCGAGCAGTACAGTAATATAAATCACAGTTGTCCATATGATGTGAGTTGGCATAGTTTAAGTATTTTATAAATTTTTTTTTTTTTTTAATTAATTTCTAATTTTTTTTTTTAATTCTTTAGCACGATTTAATCCTTGATCATTACCCATTTAATGGCAAAGCGATGGCTAAATTGGTCCCATTTGGCAATGGTATATTCACTTTCAATACAAAATGGTACACCTATAATATATTGAGAGCTGTGGTTAATATACGCTACCAAACGCTTGAGAGATAAAAGAAAAATTTTAATTTAACCCTAACTAATATTTTTATTTTGAATATTTCCGTGCTTTGATTTTGAGAAATACCGTTTACGGTAAAAGTGCATTATTCAAAAATTCCAATCCAGAAATTGCGAACTTTAACTAAATTTAATTTCGGCTTAGAAATGGATTATTATCTATAGCGATTTATACTGCGCAGGCTGTTAAGAGGATACTTCGGATATGGACCAACACTAAAAACGTTGGAAAACACTTTGTTTGGGGTTCATGTAAAAGATATTTGGGAAAATTGATTCAAGTCCCTAAAACACTCTTCGATATTTGATAGGCTATAACATTCTATTTTAGTTGCCTTGTACTTCGAAAGTAGTCTGCGATAGCTAAAAATTGTAAGTATGTATGTAGCTCACTTGGTTTATGAAACAGTAGTTCCTCCCATATCATTCCGGAGAGCGTAGGTTCGAATCTCCGTGCATGCAATAATAGAAAAAAGTTTTTTCTAATAGCGGTCGTCCCTCGGCAGGCAATGGTAAACCTCCGGGTTTATTTCTGCCATGAAAAAGCTCTTCATAGGAGGACAAGCTCGGCCAAAAACTTAACAGAATTGTGTGTGCCAATTATTTATTTATTTATTTTTTATATCCTCAAAAGTGACCGAAATATTAATTTAACTTCTGCTAGTTGAATTATATAGAGAAGTCAAGGCAAGCTGTAAAGCAATCAGCCTTATGAGCCTCAATATGAGGCCAATTCTAAATTCTCGAACGCAGTTCCCCAAGTTTCAAGTATCTAGAATATTGAACCCCGTCTCTTTCGAATATGTTTTCTTTATACGAATAACCTCCAATAGTGAATGGGAAGCTGATTTGCAACTAGACTCACCGGAATTTTAGAGCTAAACTTGAGCATCCAACTATCAGCCTACTTCGGCGACCTTCATGTCGAGCTTGCAGCAGGAATCAGTGATCACTAAGCAAGTAAATAATCAGTAATGCAACCTGTAACCTGCAATGAGTCACTTCATCTTCTCTGGTATTCGGAAAGCAATAATATCACTCGATTGCTAAAAAAAATTGCTTATCGAGGACGGAAAACGGAAAAAATCTAGATAAGCTAGCCGCTTACACACATACATAGTACTTAAAATAGAAATACATCAGGTAACTGTGCAGCGAACGATAATATTCATGTTTGATTTTTTTCGAGTGACATAACTTCGCCAAAAGCGCCTCAAATGGGCAAGAAGAGACAACTTACTTGGAGCGTATAATTTTTCGACACGTGGCGAACTGGAGTAATGATTTTTGTCGTTGCTGCACACTGCCAAAAAGTCGAAAGTTTGGACGACCAAAGGGTGTCATTTAATCATGTTATTTTAACCGCGACAGCTGTGAGAGGTCGACCCGCCAGGTTTAACAGAAAGCCATTTTCATATGCTATATCCACGAAATGAATAGTTTTAGACTTAATAAAATTGGGAAATATTGCAAACTTATTTCCAGAGACAAACCGTGTATGAGGGGTGCCTTTTATATGTCGGGATTAGAGAACAAAAACAAATTTTAATCATCGAAAATCACTTTATTGTTTTTCAAAATATTCTCCTTGAAGATCTATACACTTTTGCATGCGTTGGAACCAATTGTCGAAGCACTTTTGCCACTCTGAATGAGTTACCTCCAAAACATGCATTCTGAATGCCGCAACCGCTTCTTCAGGTGTCGAAAAACGTTGACCTCTCAGTTTGTTTTTTACGTACGGGAATAAAAAGAAGTCATTCGGTGCCAAGTCAGGACAATACGGCGGATGTTTTGGGTGCTCAAAAATGCAGTTGTTTGAGCCGATGTGTGAGAGCTCGCATTGTCCTGGTTAAGAGTGATCCGTCTTTGGCGGTTGGTTTTCCTAATTTCTTGGAATACAACTAGCAAACAAATGGTTGTGTACCACTCAGAATTTACTGTTCTGCGTTGTTCTAGTGGTTTGGTTGCGACATGTCCAGTTTTTTCGAAAAAACAGGCGACCATTTGCTTGGAAGTGCTTCGTGCGGGAACAACTTTTGTTGGATTTGGCTCATCTTGAAACACTCATACAGTCGACTGCTGTTTAATTTCGGGCTCATACGCGTAAATCCATGATTCATCACCTGTCACGATGTCATAGACGTGTTTCGAAGCCCCGCGATCGGGAAGAGGAATACAGTCACAATAATCTATCCTACTCCTAAAATATATACATATTTCAATCAAGAGTTGATTAATTTGGATACTCGTGATACGAAAAGAAGGTCGCTTTCATGAAATTTTTAAGCATACAGGAATTTTTGAAGTATCATAATGAAAGCTGGGTATTGAATTTTTCAAATGCTGCTGTGGTAGTATCAGTCTCCTTGAATTGTGAGCCGTAGCGCCTCGATGACGCGTGGAATAAATCGTCCATAAAAATTTATCATGGCTAAGAAAGGTTTATGTCCACTACCGGGGCCTCAAGGGTGGTAAAATCCTGAAATCCGAAATCGGATGGCCCAAAAATATGATATCAACTTTGCCGAACACAGACTTTGTGACATTTATGTGTAGGAAATGTTTTTCCGCATAGTCGTAAAATTGACGAAGATGCGATAAATATTCAGTTGGTAACTTTGATACTACATAAATATCGGCCATATATGGAGAAGCGAAACTCCGTTCGTCCTACGCGAATGATTGAGGATGATGCGCTAGTCAAGTTTGCGTAGGACTTCCTAACTGGGCCAATCAAGTTAAGTCACTACACTCTTAAATCCAGCAACCAAACGCGCATGACGTATCAAACATTTTAATAGATAATTTATTCATATTCATTGCTTTCGCTGTGGTCGTTAATGAAGTTAGGTTATAGACTAAAATTTTTTGTTTTGAACCGTTTTCCGAATACTCTCAAGGAATTTTCGCTGCAAATAGTTTGGTCGACGTAAGTTTGAGATTACTTAGCTGTATGTTTTTGAGGATTACTGAACCATATGCTTTGGTATATAAAATGTAAGGTAATTCTTTAGCTGCGTGAAAATTATCAATATCGATAACTTTGTTCCGACAGCTGAGAATAGCAAATTCTGTTGATATTTCTGTTCAGTAAGGTCATCATGAGTCGTTTAACGCCGGAACAACGCTTTCAAAGTGTGAAAATTTACTTTGAAAAGAATAAATAAATCTGTTCGCGAAATAAACTTCATTTGTATTTCTTTCGAAATGAGGAAAAAGCTGCCGTTAAGGCGCTATCGCTAGCCATGCTGATTGAATTTTTGGTAACGCAAATTCATTAGTTATAGATCGACGACATTTGGTTCCAACAAGGCGACACCATTTGAACTACAGTGCACGGACAAAATTGGACTGATCGAATAGACCATGTAACTCGTAGCCACGGCGGACATATTCAGAAAATTAATGCTATGAAATTTTCTTCCAGAGAGACGGTCGTATGATTTGAGTTGATGTAACCATATAACCTAAACTAAGGCGTTTTGCGCATTCGAGCATTTCCACTAATGGAAATAACCCATTTGTGTAAGTAACCTCTTAGTGGGTGTTATGTTGATATCGTTGTCGGTCTCGATATCGTTGCTCTATCCTAAACTCAAAACGTTGCGTCAACTGAGCGATATCTTTTGCATTCTAGTATCGCTCTTTGATGCGATGACTGCAAGTTGAGCGTGTGGTGGTAAACGTGAGTCCCATAGCCCTAGAAGCACTGTAGATCACTAGATCACCTAACAGCATATCAGAGAGGAAACGTAGGGCTCGTCGTTGTTGGCTGTTTGCAAAGTTTCAATTCCATTTGTTTGTTTTGCGGGTAGCTGTGGCATGAAGAGCCTGTGTTTGTTAGCATCTTATGCAACTCCAGCGGCTGCGAACCAAAATTCGAGTGACAAAAAATATGATTCGATGTTGGTATAGTTCACAAGAAATCTTTTGAATAGTGTATTAAATTCTCTACGAATGGGTTGGTGCGTGACTACCATTTGGAATTCACAGAGAGAACGTGGGTTCGAATTTCGATGAAACACCAAAATTAAGAAAAACATTTTTCTAATAGCGATTGCCCTTCGGCAGGCAATGACAAACCTCCGAGTGTATTTCTGTCATGAAAAAGCTCCTCATAAAAA
Source organism: Anastrepha obliqua (assembly GCF_027943255.1). NCBI lineage: Eukaryota > Metazoa > Arthropoda > Insecta > Diptera > Tephritidae > Anastrepha > Anastrepha obliqua. The sequence continues at coordinate 43,806,288 of NC_072895.1, forward strand.
TATCTGCCGTTCGGAGTCGGCTTGAAACTGTAGGTCCCTCCATTTGTGAAACAACATCAAGACGCGCACACCACAAATAGGAGGAGGAGCTCGGCCAAACATCCAAAAAGGGTGAACGCGCCAATTCTGTATACATATATACATATACATTAAATTCTCACTATTGCGACACACTAAATGCGAGTGAAAATGGCAAACACTAATGGAAAATGATAACAACGTCGGTTTTAGTTATGATTTTTAAACGAAGCGTCAATCTTTGAATTGGGAAAACTAACTCTGCACTGACAGATAAATAAGCTCAAATGAGCAAAATAAATTTCTCTTGTTTGACCGGTTTTCTATTGCTATTTTATTATCTATTGTTATTTTAGAATTATTAATTAACTTTTGCTTATCTTTCAAATGCTTGAAAACGTATTTTAATCTCAGCACTGAATATATTATTAGAGTACCATTTTGTGATGAAGGTGAATATACCATTGCCAAATGGCAGCACTTTGCCCACCGCTTTGCCATCGAATGGATAGTGATCAACAAGCAAATCGTGCTAGACGAAAAAAAAATTTATAAATTAGTTAATTTGAAAACATTAGAAATCAATAGAATATTTAAACTATGCCTACTCACATCATATGGACAGCTATGATTCATATTACTGTACCGTTCGAGCCCCATAACACTATAAGCCAGTTTTGCCAATAAATTCCGACGTTTACTATTAAAAAAGGCACACCAATCGACTGTGTGTTGTACCATAGGTGGACGATTCTCATAGCCACTCATCACAACGCTGCATATAAGCTTTAATGTAGAGAATGTTATTTACTCGTAACAGCCCTTATATGTACATTTTCGACGATTGTCTTTAATAATTTTTTCCTTTTCTAATTTTCGAGGATTTAATATTGATTGAGAAACTCACCGTTATATTATTTGCCGGCCTTTGGTACAGTGCACTCGATATGGTCACTTCATAAATGTCTCGACTCACATGCTCCATTTTACATTCTGTATAGTTGAAATACTGCGGCCGAATTGATTTGCAGGTAACTTCAAGCAATTTGACAATTCTTTCCTTAAAAATTAAATGAGTTTATTTTTTTTAACCTTTCAAATACAATAAAATACTGGTAACTAACATTTTGAACAGATTTCAATTGCAATACAGCGAAGTAGATGAAAATTATTATAAAATTTTTACATTGCTTGAACATTTTAGAGTAATTTTCAATAAACCAGTTTGTATGACTTCTGACTACTAACTGTATGAGTTTTATTTTTTACTAGGCAAAAGGCTCATTAAATAGTTATTTAGGTTAATAAGTCTACGAGCCCTAACAAATGATTTTTTTAATAATTTGTGTTTAAAAATAATTAAACAATTTTTTAGTAGATGAGGTTGCGTCAAGTTTGCTTAATTGTTTTATTTGATCATTACTGCAATGTTGGTATTAAGAACGTTTTTGCCAGAAGCAGATTTCTAATAAAAGTTCTTCCTAGGTTCTCCACAGTGTCAAGTTTAAGGGGGGAAACTGGTTTAGATCGATTAAAAACTCGATTTTTTTTTATTGCATAAATCGTTAGTATAACTACTCAAGAATATTTGGTAAAAATTTTAAAGCGTAATTCGCATTATTCCCGATTCTATGAGCACTTAAGTGACTGCTTGTCGGTTCCGCACCGTAGCGCGCGTTAGTTAGAACGACGTTTTTCTCGGAAGTCCTTTTTTTCAACTGGTGGACATTCTAGCTTAAAAAGTTATCGACCAATCGTTCTATAATTTTTCGGGATTTTTTCTTCATTCAATTCTAATCTATATGAACCTAATTTTGGGATTATATTATTATTTAAAATATGGGTTTTTAAACGAAATAGAAGAAAAAATATAGAATAAAAAACTACTTTGTGCTGAAGTGCCTCAAAAGCATGCTATTTTCCATATTTTTTACCACAATTAGGTTCATATTCTTAGGAAATATGTTGTTAATAAAAAAAAATTGCTGTTGATTCCAGAGAAAAATTGCAACTTCAGGAATTCCCACCAGTAAGACACTCGGATGGCGATCGTCCATGGGCAACACGCTCTAAAGCCACTATCTCCCGCGAAAATAGCTTCAAAAAAATTTAAAAGTGTGTCTAAAAATATAAATAAAATATCCTATAAACTTAAACAATTTCTGTTTATTCCTTTTTTGTTCAAAAACTTCTCGAAAAATACCAAAATTTTGGCCTCCTAAACCGGTTTCCCCCCTTAAATGTATTATTGTGTTTGTTATTCTGTATCCGAACCTAAAATATACATAAAAATAAAAAACAAAAACAAAATGGCGGAGTTGTGAAAAAAGTTCTCAAAATCTAATTTTTTTTCTTCATAAATTATTTAAATTAAATAGTTTATTATTAAAAAATAAAATGTTTTAAAAGTCCGGGATGTAGACATGTGTGTCTAAAAAAATGGGTTAAATTTTTAACCAAATCGGTTGAATAGTTTTGAGTCAGTGAGAGAGATAAGAGATAAGAGTTTATTAAGTAGAAAACGTTACAATATTTATGTTATCGCACAATTTACAGAATATGATATAAATCTTAATTCTACATCATTATATTTATATATTTATCACAGGTTTGGTTTTTTAAACGATTTTTTCTTTTTTTTTTTTTCGAAGGAAAAAACTACTATGAAAAACCTCCGCTATACATCTTACAAGTCAGTGATTCCGCGCAATTTTGAAAACATGGTTTTGAGAAAAACGCGTTGAAAGACGGTCAGAGCAGCTTCTGCTGGCGTGTCACACGCTTTCATACACACTACGGCGCGCTTTCTTATTTTAGCTATAACTTTAAAAATAATTAAAATTTCTGTCTGAAATTTTTATAGTATATTTTTAAGATGTTTTTCTTCCGCAAAATGTAAAAAAAATTCAATTTTTTGAACCCGTCACACCGGGCTACTATCATAAGTGTAAGAGTGTTCCTCGTGCATACACGTGTAAGCAATATTTTTAGTTTTTTCTACGTGTTTTAGTAAAAAAAATTTCTGTTTCTCATTACGAAAGGAAAAGGTAAATTGCATGTCACATTTACATATATAAGAATAAATTGATCTGTATGCATATTTACCTTATTTTGTTGCATTGGGACATATGCATCCCTGCAATGCTGTAGTGTGGGATGTAACTGTCCCAGCAGTTTTCTATCAAACGAATTTAGTTTTTGTTAATGAAATAAGTTTAGAATGAATCGAACACTGACTAACGAAGAAATTGAGGACGAACTTGATAATTCATCTGATATCGAGGTGGATACTTACCACGACAGTGACGATAGCAGTGACACAGATTATAAAGGCGCTGATGCCTCCACATCTTCTGAAGTAGATAGCACGGATTCTTCAGATGATGAAGATATCCAGATGCATGAAAATGTAGATAGTGATAACAACTCTGAAGAAGTAAATTTCACTCACACAGCTCCTGCACAATCAATAAGCAATATTGGTATTGATAATTTTTCCCCAAAAATGTCACTGCCTCAAGAGGATAAGACAAGTATAATGGTTAACCTAACCAGAGGTTCCACCAAGCTTGATTGTTTTTATAAACTCTTTCCAAAGAGTCGCATAATGCAGATAAGTCATTATACAAATATGCGTCTACAGAAGCTCAATAATGCAAAGGTGACATCACCTGGAGAAGTAAAAATTATTCTGGGCTGTTCATTGATAATGTCATTTAATCGTGTACCATGAATGCATCAGTATTGATGCAACAAATCCCTCCGGAACGCAGCAATATCAGAATGCAGATCGTTTTATGCTACTGGTATCAAAATTGTATTTCTGTGACCCCGAAAAACCTCCAGCTGCATCAAAAACGTAAATACACATTTTTGAAAGCGAGTACTGACAGCACATTTCAATCCATTGATTAGTCAATGACGAAACTCAAAGGGAGGTCCAGTCTGAAACAGTATCTCTCTCTGAAACCTGTCAGAAGAGGAATCAAACTTTGGACAAGATGCGATGCAGAAATCAGGTATGTTTATGACACATACATATATAGTGGACGTGAAACTGAAGTTACTGATAGAACCTTGGGAGAGAGTGTGGTTCTAAAATTGCCAGAAACAATTACGAGTTCAAACGTTTAATATAATATATACCTTATGTTATAATCAAATTGAATAATATTGCTTACCTACGCGTAGACACTTCAGCAGATTTTTAAGGAAAACTGCGGGTAACTGAATAAAACTGTGTGAAGTTTATATGGGGTTAGGTAGTAGTGTCTAAAAAACAACTTAATCTTGTTTAATGAAACCAAATTTAATTGTTCAGTGGTTTGCCATTCTATCCAACCGAATAATAACTACGCACGGACCCACTTTTCTACGGTGGCTGCCATTGCAAATAGAGCAATTACATATGTACAAATTATTAAAAATTCATTGCTAGTGTCACGCAAGCATATACAACCAAATAATTATTTATCTTGCCTAGCGAAAAATAAAATGTATACATTTAGTAGTCAGAAGTTTAACATTGACTATTAAAAAAATTATACAAATTGGTTTATTGGAATTTACTCTGAAATGTTTAAGCTACACAAAAATTTTAAAGTAGTTTTCATCTTCTTTGCTGCATTGCAATTGAGAGTTGTGAAAAATGTTAGTTTTTCATGTTAGATTATTTTATTTTATTCGACCATAATTAATTAATTAATAAAATAAAAAATGTATAATACTTAATATTCAAGGAAATTATAGTCAAATTGCTTGAGATGACCTGCGAATCTATGCAGCCGAAGAATGTAAATTTCACACAATGCAAAATGGAGCACGTGAAGGGAGACATTTACGAAGTGACCGTAGCGATTGCAATGGACCTTGGGCCAATAAATAATGCAACGGTGAGTTTCTTATTCAATATTATGTAAATCCTTATAAATCCTCAGGAGAAATTATTAAAAATAATTGTTGAGAATGTACGAGGGCTGTTAGTAATAAATAATAAATGTACGAGGGCTAGGAGTAAACAAAATTCTCTACATTAAAGATTTCAAGCATGGTTGTGAAGCGCGGTTATGAGGATCGCCAACCTATGTTCGAATACAAAGGCGATTGGTGTAACTTTTTTCTTAACAAACGTCGGAGTTTCTTGTCCAAAATTGTCTACCGTGTTTTCGGATTCGATCGGTACAGCAATATGAATCACAGCTGTCCATATGATGTGAGTTGGCATAGTTTAAACATTCCACTGATTTCCAGTGTTTTTAAATTAATAAATTTATACATTTCTTCCAACTGTTTAGCACGATTTGCTTGTTGATCACTATCCATTCGATGGCAAAGAGGTGGGCAAAGTGCTGCCATTTGGCAAAGGTATATTCACGTTCATCACAAAATGGTACGCTTATAATATATTGAGAGCTGTGGTTAATATAAGATTTCAATTATTTAATAGATAAGAGAAAATTTAAAATTAATTCCTGAAATAAAAGTTGTGGTTTAGTAAAGAAATAAGATCAGTGTAGTTCGAAAGGACGAAATATATTATTGGCAGAGTTAATAAAATAACGGTCATGTAAAATTTATAAGGCCAAAAGAGTATAATCTTCAGAAATTACTCCTTTGAGTTTTGAGTTTTCACCGTTAAAACTGCGCGCTTAAAATCAAATTTCGTTGTTGCGCAGTGAGGTTAAAGATGGTCACTGCGCAGGCTATCCTCTAGCCTCGGATATGCATACGATAAACTTATGTAAGCGTTTAACAAAAAAAAAAGAGAATATGGTTTGGAATTAGTGAGAAATAGGGCTAAGTACGATTCAAGCTCCGTAAACTCTTTTCAATGCTTTGTCAGAATAAAATAGTATTTTTTTATTTAGTTCACAAGTAGTAGTAGCTGAAATTGTTGAGAACTGATTATTCAAACCTCATATGCATTTATATAGCTCACAGAAATAAGTATATGTGCAAAGTTTTTTATATCTATATCTTTCCTGATAGTAACGGTACATTTTTGTTTGGTATGGCAAAGTCTGTATTTGCAGTCCAATTTAGCTATTCGCTTGCAAAATTCTTGTTTAGTCATTATTCTTAGTATCGTTATTACAAATTTGTGTTGCGAGATTTGGTTTTCATATGAAGTAAGTACATACAGTGGAAAGCAAAACTGTCCGGATGTTTTGCATTAAGAAAGAAAGGTAATGAAAACAATACAAATATAGGTATATTATTAAATATATGTATTTTTTTTCATTTAATTGAAGCCCATGATGAAAGGTTAAAAAACCACGTCAATACGGAGGCCACTATTCTCGCTAATCCAGCTAATTGGAGAAGAAGACTGAAACGCAGAAAGCCCAAAGACTTAATGTACTAACCACACCTTAGCGTTAACTGTTGTATATACCTTATTTTCTAAATTCTAAACAAATTGCTCGTTAGTTAATAAAATTTTTCTTTGTAACTAGTCGCAATGTAAAATAATAAAAAAAAAAAAAAAATTTAATTGAATATTATTTTAAATTATAAAGCACAAAAACTCATATATTTGCTTCAAGAAAAATAGAAAAAATTAAAAAAACAACAATTCTATTACTCGGATACTTTTGCACGATTTGTGTTATACACATTATCACGATATTGCTTTGTTAAAATGTAAGGGTATTTGTCCCGTTATTTTTTTTTTTGCTTGTTGCTAGCTCGTTGTCAATCTTTTACTCCTGTATTTTTGCATTGTTGTTTGACTTGTGAAGTGATTAACTTGATTTTAAATTCAATAAAACAAAAAATCTTTAAAAATGAGGAAAACGCCAAAAGACATTGAAAACAATGTGATAAATTTGTTGAAAAATAATAATTCATGCCGTAAAATTGCTGAAAAGTTAAATTTAAGTAAATCTACGGTAAATGACATAAAAAAACGATGTAATATAGCTTGCAATAATAACCAAGGCGGTCGACCAAGACTGCTTTCTGATGGTTTGCTACATGATAAGGCCATCAAGACACCAAAAAATGCTGCAAAAAGTATTGGCAAGGATGTCAGTTCCAGTACGGCCAGACGCGCATTAAAGAGAATTGGTTTAGTAGCCAGTGTGAAAAAGAAGAAGCCAGCCCTTTCCGATAGAAATGTGAAAAGACGCCTTCATTTCTTCAAGGCCCACAAAAATTGGACGGTAGATGACTGGAAACGGGTTAATTGGGAGCGACGAAATGAAAGTTAACAGATACCAGTCTGATGGAAAAGAATACTATTGGCATAGGCCACATGACCGCATCCAAAAGCACCATGTGAAGGAAAAGATGAAACATGGTGGTGGCAGTATTATGGTGTGTGGATGTTTTACATGGTGGAACATTGGACCTTTGGGGAGAATCCAAGGTATAATGAAGAAGGAGGATTATTTGAATATTCTCCACACAAATTTACCGGATTTTGTTGATGAGAATGCTTATCCGGCCGAAGAAGTTTGTTTTCAACAAGACGGGGATCCGAAGCACACGGCTAAAATAGTTTCCACCTGGCTACAAAACCAAACTTTTAAGACAATGGAATGGCCTGCACAAAGTCCAGACCTGAATCCCATAGAAAACTTATGGGCTATTGTTAAGAGAAAGCTGGGAGTATATGAAAACCCTCCGAAAAATGTTGACGAGCTTTGGGAGAGAATACAGCATGAATGGCGAGCTCTTGACCATGATATCATCCAAAAGTTGGTAGAGAGTATGCCAAAACGTATTGAAAGCGTAATTAAAAATAAAGGCCTTTGCGCGAAATATTGAACTGGCAACATTAATTGATTTTAAGCAAATCCCGCAATCAGTGCAAAAGTGTCCGAGTAATGGAATTGTTGTTTCTTAATCTTTTCTATTGTATTTTTCTTGAAGCAAATATATGAGTTTTTGTGCTTTATAATTTAAAATAATATTCAATTAAATGAAAAAAATACATATATTTAATAATATACCTATATTTGTATTGTTTTCATTACCTTTCTTTCTTAATGCAAAACATCCGGACAGTTTTGCTTTCCACTTTATATGTGCAATCAGAGATCAGTATTGATTTGGCAAGCATAGAGAGCAAGTTATCAAAAAATTGTGTATTATTTGCATTGGTATCATAAAGAAAAATGTAAGTAAAATAGATTACTTCTTTTGAACAAAGAATAATTGAACTATTGATGGGTTAATCTGTAGAATACCACGTTGAAGTATTCATGAAACTACTGCTAAAGTAAATCGGCATAGGAATACCATCAGCAACTTTCTTAAAAATCCAGAAACATATGGTCAACTCAAACGAAGCGGCAGGCCAGCTAACATCGATAGCAGATGAACGAGAAATTCGGCGTCTGGCTGCTCAAAAAGAAATTTCTTGCAAGGAAATCAAACACCATTTAAGTCTTAAATTCACCGATATACAAATACATCAAATTTTGTTCGAGGACGGAACACTTAAATATTGTTTGCGGGAGCCTGTACCAAGACTATTAGCACGCCACATTAAGGCTTGTTTAGCATTTGCCAGAAAATATAATATTGGACTAAGGAGTTCCGAAACGTTGTATTTTCGGACGAAAAAAAGTTCAACTTAGATGGTCCAGATAATTGCCAGAAATATTGGCGGGACCTTAGGCACCCACGGCAAACGCGCCATAAGCGGAAGCTACAGTGGTGGGTCTTCGATGATTTGGGCCGTTTTCGGACATGGTGGAAAGTCTCCAATTTGTTTTATTCCGACAAGAACCAACGCAGAATTCTGTGTTGAAATATTAGAGGATGATTTCATTGAGTTTGCGGGAAACATATACGAAGACGACAGGGTTTTCCAGCCAACAACGCCTCAATCCACATGGTTCGTTTAACTAGGGCCTTCCTATCGGCAAGAAAAATTTCAGTTCTGGATTGGTCAGTACTAAGTCCCGATTTAAACCCAATTGAGGACCTCTGGGGAATATTGCCGGCCCGTATTTATAAAAATGGTCGGCAGTTTGAGACAATCAAAGACCTGAAAGGTGCTTTAGTGGAAGAGTGGGATAAGATAGGTGATTTCACCCACCAAAACTTGACAGACTCTATGCCTAAACGTATAAATGATGTCCTTTCTCAAAATAGAAAACATATTAATTATTATAAAATCGAAAGTTATAGAAACGTTGAAAAAAAGTGTAAAGAAAGGCCAATACACATACCTGTGGGCAAAAAGTAAGGTTAATTTGGTTGTAAAATGAAAAATCTTTATTTATTCTTGTAAATCAATTTCATCCCCTTCAAACTAATCCTCTCCCCGAAACATGCCAAATAGTCCATTTCCGGTATAGCCATCAGCACCTTCTTCGATACAGCTTTTATCTCCTCAATCGACTCGAAACGCGCTCCCCGGAGTGGTCTCTTGAGTTTTGGGAATAGCCAGAAGTTACACGGAGCCAAATCAGGCGAATAGGGTGGTTGTGGAACGATATGCGTGGAATTTTTGGCGAAATGGTCACGAAGAACGAGTGCAGTGTGAGACGGTGCATTATCGTGATGCAAAAACCAAGAGTTGTTGGCCCATAATTCTGGTCTTTTTAGACGAATTGCTTCACGTAAACGACGCATAACGCTCAAATAATATTCCTTATTAACAGTTTGGCCAGGTGGAAGGAATTCATAGTGCACCACACCACGAAAATCGAAAAAACTGTCATCATGACCTTTATTTTTGAACGACTTTGACGTGCTCTTTTCGGTCTGGCCTCGCCTTTAGCACGATATTCGCTTGATTGGTCGGTTGTTTCAGGGTCGTAAGCATAAATCCAAGTCTAATCTCTCGTAATGATGCATTTGAGCTTGTCCTGATAGTCTGAAAGCATTGTTTCACTCACATCAACGCGACGACTTCTTTCCAAGAAATTGAGAGTTTTCGGTACCAAACGAGATTTGACTTTTCGTAGTCCCAAATGGTCTTTCAAAATGGTTTTCACAGATTCTTCTGATATTCCGATCATATCGGTAAGGTCTTTAACAGTCAACGCACTAACTCCTTCACTTTATTGACGTGTTGGTCATCTGTTGACGTCGATGGTCGTCCGGAGCGCTCCAAGTCATCAACACGTTCTCGACCCTCTTTGAAGTCTTTGTACCACTTATAAACACTTTTCTGCGACATGGTCGAATCACCAAATAACTAGAGCGAAATTTTAATCTCGCAAAATTTGACAAATAAATTCACCTTACTTTTTGCCAACAGAGTTATACTCGTACTTATTTCATATGAAGTTATTTTAATTTCTTTTTAATTTAATAAGTTTAGTCATGTTGAATTTTTGTTGTATAATTTTTTGTTCCTATTTTTTATAAATACATATATATTAAAATTATTGGTTGAACCTTTCTCCTGCTTCTCTACAGTTTTTCATTTGAAAATACCCTTGCACATATACGTACTTATTTCTGTGAGGTATATGTAGTCCGCTGGGTGAATGACGCAAAAATATAACACCATTTAGTCTAAAGTCGGCTAGAAAATAACTTACCATCTTATATAACTACTTCGAGCGTATTGTGCTTCGTCAAGCAAGTCACGGAAATTATCACAAATTATTGCTTAATGGCAACGCTTTTCATGAGATAAGTTTGCCGGTATACGCGTATGGCTAATGTCGAAGCTAGCACGTCGTCGAAAGTTTGCGCCACTAATACTGTTACTGCCTTGTTCTAGTAAGGGCACAACGAACATCCCTGTATTCTTAATATACCTTCTAATTGGTTTTATTCTTAAGAGAATTGGAATATGCAGAACGAGCCTAGCAGAACTGTACTTCCGCCCTGGAAAGGCAGGAACGCAGGCACATTCTTCCAAACTATTTTAGTTGCAAAAAGAGAAATATCAGCAGATGTGTAACAAGAAGTCTATGTAAGGAAAGGTACTGGTTAGTTTTGAAATCTAAATTTTTTTGGAACTTCTTTCAAAATATCAAAAGAGGAGTAGACTCAGTTTACAATATATTTTTTCTTTTAACTTCTCTCGTCCAGCGTCTGTCAAACATTTAGTTTGTATCTGTATTCAATCTCCTTTTATTCAGCTCTACTATGACGATAATATTCTGCCAACAAGCCTTACAAAAGAGTTAAGTAATTTTCACCTCCAACTGTTCAATGCAGTACTTCAACGCTTACTTAAGTGCACTCTAAAAAGGTGTTTAACAGCCTGAAGAACTATGTTTGCAACAATGAATTGAATTGCACTATTTTCAGAGCGGAGTGTTAGAGTACTATTTCCACTCACTTTGGTTATTCTTCTTTTAACAAAAGCTAAGTATTCCTTGCGTATACGTGTGGACATATTTTTCCTTAAAGCGACTTGTTAAAAACTTAAATGAGCTAGGGTTTTCTAAGTTACATATATCCAAAGCAAAGAAACTTTGAAAGCCTCACTCACACAAATATATAAGTGTTTGGGTGTGAGTAAAAAACCAAATAAGAAAATACATGAAACAAGAGCGGTTGAAACAAAAGCTGAAAAGTAACATTGCTGCAATAATTTCTTTTTGTTTTGTATAAAAAACCAAAGTACTAATGCCACCAAAACTGGTATGAGACTATTGTGTCCCCTTGCATTTTATTCTTATCAACGTTTATTTAGACGTAGAGTTTTTCTCGAGCTTTTTTTCTTGCAACCTATAGATATTCTTTTCTTAGCTTCAGATTTTTATGTTTGCTGCCTTCTCTGTGTTTCTTTCTACCCCCACCTCAAGTATGTATTATTGCTAAATCTCTGCCTATTTTATTTTTAAATGTAAGCCCATAAAAACAATCGAACACAAACAGTTGTATTGGTTAGGAAGGGAGGGGCAAACAATAGCAATCCTTAGGAGAAGAGGACTTAAAACGCGTACATACGCATACACATAGCCATATGTGTGGGCATGTGTATGCCAAGCACTAAGGGAGTAGTAGAGTAGTAGGCACACAGAGGTAGGATTTGCAGGTTGTCTATGCGGGTATACAAATGTGTGGATTCGTCTTGTGAATGGATGGGAGAGGGCGTATGTGATAAGCCGTTTGCTATATTGAAAGACATGAAATCATTCACTTAAAAAATCTAAGTGTATACATATGTATGTGTGCATTGGCAGGTATTTTAAGGAAAGACCAAAATAAAGATATCATGTGGAGTGTTCGCTGCATGGAGTAAATTTTGCATTTTAAAGTGTTTGTTTTGTTATATGGCTTGAAGAAATTTCTACAGATAAAATAAAAATTTAGACACTGAAATGTATTATTTACAATAGTCACGTTTAAGGGGGAAGTCTACTGTGACAAGGGGAAAAACAGGCTTATTTTCCGGATTTTATTTCTAACAAAATATTGCTCGTACATAAAATCTATTTAAACTCTTATCTTTATTATATATTTAAGTTTTTGAAAAAAAAATTTTAAGTCAAAATATTCAAAATGGCCGCTGTGGCACTTCTGCAAGCGCAGGTCCCCTTTTCTTAGGTGCCTAAACGGCGTACATGAAATCTTACGTTTCGGTGATCTAAAACAAAAAAACAAAATATTGTTATCATATACATAGTATTGACTCTCGTCTGACGTAGGATTATGTCGATAAAACATTTTGGCGTTGAAAAAAAAATTCTTGAAATTTTTTTCTTTTTTTTTGCTTAAAATTGATGTTACTATTGTTTATAACAATTTAACAAATAACGATATCAAAAAAATCCTATGTCAGACGAGAGACACTATTACAGAGAATATATAATTAAATTTTTAAGCTGATTCATTTATCAGAACTCGAGATATCGTGTACACCGTATACAAAAACTTAGTTTCGAGAAAAATGCGTTTAAAGTTTCATGTGCCACAGGTACGCGCTTTGGAGCGCTTCGGGAAAAGGTCGAAATTTCAACGAAGAAAAATTTAGTCAGCTGTAACACATATTGTACCTTATTTAAGAGGGTTCAAAGTATTTTTTAAGCTAATAAAAAAAAATCGATTTTTGGAAAAATTCACAGTAGACTTCCCCCTTAAGCTACATTTTTTTTCTTAAAAAGTGCTTTTATTCGTCAACTACTTAGCAACTTGTTAATAAAACAACAATTCGCTTTTGCACTGAAGTATTTTCGATAAAGAAAATAGTTGTGAGAAACTAAATAGAAGTAATAAAAAATGAGTAAAAAAAAGCTATGCACGAAAAATATAAAAATGGAAAACTAAATAAAAATTAAATTTGCTTGGTAAATGCCTTTTCATTTACAATTGTGCCAATAGGCGATTTATTGGCGCGTTATATCCATATATGAATACTTGAAAGCACCAACCTCACCAAGTTTTCAACAGCTATAAGCACACATTCTTATGGTCGCTTCTGCCTACCTGATATGTTACAAAAATGATCCCTTAAATGAGAAGAGCCGAAAAAATACTATTAAAATCGTGTTCATTAGTCGCGTTTAAGAGACCGAATTTTGGTAAACCGTAGCGAACGACCACCGTATCTCGTTTGTGTATGTAATTAGTTTGGTTTATACGGTCAATTATAAATAACTATAATTTGGCCTAAAGCCGGCTAAGCACACAATATGTTTTTTCGCATACATTTTTGGGCATACCTACAGCTCACGAAATAAGTTAATAAGTAGTGTGCATTCTTAGTGATTTTGCTGACTAGCATCAAAAGGCACACTGTGCAATTAATTGTAATTAGGTACAATTACAACTACAATTCCAGTTACAACTGCAACTACATTTACAATTACAATTACAATTATATCTGCAGCTACAAATACAGTTACAATTACAAGTGCAATTGTAATTACAAATACGATTTCACTTTCAATTACAATTACAACTAGAATTACAATCACAATCACAATTATAATTACAACTGCATCTACATTTACAACTACATATAATTATAATTTATAATTACATTTATACTACATTACCATTATAATTACTGTTACGATCCCAACAACAGTTACAATTACGATTACAATTAGAGTATTATTATAAATATAATTACAATTAAAATAATAATTACATACATTTCTAATTACATTTAATTCAATTACAATCACACATAACAATTACAATTATAATTACAACTATAGTTACAATCATAATTATAACTGCATTTACATTTAAACTTACATATAATTACAATTATAATTAACATTACAGCTACTATCACAAAAGCAGTTACAATTACTATTATGGATAGAATTAGAATTACATTTATAATTATAATTCAAATTACAATTACAACTACATAATTGCATTACAAGTACACTAATAACCAAAATTATAACATAAATACATGCTTAATTACAATTATAATTATAATTTCATTTACAATTACATTTACATTACATAATGCGCAATTACGTTTACATCTGTAACTATAGTTACAACTGTAATTACATTTAAAATCTCAATTACAACTGCGATTATAAATACTATACCTATTGCAACAACATCTTTACATCTACAGTTAAAATTACATATGTAATTACCATTACAATTACTAATTATAATTAATTTTCACAATTTTTTACAGTTTGATTTTATTAATTTACTCATACTTAAATACTTACAAAATATGAAAAAAGAAGTCTGAAGTCACCCTCGTACCACCATCCTGACGCTACCCTTCTGTGAGCGTGTGTAACGCTCATTATATTTTAATTAATTTTCGCTCCACTAACTAACTGTAGGTCATTTATATGGTTGGGCCATTTTTAGGTTGCATACTTGGGACTAAATCTGTTGTTGTTTTTTATGAAAAAGTGTAAGTGGTTTTGTCCTTACAAACACATGTACATAGTACACATATGGGGCCCACTTCATGCGTTATTACACCGCTCAGCAGGTGGTTAAATGCTGCTTTGCTTTTCAGACTGGCTTCTACTACTTCAGTTGTTACTTTCATATCAGCCTCATTGTTGTGCATAATTTTTCCATTTCTCCTTATCGTGATGAACATTTTATTTATTTTTATACTATTCAAATTTATTAGTCTACTTAAAGTGATATACAGGCATGCACTTTAAGGCCATACAAGTTATTTATTTGGTCATTCAAAATATAGTATTTTGCCATTTGGTGGGGAAAATTTTAAAATTTAATAAAATTAATTTTTAGACTCAGTTTCTTGTTATCTATACACTCATGAATTCTTCCTCTTTCTAATCCAATTTTTTTCCTCATTTTATAATTTAATATTTCATTTCTATTTGAAGAGGCTTTTCTATTAGCGTACGGATCTGCTTTTTTGCATAAATATGTATATTTATTTCTGGAATTATTTAAAAGTGATTTTTCTCCTCGTCACGTACCCTTTCTATCCATTATTCTTTGTATACGTGCATGCGCTAATAATTTCCCTCACAACAAATACACGGAAGCCATATTCCTCGCGTGCCAAGGAGTCGCTGACGGCAGTATTTGCGCTCCATTTAGAAAGGCGAATTAGAAATAAATGGCTTTACGCATGCTTTTTCACAAACACATATGTTTCTATAATTGTACAATAGGGTATGCCTTAAATGGACAATATTTTGGTTTATCCCAGACATTGAGGAATTACTTACTCTCTTCATATATGTTTTTTACCATCGTTTCTACTCTGAAAACAGATGTGAAGTTTCTCTGTAGGAGATTTCCTTTTTCCTTGTGTATTAAAGACGGATTGATCTTATAAATATCGACTTCATAATGCCTAAAAATTGCCTAAAAAGGAATAGTACCAATGAAAGCTATTTGCAGCCAGTTGCCTGAAGCATTCGTAAAACATCTGAGAACAATCCACAAATCCTTACGGAGAGAAGGATAGGCCAGAAAACATTTGACCTGGACATAGCAGAATGTCGATCGCGATTGGACCAAATTGAAATATACATATATTCATTACAACAAAAAATCATAAAAGAGCTTAAATAAAAGAAAAAAGAATCAGACTGCTCCCAAAAAGCTGTGAAACATTCAAACGAGGGCCATTTGTATGGTTTCTTCCCGAAAAATTCGGAAGCTTGTTAGCTCCACAAAGCAGTGAAAAATGCATTAAAGAAGTTAAAGCTTGAAGAAAGAATTTGAGGAACAGTTGGCAACAAATTCTTACTTTGAAACGTGTTCCGATACATCCTAATATGTACATATATGTGAATATGTTTAAGGTCTTAACTTCCACTTTCTCTCCTTTTTTCATTTAGTGTAGGGCATGTATACAATATTTACATTCGTTATATTCTACTTTTTATTCGCTTATTATCGCAGGTGCTACCTTTTAACAGAAACAGGAGTTCCCACTTTTACTAAGGACTTACATATATTTTTGTGCTTGTTTGTTTTATTGGAAAAGTCAATAAACTTCAAAAGTTCTGGCTGATTAAATCGATAATCTAGATTAAAAAATTCTACGGAAAATGTTAAAATAATACTGAGTTTAATAGTTTATTTAAAAAATACGTCTTTAAGCATAGAAATCTCGTTTACTTCTCAAAGTAAGTGCGCTACTGGGGCGTACTCTCATAATTAAGTCATTTTATCCTTTTACAATATTCAAAATATTTTTCAAGGTAAACTTTTTTCTTTAGATTTTATAAAAAAAAAAACTTTATAAATGAAAGTTCCAAACTGCGTACGATATTCAACAAAATTTTACATATTCCAGGAAATGTTTACTCTTTAATGAGAATCTTTAGAAAAGTTCTGGTTCGTATAAAAGGATACTTAAAATGAAGATTCCTGGAGCCCAAATAATATTTATTGAAGATATTTTGAATATGCGTGATTATATCAATGGGAAATTCATGATGAGGTCCCCAAATAAATGCAACCTTCTGAAGAGCAGCTCCCTATCGGCAGATTTATAACTTTTGCAAATGGCTGCTCCACAAGCAATAGCACGCGTAAAGGTTAAAATAAAGATTTCCATCACTCAAAATCAATTTTTTTAATTAGTAAAAAAGTTATTTAAAAACAAAATTGCGACGATGATTAATTTTGCGCTACCTTGTATAAGACGTACGTATGTAATATGTTAGTGCTTTGAAGAAGAGTATTTGATGAAAGACTTATTAGTACTAAGTTACTGGCTCAAGATATTGTACCAAGAATATAATTTACTATGAAGCCACAGGTATCTTCAGAACTTTTTACAGTCGAAACACTTTCAGATCATCTGCATAGAGCAAAAATTTTGAAAAAAAGAAACAAATAAATATATTATTGATAAAAAGTACAAACATCTTCTTTGCATTTCATGCAGCTAATTCCTCCTTTTACGGAGGTAACTATCTATTAATTTTCGCCAAAAAGTCAAATAATTTTGCTACCCTGTTTCACTATATTCATGCGATTTAATTCCCTGCGACTATTGTCTGTTCCCAAAATTGGATTGGGCTAGAAAAGCAAATAATTATGCATCGGTTGAAGCCATTTAAGTCACTGCGGCCACCTTTCTAAACAGCATCCCCAAAATTCGTAAATGTGATGATGACAAAGACGAACAAATTAATAAAAATATTTGTAACCCGGCGGCCGCCGTAGCCGAAAGAATGGTACGTGACTACCATTCGGAGTTCAGTGAGAACGTAGGTTCGAATCTCGGGGAAAGACCAAATTGAAGGAAATGTTTTTTCTAATAGCGGTCACCCCTCGGCAGGCAATGGCAAACCTCGGAGTGTATTTCTGCCATGTAAAAGCTCCTCATAAAAAATATCTGCTGTTCGGAGGTGGCTTAAAAATGTAGGTCCTTTCATTTGTGGAACAACATCAAGACGTACACCATAAATAGGAGGAGGAGCTCAGCCAAACACGCAAAAAAGGGTGTACGCGCCAATTATAAATATATATAACAAAATATACACTAGTTGTTTTGGTTTTTTAGGTTGCGCAAAATTAATCACCCTACCGTAAAATTTATAAGTTTTAGCTAGATGGCTAGAGTACAACTCAAAATAGAGAATTCTATCACTAAAAATCATTTTCTTATTTAAGAAAAGTTATTCCAAAACAAAATTGCGATGATGACTAGTATTGCAAATGAACGAAGAAAATACAAAACATCATCAGAGTAAAAACTTATTAGAATTCAAAGAAAATTTTGAATGACTTGAAATTCGCACTTCTTTATACTAAAATTTAAAACTGCGCACCTGAATTTTTGAAGTGAAGCTTCTTATTCGTCGATGGTCGAGCGAGAATGGAAAGTAAAATTTCAATTATTGGTATTGCCTTGTGGTAATTTGTGCCGTTGCTGCGGTCTTGGAATCGCTGCGCGTGTGCAGGTGATAAACGCCCGGAGTAGTGCGCGTTTTGCCACGGTGTGTCCGGCGTTTACCTACCCTTCTCCGTTTTTTGTAAATTCTGTCTATTTGGATTCTCTGCAAATGTTGTGAATTTATTTAAATATATATTCTTTCTCTCTCGGGCCTCTCCCTCTTTCTTTATCTGCCATGAAAGCTTCACTTCTGTTATGTCTACTACGCCACATGATCTTTTTTTGTTAAACTCTAATTAAAAATCTTGATATTTTGGTAAAAATTTGTCGAGTTTTTATAAATCTTGCACAATCATCGAGACTTAGAATATCAAAGATTAAGTTATAGACTTAATTAAATTATATTTTTATAAAAAAAAACTTGTCAATGTGGTGCCCCTATAATAATTTCAGAGTACATATTTTAATAATTACACATATTGTACTCTTTATTTAATTTTTTTTTCATCGTTTTGAATTTTTAATTGGTAGCGTCATGTAACAGATAAAATAAAATTAAATTTAAAGGTCGGTGAAGTATTGTTTTAGTGAATCAATGAAGCATGCAATCTCAGTAATAGATTAATTAGGCATACTTATATTGCGCTCTTTATAAAAATTGAGTTCGAAAACCTATAAAAAATTCAAATATAAATCAATTTTTTATTAAGGTTCTTGTTTTAAGCACCGCTCAAGACGTGAGTTGTAAATGAATTGCCTTTTAAAACTGAGTAACGTAAATAAGATAATGTCTTAAGCGAAAATGCGTTGTTTCGCAGTTGCGTAGGTTTTCTTGATCAGTTTTGTGAGTGTGAGTAAAATTTAAAAAATGTTAATAATTTTCGCAATCATTATTGATTTAGTTTGTTGCAGGTAGTTTCACTTATTCGTTTCACTAAACTTCTTTGCAAGAATACACATACCATAACCGTCTATGAAAAATGCGTCATTCAGAGAGTGGGGACTACATCTACAATAACTATTCAACAAAAAATATTCGAGCCTATTTATAGTGTATATGTACGTATGGGTAGTGATATATAGGTACATATAGTGGTAATAAGTTGAGAGAGTTCAATCAGAAAAAAAACTAATTAAGAAATAAAATCAAGACGCTCACCACAAATAGGAGGACGAGCTCGGCAAAACACCAAAAAACGGCGTAAGCGCCAATTATGTATATGTACGAGTATTTATGTGTATAATTCACAAATATTTTCTTAAACAGTGATATTTAAAAAAAAGAAGCTTATTTTAGACTAACTGGAGGTTTCTGAACATCGTATGTGAACAAAATTTTCAATAATCAATACGATTTTTTGAGCAACTCCAAACTTACATTTACATATTAAAATTAAATGGGTTATACTCGTACAACTGCATACCAAGACAATTTTTAAAATTAATTGTTGAAAAGTTTTGGAAGAAATTTAAAATTTTTGTGAATTTTCTACAAAATTTATTCAATTTTTGTGAATTTTCTAAAAGGTTCGGTACATAAAGTTTTTGTTAATAGGTCTATGAATAAGTTCGTGCGGTTTTTTTTCGAAATTTGAATTTCGGATCATTCCCATGGCTTTTAAACGTTTGGAAATGGTTGATTGATCAACTCCCAAAGTTTTTGCAACCTCTTCTTGCGTTTGAGCCGGATCTTGATCGAGCAATTCCTCCAATTCGGTATCCATGAACTTTGGCGGCGCGGCCAAAATCACCACTTTTAAAGCGTGCAAACCACTTCTGGCACGTTCGCTCAGCTAGAGCATGCTCACCATAAACTTCCACCAAGATACGATGACTTTCGGCTGCTTTTTTCTTCATATTAAAGAATTCCCCGCAAAAACACATTATTTGGCACGAAATTCGACATTTTCAAGTGTAGTAAAAATATTGTTGTTTACGCTTCAAATAAAAAACTTATACTGACGTTTGTGCCTTACGACAGTAGCTCTCCAATGAATGTTTGGAAATGTGGATCGATGGAATAATAATCAAGTTACGCCATCTGTTGTAAAACCGCACGAACTTATCCATATTTTTTATAAAAATTTACAAAGAAAATTTTGCTTGAAAAAATTGCGGAAATTGAAAAAATACAAAGTGGCTTAATTATGTGAGCACAAGTGTAGTCAAAAAAAAATGTTCTTTAGGACTTTATACAGTTATTTCCAAAAAACTCTAGAAAAGCGAAAGAAAGTATCAGTTGACAATCTGCAAATACTAATTAATTTTTTCCTTTCTCCGATTGCAGAATAGATGTGACAAAAATTTAAATTTGTTGCTTTAATTCGTCACAACCTTTACATGTTCTGTTTCATGTAGGCGCTTAAGGCTCGAAATGAAATTGTTTTGTCGTTGTCATTTTAACATTTTCAATTTCTTTACAAAGTTGTAAACCAAAAGGAGGAATGCAAATAAAAAAATTGTGAAGAATTTTTTTTATTTATTCTTGAAATTTTTTTTATTTATTGAATTTAAACGCCTCCAAAAATACTATTACGATTGACACAAGAGGCAATAAAAAGAGCCGGTTATGCTTTTCGAACGATGCTCATAAAAGGTTGGCTTACTGGCTTTTCTGGAGTTTTTTTTTTTTGCAATGACTGTTTAAAGATCTAGGATAATGATTCCATATGTCCACGCAAGTGGGGAAAGTTACTAATCGCCATTCACTTGGAAGTGGCCATGGCGAGTCCTTTACTTATGATTCAAGCAGCTCACAACTTCTGGGATTAGCCCAAGTGTCCTCTGAATAGCTTCCTAACACCCGTTCGGGAGTGAGTCAACATGAGAAGATGAAAATATGTGCAAAGCCTCGGATGAGAATTTCCTATAAATCCAACGTAGAATCTCTCTTGCCAACAAGTGCTACTTTCAGTAAGTCGGCAAATGAGTAGTGAAGGCCTCTCTCGACGAACAAAACTAACACTTTACAAGGTTCTCATCATGTTTGCCCTAACGTATGGCGCAGAAGCGTGGACGATGACAACATCAGCTGAAGCGACGCTTGGAGTGTTTGAGAGAAGGTTCTGCGGACGATTTTTGGATCGTCGCACGTTGGCAACGGCGAATATCGCAGGCGATGGAACGATGAGCTGAATGAGCTTTACGACGACATAGACATAGCGCAGCGAATAGAGATCCAGCGGCTACGCTGGCTGGGTGATGTCGTCCGAATGGATACAAACGCTCCGGCTTTGAAAGTATTACCAGCTGGTGGTAGCAGAAGAAAGATCAGGTGGAGAAGAACTTGGTTTCATTTGGTGTGTCTAACTGGGCGGGTAGCACGAGAAAGAAACGACGGGCGCGCTTTGTTAAACTCAGCCAAAATCGCGTAAGCGGTTATCGCGCCAATTAAGAAGAAGAAAAAATTTAAAGATCTAAAAAACAAATTTTTGGCTTATATCTCGTAAACGCTTCTTTGGAAAAATTAATCAAATTCAGTTTCGTGTTTAGCGATCTCAAGTTAGTCAAAAAGACATTTTTTTAGCGAAGTTTGTTTTTTGTGTAATGACAAAGTGTTTCCAATGTAGATATTTCAAACAAATCAGAGGAAAACTGAGGGAGTTATAAAACTTTAACTTAAATAATTGAGCAAGGGAAGTTAGGGAAACTGGGAACCTGTGAGGCTGTAAGCCCTTTTGACTGACTTTTTTTTCCATTTTTCTGAAGTTGAATACTTCCTTAATTTTGATTTTAAAATTTCAAATAAATCAGAGGAAAACTGAGGGAGATATATAACTTTGATTCAAGGAATTTAGCAAGGACAACTTTTTACTAGCCGGGCTTTAAGCTCATTTGACCGATTTTTTTTAATCAACCGATCTTTATGTTTTTTACATATTGGAAAAGACTAAAGCTTTCCTTATTTTGCATCGAAATTTCACACAAATCAGTGGAAAACTTACCTTGGTATAGAATTTTAACTGATAGATTTTAGTAGGGGAACTTAGGACTGGAAAGTTCTATATAACAATATGTACAAATATACTATATGAAATTCAATAATCTAGAAACCAAATTTTCAGGCCAACATTTCAATAATACAAACATCGAATCGTCTCAATCGTGTGCTGTACAAATTTGATAATATCGATGTTTGTGCTTTTATATTGAATCGTCGTAATCCAGTGCTCAGGTTACTTTATTCGCGTTTCGAAAAATTCACAAACCTCAATCACAGCTGCCCATTCAAAGTAAGTATTTGTATAACTGTGGGCTTCTCACAAAACTACACTTGCTTCTTGGTACCCAGCACACTGCTGGAGTCCAATGGAATATTTAAATTTTTAGTTTTTAATTGCTGCTGAAGCTTAGAAATTACTCTTAAAAATCACTTTGAAATATTCTAAAACTAAATAGTCTATTCTATTTCAAAACAAAAACAAAAAAAAAACACTTTTAAGTAAATCTCTATAATATATATATCTCTCTCCGTCCGCTCGTCCCTTCGCCTATGCGCGTTCACAACAAATAGCGACATAAACAAAGTTCATTTATTTATTTTTTTTTAATAAAAATATAGTTCATACTACCTCAAAAACCATTTAGCATTCCACAAACTTCTATCCAAATTTCAAACTTTTAGAAAAATTCGGAGTAGACTGTTTTGTAGCCCATTCAGCTTGGATATAATATTGTGCAAGGTTATTCGCGTTGATTTTTGATAATTTGTTTGGTTGATGGTGTGAAGTATTTCCTTTCACTTAATGAATGCTTGAACATTTTTTTATATGGAAAAAATGCTTACAACCGTTAATAACAAAGAGAAAATTGTGTTAAGTCAACGCTATTTTTGAACCATTTAAAAGTTCCACTTTATTATATCAAAATTCGATGGGCTATAAAACTGCATATTCGAAATTCTTCTAAAGTTGCTGATTAAAAAGTGTGAAATTTTAATGAAAATATGTTGAATTTTTTTTAATTTTGTCCGAAGCTTGTAACTTTAAGATATGTTCTTGTATATCGTTTTTGTTCTAGTGTAAACTAAATTTTTATTAGAAAAAATTTACAAAAAATTAGAAAAAAGAAATTAGTAATAAATTTGCAACATGTCGCTCTGCTATTATTATGAACACAGATGTATTGAAAATATGATTCATTTCTACTCACTTACATATATTCGCGACGGGTAGAGAAAATAGGCATGAATGGTTAAATTTTAACTCTAATTGAATACTGAATAAAGTCAACAACAGCGTTTCATTTCTCTGTTATTTTGCTCAATTTTCTATGAAAATCACTTTTGCTATTTGATTTTATTGGCAAATTTCAATTTCTATTTTATTTTTCAAGTTTCAACCCGAGTTAAAATTTCTACCGATGTAGAAAAATTTGTACATTCAACTTTCAAACTTCTTATGTTAGGTTAGGTTATGTTGACTGGCTGCCATCCGACACACTTAGGCCTTAATAGTCCCATTGTGATAGCACTGGTGCTCATCCTTTACACTCCTTCGAGTTCTCTGAATCAACCTGTGGATTTAATGGATTGGATTGGATTTAAAACCTTTTTCATGTATACAAGTCTCCTCTTCTTCATGATTTTGACAGCTTCGAAAAAAGTCATTTGATAACACCAGTCTATTTGCCTGCCTTCCAATTAGACAATAACTTCTTAGCACCCCTATCCCGTTTCTCATATCTTGTCCGCTAAGTTTTAGTAGCGATTTTGTATGACCATCGTTCCATTCTGGCTAAAGTTTCCTGCTTACTTGGCAAAAGGGTGACTGTCTCCAACGGGGAATAGCAGCATTGATAGATAGTCCATCTATAATAGTTTGCTCGTAGCTAAGGGAATCAGTATTAGCACATTATTTGGGTGAATGTTTAGTATTGTACCTTTCCTTACAAACTCATCTGCTTTGGAATTATCTATGACCTATTTCTATGCCTGACACTTGATCTTGGATCAGGTTTATTTTTAAAATAATGCACTTCAAACTGGTTACTTCAATCTAAAAACTTATTTATTCATATGACTTTAATTTGAATGAACGAATGAATAAAAATTAGGTATGCACTTTGATTCCTCGGCCTTTTGCGCCCCCTACCAATCACTGTACCTCATGTGTACAAACCCAGGTCTCCCAAAAACCCTAAGATGGAGCTGTGTTGGGCTCAAGGTATCTAGTCCAAACAATTTAAGGTTTATGCTCGTTGTCAAGGTGACATTCCCCACTAAATACAAGGTAAAGTCCAAAATAAATAAGACCGACGTCATAAAAATGGTTTTGATGGCGCCATATTTTTAAGGAGTTAGTGGAGATAGATATGATTGTCTATCTTGTGCCGGAGTTCATGAGTGGCTTACACGTTTCAGAGATGGTTGTGAGGACATAAATGACAATGAACATACGGGCCGCCCAAAAACACTCGAAATTGTTCGTGGTTGAATAATTAACCGAAATCATCGGTATTGATCATTTGGGCTCATAATTGATCATTTAGGCTTACGAAAAGTCTGTGCACGTTTCATTCCGCACAAGTTAACTGAAGACCAAAAGTTGCTCATAATTCAACTTTCATAAAGATCTCATTAAAGAGGCGAGAAAAGACGAGAACTTCCTTGTAACTGAAGGATATTCCGGTCAATGACCTCTTTTGAAAAGCCTTTAGATCGCGCAAAACAGTGTATCGAGGCCAGAGGGGACTATTTTGAATAAATAAACTCGAAGTTATCAGAACAAAGCTCCTGTCGCTTCTATTTTAGCTCAGTCTTGTTTTCTTTGGACTTTACCTTATAAATTCCTCTGCTGTTTTTTGTTTGTTCTATTGAGTTGTGTGTTACAGAGTATTAATGGAAGTCAATAAGAAGAAACCTCGGTACATATTATTAAGTTTTTCTTTGATAAGGACAAAAATGCACAATGTTCCGATACTGTAACAGCCAATTCCGTGCAATTTTTGTTTCGTCGTTCAGGCATTTTTGATGTTAAAGAAAATGTCAATAAAATCACAGAAAAAATCGAATTAAACGTAAATGCTAGTAGTCATAGCATCGCCCAGAAGCTAAAGATCGACTACATAACAGTTTTAGACCATTTGCGCATAACTAATGGATTTCATTTTCCTCAAACTAATTAATATTTACAAAATATTTTTCTGAGTTTATACTTATTTCTGTTCTGTGATCGTTAATAATCGACACGTGTTTGTATTTTAACATTGTAGCGCATATTTCTGAGTTTTCATTGCAAAAGGATTTTGTGCGCTTTTTCGATTGCCTGCTGAAATAGCGCGTATGTGATAAAATTTATAATTATGCTAATTTATTCTTCATGATTTTTCCTGAATTTTTCAATGGAAGTATCAAAAATTTGGGTACCGAATAAAAGCAAGAACAGGTGATGAATAGTTTCAATCACACAACAGAAATAATTTTAATTTTGTATGGAACTATCCATATGCTGGTAAAAATCCATATTAAAAATAATAAATGTTAGTACTGGTCCTGAAATCTTTGCACTGGCCGTTTTTAAAATCGCTCAAAAATTGCTCTAAGCCCGTATAAAAGGTAAAGTTATTCTATTTTTTAAATAGATAAATACCAAATCTATTTACAATCAAATCTATTTCCATTCAAATCTCAAATACTACACTTCTTTACTTCTTTATCATATTTTTATTCTTTTCTTTTTATAGGACTACATGATCGTTAATAACTTTTCTATCAACGATGTCGATGTAGCGCGAGTGCCCTATATATCAGGGGAGTATGGGCTGTTGACGTCTTGGAAACTAAATGGCATTAATGCAGCGAAGGTTGATCTATATTTGATGTATAATTGAAAAGCTTCCTTGAGATATTGTTCAAATAATCAAGTAATTAAAGTAGGGTTTGAAAATAAAATGAAAATATGTCGATATCGACCTTAATATAGTAGAAGTACTAAAAATCGAAATATGTAAAGTGTTTTTAGAGCACAAAAAAATAGATTACAGTCGAGTAAACGGTAGTGGTTGAGCTCCACACAGCGTGTGGTTTCCGTGCAAGAAGCTCGAATTGAAGCCAACCTATTCTTCTTCTTCCTTAGTTTCCAGTTTCAAGTACTTTACAGCGTTTGAAAATGGCTTCAAGTTACAGAATGGCTTAAGAATGAATGGAATTTATGAAGTACATAATGCTCGTCTTGCGGCATGAAGGTTAGATGGTTAAAAATATTTTATGTTATGAAGCAACTGTTAAACGCAGAATTTTATATAATTTTATCAGTTTTTATCTGAAATGTACTTAGTCCTGCCATAAGTGTTTTTACAAGTGAAGTCCGTTATAGATATGTAATTCTATTACTTTTTAAAGAAATTAATTTTATTCAATTATGTAAACATTAGAGAAAAAAATTTTAAATTTTCCTTCGATGGTGACCATTTGCTTTTACACAAGCCTTTAAACGATTAGGCAATTCAGCTTTTGCAGCGCGCACGTTTTCCATGGATATTGACGTCGCTGCTCGAACCAAAGATTGTTTCAGACTCTCCAAATTTCTGTGAGGTTTGCGATAGACCAGTTTCTCCCATTAGACCACAAAGTGTAGTCTAATGGATTCAGATCTGGGCTTCCAGATGGCCCTACTTCTGCGACTATGAACCCAGGAATATTGATTTTTAGCCGATGCTGAATGGTTTTTGCCTTATGGGCTGGAGCGGAATCTTGCTGGAAGATCCAATGCTCCCTATTGAAGAGAGTACTGCTTAATTGGTTCACCGCACCTTCTAAGACATCCACCTAGTGCGCTCTTGACCTGGTCTTAACCTCTTTTTCGCAGAGATGAAGATATGTATGTAACGCCTTTACAATACACTCCGACCATACCATTAAGGAGGCTGGATGGAGGAACTCAATCTACATAGATAACCCATCTACCTTACAGTTACCTTCAATATTATTATGTTCTGGCACCCAGAGTAGATTAATAGAAAAATACTGTGCAAGTAGTTTTAATAACAATCGTTTACTATCTGATCATGATAGCTGCCTGACTATCGAAGTAAATGTCACGGAGTATGCGTCATTACTATATAAAATTGATCCTTTCAGATAAAATTTTTTCTGTATTACTTTTACTGACGCACCGTGCGGTAGAAGCTCGTTAACGTCAGGTAGTGCGCAATACTTTTTCTGTTTTATATACTCACACATATAAGCATGCTATTATACCATTTATGTTTATCAGCTGTAAATTACAGTTGTTGTCATCATTCATAACTACTCATACTCGAGATTTTCACAAAACATATTTATGAATATATGAAAGAGAAAAAATAACAAAGTTTTAAAATACATAAATCGCTTTCATACTAATACATACATACATGTGTTTATATGTATATGCATTAACATCGAATGTATGCATGTGTAGACTATAATGACAATGCAGTTCGATGCTAAGATCATAAGAACTTTTTATTGTTTAAAATTGTTTTACATTTTTACAGGGTCTTTCAAGTTTGAGTTTTTTTCACATAAAAACCAATGGAGATTGAATGGGAGTTCATTATACTGGCCAAAATATTTGAAAAAAATGTAATCTCAAGCTGCTACTTATTTTCTTATGAAATTCGATCTCACTTAGGTCAATCAATTTTTTTTTAATTTTTTTATTTGTTATTATTTTAATTTTTTTTTGTATTTATTTTTAATTTTTTTACTGTACTGATATCCACTCAGTTATAATAATGTTTTAAGCAGTTTATGGAAATTATTCAAATTACACCAATATTTGTTATGAGGTATAAGGTGACTTTTTAAGTGTCGCAGACAACATACATTCGATTTTCGATTTTGGAAGAAATGTTGACAGTTTTAACTCCATGGCATATTTAGTTGGTTTTTTGGTGTAATTGGCGATTTTATGCTGAATTTTAAGTGATTTTTTTTGCGAAAAATAATACCGTAATCTTACCACAATAACCGTACACACCGGAATTGGTCTCTTGTGACTCTTTCTCGTTTACAAATGGAAAATAGCTTTGAAGAGACAGAGATTTGCCATAACAATGGGGCCATACCAAAGAGTTTTTTGGCAAGCAGAAGTTTAAGAATTTGAAAGAATGGCATTGCTTTGAAGGGGACAAAGTAAATATGTATCTATGCATAGAAATATTTTTCGAGAAAAGTAAAAATTACTCTTGCATTGAAAATACGGGTGCGTTTACAAATAAAAGTTGAGAAATCTCAGCAAAACTCAATGCATATACAAATATTGTATTACAGATATGTAAAAGCGTGTGTTAACCATACCGACCTTCTATGTAATGAAAATTTGAGAACATATTTTAAATGGAAAAATTATAAACATATAAAATTTTATATAAATTTATATTCAAATATATATAAAGCTCAAAACTAATGTAGACCAAATGTGCGACAAAGAAATAAATACCATTTTACAAAAATAAAAAAAAGAATGGGTGTGGTGCAACAAATTATTAACTATGTAAACATGTGTTGCTTTGATATATTATCGATAAAGTTTTTATAGCAAAAATCCTACATCCTAAAACTTTTTTGAATTGCTTTTCATTGTTTGGAAATCGGATTTCATATAAAAAAAGTGGTGGAAGCTGGATATGAGTTTTTTTTAATAAATGTTTACAGGTCAGGAAGGAAAATGCAGGATGTTAAATGTTATTTATTGGTAGACATATACAGTAGAGAGTCTACAATTTCGGGAATAAAAAATATTGTTTTCAAATAGCCGCCGAAACAAGGTTTGGATTGATGCTAATTCTAGTAGTGGAATTTTCGATGACATTCTGATATAATTTTGTGGTCTATTCAAGGAATTTCGTACCGAGAGTTGTATCTCAAAACTTTAATTGTACCTCTGCATTTACATAAACTCTACTCTTTCGAATGCACTGCAAAAGATAATATAAAGGCGTTTAATCGAGCAAATTTGCAAATTATTGTAGAATTACCGCTCCTCAGAAATTTAGTTGGCAACTAAAGTATTGTTTGATTGAAATCACATTTTGGCCATCTTCATAACATTAAAAATGTAGGAGACGTTGTTCACATATCACAATTGACAGCAAGCATCGTTCAAGTGACAAATTTGTATCTTCCTTAACTACTCTTTACAGGTGCAGGGATTTATTGCGTAGAGCTAGATATCAGGCGTCCAATTAAGCTCGCTGATTTTGTTTTTTCAAGCAGAAGTCTTTGCGGTAGGAGAGCATAAATATATACGTTGACAGTCAAGCGGCAATAAAGGTCATAAACTCATATAAAATTTCATCTAAAAACATTCTTAGGACCAGAGACTAGCCGCAGATAGACGGTTACACATCTATTGGGTTCCCTGACATAAGGGCATTGCAGGAAATGAAATTGTAGATGAGATTGTTAAAAGCACTGTTTACATACAATTCGAACAACAAAACGACATACTGAAACCTTTAAATACGGTATACAATGGCATCGCTGCGGACATGAAAACAGGGATAGACAGGAGGTGGAATAATCTGGCCACTTGCAAAACTGCGAAAATCATGTGTACACAGAATGCAGATAAATACGCCAGATTCGTACTAGCCCTGTCTAGAAAGAAAAGAAGAAGGTAGGTATACTGATAAGCCACAATTTGTTAGCGGCACACGCATACAAAATGGGAACTACAAACAATGATAGCTACATATTTTGCAATGCACTAGAGGAGGGGAAACTCTTGAATACCTTCTATGTTCTTACCCTGCATTAGCGAGATCCCGAATGAAATGTTTACAAGCTCTACAATATGAGAGGTTAGAATGACCCTCGGGACTAGAGCTTCACAGCTTACTTAGATTCGCTAAAACGCAAGCTTATTACAAGAAACCTACTACAAGGAAACCTAAGGGTCAAGCTCCATCTGGTACCACTAGGGACCAATAGGTCTATGTCATGGCTTTCCACCAGCCATGCCAACCCAACCAAACCTAACTACTCTTTACTTTACTCTACAACAGCGATATTTGCAATTCAATTGTGCTTTTTTGCCTTGTAATGCCTATTCAAATTTCGTGACTAACTTCCTTAGTTCAGGTTCGGTTTGCCCACTTAAACTGCCGAGTACATATATCTATAATTTTATGAGATATAGCTTTCGCAGAACAATAATTTTCGTGCTGGATAACACTTATTCGCATACTGGACTCTAGTGAAATCTGAAATCTAGAAAATCTAGTAAATTTCAGATTTTCTTCTTAACATCTGTGAAAAGAGACAAAATCGTATTGAAGCAGTTATCAAAACAGAATACTACTAAAAAATAAACTCGAATTTGAATGACCCTGTACGCTGTATCCTGTACTGGCATAACATCAGAAAGAGTTCCATTGTCAAGCAGCCTTCAGTAACAGCTGCTCCAAATCATTATCTCACTTTTTTGTTCCTTGCTACAATTGTCTATTGTGAAACTTCATACGCGTGTAACAAATCATCACTCTTGCTTAGCTGTCTTCAACATTATTCATTTGCTTTTTATGCTGGTGTTATACGCAGATGTTGCTTGCAGAAAGATGTTTTAGAAGGAGTACAAATAAAAATGTACTTATCATAATAAGCTTATATACACGTGCATACATACATAAATTGAAATCTTCAAAAATATTAAATATTATACAACGAATATGTGCATATGATATCGTCAGTCTCTTGATTATTTACTTCTTTAATTATTCAGTATACAGGCTAGCCGTACAGACTGGACCTCTATTTAAATCTGGATAAAGTTGCATTAAAATCGATTAAGTTCGCATAACTTATACATATATAATTCTAGCCTTACTTCCATATTATAATTTTTCATTCTATGAGGCGTTTCGATCAGTGATGAAGTAATAACACATGGGCTGAAAAGTCCCGGGCCTAACAAGAAAAAACGTTTTGTTTGTTCAAAATTAGTTTTATTCATAAACGTAGTTTCCATCAAGTACAACGCAATAGTTCCAGAGCCGCTCTAACATTTCAATACGACTTTTGTAAAATGATTTATCTTTTGCCTCAAAATAGGCCTCAGTTTCAGCCTCTTCATTCGAGCGAAATTTCTTTGCGGCGAGTATTTTTAGGTTTGCGAACAGTCAGTAGTCGCTGGGAGCCAAATCCTGCGAATACAATGGGTAAGAGAGCAAGTCGAAGGACAATTTATGTAGTTTTGCCATTGTTCAGAATCATCATCATGTTCTTGTTTTTTTGAGAACAGTGAGCAAGCGCGACACCCACTTTGAACTGAGCTTTCTCACAGTCAAATGCTCATCCAATATAAAGCCAACGCATTATTTTGATATCTTTACGATGTCATCTAACTCATGCAACTTCACTTTTCGATCATTCAAAACGATTTTGTGGATTTTTTTGATGTTTTCTGGTACTACCGCCTCATTTGGACGTCCACTGCGCTGTGCATCCCCGATGTCTCAACGATCACGCGGAGTCCCCATAACACTTTTCAAACCATTACTTCGCTTGAACGGT
This sequence comes from Anastrepha obliqua, assembly GCF_027943255.1. NCBI lineage: Eukaryota > Metazoa > Arthropoda > Insecta > Diptera > Tephritidae > Anastrepha > Anastrepha obliqua. Next base: position 43,838,000 of record NC_072895.1, read on the forward strand.
TTTTTCCCTATGAAGAAGCAGTGTAAAATTAAAAGACGAAATTCGTTTTGATCCATCGTTTTGAAAATAACAAAGGTAACGTCACTCTTAGCACAATAACTCACGAACTAACAAATAGAATATCATGAAATTTTCAAGGTTAGTACTGACTGAAAAATAGGTGAATACAATAAAACTATGTCTTAGGCTCGGGACTTTTCAGTCTATGCTTTAAAATACAAGGAGCTGTATAATTCATCACAATCAATTTCATGATTTATTAGGTTGAAAACATTATACTAGTGACAAGTAAATTCCCCGAACTTGTAAAAAGTTTGCGTTTACCAATGCAGGATGGCGAACCACTAGGCCAATTTAGTTCAACCTTTCTGAATCATTAATAACATCTCACACATTATCTCCTAAGATCACAAATTTACCACTCACATATTACTTCTGAGAAATTCCAGCAAATCAATGAAATAGAGTTTGACGGTGTACTGATTTTGGCAGGTAATATAAATTCAAGCTTATTTATAATATGACATCTTCTTCTGAACCATTTTGGGAATAAATGCATGGATGGTCAATATTTCCCGCCATTACTTTTTGCGCTCCCGGTAAATGAGCTTTGAAGCACCAAATGATAGTACAATTTTTTTTGTTCGCCCTTAGATAAGCAGTGGCAAACCTTCGAATGTATTTTTGACATGAAACCCCTTTTCATAAAAAACTACTGTTACCATTTCATCAGTATTAATGCAGAACTCGTTTTACTGAAATAAAGAGTGTTTTTCGGCTTAATGATAAAGGCCCACTCCCGAATAGGAAGAGATTTGTGTTAAAAATGGATTGCATATCACCCTATTTGTTGATGAGCCTCAAGGATAGATGTCCATTTATGGTTTATATGCAAGTAAACCTCACAGAAATAAATTAAAAGCTTGGTTAGCGGCCAATGTCTGTACAAAGTTTTACCTCAATTTCAAATATTGCTTTGGAACAGCGTCGATAAACCGCTAGAAATTATTGGATACTACAACAGCTCGAAGGAAGTGTAGATGCCATTGATCAATTAGGGGAAACTCATTCTTGTAAAGGCAAACTAAGCGTTTGTTTGTGTCTCTTTTTAGCAATTTTATTTACATATGGTATTTGTGGTTCATTTGTGGACTGAAGTAAATCCTGATTGAAATTCGTCCAAAGCATATAAATGAAGACTTTGCTAAAAATCGAGCGTTGTGTGCTATGTGCAAGCACAGTGAGCCCTCAGCATCGAATTATAGTTTCGGTTTCAACTTCTTACTGTTAAAAACATGACCGACAAGTTTTGAAAAAATTGTTTTTAATTTTTATTTTTTTAATTATCGACATCTTTAATTCGAATAACTTTAAAAATATGAATTCATAATTTTTTTATTTATATCTTACAATTTTTGAACTTTGATATTCATATTCTTTAATATTAGCGAACTTAATCGCGACTTTCCTTATCTGCCCTGTAAATCATAGGTCAAGCGAATCCTGGGTAGAAGAAGTGCGATGCACAGCATACGAGTATATGGCAATTTCAGTTTTTCTTTAATTATATTTTTATCTTGCTTCAGTGTTTTTTTGTGACGTAGTATAATTAAAGGGATTCTGAAAATTTGACTGCAAATCTACTATTATTATGATAAAATTTTTGTTTTGTGTTCACAATACTGATCGTTCCCCCGATTTTTGGATTACTAATCCATATACAGAGCACAAATATATTGGACTATGGCGACGAAATTATTCAGTTCTACAAATTAAAGCCCTCATACATAAATGTTTACAAATAATTATTAACATACCTATACATATGCACATCCACATGCACATATACGAACGTTTATTTAAATTTTAAGGATATGAAAAATGATAAAACTCCGTAACAGCTGCTGCAATGGATGAGGGAAATTTTGCATAACTATGAATAAAAGAAAAAAATAGCTTCAACATCTAACAAGGGATATGTATATTTTATATTACTGTGGAAATCCGTCAAATAATGCCAAGGGAATTGCGCAAATAAATACTGTTGAGCAGCTAGCGTGAAGAATGCTGATTAAAGAGAGACTGGAAAAATATATATGGATATGTTATTACTAGCATGGCGTGAGCGAATCAAGTTAATGTGTGCGTGTATGTTCAAATGCATTAAGTAGTACTTGTATGCGCGCCACGATGCCAAATAGGAGAAAGTGAGTGTAGGTGCCACGATATTTGCATAACAATCAGTCGGGAATGCAGGAAAAATGTTGCTGCTGATATGCAAGTACGCACGTGTGTGTGTGCTTGAGAATTTTTGTTTGTATACATATACATAATATACAAGATTTAGCGAAATACATATACGCATATCCCTTATTTACATTACGTATGCAAATACTTGTGTGCTATTGAATATCTCGTCTGCTTTGCGGTTAAAATGTGAAGGAATATGTCAACAGTCTGCCTTTGAAAATATTCACGAGATGCTTGCACAAACAAGCTGCTGTGACTTTGTCTCTTTGCTGATGAGAGTAGCTTTCAATCAAGTGAAAGTTCCAACGTCACGCGCAGCCAGTTAAGTATAGCATATAATTAGGCGCTGTAGTTAGACACACATACGAACATTGGCTTGGCGCGTAAATAAATTCGTTTAGCATCGGTATTTTCGATAGAGTGGGAGGAGAGTAATGTGAGTAACATACGCGTATAAATTTTCGTTAGCCAAAAAAATACATTGTGGTGCATTATTATAGACACACCTTACTTTTAGTTATGTAAAAAAACATGAAATTTCCTATTAAAGTTCTTTACAGTTGGAAACTTTACGGCAAGTAAAACATTTTATGAAAAAGTATGCATATATATTTTCTTTTACGCTGTGTGACATTGAAGATATTCTTTTTTCGAGACATACATCCATCTATAGGTCTAGTAAAGTAGAAAAAAGTTACTAGGAATTTTGGATTGACCCTCAAAATCTGGATTTAGGGCCGAAAAACGTTTTTTTGTCTAGGTTGAAATATGTACTCAGCGTAACTTCATGTTTATTTTTTAACCCATGAGAAAGATTTTGTTCCCATTCTAGATAAATAAGACATATAGCATTGGGCATTTAAGGGGTTACATGGGGTTCGTCAGGTAAAAAAAGGCCTATTTTCAATATATTTTTTTCTATGTAAAAATTATTTATTTAATTCCAACTTTTTTCTGTCTTATAGATACATATTTAAAGAATAATTTCTGAAATTTTCAAAAAAAAAAATATTAAAACTCCTCCATTGTAACGTCATTTCCGGTGACCCCTCGAAAAAAAGGTGCGTCCGCGTTGTCAGCATAACTCCTGACAGGCTCATCAAAAATGAAAAAATAAAAGTAAGTGTTTTAGTTAAGACCATAAACTCGTGCTTGAATGAAAGAAAGAAAAAAATAAAAATTGGAATTTTGGCAGACATTTTTCCAAAAAAATGAAAATTTCGGTCAAATTTTGATTGATATTTTGATTTTTTTTTAAGTAGTTTTAATTAAAAAAAAACAAAATCTTTCGTTCAAGCACGAGTAAATTGTATTTCGAACACCTGTGTAAAATTTCATCAAAATCGGTTGAGTAGTTTTCGAGAACATTTGACAACCGACTTTGAAAACACGGTTCCGAGAAAAACGCGTTTAAAGTTTTGAGTAATAAAAGTGGCTTGGAGCGCACACATTCCAAAGGCTGTATCTCTGAATTTATTATTCGGATCGACTTGAAATTCAGGATAATATTCCTGAGATGTTGTAGAAATTAATAAGCAAAAAAAAAAAAATTGATTTTTTGAACCAACTAAACCCATGTAACCCCTTAAATAGTTGCTTACATTTGTACATATCCCACGTCAAGTGATTTAAGTGATTGGTTGGTTGGTGGTGATTCATCCGAAGCCTAATAGCGCTTCCGCTGCATTTTGTTGCTACATCCTCGCTACTAACTTGTTGTTGGTTATTTACAGCATGAATGGTTATTTACAGTCCGTATGGCTTATGATTCTTATTAAGTTAGCGCCGTCTAAGCCAGACGTTGTTCGAGACTCTTGAACAATGGTTTGCCCAGGGGTAACATTTGTTCCTTCCATAACGCTTCTTCCATAATTCACAAAGGAAATGGAAAATCATTTCCTTTTTCTCTGGTTGTTTACAACTGTGACTGTGCTGCAAGGGATGCCCATTTTCGCTGCTTGTTGTCCGATAGACCAGAAGTGATCTGCCCTGAGTCTGCAGGCACCCCTTCGTGTCATATTTATCTTCTTCTTCTTTATGTGCAATTCGTTGTAATTTGCAATTATGTAATGTAAGCGATCATGTATAAAATGTAATCTAACTATAAAATTCTATGCATACAAAATTAAATGAATACAATAAAGCTTAACAAATATGCTCACAAAAATAAAAACATTTTTATAAATTTTTTATAATGTTTGAAAAAGCGTCTCTGTTTCGGGCTTATTCCAAAATATGACCGATATTTTGGACTCCAATCCGATCATATCTATCAGTATTGACGTTTGTTTGCGATAGTAGATGGGCTCTAACGTTCTGCTAACTTTGCATGTTGTCTGCTTTCTCCATCTGCATTCCGCGTTTTGTAAATATTTTAAAGGAAATTGCATTCTCGATTGCAATTAGTGTTGTGAATATCGATTCTGCAGGAATGTTATTCATGGCAGATCCTCCGCTTGCCAGTTCGTGCGCGTTTTCGTTTCCTTCAATGTTTCGATGTCCCGTGATCCAGATTAACTTTATGATTTACACTGAAGGTGGTAAGGCTACTTCTGCTTTGTTCTACTAGTTTATAAATTGTTGTAACTGACTATGTTTGTAGGTTTGATTATAATAAGAAATAAACTTAAAGGATTTTGGAAGAAATTTAATATTGTTTAGTTTTTTTCAGTATTGAAAATTTTCGAATAGAGATTTTAAAGTGAAATATCTGCGACTCTTTTACCATTTTTATACACTGTTTTAACTTTTAGAATAAAACATTCTATCTAAAAAAATAACTAATATCTTGTGAGCAGAAATGTTTTTCTCTCCAAAAAATAGATCTTCGGTCCTTTTTAACATTTGTATCACTTTGTTTTTAGTTTTTCATGATAAAATATTTTTTTTAAATGGTTTTTTTAGAAAAACAAATTTTTTTTTAATTTCTGAAAAAAATCCTTTTATTTTAATTTTTGAAAAATTTCCTCTTGTTTTATTTTTCTTCTTATTTCTTATTACTAGCTAAGGCTTTGCTCAGTAATATTTGTAAGTTTGGGATCCCCATAGCTATTCGAGTTCAATACGTACAGTGAATAAGTGAGATACTTCACAAATACTGTGCATTTATAGTTATGCACTACTGTATACTCCCTGTGTATTGTGCAGAATTCTCTCAATTATTCTAACACATACTATGCAAATGCATATACATATCCACACATGTTATGTGTTCACTAGTCGTTATTTCTTGATTTGCTATAAATAATTTCCTATATTCGTTGGTTTCAGCTGTGTTTTGTTCTACCTTCATCACAAAATTAGCAAGTGATAAATGATTGATGCGCCTAAATGCAGGCAAAGAAATATTGTTATGTACTTTAAGAAGCTATGCAAAGCATATTTATATTTAACCCTTAGAATGGTAAGAAGGTATTCCGTTCATGGATTATTTATGCAGAAAATCCGAATTTTTAAAATTACTACTTGAGATTGCGGTAATATTTTTTATATTTTTGTATTTTTTCTCATTACTTTTCGTTCATTGGTTACACTTTTTCTTTACTTAAGGTACATAATGAGCATAATTATTGGCATTATATTTTGAGTTAAAGGTAACGTTTTTTACGTGAACGCCTGAATATCAAATATTCTTAAAATTTTTCAAAACTTAGTGTTAAGTTCTCTAAATTTTCCGCTATTGGAAAGGACTTGTAATTTAGGCAAGGGAATTTCATTTCGTTGGATTTTGAGTGATACCTTCATAGACCATATTTTTCAGAAGGGCTACTGGTTGCACCATTTTGTTTATGAAACAATTATTATCGACTTTAACTGTGCCCCACTCATTGAGAAAATCACACTAAAGGACGTAATCGTGTCTTGGCGATGTCGGTTGATTATCTTGCAGCCGCGCTTGAAAATCTCCCTAGATATGATTTGTCACTTGTTGTGCGACAGAACAAGAAATGGTCAGTACTGTTTTGAAAAATTGGGTTGACATGATGGGATCAAATTCTATACCATCTCTGGATTCACTAAGTACGAGACAAGGATAATGCTGATAAACCATGAGGTAGGGCAAGTACATACAAAAGTTTAAGTTTGACCGGTGTGCGTCGATCTCCTTCAATTGGAAACTTGAGAATGGTTTTGCATGAACAAAAGCAGAGTTGTTATATATGTAAACTGATACAATGTAATATCCAAAAACAAAAAAAAAAAACAAAATAAGTAAATGACAACAAAATTAAAATGAGTATAAAAATACGTAATCAAAAAAATTGAATAAATAAAAGAAGAAATACATTTTATACTCTGCACGTTGCTTTATGAATAGATTGCGGACTATGACAGGATAATTAGAATAAATAACATTATATATATATATATAATTGGCGCGTACACCCTTTTTGGGTGTTTGGCCGAGCTCCTCCTCGTATTTGTGGTGTGCGCCTTGATGTTATTCCACAAATCGAGGGACCTACAGTTTCAAGCCGACTCCGAACGGCAGATATTTTAATGAGGAGCTTTTTCATAGCAGAAATAAACTCGCAGGTTAGCCATTGCCTGCCGAGGGGCGACCGCTATTACAAAAATGTTTTTCTTAATTTTGTTGTTTCACCGAGATTCGAACCTACGTTCTCTCTGTAAATTCCGAATGGTAGTGGCGCACCAACCCATTCGGCTACGGCGGCTGCATTACCAGTGTGAATATTTGGCCGAGATTTTCACATCGTATTGCCAAAACTGAGCTTATTTAAGTGTATTGGATGCCTAAGGTGAAGTTTTTCCACCGGAATTATAAGACTTATCAAATCGGTTGAGGACACGTTAGGTAGGTAGAAGGGGAGGTCTGTCCCTAAACCAGCTGACTGAGACCGTTGCCGATCCAAACCTATTTAAACCATTTAGTTTTAAGTGCAAACCCATTGATCTGGCCGACACTTATATCCCGACACTTAGGTATATCATTCAAAAACAATGAGTCAAAGTATCTAAACCTAGTGGCATGCGACGTGGGACACTAACGGAGAAGATGTCTTACGAACTCTCCTTCCTCTTCGTACTTGCTGCGTCTGCAAGTCAAAATGAAGTACTCTCAATTTTTGAGTATGTCGACCTAGGAAACAGGGGCCTTGAGTTCAATCTTCTAGCATGTCGACCTAGGAGACAGGAGCCTGTGAGACGCGGGACAGTAACAGAGAAGATGTCTGACGGACTCTTCTTCCTCCTCATTCTTGCTGCGTCTGCAAGTCAAAATGAGGTACGTTGAGATTTTGAGCATCTCGATCTAGGAGACAGGGGCCTGTGGTCAAAGCAAATAACATAGAGACGCTTTTCCCTGAGTGATTAAGTAGCGCCTTTCAGCGCCTGACGTTCCATTTTGGCCAAATTCTTTTTGGCGCATTACATGTCGGACTATTAACCCATCTCGTGTTAGCTGAAGTGACACTACTACTTGGGTCTAGCAGTTTGTAGGTTGAGTGGGGTATACCTATAATCTCTATGCCAAAATGGAGGCGATTGGTAGTGCCCTCTCTCGCTAATTTGTTTGCCTTATAGTTCTCTGGTATGCCACTATTCCCTGGCACCCACATCAAATTGATGCGGATATTCCGCCATCTCGTTATGAGACGCCCAGAATTTGCGAACAGTGATGGAAGATGCTGCGTAAGATTTTTGGACCTTTGCACGTTGGCGACGGCGAATATCGCAGACGATGGAAAGATGAGCTGTATGAGCTTTTCGACGACATAGACATAGCGCAGCGAAAAAGATCCAGCGGCTTCGTTGGCTGGGTCATGTCGTCCGAATGGATATAAACGCTCCGGCTTTGAAAGTATTCGATGCGGTACCAGCTGGTGGTACCAGAGGAAGAGGAAGGCCTCCTCTGCGTTGGAAAGATCAGGTGGAGAAGGACTTGGCTTCACTTGGTGTGTCCAATTGGCGCCGGTTAGCACGAGAAAGAAACGACTGGCGCGCTTTGTTAAGCTCGGCCAAAATCGCGTAAGCCGTTATCGCGCCAACTAAGAAGAAAAAGAAGAAGATGGAATTACTGACAACGCCATCAAGAAATTTACTCGCATTATATTAACTTTAAAGCGCCCGGAAATATATATATTTTTAAATATTTTAGTGAAAGATTTAAAATAAAATAGATTTTATAATTAAGTTAAGCAAACAGTATCGATGTTTTTTTTGTATAGTGAGTAACGCACCTGTAGAATCTTGGCAGAAAGCTTTAGAGCTGATTCGAGTCAGGATATGAGGTTTATGCGAGAGTCTTCACTTTGCTCAGGAGAAGTATGCACCGATATTCACGACTAGCGGAGAGTACTTGGAGATGACAAGTCTATACCTGATGCACATTTATTGCGAAAAGAAATATAAGTGTTTCGTGAGTTATGTTCAAGAAGGATTTAAGTACAGGAATCCTAACTAGGCAAAAGTGACTCTTGGAACCTTCGGATACATATATATAGTGCTAAGTAAATATGTACATGTACGCTCCCAATGCATAGTGTTTTTTATTTTTATGTTTTATTTTTTATTGTTTTTTTGTTCGTCCTTTCAGTACCAGTTAACATGGCAAGATCACGGTGAAGACCCCTGTTTCGTATGTAGTATGGCTCATTTACTATGGCTCGAAGAACCTTGTTCTGCACACGTTGAATGGAAGTTATGTACTTTTTACTTGCACATCTCCAGAATTAGATGCCATAGGTCCATACAGGCTTTATATTTTTTTGTAAATGAGTAATTTGTTGAAAGTTGATAGTTTAGAGCGCCGTCCAACTAGATAATGGAGTTTCTTGAGTTTCAAATCGAGCTCATCACGTTTTTTTTTAAATGCGCTTTCCAGCGCAGTTTTGCATCGAGTGAAATACCTAAGTATTTGGATACATTGACGTATGGGATTGTCGATTCATCCATAAAGATTTGTTTGTATTCTGTATTTTTCAGAGAAAAAACTAAGTGAGCTGATTTGCTCTCGTTTTGTTTAAATCTCCACTTTTTGGCCCAGGAAGCAACCTGGTTTGCTTGAAGCTTAGTAGCAGCACCTTCAACTATATCGTGCACAGCAAGTAGCGCAGGATCAGCCACAAATGCTGCAGTTACAAACTGGTTTTCCGATAGTAGGTCTTGAGTGTAGAGGAGATACAGCAGAGGCCCCATGATGCTCACTTGAGGTATGCTAGAGTTTTTTTTTCTAAAACAGAATAGGCATTTGGGCTAGCAGCATCGAATTCAGCTTTTGGAGCACACCTACATGCCATATCTTATCAAATGCTTGTAACACGTCAAGAAAAACGGCGAAATACAATGGTGCACAGTTGAAACTACAGAAAGTTGCCTGTAGGATTGTCTACTGACACCTGATGTTGATTTGAAGAAAAATGAAACCACCTGTACTTTGCTTACTTTTACATGGATGAGACGTCTAAGCATTTTTTGAGCGTCTTCCTTACATTAAGTTTAGATAGGAGCCTCCCGATGGAAGTGTTGTTACTCAAAGGCATCTGATTCAATAGCCCATTTTCAATAAGTAGTTTAATGAACGGTATGCAATAAGTTTTCTAGAAAAATGTACCTGCCTTGAATTTGGTCTTCAAATATTAGAGTACATGTTTTGTGTTCTGATTTATATCGATATTGTAATATAACAAATTTAGTGCAGTCGTATCAAGTATTAAGTACCCAAACACTTCCTCAAGGTGTCCTTTATTAACAGCTATTCTGAGTATTAAATACGACGCCTGCGCTGCGTCGAGATGTCAACATTGACGATGACTGATGACATTCACTTTCAATGCTTTATGGTATCCCTTATGGAGTCATGCAAGGAGCACAGGTGCGAATCGCATTAAAGTAAATAGAAGAAAACCATTAAAGATCTAGTAAATTTATTAAAGGTACAAGATACCTATACACGTTCACATATGTACACATAAACAAATATCTAATAAATTATTTGGCTTAAAGCTTCTTATACAATTAATCTTACTTTCACCTTAAATATCGATTTTCGCCACTGGTAATTCAATCAGAAAACAGATGTCTTGTTCAATTATTGGCACAACAAACTAAATTGAAAACATATGTTTCGCTGGAATTTAACAAAGGCGACACGGAGTGGGATGGGAGTACAAAAAATCGTGCGAACAAGACTGCCAATTTCCTGTGAATGGCTTCGCTATCAAACCAACAGACAGTCACGTACAAGTGGCAAATGAATCTTTGAGGGAACTTCTTCTGCTGTCTACTGACAAGCTCGTATAGCAAAAAAATCCGAAAAGCAGCGCTGCTGAGCAAATATTGTGGATGATGCGGAAGTGCGGTAGGCTACTTCATCAACCACAGTCTTCGAGGAAAATGCAACATCTTCTTCCTTGAATACTAAGGCACTCGCTTCGGTTATACATTTTACTTTCCTTTTACTTATTACTCTCTGCAGTACCTTCTTTATTCACATAGCTTTTCCTTTCAAACACATTTTCTCACATCTTCTCATACTTATCGCCCACCCCTACACCATCAATCTTTGCCAAACGTCAAATCCCTAGCGGCCTCATCATTCTTATTGTTATGACCAACATCATTGGCCATATATATACGAGTTTATTATAAGGCAGCAGCTAGTCGGTTAGCCAGCAGCTAGCCATTTCGTGCGGGGCATAATATGGTTCTTGCTCCTTTCTGCCTGCCTTACTCTGCGTGCGTTATTGCTGCTGCTTCCCTATTTTTTCACTTTTAGCCTCTTCCGGGTAAAGTTTAACACAATCTCGACCGCAGTGCAAGACTTTCATGCCACACTTTTCTCGCCTTTTGTATATGGTTGTTGGTTGTGTTGTTATTGTAAATATGTTGGCTAATAAAATATTTAGCGTAGCTCATTGACATGTCCAGCCGGTGCCGTTGGCCTCAATTGTGTGAATTTATAGGGAATTTAGTATACTTTTGGGCGAGAGTTTATACGTTTCTTTATGAATGTTTACGTTGCAAGCAAGTGTGCGTGTGCTTGTATAAATGAGTGCTTGTGTTACTGTATTAAGTAAATTTATTAGTATGTGGACAATTTCTTTCAATAAATACACGGCACATACTCATTCCCCTTTTACCACCCTTAGGCTAGCGGACGTATTCATAAGTGTAGTAAAAATTTGTACGTGTGTGTGTGGGATATGCATGAAGATATATTCTTAAGAAAAACGGAGGATGGCGCCGTCAGGTACGTAGAGCACGAGGTGCTAATTGGCATCATGATACATTGGCTTATTTATGGAGTAGACACTTTTCTTTGTGGTGAGAAAAAAATGTATTAAATTATAAAGCAATATTTACTAAAGTAAATGATGAAAAAAGTTATTTTTAAAATTCGTGCGATACAAAAATTCGATTTTCACCAACATAAGTGGGTATTAGTATCCAATTTGCTTGTTTCTGATACTTGTTTTCTTGTTTTCAGATACAAGGATTATACGTGTTTTGATGTGCTCGGAGATTTTGGTTCCGAAGTTGCTAAATGTAACTGATGGTGTTGAATGGCTTCCACGATAATCCAGATTTGCTCAGAAGCATCTGAGCTGGTGATCTAATAAAGCGTAAATAGTTATAACGTCGAAAATCAAGCGCAATCAGCTGAGTTGACTGATTTCATGTCAACTGATCTAAGTATTTTGGGCATGGTATTAAATTTTTAAGGAAATTTGTTAATTTTTAAGCTATAATAAGAAATACATAAGCCGGAAAATTTTTGAAAAAAAATTTAATAATTTTCAGATTTATTCAATGGTGAATATTTTGGTATGGTTCCTTTTTACATTTTTATAATTTTTGCTTGCTTCTTTTGCTTAATTTAAATTATGATTTCTAAAAAAACTTTTTGTCTTGAAAATTCAATAATGTTAGAGCAGTATTTTACACTGACTTTTCACTGGTATCACTGTGCCTTTTGATTATAACATAAAAAGTTAATATAATCCCACTATGAAACTTTCACGGATTACTTAGCATATTAACAACTAACTACGAGTATTAATAAAAAAAATATAAGAAAAAAATCTTATGGAAATTGGTTTTTCATACATGACAAAAAAAAATTGTTTTCCAATGTTTAGAAGAAATCTAAGATTTTTTTCCAAAACAAAAAAAAAAAAAATCAGTTTACTTCATATTTTACTCAAACCTACAAATAAACCAATTTTCAGAACACCTTTTATAGTATCCACTGCGTACATTTTATTTCATTAGAGCAAAGTTTAACTATTTTTTACGATGTTTAAAGACGGCAAGAAGAAAGGAATTGAAAAATATACAAACTTTTTTAATAGTTGGACATATCCTCCATCGTTTAATATACATACTAATATCACAGAACGAAATTAGGTCCATAAAATTATTCTTCGAAAAAAAATAGTTCATTTAAATTTAAAATCCTTTGAAAAATAAAAAAAATTATGAGGAAATCAAAAACTGTGCTTTGCTATATAAAATCTACAATTCCACCTGCAAGTAAAAATCTTCCTGGACAATTTTTACTATTGTACGGTTTTTATAGACTGTGCTAGTTTTTCCACAATATTACCACATAGCGCCGAATCACGCAATTTGTTTAATAAACAAGGTGGCGCAAAAGTAACCTTGCGATGTTTTTTGGCTCTAATTTAAAAAAAAAAAGAAAAACTTTGATTCTTCTTGTGGATTATTTTTATTTGGTCTTTTAATTTTTTTTACATCAAGTCGAGAATTTGATGTCATGTAAATGGTCGCCGCCACGGTAGATTGCCATTTGAGCCCTTTTTATGGCATTTTCCATCACTTTGGCCAAAACTTCTGGCGATAGGTTCTCACATTCTTTACGGATATTGTCTTTAAGAGCTGCAAGAGTCTAAGGCTTGTTGACATAAACCCGCGACTTCAAAAAGCCCCACAAAAAGAAGTCTGGAGCGGTCAAATCAGGCGATCTTGCTGGCCAGTGCAAATCGCCAAAACGGGAGATTAGGCGCCCGGGAAATGCATCCTTCAGCATATCGGTTGTGGCACGTGCAGTGTGTGCCGTTGCACCGTCCTGTTGGAACCACATGTTTCCCAATCCCAATTCAACAAGTTGCGGCAAAAAGAATTCGTTGATCATTGCTCTGTAGCGCTCACCATTCACACTAACCGTTTGGCCCGCGACGTCTTCGAAGAAAAAAGGTCCGATGACTCCTCCAGCAAAAACAGCACACCATACAGTGACTTTGAGCGGGTGTAATGGCTCTTCGTGGGTTACACGCGGATTTTCAGTGCCCCAGAAGCGTAAACTTTGCTTATTTACGTACCCGCTAAGATGGAAATGGGCCTCATCACTCATGATTATTTTTGATGAAAAATCATCTTGCTCTTGGTGGTGATTAAGGATGGCTTGAGCGTATGTTAGACGCGATTGGCGGTCAGCAGCTAACAGCTGATGCACCGTCCGGACTTTGTACGGAAACATTTTGAAATCTTGTACCAAAATTCGCTGTAAAGACCGTCGACTGATACCCATTTGCGTGGCACGTCGTCTGGTCGATGTCGACGGCGCTTCCATGACATCCTCGGCTACAGCAGCAATATTCTCTGCAGAACGGCTACTCCGGGGTCTGCCACGCCTGGAAGCATCTCGTGTTGTGCCAGTCTCTTCGAGGCGAGCGGCTAAACGTCGCAGTATTTCACCAGTAGGCGTTGGACGGCGAGGAAATCTGCGACGAAATTCACGTTTAGCCGAAGTCACCGACCGATTATTGGTCAAATAAATAGTCAGCAATATTCGGCGTTCTGGAGCAGTGTAGCGTAACATTATTTATTAATGTGTATTTCGCATGTGTTTACTACACAAATGTCAAAACAGAACTGACATTAGGGGCCAATCGCAAAATTTATAGCATTTTCTGATAGGAGGAATACTTTAGCGCCACCTGTTATAAATGCAATTCATACTCACCTAGTTCTTACTTGACAAAAAATAAGAAATATATATCGATCTTAGTGGTCTAACAACTAAATTTTGCACATCTTTCTTTTGACACAAGTTAAAAGTTTGAGGTGACTTTGTCCTTTAAAAATGTAATCTTTACTAGTATAGAAAATATTATTTTGTTTTCAGTAGAACTCATTTTTTTGTTAATCTATTAACATTAATATCCAACAATTCTTTCAGAAAATTTATGAAAAGTATGATTCTACTTTCACAATAGATCAGCTGTAGTCGCAGTGCGTAATGGCCTTCTAATAATAATAATAATTCTACTTCAGTTTCAGCATTATCTTTTCCATCGTTAGAAACTATAAGGAGTTTTGATATTAGATGATGTGCAGCTTTTCTTCACAATTATTCAAGACTTGCTGTGATTCTATTTCTTTTCCCTTGGCTCCATTCCAGAAATGTGTAGATAATCGGATTTTTATTGATTCGTGGAAACTCTGCTCAATTGAGTCTATCCACAAATCGGGTAACCGGAATGTTGTCTGCAACTACAGATCTGATGTTAAGCAATATACAAGTATGCCATGCAAGGTAAGGTAAGCAAAGCTATTCAATCATATAAATAAGTTTATTTGTAACTACCAACATGGCCCGGAAGAGCAGCTTACTCTAATCTAGTTCTAGCCTCTAATAAAATAATAAATGCATTTCATAATAATACCCAGCTAAATGTTATATACATATGTCGACTTCTCAAAGGCGTCTAAAGTTAAAGTTAAAGTTTAAAGTTGATCACTCAATTATTTTATACAAGCTCAAACATCATCCACCATCAGAGGGATACCCTTAGAATTCTTCGGCAGCTTTCTAAATGACAGGAAATTATTTGTGAAAATCTGTTCTACCATCCCAAAAACTTGAGTTGAGGCTTATTCAGGCATTTTAAGATTAAGGATTATGTGAAACTTCTACATCATGATGCTATTTTTGTGTTCGCTCTAGTAATATACTGGTGATTTGAAGGTGTATATGTGTGGCCTCGATCGCAGTGCGATTGACATTCGTTTGCAGTGTACAGATCCTTTTTTATCTGATGTGAAAAATGTTTACGTTCGTCCCGACAAAACAGCATTTGCGGGAACCCATGCCTCATCATTACCTTTCGAAAAAAAGTGCAGCTACAGCGAGTCGTATATTGATTAATATTTACGGTAATCACGCTCCTTCAAATCCATCAAATACAACTTGTAAAGAGTGGTTTCAACGCTTCCAAAGTGGCGACTTGGACGTGAGGTGACACTAAAAAAATTCGAAGATACTCAACTACAACAATTATTGGATGAAGACGCATGTCGAACCTTTGATGATATATCTAAAGAGTTGGATATTGACAAATCAAGCGTCAGTAAACGTTTGCACGCGATGGGAATGGTCCAGAAAGCAGGTAACTAGGTGCCCCATCAATTGAAGGAGAGGGATATTGAGAGACATTTGGTGATGTGTGAGATGCTTCTTGAACGGCAAACAAAAAAGGTTTTCTGCATCGCATCGTCACTGGCGATGAAAAATGAATCTATTATTATAACCCTGAGCGTTGAAAATGTTGGAGCTTGCCAGGTGAACCAGGTCCATCGACAGCGAAAAAAAATACTCATGCTTCAAAGGGTATGTTGTGCATCTGGTGTGATTAGAAGGGTGTCGTCTATTATGAACTCCTTAAACCATCTGAAACAATCACTGGTATTCGTTACTAACTGCGTTTGAATCGAGTTCTCAAAGAAAAGGGCCGGAATGGGACAGTAGGGCCGGAATGCTAAATCGGTCCAGAAATATTTAGAGGGACTGAATTGGGAAATCTTGCCCCACCCGTCGTATTCCCCAGACATTGTACCGTTGGACTACCATATGCTCCATATGCAGTCAGCCCTTATTGGAGAGCGATTCACTTCTTACGAGAGCATCGCAACCTGCCTGAATGAACGGATCAAGTCAAGAGAACTCGAATTTTTCGTCAGAAGAATCCGTATGCTGCCTGAAAGATGGAGTAAAGTTATACAGGATGGGCCATATAGCGTTTTCTTTTTGAACCACCTATTTTTTTGAGAATGGTAACACAAATGACATGTCAAATGTGTTCATAATTTACTTAAAGGTTTGACATTTACGAAATGGGACGCTATTGGTTTCAACAGGACGGTGCAACTTGTCACACTGCCAAAGTTACACTCGAACTTTTGGCTACCGTTTTTGATAACCGAATAATCAGTCGAAATTCTGATATCAATTGGCCGCCTCGGAGCTGTGATTTAAGCCCGTTGGACTATTTTTTGTGGGGAGCCGTTACGGACAAATGCTATGCGAACCATCCAGAGACGATTGATGCTTTAAAACACGAAATCGAAGTTGCCATTCATGAAATTGGAGCCCAAACAATCGAAAATGTGCTTAAAAAATGGGTTGATTGAATAGCCTACTGTAAAGCCAGTCGTGGCAGTAATTAAACCAAATTAAATATTGAATTTATTCTCTAGGTATTTAATATGTATTAAACAATCTTATGCCATTCAAGTAGATGCCTTTCGCTCAGCCAAAAGCAAAAAAAAAAATATTTTGTTTATCGATAATCATCACTTCTTTTACTACAGTACTTTTGTTTTACAGTGTTTCAATGCCTTACCACCAAATATAATATTATTAGAAACACAAAATTTGCTTGCATCATTTTCCCTATCCACTACACTTTGTTTTATTACACAGAAAGAAGTGTATCGACCTTTCCACGCAGCTCAGTCGGCTAAAGCGGATAAATATTTATTAGCTTTTGCAAGGTTAACTGTACCAAAGAAGAATTTCCGCACAGTCATTTCACTTTTACTATTCGTCAACTTGGTAAATACCTGTAACTCCCACCTCAACCTCCGCGACTACATACCAAATGTAAATCACATACAAATGTACAAATTTAGTGCATACAACATTAATGTAAACGTCGTTTAATATCACATCAAGTGTTACGTTTTACGACTACTTAAAAACTCGTAAAAATACAAGTAAAGAAGAAGAAGCAGACAAAAGCCAGTGTGCAATTGCCGCGCTGTAGGAGTAGGAAAAGCACAGGAAAAGTGTAAAAGTGCTGTGAAAATAAAAATCTGTTTGAAGGTGTGTTTTGTAAGGCTGTGTATGTGAGTTTGTGTGTGTGTGTGTAAAAAAGCAAAAAGTGATTTAATGGCGCTGCATGAATTCGCTATAAAAATGGAAAACCACACTTGCACAACGAGTGAGAGCTAAACTTAAATGCCATATAATCATACTACTTATATTATTATGTACTTACATATTTATATATACAGTAAAATATGTATGTATTACCAGATATGCACCTAAATATATATACTCGTACACCTGCTCTTTCATAAATAGCAGCGCGATGCATTGCAAAGTTTTGATTAATTTATTTTTTATTTAATTTTTCTTTTACTTTTTTATAAAAATATAGTTCATAAACAATAAAAAAATTATAATCCAATGTTTCAAACTTAGTACAGAGTGCGCCATCTCGAGCTTCGGTATGGAAATATTGAATAACTTCAGCAACTAGCAAAATTGAATGTTTGTTGGTGTTTTTTTATTTGATTTTGTCCTTTACAATCTGATTTTCTTTGATTTTGTCCTTTACAATCACTTAGAACACAACATCCAACAAATGACCACCTTTACGAGCCACACAATATTGTGCTCTTTTTTTCGAATTTTCCATTACTTTTGCTAGCATTTCGGGTGATATTGCCTCTATTTCAGATCTAATGTTGGTCCTGAGTGCTTTCAATGTAGTTCCAATAATCGTTGAGTTATTTGCACTTTGTAAGGAAACATGTGAAGATCCTCTTTTAAAATGCTTCTAAGAGTGGTTCCTTTTATGTTTAGCTGCTGGGCACGGTGACGATATGACAGATTTGGGCTTTTCAAAACACTCTGCTTAACAGTTTCAACAATTTCATTGGAGCGTCTTTTACGAACTGAAACACGTTGATGATTTGCTACAGACCCCGATTCTTCAAAATTTTTAGTCAGATTGCGTATGGTGTTATCAGAAGGCACTTTACGACCGCGGTATTTTCGACGGTATGCACGTTGAGCAAGCACAATTGAACGACCATTTTCCAAATACATGGTCACAATTTCGGCGCGTTCTTTAGGTATAAAGTTATTCATCGTTAAAATTGTACTGAATTGACGTTTCCAAATTATTTTTTCTCAAGTCCTTCTGACAATGGATAGCAAAGTTATTCAATATTTCCATACCGAAGCTCAAGATGGCGCACCCTGTACAAGGTGGCGCAAAATTAACCACCCTATTGGAAGATTTACAATTTTTGGAAATGGCATCGTATGTCAATCTGATCCAACACTTGTGATCTAAACAACCGCAGTTAACAAACAGACAAGCAATGGAGCAAGTGAAGATCAAAATTAAATTTACCATCACACAAAATCATGTTTGGTTAATTTAGTAAAAAAGTTTTTCGAAAAGAAAATTGGATGAATAATTTTGGGTCAAATTCTAAAAAAATTGAATAAGTTTTCATCAAAATTTCAATCCTTTTAATCAGAATTTTTAGAAAAGTTGCGATTAAGCAATTTTATAGCCCATTGAATTTTGGTATAAAAAAGTCAAAGTAAGAGCTCAAATTTCGCGTAGATTTTTCATAGTTTTTTTTTCTTGTTGACGGTGTTAGGCATTTTCTTCCATATAAAAAATGTTCGAGATTTTTCATGTGGGAAAACTGCACCAGACGGCCAATAAAAAAATTGTACAAAATCAACGCAAATTTTGGGCCATTTCAAACTTGCACTTCATTCCATTAAAATTAAATGAGATATAAAACTATGCACTGAATTTTTTTTCTAATTTTTATTAAAAAGTTTAAGGTTTTGTTGGCAGTTTGTCGAGTTTACCCAAATGTTGTACAAAGCTTGAAAGTTTAAGTTATTTGTTTTTGTTGTAGCACAAACTATATTTTTATGCCAAAAAAAAACAAAAACAAATAATACGAGTAATAAATAAATAGTCAAAACTTTGCAATATATCGCACTGCCATTGTTGTGAACTTAGTTGTATATAGAGATAGTTTTATGAATACATATGTAAGCTAGTGCGCGTAAAATACCAGGTGCAGTGAAGTGAAAATATTCAGTATTCTACGCAAACTAATGAGTCCCATAAAATATGCAATAGGGATACCCACATCGCACCCCCTGCATAGCAAATTAATGCGGCGGCAAGCGTCACCACTTTTATGATAGTGATTACACTCACGCCAATCAAGAGTTCAATCTTTAATTAAATTAAATTATTTAAATTAAAAATTTTGCTCTTATCTTAGGCATTTCGTTCTTTTTCGGTTTTATTCTATTATCGCCCTGTACGCTATGGGAAAGATCATTTCCATAAAGTCAGAATCAATAAAAAAGCTGTATTAAAGAATAGGTGACTTAAAATACAGGGTCCCTCACTCGAAGTATAACCAAATTCAGACCGCTCGTGCATCAGCTGTCTGTTAGTTGGCTAAATGACAGTCCAGAGTATTGTTTACAAATTCGCGGAAGCATTTTCTCGAGAGTAAACACAAAAAAAGAAAATCAGTAATGGATATCAAACGTAATAGTGTGGTAGCATTATCATAGATAATGCCTTATATTTGACTGGAAAATCACAACCAGCGATTATTCGAGTAGCATCGCGAAACGTTATGGAGGTGGTTATCAGAAGACTGCAACGTCACGTGAAATTGTTCTAAAAGTGAAAAAGCGACTTGAGCGAAATCCCCGACGAAGTGCCAATCAAATGGCGAAAGAACTAAAACAACAAGTTAGACTTGAGAGAGCGGAGTAGTTGCTTCGCTTGGCCGAAAGCGGTCAATTTCGGTGTTCCGAACATTGTGTTTTCTGACTAGAAAACTTTTCAAATTGAGTAATTCGTAAACTCCCAAGGATTTAATTGACCCACCGCTCATACGAGAATTTGAGTCACCGATTGGCAACAAGGACGCAGCACCCGCCACATGTAATGATTTAGGCCGCTGTAACCAACCGTTTTCATCGATCCTGGTGTCAAGGTAAATGCGAAGTATTATTGGGAAAGTATTCTGGAGGTTACTATGAAGCCGTGGATAGACAAAAATTTCGGTGGCAGACCATTGCCGTTTCAACAGGACTCGACACCGTCTCACAAAGCTCGAGTGAACCAAGAATGGCTAAAAAACAACGTTCCGAACTTCAAACGCACAATGGATACTAAATTTAAATAGTATCTTCTGTTTTTACATTTTTCCTGCTTTTACATAACAGTAAAAAAATCATTGCGTCATCTGCTTGTTAAGTTTCTCTGTTATGTAATATTACATTTTGCTGTTTTGGTTTATTTTACTGACATTCTTTCAGTTGTTTCGGTTGTTAAAAGAAATTCTGATACCTTTCGACTGCCTAGTCTTTGACCACACAATTATGATGTAAATGTTAATTGCCGCTTGGCTGTTTTCTGTTTCGACCGTTTCTTGGTCATTTGTTTTCTTGTCGCAGCATTTCGTTTTGTTATGTTCCATCTAATGTAAGTAATATATGCCCGCTGTGTGTATCAATTAGTTTGATTAATGACAGCAATTCATTTGGGTAAGCACATACATATTTGTATATGTACATAAATACATACATACATATGTACTTAAACAAATTGTTTGAACTTAAAGTTCGTAAGTATACGCGATATGTTTACATTTCTGTTTTTATTCAATTAAATTGTGTAAAGACGGATGCATGTAAGGGTCAACTAATGCATAGATCAGTAGGCAAAAAAATTCTTAATTTCGTAATAGAAATGGTGAATTGCTTTTAACAACTTTTAATAGCAAAGTGCGTATAGTACATCCTATTTTGAAGTGATATTAACAAATCCGCGAAAAGGCCACATCATATGATATGTATTTTTGCGCTTTATACTCCATGCACTCAATTTCTCAGATCCGATTCCATCATACCACTCTCGCTGCCAATTGATTATTATTTTCCCATTAAGCGATAGAGGCACTCTTCAGTTAGTATCATTTATCTTTGATCTCGTTAATGGCAAAATTGACTACCCGGCTCTTCTAGAAAGAATGTAGTTTAATGTTGCTTGCAGAAATTTGCGTCAGTTTAAGATTTTTTACTTTGGCTTTAGTGGGGCATCCTATAGTGCAAATGCGTCACTCATTAGAACGTTGTCTGACTTTAATATCCCTCAAACTTGGAAGCACGATGCACGATGACAATATCCGATGAGGCATTCCTTGGAGTGTTTGAGAAGAGGATTCTGCCGAAGAATTTTGGACCTTTGCACATTGGTGATGAAATTGCTACACTTGTATTCCTTGCAACGAGGCGTAGGAAGGCAAATGAAATCCTTTGCCTGCTGTTTATTTTAAGGTTGTTTCAGTTCTGCAACTGGGGTGCTCTCGTAATCTTGCATATTTTAGTACAGGATCTTTGCATTTATTGCTATATATTCTGGAATTATCCATTCTATAGAATCGTCCTATATCCCCTATAGCTCCTATAGCCCCTATAGCCATAAAACAAAAAAACTGAATAGAGAGAATAAGACTAGTTCGATGTAAACTCTCCTAGTGCCTAGTGTAGACCAATCATGCCTTTCTTGTCCCCACGATCTGACCGTTTATAATAAATTTTCTTTGCCACATTTAGCATTTACTGCAATACATACTTGAACCGTTGCATTAAACACTTCAGCCTCGATATCCTCCATTCCAAAATAAAAAAAACTTAGTTATTGCGCAGAATGCTTCAAAAAACGCTTGAATGGCAATTCATCGTCACATACTCGTACACTTCAGTTATAGATCTCTGCCAGCTCAGCCTATATATGTATATAAAGGGTGGTTAAGTTTCAAGGGCCGGTCTTGATTTTGAATAAAATACAATTCTTTTGGGAAATTATTGTCATTTCTCTTTATTATGATAATACTGGTATAGCTCATTTACGTATGGAATAAAATATTGGCCAAATAGTCGTCTCGGCCTCGGCGGCACACCTCCAAAGACCACCAAATGCAAATAGTTCCTTATCTAAAGGGTGGTTAAGTTTTAAGGGCTGGTGTTGATTTTGAATAAAATACAATTTTTTTAGGAAATTATTGTCATTTCTCTTTATTATGACAATACTGGTAGAGCGCTATTACGTATAGAATGAAATATCGGCCAAATAGCCGCTGGGGCCTCGGCAGCACACCTCCATCCGATGGTCCAAATTTTCGATGACGCTGAGGCATAATTGAGGTTCTATTGCATAGATAAATTGGAACTAATTAGATGAAGCTTCGAACCAATTATTTTTTTTTTTCGTGGTGAAATTTTCGAGCCGAGTTTTGTTAGCGAAGTGGGCCGAGCATTGGACGTTCTTGTCTCTGTAAGGAATTTTTTAGTTAATTACTCATTGATCCCGGTTTTGCTTTTTTGCATTCGCTGCCTGCTCCATTATCGAAGCTTATCTATTGAATTTTATTATATAAAACTCGAATCACCTTCAAATTATATCACGATGTACCAAAAGTAGAGGTGTAGCTAACATCAGTCTGCATTACCCGCCTCTCAGCGAGTTTGAATGAATCAGCAGATTGGCTGAAGCAATCCAAGAACGATATAATAAGAGAATAGGCCTAAGGAATTCGTTGTGATGTCAGGCTTCGAGAATATACAAGAGAAGGCAAGGGGAATTAGAGAAAGAGTAGACGAAAGCAATATAAACTACCAAATACAAGAAATCAAATATTGAAGGTGACGTCTTCCCAAAACATTTATTTTATTTTTCGCGATTTTGACAAGCTTGACGTCACCTCCCAAAGCTTTTTAATACGGAAGACGCTGTGACAAGAAAGTATGTATGTGTGTGTGTAAGTAATTTCTTTTCTTTAGTTGTTTCCATTACGCTCCTCTTCACAAACAAGTAATTCCTTCGTTTTGTTCGTTTATTCACGGACCCCAACGACACAGCGAATTCGGAAGACACCACCTTGTATTCTATCATCCGTGATCTTTACTCATGTTGCTTCGATCCGTCTTAACAACGTCCGATTAGAAGAGTGTGAGAGAGCGTATAAAATAAGTGGGCAGAATTCTGCTGCTGAAAACACCGAAGTTACTCCCTCAATTCTGTTTTTCACCGTACCTGATGACCAAGCATAGTAACCTATCAGTAGTGAAACAGGCTAAATGTGTTGAGGTCAGCGGAACGTGCCGGGAATACACCTCCAATATTTCAGTCATTCGTTGGAACTGAGTAATTATCATTCTGAAAATTGTGAGTATTAATAACTAATAAAAAAACAACAATTATTTTATAATGTATTCCTTTATTTTACTCGCTTTATTTTGCAGCGTTCAATAATGATATACTTAGGTGTAGTACAACTACAATAAAAATACAACTTATGTAAATGATTTACTTCCTTTCACAAATTTATAATACATATGCATTTATATACATGTAAGTATATTTATAATACTTTATATATAGTATATAACATTTAAAGTAATTTACAATTCACATTTCGTGTCGATGGACACTCTAATATTAGTCACTACTACGGGTATTCATCTTTCTTTTCTTTCTCAAATGCAAATTTAATTTTGTATAGATAAACGAAAGTGTTGCCAAAAATGAAAAAGATAAGCTAACAAAGATAACATCAGTATGAATGAATAAGAATGGCGTGTGTGAGAGAAACTTTACCATCACGCCTTGGGTAAATAATACAAAGAAATGTTTCAATATTTATAAAATTAATGATTATGAAACCTGTGGCAAGCTTTTGGTAGCCTCAGACAATCTTGAATGCTGCTTTTTTTGTTTTCTTGATTAAGTTAAAAATATTCTGATGCAAATTTTGCTTTCTTCACAGCTTAGAAAGCGCAGAGTTCGATGTTACATAAATTATAAAGTAAGTTTTTTTTATACATTTTCGTAGTCGCTTTGTTCTTTGATCATTTCTCTTTTTCTGTTAATAATGTTCTTTTGTGTTTGATTTCTTAGAAACTTCGCAAATATTTAGCATACAAATTAGAGTTTTTTTGGTAGGCAATAATGAAAAAAGTCAATTTCGCATTTAAATAAAATTAGTTAAGAAAAGTTAGTTGTTAACACAAGGCAGTAAGAAATGAAATTTAAATACAAACTCAAGTGAAAGTGAACTGTTGAAAAAAAATAAGAAAATAACTCATTTACAATAATCCAATCGTGGTTTGGGCTTCTAACACAAAAGTACAAATGTAGTAAGAATAGTAACAGAAGCGAAACAATTTTGATAGTGAGGTAGCGTGAGAATTTTTTTTTGGTTATATGATTTCTGATGAGCATTTCCGGTTATTGCATTCCTTTCACATACAATTTGCATAGTCGCGAGGGCTAAGCGCATTTTGGTGCGTTCGACGTGTTTAGATTTTCGAGAGAATTAAATAATACAAAGAATTAAGTAATATTATTTGTTCAAATTCGGTTTTTGGTATAGGCAGGTGAAATGGTTGAAGTATCAGTCTCACACTCCCCAAGTAGCACTAAAGCGCCGTTTTGATTAGTTTATAGTAGAATATCATGAAATATTTGCCATATATTTTGCCGGATGCAGTAGGAGTGCTAGTCTTTTGCCGGGTGTATATACAGCAGCGAAAAAACTATACTACCACAAAATGTTTACCAGTTTTCCCCACTTTTCTCTTGCCTTTTTTTAATTTTCATAAATTTTTTGTAAATATAGCTCATTACATAATAAAGATCATTTAAATCCAAATTTTTAAACTTTGTGTAAGTTTTATAAAAATTCGATAAATTTGAATATTTAAACTCAGAACTCGAATAAAAAGAGTATGCATCCCATTAAATTTTAGTCAAAAATGTTCATCAACAGTTGAAAAATTGTACTCGAAATTTGAAAGCAAATTTGGGTATGCAGCTTTATAGTTCATACAATTCTAGTTTTTTAAAGCGTAACTCTGAAGTGAATCGATATTCGCACTGATTTTTAATAATTTTTTCGTCTTGACGGTGCTGCGCATTGTCTCCATTTAACATATGCGCGACATCTTATATTAATCGAATTTTTATAAACCTTGTACAAAGTTAAAACCTTTGATTTATAAAGTATTTGTTGTAGAATGAAGTATTTTTTTTTATAAAAAAATTATGAGAATCTATAGAAGAAAAGAAAAATAGTCAAAACTGCTCAAAACTAACTGCCAAATTTACGAAGTACTGAGCGTTGGTACGGAGTTATGTGAAACCTTCAGAGTTCAAGAAAATATATTTGAACACAACTCATTCACATCCATACCCGATTGGGATGGATAGTCTTGATTTTTTGCTCATTTAAGCGCTTGCTCAAATAATCGATCGGCTACTGTGGTGTAGGATGTTTAACAAAAATCATTGAAAAACAGAAAAAGTATGGTACATTTGAAAGTTTATAAATTTATTAGTGGTGGAAAAAAATATTAACAAAAATACAATTAATTTTGGGTACACAAATATTCACGATGTAGATATATCTCTTAAATTAGTATTGCCATTTTGGCATTCGATGAAATGAAATGTCTTTGTAATGTTAATTAAATGAAAAAAAAAGAATTTTTGCAGACTTTTATATTTACATAAAAATATTGTATTTACATATATGGACTTGATTTTATTTATTTATTTTGTATTTTAGTTTGTTTATTGTTCTATTTTGGAAGTATGTTTTGTGCGTTGCCTTTTTTTCTTTGCCTTTTCACTTTCTGTGCTTCATTGTTTGCAGTTCATTTGTTTTCTTTGATGCTGTTTCTACATTTTTTTGTTTACTACCACGCGTGAAACCTGACCAGAGACATTCTCTGCCGCAAAAATTAATTTTCAATCATTTGTAAATGATTTCGTAGAAGATATGTGTCATGCTTGAAAGTTTCATCTCTAAAGATTTTTGCTATTCGTTATTACTAGTCGTTTGTTTTGCTTTTAAATGCTTATGTGTGTGTTTTTTTTTTAAATTTAAATTGTGCTTTGTTTGGCCATTCCGTTTTAAATTGTACACGAATTTTTATCCCTTTCGTTTTCCCTTATTTATGTTAATAAAAATTAAAGTCAAAGGTGCCGGTTTTTTGCTAAATATTGCTGCAACCACCAGTAGTTTACATTTTATAAGACCAAATCGCAAAATATATACCTATGTGCCCTAATAAATCTGCACAGAATGCACTGTTTTGCATGGGGATTTTTATATTTTGAAGCTAATCTCTCCTAGAAGTTTTTTTTCACCATAAATTGCATAAAATTATAAAAGGACGTGCCCATAAGCCAAAGAGTGTTAAAAAACTTCAAAATTAATTTTGTAATTGCTACAAAACAGAAACGTTGCAACCGATCGGAGTACTGTTTATTTCCTATACAACTTTGAAATGTTTACTATCGCTCTGCATTAATCAAATTTGACAATTATTTACTATTCCATAAAAATTAAAAAAAATAAAGTAAACACTCTTCCAACAGGTTGGTATTTGTGTTTATGCCCGCTGTGTGCCAAACTCCTTTAAACGAGATACTCGGGAATAAGCCATGGTGAAAAGAATTCAAAATGTGTGGCCAAGATCAGACCGACAACCGGCTCTAAGCGAGTTTGATATAATCAGCTGATCGGCTGACATCCCCGGTGTTATGAGAGCAATTTGCTTACAGAGGAACTAAGGTTGTGTTGGTTGTATGTATACGAAAAAAATTAACACAGTCTTTGCAAAATGTTACCTCCTTGCCGTCTGAACAACGACTTATTGCCGAGTAGTGACGTGGCAGGCGAAGTTGAGCGCACATTTTTTTTTTTTGCCATAGCAGATTGGCCAAACCTGGTAACAGGCAAAGGAAATATGGAAAATGTGAGCTGTCTGATTTCCTTAACTGTTGATTTGTTATTGTGTTGCTTTGCTTACTACTCTGTGCTAGTTATACTTATAAAGTATTCCATGCCAGTTTCGATTGGGAGTTAGATCACATAGTTAGTAAAAACGAAACAAAAACATAAAACGGAATGGACTATAGTTTTTCTAAATAGCTGCTGCAGAAAGTTATGTTTAGTTCTTTTAATTTCAATGCATCTATTATAATCAAACCGAAAATTTAGTTTATTTATATATTTTAAAATGTTTATTTACGCTTCCAAATCTATTTCGCCCTCCTCAAAGTAATCTCTCTCCCTTGAAATATTCTATGCCAAACTTTTCTGAGTCCGATTCTGGAAACTCAATTTCTGTAATGGGCTGCAGTTTTCCTACCAATTCACGTTGAATCTGTTCTATAGGTCTGGAAAAAAATAGACTTGAATTTCCCTTGTCTCATATGGGATAAAGTCCTCAATGATTCCTGCGTGTGTAAAGAAGCTAAATAGTATGACAGATAATAAGATAATGCAGCTCATTTACGTCCCAAGCCCAAAAATTTAAAGGGAAGCAAATATATTGGCAACACCGAATACCGCCAATAGATATAGTATTATACACTCACCATTAAAAATAAACTCTGAGAAAAGAAAGTAGTACTAAGTTAACTAAGGAAGGAAATTATTGGCAGCGTATAACAGGAGAAGATTTAATAAACTGGCAAACCCTGCAAAAGCATAAGAATGCTTGAAGATATTTAACAGTAGATTGCAGATTAAAATTTTCCTTTGTACAGACTCGGCTTAAGCTTAAATTAGTTGTGTCGCTTTTATAATATCTCCACAGAGATTTCAGAGCATTTGTTTCTTCATTGTAACATCATATCAGGGAGATGTGAAAAATACCTAGCCTTTCTAAGTAGTTAATATCGGTAATACTAAACGTTTTTCCAGATTTTCCGAGGTGGTGAAGCGATGTCATAACTAAAATATAATACATATGCACATATGCACTGCGTTAAATAACTATAGCACAGCGGCTTACTTACTTGTTTCTTATATAATTTTAATATTTTTATTCAACAAATTCTCATCAGAATTAAACAAAAATTTCAAGTACGTAATTTTATAGCCCATTCAAATTTAGTCTAAGAAAATCTAAACTCCAAGTTTCTCAAAAATCGCGAATTTTTTTTGCTGACAATGTTGTGATTGTTTTTTTTCATATAAACAGTCATAAAAACAGTCGGACATGCGTCGTATGGATAAAATGCACTGGACTACCCCAGACTAGAAAACAAAGAATGAATTCGCTTTGTTTAATTCTCTTCTGACACGGCGAAAGAAAAAACTACAAATCAGCTGATTTACCAATAGATTCGCATTGGGACTACTTAAAAAATTAAAAAATCAACGCGATTTTAGGGACACTTGAAGATTCCACTTTGGTATTCGAAAATTTAATGTGCTAAAAAACTACATAGTGGAAATTTTTCCAAAAATGTTGTTTAAATTTTATGAAATTATAATGAACATTTTATGAATTTTTTTTAATTTACACATAGTTATATTTCGTAAAGTTTTTGTAAGAGAATGACCTATAATTATTGAAAAAAATGTAAAGTTTAAATTTACTCTATTATGTTTTGCCGTTTCTGTCATAAACCTGAAAATTGTTGAGTATTTAAGAAGGAATATGTATATAATAAATATAGGAAATAATAGGGTGTTTGGCCGAGCTCCTCTTCCTATTTGTAGTGTGTGTCTTGATTTTGTTCCACAAAAGGTGGTACCTACAATTTCAAGCCGACTCCGAACGGCACATATTTTTTATGAGGAGCTTTTCATGGCAGAAATACACTCGGAGGTTTGCCATTTTTCTTCATTTTGGTGTTTCACCGATATTCGAATCTACGTTCTCTTTGAATTCCGAATGATAGTCACGCACCAACTCAATCGGCTATGGCGGCCGCAATTCATATGGTACCCAATATCCTAACACTGTTGCACTCTGAAGACAAATCTACTCCCGACATGAGCAGCGAAGGTTTATTTCATTAGTACGAGTTTTCTCCGCCGTGTTAAAGTTGTACAATCAATTGAGATAACATGGAGACATATTTTGTTAATTTGGTTCCGAGTAAATGGGTTTCATATACATTTCCAAAGTTTAATAAAAAATTAAAATTTTGGTCCCTTTCCGTATGAAAGTAAAACTGAAAGCTTTTTAAATTCGAGAAAAGGCGATTTTTCCATTGAAAAAGACTCTCATAAACTAAAACTCTATGAAGGATAAAACTACTTTCGTGTAACATTTAAAACGGAGCGCTGATTTATAGCATTTTTTTTATTTCAATTTTTTTGCTATTCCAATTTGAATTGTTTTTACAATCAGAAACTTGCTGAGAATTGCATTGAAACAAATTTTGTGAGAGTATTAGTAATTGTAGGAAAGTTTTTTTGTCATAAAATACAATATTCTGTTAAGCCCTTATTCAATAAAATATGTATGTATATGTATATAAGTATGTATATATTTTGTACACAGTTTCGTTAAATACGCTTTTTTCGTTTTTCGTTTAAAACTACAACTACGATATGGAAGTTCTTCAGTGCTTCTTATAGACAGAGCAAGTGCTCTTGCATTGATAGTTCTTTACAACCCTAGGTAAATTCAGAATACCAACTTAGATGCAAATTAAATGAATAGAAAATTATACATACAAACATTTTATGCACGCTCGCATATCGAGCGATGTGGCTGGTTTATTGGCCAGACAGACCCCTTTCTTAAGTACTCGTAATACAAGTGCGACATCAGAGGTAACTCACAGAGAAAAAGTGTGCGGAGCAATGCCTTAAAGTATGTTTCTCAGCCTTTTTGTATAAATATTTTGGAAAGTTTGTTTGTAATGCATTTGTCGCGCAGTGCTCTCTTGCGTTCTCTTCTAACTTCGCTCTATATTAAAGTGCTTTTTTTTTATGCTATTTTTATGCTATTTGCATTTTTTATACTCTCTTCCTTTAAAACTTTTCTTTAATGCCCTTTAGTTCACTCTAAACACTTTGCATCTCCTCTGCTGTCTTCTTACCCTTGCCACCGGCAGTTAGCATGCGCCAAACGCGCTTTAAACAACCCGGTCGCTTTTCCTCCATTACCAATCGTCGCTCCTCCAATATCGTGTCCAGTATATAGTAGCTGCAAAGGCTGAGCGGTGGTGGTGGTAAGATCGGAGGCTGTCATGAAATGATACAACTTTTCGTCTCCCCGCCACTCGTTGCGCCACTTGTCGATGCAGTCATTGTTGCTGCTGTGCCACCAATCAACGACGCCCCACCTCCACCCCCACCATTGCCCAAATGCTGCTCACTGGCCGCTTGTTTGCGCTTGCGTTCGTAAGCGATCGCATCGTTTGGTACATAGGACACGCGCACTCCGCCATAGTGTCTGCGCGCAGGTATTCGATATAAATAGTCATCCATATCACTGGACGAGCTGGACGAACAGGTTGAACAGACACTTGCCGCGTCGCCATTGTCAGGATTGTTGTGTACGCCCGCTGTATGCGTTTGCGCATTGTGCAGTCGTAGGTTTGTCTGATTTATTTGCATTTCAGAGGAGCTTCGCGATTGATTTCGCTTTCGTCGTCTACGCCGCGCGTTGGTACTGTCCGTATAGCTCTTCGAGCGTGACATGGTATCCTGCACGCTATGGAAGCGCACCTCTTTGAGGTGTGAGCGTGCATTGGCCTCGTTTCCTGGTGCGTCACTGTGATCCTCATCGTCATCGTCATCGTCGTCGTCATCATCAACATCGGACTTGTTAAGCGCGCGTTTCACATTCAATAGCATTTCATAGTTGTCATGTGGTAGCTCGCAGTTTTCGTTATCATTTTCGAGCTCTAGCTCGTTGGTAATCTCTT
This sequence comes from Anastrepha obliqua, assembly GCF_027943255.1. NCBI lineage: Eukaryota > Metazoa > Arthropoda > Insecta > Diptera > Tephritidae > Anastrepha > Anastrepha obliqua. Next base: position 43,869,049 of record NC_072895.1, read on the forward strand.
GTGTGCTTTGCGTAAGTTCCGATGCGCTCGGTGAGTTTATGTTGATTTTGTCAATACTTTGATAGCTATGCGAGTCCTCGCCCTTTGACATCAGCATGTCTGGCAGCGAAGAGGTGAGATTTCCTGTATCGCCAAAGACCGATTTATCGCCTGCGCAGATATTGTCCAAACTAATGCCCAACTCGGTGAGGTCGATGGGTGGCGGATGCGCTGGCCGTGGTACCCCTGGTAGTGGTGGCATAACATCATCACATCCCGCCGCCAGCTTGCCTACGATCATAAGTCGATCAATGCCCACCTCCATTCGCTGACGCGTTTGCCTTTCTAACAAATCACCTGCGCTGCCTGCGCTCTTCCCGTTGCTACCGGTCACACCACCACTATTGCCCTTATGACGTGCCCCCGGTCTTGGTGAACGCGCAATTTGACTTGTTGTGCTGGCACGATGTGTCGGTCGCAGCTGTGGTCCTGAACTGGTGTCGGATGGTGTGGGCGGCTCACCTTTGCTGCAAGCGATCGAACAATAAATTGTGCCACGGCGCGGTAGAAATGGTCTGCCCAAGAGCGAACAGCGACAAGTGCAACATGAGAAGCATTGGTCAGTGGCATGCCAGTGCTGTCCGTCATGACTCATCTGTCCCTGATCGACACCGATCACTTCGCCGCAATAGTCGCAGTATTCAGCGAACATGGTGTCAAAGCAGCTGAGGCAGTAGGGCTTGCCGTCACGCATGATGTAGCGCTGCCCGCCAAGTTGATGTTCACATTCGAAGCAGGCGAAATGTTTCATGTGCCAGGTGCGACCTTCCGCTTCGGTGCATTCATCCGAGAAAATAATCTGGAATGAGAGAAAAACAGGTATAATTTAAATTTTGCGGTAAATTGGAATAGGGAAAAATATGTTTAGTACATAGAGTAATATAGTAGTCCACTTATGTGGAAAATGTATGCTAAATTTGTATCTAAGTAAGATGGAATATTTTCTCCTTACTTTAGGTGGTTAGGGGCTTAGAATACAGTAGACACTAAAAGCAAGCTGAACTCTTCTCTTAGGTATGATTTATAGAAATTGGTATCCATTCGAATGGCTTAAAGTATGATAAGACTAAAATATTGAAAAGATTAAAGGTTACAAACAATAATAATTGAAAAAGGTAAGAAGGAAGAGTATTATATATAGTTGTCGATAAAAAGTGGGTCACAACGTCACAAAAAGATCGTAATCAAAAAGTGATGAACCAATCCAAACGAACGCTAGCCACGGATTAAAGGCCAAGAAGGTTGTTTTGGAATTTACTGAGACTGGAAGTTGGAAGCATCCACTGTGAGCTGTTTCCACTGAACCAAAAACTCAATTCCGACCTTTACTGCCAACAATCTTACAATGTACTGCTGACGACTTTAGACACCGGACCGTATGATACGACAACAATGAATATTTTTTAGTCCGCAGTAATTACATTTTAAGCATAAAAGTGAATAGTTGCTTTGACTTCTAGAACAATGCAGATATATTTCGACTTACATATATGTAATTCATATAAATTAGGTATTAGCGGAAAAGTTAAATAAGGCGTCTTTGATTCATCACTCTGCTCGCTATGTTTGAGCTCTGTTCGCTTACCGAAAAATTTGTATGCGAAAGCAACAACGAAGGTATCAAGCAAGATTCGCCGCTATTGAGTACGGTTATATAATACGTTATGGACTCAACTCGCCTCAATATGGGGCGCTCCGTTGGTGCTTTTTGACAAACTTAAGTACCTGGGTCTAATCCTTGACATTAAGCTAACGTGGAAGCCTAACATTGAGTAGAGGATAAGGAAGGCAACAGTAGCCTTGTATGAATACAAAAGCGCTATTGGCAAAAGATGAGTATCTCACCAAGAGTTGTATTTTGGCTCCAGGCTCGACCTCTCTTACGGATACTCAAATGTCCTTAGAAACTTTGGATTTATTTTCCTGACCTAGGATCAGTGTATACCCCGACTTAGTCCAAGCGGAACCATCTCCACCTACATTATATCCAGGGAGAAATTTGCTGGGTGCAACACTTGGAGACATGGCTAGGTGAACCTGTTCATGAATGGCATGAAGTTGGACGGAAGATGTGGCGGAGGAGTATTCTACGAAGAGTTCCTCATCAGACTTAAATTAAGATTACCCGATTACTGCAGTGTGTTCCAAGCAGAGGTAGCCGCAATCGAAGAATCAGCTGATTTGCTATTTACTTACTAACTGTCAAGAAAATAAATACTTACTCCAATGGCCAAGCGGTAATTAGGGTCCTGTGCTCTATTAAGGTGCACTCTAAACTGGTTAGTAAATGGCTAATTTCACTCTCGATCACATTCGAATTCTTTGACATAAGGCTTACTTGGGTACCTGGTCATTGACGACATTGCGGGAAACTGCGAAGTGGATGTGCTAGCCAGACAAAGGATCTGTGAGGTAGTTTCGCCATGAAAAAAGATAATTGAGATGCCCTTGACAACCTGTGCTCTACTCCTGGAACGATAGACTTCGCGGTTACTCAGCGAGCGCTGGGCAAGTACACAAACTTGTAAGGTGCAAAATCATTCTGGCCACGTGTGGTCAGGCCAGGATTTAGTAGGTATCTTAATATAAAAAATCTGATGAACTTCTTCGGAAGCACTGCCTTGGCACAACCGGAAATCAGTCATTGAACATCCATAAATACTCAACACCCTCCTTTCTTTGATATTCAGCTGTCTTAGAGGGAACTGAATAGATCGAAGCAGGCGATTGATCAGAAGCGCTCAGTATTGGCGAATAAGAAGAATTTGGAGTTACATTTTGCATTTATGAAATTTTCAAGTAGTTGCAAAATTTTCTTGATGGTAAACAAATTATCGAACCAAATAGCGCGCATTTAATCTAAATCGGATAATCCTAACTAGGTTAATATAAACATAAAAGAACGTAAAGAAAATCGCTCAACATTCTTTAGTAGATCCACAACTCAGAAGCCTCTGAAACAAATAAATGTCAGTACTTATTACTCCTGAAAATCTAAACTCACTCTAATAAGCTTAATATGTAAACCAGAAGAAAATTCAATTTAAATATGCGAAATCCTTCGAATCCTTACAGAATTTCCATAATACGATTTACCAACAAAATCATAAGCCAAGAGAGTTCAGAGCAAAGGAAATGCAACCTGTAAGTACTAAATAAACAAACATTCAGGTTGTCCATATATACGTTCATACCTCATCGCAAGCGGAGCAACGCGGCTTCTGCGTCTCGGCGTGATGTCTGCCACAATAGAGATTGCCATCACGATGAAAATAAATCAAATCCACAAGTAATTCCTTGCAAACGCAACAAACGAAACAACCAGGATGCCAGCAAATCTGAGAGCCGACACGTTGGGCAAAGACCACAATGTCACCGGCGGATAATGGCTCATCGCACTGCAAAGAAAATACAAATAGGAGAGAAGACACGAAGGTTATAAATCTGTACATGTATATAGAAGTGTATGTGTGTGTGTTAGGGAATGTACTTAATATTAAAGGTAAAATCACGCATATACAATTTTGTAAACAAATTACATTTTTCGCCAGCGATTTTGCTTACAGTGGCTAGCAAATCAAAGTGCAGAGCGGCTGGTAGTAATATTGGAAATGAAGAGAGTGAGGAAGCACATGGCTGGGGCAGAGTGAGAAGGAAATGGTTGGGTACATATCAAACGCTTTTAATGCAAAAATAATATAAAAGTAGTTAAAAGGAATTTTACTTATTTTTCGGGCATAAAGCGAGGCACACAGTATGTACAGACATATAATTCAGCATGCCTGGCGAGGGTGTGGAAAACATTAACTGATGGGAATCTAAAATATTTTTATATTTAAATAACAATAAATGTTAAATAGTCATCGCATAAAACGTTTATGCTTAGCGGTAGGCAATAAAATTAAAACAAAAAGTCATAAACGAAATGGCAAAGAAGTTGTAACGCCAAGCAAAATAAAAAGGAACTAAAAAAATTTAAACGAAACAACAAGAAAATAAACAGCAAACAGTTGCAGATATAAAAACTCGGTGAGGAGTTCGTTGGAAGAACCGCTAACTGGCTTGAATGGTAAAGTTGTGAGTTCAGCTGAGGGTTGGGAATACTACTCATAATGTAAATTGCTTAGGGCAATGAGGAAAAGTGTTCCCCTGGGAATTTTTACGACTAAACCAAAAGGCATGGGAAGGGATGTATTCATATAAACATATTTACAAAATAAACGCAATAAAGATATGGCGATAAAACACATAGTCGGCCAGAACTAATGCTTATACTGGAACACCCTTCCGGCAGCTTTTGTGAATTTTTTTAAATTTTCTTAGCACTCTATGAGAAGTATTTTGCAAATGTCAGTGCATCAGATGTTTAAGAAATTTTTCTCAGTGATTTGATTTAGTGAGTGAGCAAGGTCAAAAATGAATGGCAATACCACTGACGCTTTTCAAGATGAAAAAATGTTCGCAAGACGAGGTGAGAAAAGCAAAAATGTAGACTAAAAATATTAAGCCCTTTGCAGCCCATATCGGCTGAGCTGTAGCAATTTTATAAGCTGTTAAGGGTGATTTTAAATGATTTTGAGCCCGGTGATTGGAATCTACTCTCACTCTGCCCATAAGGTATATGTATATAATTGGTGCGTACACCCTTTTTGGGTGATTGGCAGCGCTGCTCCTCTTATTTGTGGTGTGCGTCTTGATGTTGTTCCACAAATGGAGGGACCTACAGTTTCAAACCGACTTCGAGCGGCAGATATTTTTATGAGGAGCTTTTTCATGGCAGAAATACACTCGGAGGTTCGTCATTGCCTGCCGAGGGGCGACTGCTATTAGAAAAATGTTTTTCTTAATTTTGGTGTTTCACCGAGATTCGAACCTACGTTCTCTCTGTGAATTGCGAATGGTAGTCACGCACCAACCCATTTGGCTACGGCGGCTCATAAGTTACTCCACCCATAATAAAGATGATGCTTCCATATGCCCCTATTACCGCAAGATATGACTTTTCAATATGACTTCAAATGTACCAGTTATTATCTACTTTAATCAATATGCCTTCAGACCTGGCGAGTCTTACACAGACAATAATTTTACGGTATGTCAAATCCTGGAAAAGCCTCTTGGTAAACAAATCGACAGCCACTTTATCGTGAACCGTAAGATCGTTTTTGATAGTCCGAAGAGAAGCCACTTATACTCCAGCGTAATTTATATGGAATGACGTTGAACATGTCCAGCAGTTCTGTCAAAATTGAAAATATATTCTTTGAGACGTTTGCGTGAGTTAATCTAAATCATACGTATGGACAATGCTGCTCCAATGAAAATGCCCTCCGATTAAAGGTCAATACTGCTATCAAGTTTAGTAAGACATTTTGTAGTTAGTAGGAATAGCTTGAGTAACTTCACAAAGGAGCAAGACAATTGGGCCGAATTGCACTGACTTTGAAATTTTTGGATAAGTGGTTTTAGCGAAAAGTAGAGTTGAAAAGTGTTGCCCTACATATTTACCAAAAAAAATTTTTCAACTTATTAAAAAATTGGGTGATTGACATACATTTTGGATAAGTTGATTTCATAAACATCGCAATTTTTTCGCTTTGAAAGTAGAGAAGGTTTTCGGTAAAGTCCTTAGCTAAAATGATTAGCGCTTCTCAATGGAAAGTGAAAGCTTAGCATACTGTATGCGCTTTGATACACATTTTCATTTCGATTTTCTATTTGTTAGTGTTTGATTGGCCTGCAGTTCAAAAAAACGGTACAAACCTTCGGGTTAGGGTTTAGTAATCGGGAATCGTGCTTTAGTAATTTGTTAAATAGATTAGTACTTAACAGCTAACACGCATTCCAACAACAAACTATCGATTTTTAAGTAATCATTATTCGCAGCAAAAAATCCAACCAAAAACAACAAACCGCTAATTCTCCACTAATAAATTTAATGGTTGAGAGACAACTAATCAACTGCCAATGCTCCACAGAAATACCAGCCAAAAAATACAGAAATTCCAGCTGTAATTTTTTTTTTTCACACAAGTACATGAATATACACGGAAAGACTTTTGGCTGCCCACTTAATTATTTATTAAAGAAAGTGTTCGGCAGCAAGATTATCAAAAGAAATTACTTATTCACAAGTTTTGACAACTTACTTGCTTCTCTTCAAGTTTTAATTTAAAAAAATTGTTTATGAAAATATAGTTCATTCTATTACTATGATATTTAAGGCCAAGATTCAAACTGTGTGCAAATTTTATACAAATAAAAAATAAATTTCAAAACTTCACACATTTTATTTCGAATTTTTAGAAACATTTTGGGTACGCAGTTTTAAAGCCCATCGAATTTTAGTATAGTCTTTATTTTTTTTTGAAAATTATGACTCGTCTAAACGTAGTTTATGAACTTTGCCCCTAATCGGTAATTCATTCTAATTTTATCTCTTTGTGAGGAGGAGGAAAAAAGTCAACAAATCAGAAGCTGGTGCACATGTGCAAAATGCCCAAATGGCGATCTGCCAGTATACATAACAACCCATTTGACAAAGAAGTCGAGGGAGATCAAATGAGCGCTAGGTTGACGAGATTACAGTCAATCTGTGGAAAATGGCGATCAGAAACTGGAAATGCGTCGTAGAGGATCAAGAGTAATTTCATATAAAAAATCATCTGTCTTTCGGAGGTCTAGTAAAACTGTATAACATCAACAGTCTGCGGAGTCTTGGTCAAGTACTTAAACAATGGGTACATATGGACAATGTGGCACAAAATTAATCATCCAATTTTGTTTTTGAATATTTTTTTTACTAAATACAAGAAATATGATTTTGAGTGATGGAAATATTGATTTTGATCTTAATGCGCTTCATTGCTTGTCTGTTTGTATACTGCAGCGGTTTGATTCACAAGTGCTAAATATGATTAACCTAAGAGGCCTTTTGCAAAATCAAAAATCTTTTAAAGGAGTGATTAATTTAGCGCTATATTGTAGTTCATACGAGAGAGGCCGACCAAGAAAGAGATGCCTTGATGGCGCCGAAGTAGACTTAATAAAGATGAACGCTCGTAATTGGAGAAATGAAGCAAGAGAGAGACTGAATTGGAAGAGGATTGTTGATGAAGCTATGTATGGGCCACCACACACTGTGAAGCTAGGAGAGAGAGAGAGAGAGTAGTTCGTAAGCGCAAATTTAACTCCTGGGGGTTAAGGCTCACCACTTGGGTACTCTTTGGCGCAGTACGATCATTAACTCAGGTTTCTTCATTTTTTTTCCGATTCTACACTCACTCTCTCTACTTCCGTCCGCACGTTTTAATATGAGTGCAAGCTCCACTTCAACCTGTGCCCAATACGTACAGAAAGTGCGTAGATTTTCGGCTCAATATACTACTGATTCGACTGGGTATCTAGAAGCATGCCAACCACAAACAATTCTGCAGCGCTTACAATCAGAATGAATTGGAGTTTTGATTGTGCAAGTATGTCATTGTAATGCCAGTCAAAATACCTGTGCACACATCCAAAACTTAAGTGGTTAAATAAAAGTTAACTCTGCATAAGTGGTAGACGTTGGATTTATATAAAAAAGTATAAAAGCCAAATTTGTAAGCTTTTTCCATGCGACCCTTCGTTAAGAGTTGAATTATATTCGTAACGTAAAATATACACAAATTGTATACAAATACAGAAGCGAAAAACTCGCATACCCACACATTAAAAACGGTAACATTTAATGGCTTAAGTCATTAAATTAAAAACTCAAAGTAATTAAATCGCCAACCCGTCCGCTACTGCAATAAAATCAGCGTGCCTGGCATGACAGCCATTTCGAACATTAAACCGCAACACCAATAGTTGCCGGCAAAATTAAACTCGCTTCCTCTCTCACACTTTTGAGCAGCCGCAAATCACAACAAACTTTACTCAGCATATTTTCGCGACACTATCGCTGGAGCTACTATTCAAATAACAGGCACCTTCTTTTATAGCCTTTTGGTATGTATATTTGAAGTCACCTTATAGGAGTTTTAGTTGTCTGCTCTAGCTCCTGTGCATAACTAATTGTCGCCTCTTACATTTCAAGAATCTAAACTCTTCCTTAATAGTAGAGTATTTGCACACCGCAAATTAATCCAACCACTCAGCACTACAATTTCCTGCCAAGTTTGCCTCTAAAATTGCTTCATTAGCTTCCTTGCGGCGGCGCTCGCGTTGGCAGCGGCAATGCAATTACCAACATTTACCACCTTTTTTCAGTCTTGGCACTATTATACCACAAAGTACAAGTGCAAATTACCTTTTCTTTGGCAATTGCGTTGCATACTTGAAGGCGCATTGCCGCTGGCAGCCATTGCTTTTATACTGCTTAACTTTCCAGGCTATTAAGCGCGCTTGTTTTTACAAAATATTCAACATTTACTTTTGCAAACCATTAAACATGCCTCCATTGACCCTTCCAGTGGCAGTAAGTCGAGGAAGGAGGCATTTGCCGACAATTGAGTTGCCGCCGGAAGTTCGTACAAAAATTTAGTGAGTTTACGGAGATGTTGCTGCAGTTATGTAATAGCTTTGGACTTGCTTGCTGGCTGTGGACTATGTTGATAACACTACCCGTGGCCGTACAGCTAAACATCTTTTCTCGCTTAGCGCCACTTGCAGAGAAATTGCAACTACTCCAGTGACAGCTTCTTGCTATTTGCAATTGTTGCTAGTCTTTTTTGATCGCTTAATTGTAATAAGAGTGATTTAGCCTTAGTCTAGGAAAATAATCTACTTAACTAAAATACATATACATATATTATAATGGGTAGTCGAAAAAGTCTTTTCGTATTTTGTCAATAGATGTCGTTGGAGTCATCTCTCTCCAGTACTACCAATCACATTGTGTCATATCATATGGTGTTAGAAAGGTGACATTTTAAGCTTCATTTAACCAAAAAAAATTAAATTCGGAGAAGTTGAAAAAAAGTTATAACTGTTCAAAAATAAGTGAAAATAATGAAGAAATTCGCTATATTTTGAAATTTTTGTATAAAAAGGAGAAGAATGCCACGCAAGCCACCAATGAAATTTGTGAAGTTTACGGAGACGATGCTGTATCAGTTCGTGTAGCACAACAATGGTTCGCTCGCTTCCGTTCTGGAAATTTCGATGTGAAAGATGCAACTCGCTCCGGTCGACCTATCGTTGAAAAAGTCGATGAAATTATGGAAAAGATTGATCAGGACCGTCATATAAGCTGCCATGACATCGCCAAGGCACTAAACATTCATCATCAAACGGTTTTGAACCATTTAAAAAAGGCTGGTTACAAAAAGAAACTGTTGGGGTACCACATGAATTGTCTGTGAAAAATTTAATGGACCGAATTAACATCTGCGATTCTTTGCTGAAACGAAATGAAATCGAACCATTTTTGAAGCGACTGGTAACAGGAGACGAAAAGTGGATCAAATACGACAATAATATGCGAAAAAGATCATGGTGCAAGGGTGTTGAAGCTCAACATATGGTCGCAAAGCCAGGATTGACGCCTCGAAAGGTTATGCTGTGTGTTTGGTGGGATTGGAAAGGAATCATCCACTATGAGCTGCTCCAGCCTGCTCGAACGATTGATTCTACACTTTACTGTCAACAACTGATGAGATTGAAGCAAGCAATCGAAAAAAAACGGCCAGAACTGATCAGCAGAAAGGGCGTCGTCTTCCATCAGGACAACGCTAGGCCACACACATCTTTGATGACTCGGCAAAAACTGGGAGAGCTTGGTTGGGATTTTTTGATGCATCCACCACATAGCTCTGACCTTGCACCATCGGACTACCATTTGTTTCGGTCAATGCAGAACTCCCTTAATGGAGTAAAGTTGGCTTCAAGAAAAGCCTGTGAAAATTACTTTTCGCAGTTTTTCGCCGAGAAACCACAAAAGTTTTATACTGATGGAATAATGTCTCTAGAAGAAAACAAGGCAAAAGGTGGTCGACCAAAATGGTACATATTTGGTTTAATAATATAAATATAAAAAAAATGTGTTGAAGTTTGATTAGAAATACGAAAAGACTTTTTCGACTACCCAATATGTATGGGCGATTCCGTGTCAAGTGATGGAAGTATTTTAGAAAAGAATTTTTCGAAAATTAGTTTAGCAACTTGATCAAAAAGCTTCCGGAATAACCGCCAGGTAACGCTCTGAGTCAACTGATTTAAGTTCTGTGTTTTCTTAGATTGCCACATCCTAATATTACTAGCAAAATTTTATTATATATTAATTATTTTTTTACCGCCAATATTATTTTTTTAACACTATTGCTACACATTTGCAAAAGTTAACCGCCTTGAGTAAATCTAGCTCTGCACGTGTTTTCGATTATATCACAGTTTTAAAAATAGACTTGAATTTCCTCCCACGAGTTTATATTAAATGCGTGGAGGATCACGAACGAATTGCCAAAATGATCAATAACTGAAAATAACCACGGGTTTGCGCCGTGTTGCTGTAAACTTGGTCCCAAATACCAGCATTTCATGCACATTAGGGTCCTCGTTTATGTGGCCAAATGCATGATTTCCAAGGCAGAATCCTACCCAAAAGTCATAAAACGCATTATTACTGGAGACGAGACGTGAATTTAGGAGAACGACACGTAAGCCCACGACATCAGGTGAGTTAGGGGAGGGCTCCGAATGAACTGATACCAAGAAAACCACTTTGTTTTCAGGCACAAAAGAAAACTGTGATCAGCCATGGTTTTTATAAATTACAACGGTAATGTACACCTCAATTTTTTTCCTTAAGGCAAGCCAGTTGGGAAGGACTATAATTTAGGCATAATGAGACGTGAAGAAATTCGCTAAAAAAAAAAAAATTTGTAGATAAACATCTTCTGGATATTGCAGCATGATAACGTATTGTCACACAGTGCCATCATTATCCCTCCGATTTGTTTTGTTTGATAGAGTGAAATAACCATTACGGGAAACGCGTTTTGGCTCTGATGGTTATATCGAAAATAGAGTTTCTGAAATGTTTTGAGGGCTGGATCAAACGATGGCACAAGATCGTTGCATCTGATGGGGAGTAATTTGAAGACGATAATATCACTTTTGAATAATAAATTTGTATTTTGAATTTTCTGAATATATTCCGGGAAGTTTTTGATTAAGATGGTATTTCTAGACTTGAGTGAAATAAAAAGTAAACTGAAAAAATTTGAAAAAAAAATTAAGATTTAATTAACGTTGAAAGTTTTGATATTGAGTTTTTCAAAGTCGAATATCTTCTATTATTCGTAACATTTTGGAAAAAAAACAATTTTTTAAATATATTTAATCCTAAAAAAATGTTTGTAAAAATGGTTTAAAATTTTCGGGATAATATTTTTTTAGTAATTTTTTGAAAAATCATTTACATCTGTGCTCACAATAAAAGCAGCTGCATATATTGCATAGTTTTGACTATTTATTAATTTTTTATTTAAGTTTTTCATAAAAAAACATATATATAGTTAATACCACAACAAAAATCACCATCACAGGTTAGGTTGGTATGGTTGCCCAGGGAGTGAGCACACTTGGACGAAGAAGGATTCGTCCTTTGCGATACCATTATCAAGAAGGGGAAAGGAAGGACCGATGAGGTGCAGGGAGAGGGCGGGGAGAGGTGGTGATGGAATGGTTAGGAGCTTGCGGATTATGAACGATGACTATGTTTGCGTCAACCGGTTTGTGCTGCTGATGAAACTCATCAGATTTTTAATGTCAGCGCCAGCTATATCAGCAGGCGTGGCAAAGAAGTAAGAGCCAAGATGCCTGAATCTTAGCCCCGCCAGAGCAGGGCAGCTAAAGAGAAGGTGCTGAGATGATTCCACCTCATCCTCCATACATCCAGCACAAAAAGGACTCGAGGTGATTCCAAGTCTCACAGCATGCATTCCTCGCGCATTGTGTCCTGTGAGAGAACCCACCAGATTGGAGAGCTGATATTTTGTCAGCCTCAGAAGCTCGCCCGAGCGCCTTCGATCCACACGTGGAAGGATTTCGCGACTTTACACGTTTGTGTATTTGCCCAGCGCTCGCTGAGTTGGCGCGATGCCCATCTTTCCAGGAGCAGACCGCAGGTAGTCAGGGGGATCCCAATTTTCTCCCTCCACGGGGAAATCACCTCACATGTCCCTTGTCTGGCTAGCTCATCCGCCTCACAGTTTCCCGCAATCTCGCCGTGACCGGGAACCCAGATGAGGCTGATGTCAAAGTGTTCGGACGCAGTCGAAACAGAGGTCAAGCATTCCTTTTCACATCACAACAAAACCTGAAAAAATTCCCCAATCATTAATGAAATTTTCAACTATTTAGTTAGCATCATTAAAAAAAAATTCTGGAGAATCAGTTTTCAGTTTCAAGTGGCCCAGAAATCCCGAAATTTATTTGTTATTAGGGGCACTCTCAGATCTGTTCAATATTTCCGTAAAAAGGTTAAGTTCTGGTGCTCAATATATCTTGAGTCTCTGTAACGAAACACGAATTTCATGCGTTTACGGGTTCTAATATACAGGAGTATGTATGTCTGGTAAAGACCGGTTTTCTCGTAAACAAAGCAGTTAATCTGTCTCAATATACAGATCGAATTGGAGCTTGCGAAACATGCCGTCTATTATAACCGGTTGGGCAACCACTAAAAAACTTATTGTCTTATTGTCCTCTAGTTTGAGAGAGCGAATATTACACATTCTCATGACATCGCAGCACAAAACTCGTAGCCTTCCTCTAGGCAAATCGAAATTAAATGATCCCAAAGGTGGATCATCGCTCCTTATGTGAAATGCATACATAATCGCTCATCAAATTCATGAGTTCTGTAGAACTAAGTCGTTGTTGGCGCTGGACTCTGTGGGGTAACCGCTGATCCACAGTTAACCAATTCACCGGTAATTTCATTTCCTTGAACCCAGCCGTGTGCTGGAACCCATATAAGTACAAGCAATCTTTAATGCTGCCTAACTGTGACTAAAGACTCCAATCTGTTTTCCAATGTCTGCCTCACCTAACAACTTAGTACCCTCTCTACTGAAGGGATAACCAATAGGGCTTGTTGTGGGCCCGCTATTGTTGCTCAGTACTTAATCTCCCTCGAGATTACTTACCAAGTAATTGTAAACGTGGAATGCCGATCATCCTCTCCATAGCTCTGTTTTTATATACATATATACCTAGACTGAATGACAAAACGATTAAATAGTACCGTAGTAGAATTCTCTAGACCAAAGAGACCTGGCTAGCGTAAAATTGTATTAGCAATAGGTACTCACGTAAAAACGATACTTAAATGATGTTATACTTTCAAATTAACTTTGTCAAAACAGTTATTTCTCTACTTTAAGCAATCATCAATCCTTAACTCCCCATGTTGTATTCGATTTCAACCTCCATCCATTTACTACACATTTTCCTATTCTACAACGTACGTATCTACATTTGTCCTTTTACTCAATTTCTCATAGTAAATGAGTACTTTCATAGTATATTTAATCTGTAGCATTTAGTCATTTACTTTTATCAATCCAATTAATCTGACTTTCCTTATTTTGCCGCCCATGTCATTGCCGCTGTCAGCAATCTGCATTTAATTTTCGCTAACCCTGCCAGTTGAACAACGTCACGCCGGGTTCATGACACTCTTTACCGGTACAACAATAGTCACATGCATATATACAACACTGATTGCTTAGTTGCCTAGAAGTATGCTATTTGTACTGCTAGTGCTGCTTCAATTAGAGTATTGACAAATTGTCGCCTTGGCCATTACCTATGTCTGTGTCTGCATCTAATGTCACAAAGGCGGACCCGAAAATAATTTGACTCAAACTCAAATGACTCCTAACTATCCCACATACACGCACACATAGCAATATGTTATTGTATGTATGAAGAGTGGTAGCATTTGGTAATTTACGCCTGCAAGTTAACTAACATTTCATCTTCTGCAGTGCGCATTATGGCCTCAGCTGAATTTGTGACTTTGTGAAAGCACGATTTATTCTTATGTTTACGCCTGTGTGAGTATGAATGTGGCTCCCTGTAGGGAAATACATTAGTATTGAACTGGTTCGCGTTTAGTGTATTTAGAACCATAACTAGTCTGTATTCCTTCTGTCTCCTATTTGTATATCTGGCTAACTTTACATGCCCTAAGGAGTAATATCTGTGGTTTGCATTTCCTTCAATGTTAATTTCGATATAACGATCTGTTTTAGCTGCCTGGAGGTTGCTCCTGCGGGTCTAGAATTCGGCTTTTTACTCTTTTAGTCGTCTGGTAAATTTTTTCTTAACATACGAGGCTGCTCAAGCCTCAATTTCTAAACGTCATCATTTCCTTATATCCCTTATTCTTTTCTCTTTTTCACTTTTCATTCAGATAAAGGCATCAGAATGACAGCGGCAGCTGTCTAAAGGATGAGGTGGAATCATCTCAGAACTTTCTGCTTCACTGCCCTGCTCTTACTGGTCTAAAATGGATACATCACGGTTGTCACTTCTTTGCTACACCCACAGATATAGCAGACCTAGGTATTAGCCACCTGATGAATTTCATGATGAAGCAGTTAACAGAACTGCAATTAATCATCGTTCGGCCACCATCCGTATTCTGCATTAGAATCACAAAGAATGAGTTTTGATTTCTCCTACTTGCTCTCTTCTTCCTGCCCCATTTACCCTACCTACCAAAATGCACGGATTCTTAGGTGAGCTCCCACACTTGCGGGGCAACGACCTAACTTGACCTAACCTAGGAAGTCGGAAGCCCTTCCATTCGTGACAAGGGCGTCCTTTTCTTTTGAGCAGCACTGCAAAATTGTTAAAGTATTTCACGCTTGCGCCACAGGGTAACTGCTTATGTATTCGTATATATACCATATATATGTATACACACGTTAGCACTGCTTCGTTCGGCCATCAGCCAAGGCCGGAAGCTTTGGAATTATTAATGGCGCTCGTTATCGTGCCCTTTTCAGTACATAAACTTTTTGGCATTACCTCAAATCGAGTTGGCAACAAACTAAGCGTTTGCTTTTAATTTTTTCTGCCATTTCCATTTTCTTTGAATACTCGTTTATCCCTTTAACTTTAACTTGTACGCTTATATTTGTTATGTGAATTTTGTATGCCATTTATTTTTGCCTGTCTGCGCACTCAGTCGATGCCATGCAGAGCTCTTTCCTCTCAAAATTTGTCGACACTTCCGCCTCACTGCATCGATTTTCTTCTTTGCTTTTAATTTACCTTTTTCTCGCTTACACACTTCAGCGCACTTTCTTTTTGCTCGAATCTCCAACACTTCTCTACTATTCAGTTCATCATTCCATTTGTTATTTTCACACATACTCGCACAATTCCTTTTACGCATCGTTCACTCGCCCAGTCTTCGACCACTTTTCGCCTGTCATATTCCTGTCACATCCTTTTCCAGTTGGTACTTTATTATCATCTTCATCATTGTTCGCTCGAATGCTAAGTGGTATGCCAGCTGATGGTAATGGTGATGAGGTAGGACATTGTCGCATGCACTTTTTCCTCTGGATTTTCTTTTCATCACACTTCGTTGCGTTCCGCCGCATTTGTTGTGCGTGTGCGTCATTGATTATTTTCATAAATTTTCTTTATGGATTTCAGGTTTATGAGGCGTTTTTTTTTTCCTTTTTTACTTTCAAATAGCGCTGATTTCTCGGTTGGATACATAAGTGAGGGAAATGAGCAAATAAAATGTCACTTTGTAAAGATGTGTCTGGTTTTTTGTCTGCGTATGAGTAACGTTCCATGTAATAATAGTAATTTATGGATTTATGTAGCTCTTTATATGGAATGCTGTTAATTGCTATTGGATTTAATAACTTACAGCTTTAGGGTTGCCAGGGTACACGTAATAGATAATATGGCTCCTTTCACATAGTGGCTATTTGTAGCAACCTAACGAAATTGAGATACGTACGAGTTGTGTGCAAAAAGTAAGTTGTTTTTTTTTATTTGTGAATATCTATTTCGTTTTCTTCAAAGTAATCTGCTCCAGATATAATACATTTGTGCAAGCACTTTTTTCCATCCTCGTGCCAGCTCTGATCACAGAGCCTGATCTCTTTCAATAATGCGCTCTTGATGTTCCCAATTGTGGTAACTCTCAGCCTTCCCATAGGTATTTTCTGCTTTGGGAACAAGAAAAAGTTGCAAGGGGCCAAAGCCGGTGAGTTCGGTGTTTGAGGCATGATTTTGGTGAACAAATTCAGCTTAATTAATCAATTTGTGTTAGTTTGGGGATAAAGAAATATATTATTTTCTTGGTGTATGGCGATATCCCGTAAAGTATCGATCAAATAACTTAAAGTTTATGCTCGTCGTCAAGGTGACATTTCACACAAAAAATATTAGATTGCTGTGATTTGTTTGTTCCAATGCAATTCAATAAAGAAAAAAATCGGTACATTTTACAGTTTTTCTTTGGTAAATGCGAAAATGCAAGCCGGGCCACTGAAATTGTGAATCTTATTTATGGTGCCGCTACTGTAACAGTTAATCTCGTGCAAATTCGGTTTCGTTGATTCCGTTCGTACATTTTTGATGTTAAAGAAAAAGTCGATAATATCGATAAAATCACAGAAATAATCGAAATTGGCCGGCATGTTAGTAGACATAGCATCACCCAGGAGCTAAAGATCGCCCATGAAACAGTTTTAAATCATTTCTTTTTCCTCAACTTAATATATGTTATGTTCAAGAAATGTATACCAAAAGAAACAAACGAAAAAGTCAACAATCTAATGCACACTTGAAAAGTCACTCTGCCTTTTAAACACATCTTCACATTAAACACGGATCCTCGACTGACTTAAAAAAATATATTTAACATACCTTTTACTTTTCAAAGATTTTGCATTATTAAAAAGAGTAAACCTCTTCCTCCATTACGCAATGTAACTTCATTCAAATGCAGTAGCCTTTCTTGTCCACCCAATTTCTCAAGCCTATAATTACGATTTCTGACTCTACCTCAGCAATAGGCACTGAATTCCTTCTGGTATATCTACATGACATCGATGCTTAAAGGCAACCCACACAAGAAGTCTATGAGCGTCCAATCCCAGCTACGAGTTGGCTAATTGGCATTGTCAATGTGGCTGACAACCGAACTCAGTGTTTAAAACACCGTTTGTTTGATGAGTCACACAGCCATATGGTGCGCCATTCTGCAGGAACTAAAGATCTTTCACCTTCATGCCGTCAATTTTGAGCTAACAAAAAGAGGTCCTTTAGAAATTAGAGATCAATAAACGATAAGGTATTTCTAGCTAATGGTCTACTTTTTATGCAACAAAATTATTCAAAGCTATGTGAGAAATCTATGAATATCTCAATTCACTGAATATCTCAAGTAAAAATTTTTAGGTAGTTTTTACCCGGTCAAGTGAGATGTTCGGTTGGAGGAGGACTATTATTTTGACTAATAATTCTTTACATATACAAATATATATACATATGTATACCATTTAATATTAATATATAGGTAAAGAAAAATTGTCTCCATAGGCAAGTGAGTTTGTGCCTGACCATTCGTTGAACTCATGGATTTGAAAAGTGATAAAAAAACAACAGTTTTCTCATGGCAGTCACCCTTCGGTGTTTGAGTTTTTTTTTTTTTTTTGAAATATGTTTAGCAATTTCGAGAAAGCCTTCTAACTTCAAATAATATTTCAGAGTTATTTCAAAGTTATACTTATTGCCACCTGCATTATTGAAAAATGGGAAAATCTTTTCAAATATTGCTTTTTGGGAATAATTTGAATTAACTTGGATGTTCCAGATTCAATACTTCGCTTTGCGTTTTCACAAAACGGTTCGAGAGGGAATTTCGAATCATTCCTTTGTTTACAAAAAACTTAAGTTAAATGGCGCAAACAAATGTTATGCCTTGTTTAATTTTCAGTCATGGTTTTTCGCTTTTGTACCTTATGTTTTAGCTGATTAGTCACCTATGTTTTTAATTGCACTTACGAACTGTTATCGCGTCAATTTAACACTAAATAGTTTTTTCCATTTAGTCACGAAAGTCTGTATGGAAAAGAATTCAGCTTGTTCCCAAAATCAAACCAAAAAATTTAATTTGAAAAAATGTTCCCCTTATTTTAAAGCCGCCTTTGGCAGCATAAGAAGTTGTTGCCTAGATGCTGCTTGTCTAAATTAATGCAAGCCGCTTAAAATTAATAGAAATAGTACCAGGTCTCAAAAATAGTTTTCAGATATGATGACTTCGTATTATGAAACTTTTTTAATTTGATGATGCACATAATTTTCGAGCTGTAAAACTAAATCCCTCCATGCATCAAAGCCCAGAAAGGATTCAAGGTTTTGCCTGTTGAAGACAGTAGAGGAAAAAGAAGGCTTTCTTTGTGACGTAATAACCAAGTGAAAGGGCTTGAGAACACTTGGTATTTCAAAATGGCGTCAGTAAGCAGCAAGACGGATTGGGCGACATGCAGTAAGTATGTGTTGCCGCGACAATCAAGAAGAAGAAGAAAAAGAAGTGAGTAAGTTAATATCTGCAGCACACAACAACACCAAATTACCGAAATCATAACCAGAGTATCATATAATTTTATAAAAATGAATTAAGTAAGAAATATGTAAAAATCAGACCTCTAAATTTGTTCTAAATAGTTGAATTTCGTTTTATTAATTTCAATTTTCTGAGCCATGACAAGACCGCCACGGTTTTTAAAATTAAGACAATGAAAAATATTGAAAGGCTTTGCTCTAAATATGCGCATTAAATTTTAGCTTTCATTGATTTTAATAATTTATGCATTGTATAAAAACGAATTTGCATATTATAATTTCTATTGTATAATAAAAGATATAACATTCTAAAAACTGCTACATATGTACATGAATTATATAAATTGTTTTTCATGACTCGTGCATTTTACAATCACTAAAATATGCAACCAAAGTTGTAGAAAAACAATGAAATTTCAGTTTCATAACCAGCAATTTACTTGTGATATTTATAGTTTCATCACCCGGTAGTTGCCACATTTGCCAGAAATTACATGTAATATATAATACTTTACAGCTTTCATAAAATCGAGAAACGGATGTGGCTTGCCAAAGCAAGGGAATTGGCGACAAATGCATGCGACAATGTTACTTATGCAAGCAGGCATATTAGGGTGCATCACTCCACATAAAAAACTTATTTTAATATCACCGCCAACTACGAGTTTTATATAAATCAGTTTTGAGTTAGTTCAGTTGCCTCTTGGCAGGCAATGACAAACCTCCGGGTTTATATTTCTGTCATGGAAAAGCTCCTCATAAAAAAAATATCTGCCGTTCGGAGTCGGGTTAAAACGGTACGTCCCTCCATTTGTAGAACAACATCAAGCCGCATGCCATAAATAGGAGAAGGAATTCGGCCAAACACCCAAAAACGGGTGTAAGTGCAATACATATAAGTATATATATAAATTTATATATATTCCGTGTATATGGGGAAAGTCCCTGATTGTCATTCACTTGGGAGTGACCATGCCGATTCTTCTGCATATTGTCCAAGCAGCTCAATTATCCTCAGGGTAGCTTCCGAACATCCGCTAGAGAGCGAGTTAACCTGAGAAGGCAAAGAAACACAGTATATCTGGTTGTGCGCTGGGCTTGGGTAAAATCCTGCCCCAATAAAAACAAAACAAATCCTAGGATGAGAACTGCTTACTCTGATGACGACTGCTGCAAATGGACTCAAGATTATGATTTGAGGGCATGCACCTCGAATGGCCGGTCCCTTAATGGGGAAGGTGCCTCTGTCGGCTGGTCGATGTCCTCGTAATGCTCGTTCTCTCCGGTGCACGAGCATCTCACAATAATCCGCTTTAAAGCGAGATCGTAGGTAATGGAACAATGAGCAGTATGAGCTGTACGATGACATAGATTAGGTAAAGAATGACTTGGATTCCCTTGGGGTGTCCAACTGGCACCGGTTAGCACGAGAAAGAAACGGCTGGCGCGCTTTGTTAAACTCGGCCAAATACCTGTCTAATGACATCTTAGAAGTTTAAATCGGAAAAGATTTGGTACAATTATTTAAGATTTTCTGAAAACTATTATATCTTCCAAAAACAGTTAAAAATAGCATCTAAAATTTCATCAATTGGATTCCGTTGATACAATTTATGAATATTTTTATGCATTTAAGGTTAAACTTTTCTATTTTCTGAGGCTATTTAAAAACAAAATAATAAGAAAAAAAAAAATAGTAACTAACATGCAAATTTTAATGCTTTTCCGAAACGTTTTGGCAAAAGCCTTAGAATATAATAAATTTAAAATTCCGTTGGAAAAACCGCAACTTTTTTTGGTGAAGCTCCCTATTGCACATGCACCTATGCGTATATCTTTGTACTTCGAAAAATCTCCCGCATAAAATTGCAGGTTAGTGCCTTGCATTGATTTAGCAAAAAGTTTTTAATAAGTATCTACAACTTTTTTTTGTTTGCACTTAAAATTTTTTAAATACGAAAAATAAGCAGCGTACGACCAACTTCGTTGTAAAATAAAAGCACCAATAACCTAAAACTGAGTAAAGATTATGAAAAGGCGCACTTATACCACACCCACTCCACACAATCGTTTTGACTGCACCACCACACTACGGATAGTAGTTACTATTGTTTGTTTTAAGGTAGGAGCGGCGAGACGGCCGGCAAGTGGTGCCAAAAAATAATCGACAATCGTCTAAAGTTGCTCCATAATGCACTTGAGCGCGCACTCTAAAATTTTGTCTCGGCGTGTCCAAGTGCTGCGCGCCAAAGTGACTGTCTGTCTGCCGGTCCCAGTCTCAGACGGTGTGCCCTCCCAAATGTCTGCAGCTAATAATGATGCAAATTTTCGCAAGAAATCACATAAAGTGCAAACAAAAGATTGAAATAAAAGCGGGAAAACATAAAAAACAAAAAAGAAAAAAAAAAACGTATATTATGCTGCCACTTGACACTACTTCGTCAGTTGCCCGTTTACTTGGCGGCTAACTGCTTGCCCCTTTCACTTTTCTTGCTCAAATGTACGTACGTATGAATTACCACACGGTTGGCACTGCAACGTGCAACTCTGTGCTGTGTTTCTAACAGTTGGCGATGTGACTTTTCGTTGATCGTTTTTGGTGCTCTAACATAATGATATTTCTTTACATCTTTTTTCTGCATAAAAGTATTTTTTTCTGGAGCGTTACTGCCTGGTTTCCTTATTGTTTTAAGGTTTACTACTCCTATTTTATTTCTTATTTCTTATTAGTTCATTTTATATGTCTTGCCTTCAGTTTGCTGTGTCGTATTTAGTGACATTTTCCACTTTCCTTAACTGCTTGTATAACAGTATCTCAACTGTTGCTTAGTTTATTTCCGCTGCATCTATGGTAACGGTTATCTTGCAATTTTTATATTCAAAATTTTTGCCCTTCTACATCTTTTATTGTCATACAATCGTTTATTGTTGTTTTTCAACACATTTCCGCTCTCATTTGTGTGTTTGTGTGGGTGGGTGAAATTGCACCAAAAGATACAACTTACACTCATTGTCAATTTGTATGTACATATATTTATTGAAACGCCAGATAAAGTTTTAAACTGCACTGACAATAGGGATAAGTAAGTTGGAAACTTTTTCTCAAATAACCACAAAGTTTTTATGAATGTAATTGAAGACTTGTGTCGAGAATTAATTTACTCAACAAGTTTAAGAAAGTTGCACTGATGCAAAATAGATTTTCGATGCTGTTGGCTTGAGTTAAAAAATTAACACTCCTAATTTTTATTAAATTTATAAGCTCTAATGTATTATAGATCATGGCTTTCTGCAAGATTCAATCGATTCTGCTAACGATTTTGACAGTTTTTTGCACTTAGGTGTCAATGACGACACTGCAGAGCATTTTCTCTCTAGTTGTACGGCGTTTTCTAGAATCAGACTTAGGTTGCTGGGTGCGATTTACTGAGTATGGATAAAGTTCATCCTCTTCCGGATTTCTTAAGATTCATCAATGAACTCAAAACATTCGCGGAAGAGTAACCCTTAACCAATATTTCTGTCCTGTCTCTCTATTCCTTCCAACAAATTTAACCTATTCTAATCTTATACTCACTTAACATTTTCATGTTTTAATACTAAAATTCAATGGCCTATAAAACTACATACCTAGAAAAATTACGGAAATTTTGGTTAAAAAGTTTAACGTTTTTTTTCAAATTTTCGCATGAGGTATTATATATATATATGTATATAATTTTGTAGTGGGATGTATATGAGAACAAATCCTAGGTTCAAGGGGCTAGGGTAAGTATTGTACGTGCAAACATTTTGTCAAAAATGTACCGCCGATTTATCATTTAATATCCAGTTTAAAAGACTTGTTAAGACTTAAAAGAAAAGGTTATAGTGAAACTTTTGCTTCAGCAAAAGTTTGGCGGCAAATAAAAACTATTATCTGGACGTTATGCGACATTTTGAGCGTGCGGATTTGTTAAGGAAGTCCAGATTTCTAGAAAAAAAAAAGAAATTCGTACCACGATAACGCGTCATCTTACAAAATATACAAGATTATCATTGTGAACCAATTTGTGGCTAAGAGCTCAACAAATAACACCAAAAGTTTTTCAACTTTTCAAACCACGCATGACTTTTTGAAGGCACTCATTTTTAGTCGATAGAAAACATACGAGATTTTTCTAAAAATTGGTTTATTTGTAGTCCTGAGAAAGAAGAAATTTTCCAAAAAATTTCATAATTTTTAGATCTATTCAATGTTGACAATGTTGGTAGAGTTTTTTTTTTATATTTTTACAATACTTTTGTTTATATTTTTTAGGATAAAATATATGTAATTCAACATTTTACGACAATTTTTAGACGTTTTGATACGAGTTTCTATGAAATTTAATCATTTTTTATGCAACTATGTTACAGAAAATATCGTTTTGATGGTGTCAGCTGTGGGCATATTTTGACGACCAGCTGAGAGTATTTTTACTTATGGATCTGTTCAATGACTCAAGTCTACAAATAAACTATTTTTAGAAGAATTGCGATAATGCCCAAAATACTTGAATCACTTGGCATGGAATCGCTCACGCTATGACATTATATAATGGTGACATTATTCCTTAGTGTAATTTACATTGTATTTTGCTTTATTTCGGAAGTGGGGTACTTCACAAATGATAAAATATTTGTGGATCAACTCCAAGACGCACATTTGAATTGAAGGAGAAGCTTGACCGGATATAACAGGTGGCGCAAAATTAATCAATTATGGAAAGATTTATAATATTTGCAAATATCGTCCTACGGCAATCATATTTGACACTTGTGAGCTAGACAGCTGCAGCATACAAGCAGACAATCAATGGAGCACGTAAGGGTCAAAATAAAGATTTCCGTCATTCAAAATAGTTTTTTTTTTTTAGTAAAAAGTTGAATGATTAATTTTGCGCCACCCGATTAATTTTGCGCCACCCTTTAGAATCTATTGAGAAAGAGTATAAAGATTTTGTATGCCTTGTTTTCTTTTGGGGTTTTAGAAATCTTTTAGAAGCGCTTCAAACAAGTAAAGGCGTACAAACATGGTTTCGATCTCCATATGTAATATTACCGGCCTTCAGATTTCGCTTTCAAGGAGGGGTGTCGAAATATTTTGAATGCTGTTTATCAACTTAAGGAATTTTATTTACTTTATGGTTTGTAGGGATAAAATATTTGGCGCGTACACTTTTATCAGGTGTTTGGTAAGTGTTTTTCCTTTAGTATGGAAAATTTACAAAATTTAATAATTCAATAAATACAAATTAAAAAACTCGTTATAAGCATCTGATCATTAGTAGTTTCAAGACCTCCATCTCTTGGTTTTTTAGTGGAAATAGTCGTTTCGCTACGCGTTTTCGAATTTGCCCGAAAGTGTCTCAGTTTTCAGATATTAATTAATTCTACATCACGGCACTTACAATTCACTTCAGCACTCATTAAATTCAACTCAAAATATATTCAACAAATTATTACCAAATTTATTTAATACCCACACTTGCTCTTCCTATTTATAGAAAAACAACTCACCCCCTTGCAAGGCCTCTCATCCGAAAGTAAACGCACGGCACCACGTCCCAATGCTTCACGTTTTCTTTGTGCCGAAAATATGCGCAGCTCCTTACGCTCCTCATCGCTTAGTGAGTGGCAGTAGCGCACCTACAACAAAACGGAAGCCAAGAAGAAAACAAAAAGATGTAGAAAAGAATGAGCGTCAGAAAATTGTAGTAAATTTTAATTAAAAAATACACTTGCACGTCCTCAACGGTCGCGACAATGCAGCTAAAGTTGTAGACAAAGTTGAAGTCGAAGTTGAAGTCGAAGTAGCAAATAAAAAGCCAAAGTTTTTTAATCTTACAAGTGAAAAGGAAAAACTTTTGAAAGGTTTCATTTTCACATTTGTACAGTGTTTTTTAACTACTGCTGTGTTTTTTAAATAGCTAGTTGTTTTTCGTTTTTTTAGTATTGTCTGCTCTGATAAAATGCCACTTTGGATTTTCATTGTTGAAGGCCGCAGTCATTTTCAGTTACTTGGCAACTTGCCTTTTTTTGTTTTGCAAACAATTTGTTCTTTTTCTTAATTCCAAATATCTTTTAGAGCTTCTAATTGTTTGTTTCTGAGGGGAATTGTATTCGTAGTGTTCACTCACCTCGTTATCTTGCGGTGGCAACTGGTGCAGTAACTGTTTAACTCGATATTTTTCGCCGGCACTGTTGACATAAGGTACCTTATCGTCGGGCAGTTGTGAGAAGTACAAGCGGACCTGTAACAATAGAAAAAGAGGTTTAAGATTTTCGAATAAGTCTTCTAATCATTTTGTTTAAGAAGAAAAGTATCATAATGCAATAATTTTTTAGTGCATTAATAGCACCAGGTTCACAACTAATTGGCAATGTGCCGCTTATGGCTTTTGATGCGGAGTTGTCATGTCTAGTAAATATATAACTATGGTTTAAATTTGGTTTAAATTTGCTGATATTGGCGCCTAACTGTTGTACATTTTATGCTTACTAAATCTAGCAGCATATGATTTCTTACATACTAATAAAATAGTTCGCGCTTATCTATATAATTCATTCAGTGATAATTTAGAAGTTTGCTTAAAAGATTAAAAATGAAAACCTGTAGAGTTTTATTAAATAAAATTTTATTTAAATAAATTCTTGTAATGTTCTAGGTATCGAAGCATAAGAGGCATAAACTGTCCTAACTCGCTGCAGAACGAAAAATACATTACTTTGAAGGTGTCTGCTTGAATGTAAAAAAGCACTTAAACTATTGCAAAGATGAAGCAGAAAGAAAGGGCACTCCTTCTACTTTGTAAATACTTAAAGTTTACTAAACCATATTTTGTATAGTACGAAGTAATCGGATCCGGAAAATTATGCGATCTGAGAGCGAAAAGAAGAAAATTCTTTTCAATTCATTGAAGTCTATTTGTGGCAAAGGTGATGGATGCGGTCTCCATAAAAAGACAACATATTCCAACTTTGAATATAAAACCGAGGTAAATATTAACTTCAGCGTGTATGGATCGGCAAAGTCTGAATCAAAGCGCCGTATAAATTCAAGCGTAGACTACGATTAAGAATTTATATAATTTAAATGGCTTAGAAATAAAAATTTTGAAACACAAATCAAACCCAGATTCGAAACTTTATTTAAGGTGGTGGATACGACTCCTAACTATATACGAGATGGCGAATAACTGGATAAACATAGAAAATTATATGTGTAAGCTTTTTCATAAATTTAGGAGTAGATGTTATTGAGATCTGACTGGAGCTTACACGCTTTCGAAAGACTTGAAATTTATCTAACAATTTTTAAATTGGCTACATATAAAGAAAATGTCGAAAAATTTAAAACACTCAGATAATTAGGTTGCATAAAATTAATCATCCCATTGGAAGATTCATAATTTTTGTGTTTTTTACAATGGCGTCGTACCTCAATCATATTTGATACTTGTGAACTATACAGCTGCAGTATACAAACAGACAAACAATGGAGCGCGTTAAGGTCAAAGTAAAGACTTTCATAATCAAATCCATTTTTTTTGTATTTAGTAAAAAGTTTATTCAAAAACAAAAGTTATGATTGAATGATTAATTTTGCGCCACCTACAAGGTGGTACATTATACGAGATGATGAAGAGTAATGCCCCCAAAATACTGCGCTGCGGGAGTCCAGAAGGGACAACGAAAGAATGAGAAGAAACATCAACGACAACTATGCAATTACCACTTCAAAGTTACGACTTTGCCCATTAAAAAAAGGTATTGAAACGCAATTTGGGGATTAAAATTAATTCTTTGATATGTAAGCCTGCACTTGTGGAATTATTTTTATAATTTTTAATTTGTCCCTTAGTTTAATTAATTGTGAGTTAGCATACACCACGTTGTTCGCCAGTTTTGTTGCAGGAACTGCCGCGAATTGCATATCTTTTCTTTTAAAAGTTATCTGTACCACAGCGGGCGAGCAGGGAAGCTATTTCGAAGCAAACAATTTCGATTTATGTAGATGTTGGCAGACCATTAAGTATTTTCATCTACTTGAACACCGTATGTTTCGGAAATTGCGTAAAATATTTCAAAAGAGTTTTCTAAAATCGCGTTTAAGTCACCCGCAAATTCATTTTGTCTTCTATCGGTTGAAGTGAATGTAATCACCACTTTGTTACCCAAAACTACAAAAATTATCGACACTGAATGAATTTGTTACACACTCAAACTATTTCCAATTGGTTCTTAAATCCCAGTAGTTGCTAAATCCCATCCTAATGCGAAGTTATCGGAATATGTTTATCTCCTACTCGGAGCTTAGTTGTAAATTTTCAAAGCCATATCCTTTTTAACATTCGCTTTGCTTCTAAAAAGGGTCAATAATTTGATATGTTTTTTGGATTTTAGAACCATGCAATATCATTGCTATTTCGTACGTTCCTTCCAAAATTATCAATGCATTTGAAGATCAAGCCCAATTTAATGTTATTTACACACATTTTCGAAAAGCCTTCGACAAGGTTAATAGTACTATTCTTATGAATAAGCTCTCTACCTTCGGAATAAAAATTCGCTTTCTAAATTTTTGAGTACTTTCTAAATTTTTCAGTACTTTTTGAAATGGGAAGAAGTTTTTTGTACCGTAAAGTCGTCCGTAATGGTAAACGCGTGGACTGGTATACCTCAGAGGATACACCGCGGTCCACTATTGTTTCTCATTTTTATTAGCGATTTACCAAATAATTTTCTTAAAGCGAAATGTTTAATGTTCGTGGATAATGTGAAGCTTAATTTTTGCGAAACCGTGATGTGACTGACTGTAGTAATCTCCCAATTGACCTTGAAAATTTTCACACGTGGTGCACAGTGAATAATTTACATCTAAATGGTCAAAAATGTTACGTTGTGCCATATTGTAGGTCGGCTAGTCCTTATACTCTCAATTACTATCTGGATGGCAAGATGAAAAATCAATGAGATGAAAGACTGGGCCTGATTTCCGATTCAAAACTAACTTTTGTGGAGCATGTGGACCATATCTTGTGTAAAGCATTTTCAATAATTGGGTTTATTGGTAAGAACTTCGAAGATTTTTCTGATCAAGTTGTTTTAAAAGCGTAAATGTTTCGTAAGTAAAAAAAACAAAAGAAACTCCAAGTATTTGAGAGGAAAATTTTGAGGCAAATCTTCGATGCAGTCAAATACAACGGCGAATGGCGTATTAAATGGAACCATAAACTGGACCAACTTATAAGAGGAGACAACACAATGTTGTGCGTTTCACCAAAGCTCAAAGACTAAGATGTCTTGGCCGTACTATGAGAATGGAACGGAAAAAAATTGACGCTAAGCAAGACAGATCAAGATCGAACGACAAACTAGAAGACGACATGAGGAAACTCAAGGTCAACAACTGGAGGGAATCAGTCAAGGATCGGGTGAAATGGACACTTTTCGTGCAGTACGCCAAAGCTTATACAAAGCTGTAGCGTCAAATAATGATGATGGTGTTTCGTTGATGCGCAGTCTCCTACATTTTTGTTTCACAATTTGGAACCGTTACTACGAAAATCATTCAAAAGTGCAAAAAATGTCTATTAAATTTGCATTATCCAAACTGTATTGGCCAAATGGTTATCCCGATTATTTGGCTAGGCGTAAACTGTTAGGCTTGTAGAGCTATTCTGATGGAAGAAGTTACATTTCAATAGCGTTTATAAGTAATGCCCTTAATGGCTTATATATATTTAATTGGCGCATACATCTTTTTTGGGTGTTTGGCCGAGCTCCTCCTCGTATTTGTGGTGTGCGTCTTGATGTTGTTCCACAAATGGAGGGAATTACATTTTCAAGCCGACTCCGAACGGCAGATATTTTTTATGAGAAGCTTTTTCATGGCAGAAATACAAATAATAATGATAACCTATTGTATAATCAAAAGAAAAAATAAGTTTTAAACTCCTAGATAAATACAAATGTATGTTAGGATAATGCTAAATAATCTAATTTTATCATAACTTTGTAAACTGCTATGTTAAAATGATTTGGGCAATAAATGAAATGAAATGAAATGAAGGCTGCCGAGGGCGACCGTTTTTAGAAAAAAATGTTTCTATTATTTGATGCTTATGCACAGAGATTCTAACCTATGCACTCCCGAATGGTAGTCACACACCAACACATTCGGTTACGGCAGCCGCTATACAATTTGCTATATCTTAATTATCCTAAATGTAGATTGAAGCAGGTTAGAATTTTTACGGGCGCTGTACATAAATCTAATTATGCATATAATGAGCCGATATCATTTACCCCATAGTTATAAATTTAAATATAAATATATTTAATTTTAAGTTTAATTTATTTAAAATGTTTACCTAATCTAGCAGTCCGTAAGTACCTTTGTAGGTGAATAAATAAATAAATTCTACATTTACCTGGCGCCGTAGCCTGCAGTTCTTTGAAAATCAAAATATTGCCAAAGTTTTCAGATTACCCTATTACTTCGATTAAAGTCACTGATTACCAGATTATTGCCACGACCCGTTTTCTCCCAATACTTTCAATATATACATTATTTCAAAACTTCCTCAATTTGTAACAAATCTCTCCCTTTTCTTTCCCACTCGAAATCCTCCTCCAAAATACTACAGCAACCAAGTAACGCCGAAATTAATCAAAATATACACGCAGTCACAACACTTTCACTCTCCCAACTAAGTCGATTCGCCACGGCAGCAGTGCGTCTTTACGATAAATTTTGTTTTGGTCATTTTCAACCAGGCTTAATAGGGTAACAACACTACAGCAGAGCAGCAGCAGCAACAGGAAAAATATTTTACAACCATTTATTTGGTTCAAAGTGTCAGTGCAACCCACCACACATACACATACATAATAGCACATACTACAGGCAACTGTAGACCACAGCAGCACGACGCCCGTAGACAACACATCTGCATACACATGAGCTGCACCCAAGGTGCCCCTTCGCTTCATGTGTCATTTATCTCTCTCCTACCAGGTATTCCTGCTGCACAGCAAGGCAGCCTGCTATGTATTTATGCTTTTCTCTATACCGCCGCCGCTAAACTATTTCGATGGTGGCGTTAAATTTTCACTGTACGAACGCAGGTCGCCTCCCCTACTGATTAGCAGGGGGCCACTAAAACATGAAAAATGTTTGTAACAAAACTAAAAGAAAAAAAAAAAAAATAAATGAAATAAAAAATACAAAACACTCAAAAAAGTGTTATTAATTGCAGTTGTCCGCAATCGGAAAATGTCGCTCAAATCACGCTGGTATACTAAATTAAACGGAGTGGCGTCAATCGATTGGGTGCTTTGCCCAAATGAAAAACGTTGGACGAGTATGTACGCAGATAAAGCTGAATGCTATAAAAACGTTATTTCCGTCATCGTTGGAAACAGGTGCGGAGTTACGAAAATAAGTGGTGTGATTTGAAAAAGTGCACGGAGTTATGGGTTGAACAGAGTTTATTCAATTTACTCGTCCATACATACATGCATACATATAATATATCATCTATCATAATTATAAAATGTCAATGGGGAAGTAACTCTAAATTTGAGCTCCATGTCACTTGTTCTAAAGATCTGTTTTTGTGTTGTGAATAGTGACAAATAATATCTTAGTAACTGTTCGACATAATTTTTTCAATTGGGGCGACAGAACAGAGGTCTTTTAATATTACTATATTATAAAACTAACAATAACAATTATTATAGATGCACATACTTCGTAATTATACAAAAAATGCATTGATTGATAATTTGAAATTATGTTTTAAGATAGTGTTTAAGATAAATCAAAAGCCAATAAAGAACTTGAAAGCTGATTAAACTCATTCAACGTTCTAATCAAAGGTGCTTTCAAGGCACAAACAGCTCTAACCCGCTATAGGAAAAATAAATCATTACTCCGAAGATTTTTCGAAGTATCTGAAAATGAATGCGCTCCAAGAGTAAAGGCGAGTCAACCGACCCATTTATAATACCGAAAACAAAGCATAGTGAAAGTATACTTCTTCTACTTTACAACGATTTTAAATTTAGTAATGCACACATTGCATTTTATGTAGAAATCGGAACAGTGCAGTTTGAAGATCTGATTGCAAAGCGAAAAAACTTCTTTTGAATGCGTTCAAGTACACTGATGTGGCACTTATATATTATATGTCCTCTTAATAAAGACGGCATAATCCAGCTTAAATCGTACAAGTGAAGTAAATAGTGAGTGTATGGATCCGTAAAATCGGCAGCAAAACGCAGAATGAAGGCAAGTGTAAAATACGATTTGGCGATTACAAAAGTCAAATGACTAATAAACTGAAAAGTGGAGTGAAAGATTGATCCAAAGTGAAAGAAATTTCATTAATAGTAATGATGTTATCTTGAATGGAATGCGTTTACGCGGCTATTTTTCCAAGCACTCAGGCAATATTATTGTCCATTGCACGTAAGGCCACAGGTGTGGTGGGTATTAATTAAAAAAAAAAAAAAAAAAAAAAAAAAACAAAAATAATTGGCGCGTACACTTCTGCTAGGTGTTTGGCCGAGCTCCTCCTCCTATTTGTGGTGTGCGTCTTGGTGTTGTTCCACAATTGGAGGGACCTACAGTTTCAAGCCGACTCCGAACGGCAGATATTTTTATGAGGAGCTTTTTCATGGCAGAAATACACTCGGAGGTTTGCCATTGCCTGTCGAGGGGCGACCGCTATTAGAAAAATGTTTTTATTAATTTTGCTTTCACCGTGATTCGAACCACCGACCTCTCAGTGAATTCCGAATGGTGATCACGCACCAACCCATTCGGCTACGGCAGCCGCAAAGTATTAATTACTTCCCTGTAAATTTCCCATATTTGTTATGAATCTTAGGAGTTTGTCGGGGCAAATAGAATGTAGCTCCTCCATTCTTAATGCATCCAAACCAAAACTTTACCGCTTAAATCTGGCGGAATCCGAATAGCAGTAGAGAAAATGCTCCGTACTATCCTCATCCACCAAACAAGGTGTATGTATGTACATACGGTATCCACGATGATGCTGATGGTGACCATATGTCGTCCCTATGCGTAGTGTTCCATAATTAGTTCTATTGGGATCCTTAGCTCACTCTTTTTGTGAGAAGGAGAAGGTATATTTGCTCGTCCATCTCGCCAAGACTGCTCAGGAAAAACGTGTTTGATTTGTAGGTGTCAGTACTGCACCAACGGCTCTCATGAGCTTTACTTATAAAAACCTTCTTGTACCACAGCATTTTCGTTTAATATTGGCGCTTATGCCGCAGTTCACCAATTTATCAGCCTTAGTTTTTTTCTTTGAACACCGTTATATCCCGGCATCTTCATAAGTTCAAGCTCATTTCATTTTGCAACAGAGTTTAGCCTCGACTTATATTCATGAAGAATTTTTAATTGGTGCGAGCGGTTTCTAAGTCCTTGGTTGTCACTACAGTCCCTGATTTTAGTTTCTCACTAGCTTTTGCTAGTTATTCAGTCTGCTACTTCAAGTATTGCACAGACTTCCGATTGCAAGAGCCGTCGATATGTATGATAAACAGTCTAAAGCTGTCGATTGTCCGATAGCTAGATAGCTGGAATGCGGCTGTTGAAGATAGAAAGTTTCCGAAGATATTTTTTTGCTTTGCCTGGTTCGAAACTCGAAGGTTTTTGGAGTCTCTGCTTACGAATTTGTCGCCGGTTATTTTTTTTTCAATTCACAATAGTGAAACTAACGTAGTTAAAAATTGAATATCAGTTTCGTAGTTAACTACACTGGAAATCTATTAAAAGGAAATTTACAAGTGAAACTGCCGTCTGGCTTTTTGAAATTTGAATATCTGTTTCGTAATTAGCAACGTTGAAGTCTCTTAAGTAACTAGCTATTTTAATACTTTTCTTTTACTTGTGTATGGATTTAGTTAACTTTATTATAAAATTTATTGAGTCTTATTTTAAAGTGTAATTATAAAAAAAAATTGTTAGCTATTTGCGGGTTGTTTCATTCAAACGAGGGCATAATTTTTTTTAAAGGAATCACCAAAGAGGGAAACTTTTTTTCGCACGATATTTTCTTTTTGAGTGTTCGGGGTATATAATTACACCACTTTGTAAAAGTGCATCCCAATAAATTTAAGGTCGAAGGATTTGTTTGTTTATGGGTGAAGCCTCTTCAGTTTTTAACTTCGGAAGGCCATTATGCAAAAGAATAAGCTAGTAATAGGTTACTGCGGGTTTTCATGAAGACAAGTGCAATTATCAAAACGGAAAAGTTCATACAGGCACACAATTTAACTTTCCACAATCCTTTTTATTTCCAGAAGCTTAGAGAAATTTCTTTCAGTGCTATCAAAAACTCGCTCTGTCTCTGTTTTAGAAATTATGTACGGCGACTATATATCTGAATGGATATGTGCGTGATTACCTTTCGGGAGGTTCCGGATTCAGGGCCATTGAGGGGATGAAACTTAAGACTACACGTTTTTTCTAAATAAAACAATCTAACTGCCGTTCGGAGGCGGCATAAATTGTAAGGCCCTTCATTTGTGGCGCAACGTGAAGACACGCAAAGCATATTGGAGGATGAGCTCTACCAAACACCCAACAAAGTATATGGCGTACAGGCGCCAATTATAATTGTATATACACTGATGCGCACAATAATATTATAGTAGCGTCACATATTGTACAGTTTTTATTACTTATTTAATTTTTTTCTTTTTAGAAAATTTTTCATAAAAATATAGTTTGTAGCACAACAGAATATAATTTACAATTTCACTATTTGTAAAAAACAAAAAAATCAACAAATTTTCATCAAAATTTAGACTTTTTGATCTCAGTTTTCAGAAAAATTTTAAAGTCAATTGAATTTTGGTGTAATAAAGTGACTTTCATGTTACTTAAAAATCGCATTAAATTTTGTATTTCTTTTGTTTTGTTTCTGCTGGCGATAATTTGAAACTTTCACTTTATTATACTAAAATAGAAGGGGCTATAAAAATATATATAATTTGCGCTTGCACCCTTTACTGAGAGTTTGGACGAGCTCCTCGTCCTATTTGTGGTGTGCGTCTTGATGTTGTTCCATAAGTGGAGGGACCTCCAATTTTAAGCCGACTCGGAACGTGAAATATTTATTTTTGGAAAGCTTTTCCATGACAGAAATACATTCAAAGGTTTGCCATTGCCTGCTGAGGGGCGACCGCTGTTAGAAAAATCGTTTTCTATCATTTGGTGTTTCATGCATGGAGATTCGAGCCTATGCACTTCGGAATGGTAGACACGCACCAATCTATTTGGCGACGGCGGCCGCCTATTAAATTGGCTGCCAGAATGGTTTTTTTTTGTTTAATTACGATTAAAAAACGATTACATTTTTTTATTTTTTATTTTAATTTGCTTAAAATTTTAAACTTACTCTTACATGGTTTTTGTTAAAAAATTAGCTGTATTTTCATAAAAAAATATTAATATTCAAGTAGTAACAAAAAAATCCACAAAATTTGCAAATGACTCCCTGTGCTAAAGTTGTTTAAAAAATGAACTTTAAATTGCCTATTATAATTTTTTTTTATTTTATATACAATATAATAAATAATGCTATTACTAAGCTAACAAATGGAATTAGGAAATTCAATTTCAAAATAATTGCAAAATATTTTTCATTTACGCAGATGGCTATCATTTCATTTAACTCGAAAAGTAAGTAATTAACTCGTAAATTACTATAACTCACTTAGCAATAAGCAATTTTAGACATTAACGCATATATATGAACATATATGATTCAGCTCTAATTACATTTATCAGCTGTAAATATCTTTAATTTCAAATGAAAAGCAATTATTTCGCAGCTTTGCTCAAACGGTTTCGAAAAAAAGATGTTATGCCAAAAATCCACTGAAATCATTTGAGATTACGAAAATTGCCAACGTAGGCTTGAGATAACTACATTTAATTATAAACAATTTCGATCAGAAATCAATGAAAAGCAGCGCAATTACGAACTAAAACGTTTGAAAATTTCCTTACAAGCCAAGTGAGTTGGCGCAGTGGCAGCTGGCATAAATGCATACATGAATTTGTTGATACATATTTAAGATATGCACATGAATTGATGTGGATGCCGACTTGCATATGTATATGTAAGTAACTGCACACTTTGTGCATGTTTAAGCGGTGTGTACATATACATGTATGTACATAGGTATCTATGAATAAGGAGAATTAAAAACATTTTCAAAGAAAATTATTACAGCAACATTTTACGAGTGCTTTTGTTACGGTGTCTAATGAACACGAATTTTTACACGTAGCCAAAAAACATTTAAGACTGTTTTTGGTTACAACATAACAAGATTGCATGTGTGCATGCAACAACACTTAATAGTTGTTGCGAATACTACTCAATGACAAGAGAAAAAAAATACGAAAACGAAATGTTTAGGTATCAGCAGATAAAACTTTGAAGTGTGTTGCAGAAAAAATTCATAAAAATCAGCGCGACGAAAATAAAAGTGTTAACGATTTTTCTCTTTTTTATTGCTTTATTGTTTTTCTTTTGTCTTTTTGGTATTCAATACAACTTTGTGGCATGCCACATAGTGTAGCTGAAATGCGAATGACGTTGAGTTGTAGAAAATCGCCAGTAAAAAAGTGAAAACGCGCCACTTTCGATTGATAGCTGCGCCGAAAACCGTAAAAGCAAAAAGATTGGAAAGAGCTGCTGCGGAAAAAAATCGTAAAAGTCAACAGCAATAGCCATTTCGGTATTTTATGCCCACATAAGGTGGCACTCGCTGGTTGACTAAATGATTGGTTTTACATGACTCGAATACAAAGTTAGGCCAATGCGTGTGGGAAGTTTAGATTTGGCGAGCATGAGTTTGGCATAAAGAGGCAAAAGACGAGGAAAGTTAGAAAAACAAAGAGAAACCTATCAAGTGGCACTCGATAATTGTTTAATTGGTTTGAAAAAATTGAAATATAATTTTATGAACACACAAAGTAATAGCAGTGACATTAAATCGAACTTTCTATGGAAGAAAAAATATCTCAGAACGAAATTTCAGACTTTAATTTATAAGAAAAACTTTTTATAAAAAAAATTATGTGTGAAAGGAAACAATTTGGCTGTGGTTATAAAGTAGCAGCAGTCAGAGTATTGTAACAAAAATTAATTCGTCATATAACCAAATAAGATTTAAATGACACTAGTTTACGAATTTTCACTTTCAAAAATGGTCCTCGAACAAAAGGGGTTTTTTAGACTAATTTGAGGTCGCTGAAACCAAAAATGAATTTTATTTTTTTTTCAAAGAAGGGTTTCCGAGATATTCCCAAAAAACCTGTTTTTTGGGCAATAGTGCAGTTATTACGACGAAAAAGTGTAGAAGTTATGACCCATAAAGCCAACACGTGTGATTTTGCAGCTTTTGACTTGGCTATGTTTGAGGTCGAAAATACGTTTTTACTCTCGAACTTCTTCCTTTATGTTGCACGGAATCTTCATGAAGTTGCATCCACGACTGCCATTGACACGAATTATATATTGCCATGTAGGTTATATGTGTGCCTTTCGAAATTTATGCACTTCAAAGAAATGGCGCGCACTGTTTTCGAGATTGCAGGTAATAACTGCACTATTGCCCAAAAAACAGGTTTTTTGGGAACATCTCGGAAACCCTTCTTTGAAAAAAAAAGAAAATTCATTTTTGGTTTCAGCGACCTCAAATTAGTCTAAAAAACGCCTTTTGGTCGAGGAACATTTTTGGTGTAAACTAGTGTTATTAATGTTTCATTAAATGGCCCTTTCTGGACGAGTACTGCTAGCACCTACGCGGCATAGAGTACACCAACCACCTACAGCTCTGGGTCCCCACGTTCTTCCCCACGTTCCTCGCAATTTTCCAGAATTTCTTGATATTTGTGGGATTAACTTTGCCTCTCTCTGGTTAAAGGTTTTCATGAGCTAGCCGGCTCAGTCACCTGACCCCAACCCCATTAGAAACAAACAAATTTCTTGCCAACTTGCTGGTATGCTTCAGGTTGTTGTGTTGAATATATAAGTATACCAAATTCAGAGGCGCCTTCCACGTCGTATGTGATGGCAAGGCTGAGTCGATTATGTCAAGGTACAACTTGGCATCCATAATTTCTTTTATTCAATAGCACATTTATGGTTAAAAGAAATATTATTTGGTCTTCCCATAATGTTGATGTTTCTACATTTTTTATCTAGCCAAAGGGGGTGCTTTTCAGAAAATTTTTTCTAGCCTGTACATGTCGTGGCTGCTGTGATGGTACCTTTCTCGGGCTTCTTCCGTAAAGTTTACCTGCAATAATCTTCTTTCCGATTTTTGACGTGTCCATTTAGTTATATTAAGCTCATTTCAAAAATTAAAATTTAAGTAAATCCGAAGCTCTCTTAGTCTCTAGTCATTATAAGTCTCAGATTACTGCAGACTTCTCGTGCCAAGTTTCGGAACAGCCTACTTATTTGTGATTGTGATAATGTGAGTGATAGCGATAATGCAAAATATGCTATGTCCGATGAACTGGTATCTCTGATCAAAAAACTCTTGCACGTTTTTCCGACTACTAATATAATAATATCAAGCGTGGTGGGAATCAAACAACGCATGAATGAAGAATACTTTGAGAAATATTGTTGCGAATTCCTGTTGATCAAAAGTTGAACGCTAAGGGTCGGAGAAAACACTCACCGAACACAAGCTGAAACTCTCAACAAATGTAGGGGCTTAACAGAACGGTGAGTAACAGTACAGAGAAAAGTACTACCAATAGGTGTTATTTTAAAAGCTTTAGGGAAAGCGACAAGTAGAAATGATATTAGGGTAAAAATCTATGGAAATATTATATCAAGATTTGTATGGGGTCTCTGAATTTTCTGTAAATTGGTAAAATTTTAGGGTGATGGACTTTTAGAAACCAAAGGATTTTGGATCATTAATCCTCACATTTCCATAAGGCTTATCTGGGTCGCAGGATACTTGTGAATATCTCGAAATGAAGCGGCTGAAGCAATGGGAAGAGAGACTGCGGCCTCGTTACTAATGGACGTGAGCTCTTCCTTGCTATGGGGCAATATTAAGTAAAAGCTCAAAGAGCCAAGGCTTAGAGATATAAGCTGGCACCAAAAAATGAAGCTACCTTTGACTTTACTGGTCTAGCTATAAAAGAAGTGGCGGCATATCTAAATAGTATTATTAGTAAATACGCATGCCGTAACAAAAACTACTATAAGTCCATTAAATCAATGAATGCGTCTATACTAAGATCAAAGATTGCATAGGAATGCCGGGCAGCCCTAAATGATATTAGCGTCGTATTCAAGGTCAGTCTTTTTTGGGTTCTGGACCACAATGTTATTGAAGGAGACTGTAAAGCCGATGAGCTAGCCAGGAAAGGTACTGCTCTTTAACTGCTCAGTGATAAAAGTACCATTGGGATACCTATGGCCACGAGTAAAGTAATAATCAAAAACAACTATAAGCAAGAGGCCTATAGATCATGGAGAGATGAAAATACATGCGTAACAGCTAGGCTACTATGGTCGCAAATAATCAAGAAAAAGACAAAGGGTTTGCTTAGCCTCTCAAGAGATGATATCTTGAAGGTCGTGGTTTGTATAGCAGGTCATTGGCTATTTGGCAGGCATTCCTTCAGACTAGGAGTTTTCTCCCATGAATATTGTAGAAGTTGTAGAGATGAGGAAGAAACAGTTAAACACTTCCTAAAATCAGAGCAGGCCTTCCAATTATCTTATAGAACTGACTGGCGTGGGGATTAGACCAATCCTGCGCGGCATAAGAACCACAAAATGGTTTCATGAAGATAAATAATTAAGGTTACCGTGTCGCACTGTGGTATCACAACGGACCTGAAAGGTCTAAGTGAGTTGGTCGTACGGACCGACTACCACCATAACCTAATCTAACCTAGAGTTTACTGGGGGGTTCAATCTAAACAGATTTAAGCATCTCGTAAGCCTCCGTAAAGACAAACTGATAATGCTCAGGGGCAATATGACAGTCCATTGCAGAATTCGAAGCTATCTGCTCAATGGTAAAAAGCTATTGAAACTCTCAAATTATTCTAGCTCGAATACTAACTATACGATTTAAAAAATTTCGAAAATTGCATGAGCTACACCACATTGAACTTTTTACCAACGATTTTATGAAACATTAATACTCTTGGAAAAAATTTCGATAAAATTCCAATATGTTAAAGTGAAAATAATGCCATGTCAGATTATTAAATATGTATGTACTATGTATATATATGTACATATATATAATTGGAGCTTACATCATTTTTGGGTATTTGACTGAGCTCTTTCTCCAATTTGTGGCGTTAAATACATATTTTTTTTTTTAATTTTTAAATTTATGATATAATTTTTAGTTACCTCTGACCGATTTTTGAATTTTCGCTCTATTATTTTGCTATACATTCCTTATATATTAATTTTACCTTTCACTAAAAAAAATCAGAATCTTCAGATATCTAATTTTTCGTTAAGGTGGGCAGAGTTGCAGCTACAAACATTTTGTAACATATTTTCATCTTCACATTTTTCGTCACTCACCTGATCCGGTCGTAACCCTGGCGGCACCCACGTGTACTCCTCTAGCGCGCAGCCACTATCATCGTCCGATTGGGAATTTCGCTGGAATTCCAACTGCTGCTGATGATGTTGGTGCTGATGATAGGCAGCCGTCTTGTAGTTGGCTGCTCGCAGCGGTGATGAAATCGAGCTGAGTGGCAATGATGGTGGCGGTGCTTGGCAGCGACGCTGTAGTGGAGCCGCAAAATGTTGAGGGGTCGTACTATTACTGCTGCCGCCACCGTTGCTTGTGCTGCTCGAT
The DNA here is from genome assembly GCF_027943255.1 of Anastrepha obliqua. Classification (NCBI taxonomy): domain Eukaryota; kingdom Metazoa; phylum Arthropoda; class Insecta; order Diptera; family Tephritidae; genus Anastrepha; species Anastrepha obliqua. Next base: position 43,908,622 of record NC_072895.1, read on the forward strand.
GATGCTTCCAAATTGCTAGCAGTGGTCGGTGTAGGTGTGGCGGCTGTGGATGAATTGGGCGTGGCACGTTCCAAATTATTGAGAGATGTTATTGTTGTTGGGAGTGTTTGTTGTGCTTGTGTCGACTGTTGTAACTGTGACAGCTGCTGTTGAGATGATGAGGAGGTTGCTGTTTGTGTCTGTGTTTGCAATAATGAGGCTTCTGGTTGTAGTTGTTCGTATTCGGGTAAATGTCCACCGGCAGCTTCTAGTTGCAGCAATTCACTTTCGGTTTGTGTGTAATAGTTGGTCGGCTGTTGCATGGTGACTTCGAGCAGCAATTGTTGATGGGTTAATGAGGTGTAGGATGATGAGAGGCGGGATGGAGGTTCACGCGTGCTGGTGGCACTGAAATGAAAGCGAAAGGAAATGTGGGGTTAAAATACTTTGCCTGTTTGTGTTTGAAACTATTTTTTCTAAGCTGATACTTTCAAAAGTTTTTAATATATTATTTATTAGAAGTCTTCCAAAAAAAAAATTTGGAAAAAAATTTTGTTTTGGGTAAACATTTTCGATCAAAATTTATTCTTATCTCTTACCACAAAAGACTTAGAATTTATATGAAAGAACCCAAATTATACGGAACTCGCATTCTGGGTGATGTACAAATGTGTAGTCTATGTAACGGAAGCGTGACCGGCATAATTCAAATTCAAAGTTGCATTATAGAAACATTTTAATGCCGCTAAATAGCTGCGTCTTTTTCGCAATACGCGTTGCGCAATTTGCAAGCTCTGGGTTGATTTTAAAAAACGTGCATTGTTTTTACAAAATGGACTCCGCTTATGAACGATGATTTGAAGCAGTGTTCCTATGTACACTTCCTAAAGAACCAAAAACGTCACGTTTATCTGCAGCAAAATATTCGAAGAAGCCGAAGACTGGTTGAAATGGTATACCGAAGTTAAAAACCATGACGCCTTTCCCGGACGAAAGAAGATCACTGATTTATTTGTGACAAAGCTGAACTTATCGTTACGTGAGGCTGATGCAGGAAAAGGCGTGTTAATGTATCCAAAGACACGATTCGAGGATGTTTACTTGCAGAAGACCTCAAATTCCGGGGCATAATGAAAAAAATCGCTGCTCCCATTGTCACACATTGAAAAAGGACTTGCATGAGCTAATGCAAATTTAGAACGGAGTTGAGCAATTGTCTTTCTTTTAGGATAATAGTTGCATACGTCGGTTCTGGTGTACTGTGGATAATCGACAACTTCAACGAGCTGTTAAGCATGTTTGGGGCTGTTAAGCATGCTTGGGGCTGGAAAAGGATTTGACCGTTTATTTGTGTATATCGCTAATTCGAATGCAGTTTTGATGAATACAATTTACCAAAAATCATTATTACCGTCAGCTGCCAGATATTTGCAAGAACTAGCCCACCTTGTATTTTGCCAGAATACAACCATCCCAAATATCGAAGCTGAAGATGTGTAGAGTGAAAAAGCAATAATCGGCATCAGTTCTACAAAAATCATGAATTGGTTTAGCGATTATGTATGCAATTTAACATAAAGAGTGATGGTCCGGTCTATAACAAGCAGTCGAACTTTCTACTAAAACTTAGTAGAAAAGACGTCCGGTTGAAGGTTAGTATTATTAGAGAACGTAACCCATGTGGTCTGAGCACTACTGGAATCATTGAGAACATGATTTCTATGACTTGGTTAGAGGAGGAGGATAACACTGCGCATTTTCTTTGAGAGTGTCCTGCAAGGCTACGAATTTTGTGTTCCCATGTCATGAGAATGTGTAATATTCGTTCTCTCAAAATGGAGGATATTTTCAGTCTTGCCAAAGATCTGGAACATTCTTACAGGTCTAGCTACCTCTATGTCTCTATTTTATCCTATCTCTTTCTTCCTGTTAATTCTCTCCTTTCCTCCTTGACTATCTACCCTTTTACTTTCCAGAGCTTTAAATACAATGGACTTTTTAGCCTGAGTGTTCTAGGACTTACCAAATATCCCGGTGCTTCTTGGCTCAACTTTTTCAAATTTCATTTCACGGCTTCAAGATGTGAAGCCGTTATAGCTGATGGTGGTGACTAAAGATTCCATTCAATATATTGCGTAGAATATATAAGTAAATATACTATAAACCCATCCGGTGCAGTTTGTTAGAATCGAATTGGCCAAAATCAGAATCGATTGGCAGTCACGCTTCCATTAGGCAGACTATCTGTATATACCGAGTGTTTTGCTATCGACTTAGATACGTCAAGGTTGCATTCTGTGCATCATTCCGTTACGAAAGGAGTTTATTCATAGAAGTAAATTTATTTGAAAGTCATCAAAATTGTCTGGTAAATAGCAGCCAACTTAATTTTTTTTAATTGGACTCTTAAAAAAATTAACAAACTGTAGAATATTGTCAACAAAGAAAATTGTATTTTTTCTATTATGCAAATTATTGCAAAAAAATCGTTAATGTTGACAATACCTGACATTAATTCACATTAATGATCAGTACAATGTACGTTTTCAGATATAAGTATGTATGCATGTATATACGTTATTCTGTTGGAGTATTATAGGGTGGTGCATTTAGCACTTGCCACTAAAAAAATTATTACGCCGAGGGCTAAAATAAAATTTGTGATTTGTCAGAAAGTTAGGTTATATTTATAGAAATTTACAAATGAGGCGCTTTGCGCTTGAAAAAATTTGGCAAAAATCAAACGCACTCAAAAATCTTCGAAAGCCTGCGAAAATCGTACAATCAGCCGGAACGGTGAGGTCAATTGGCCATCTAAAAACTACGATTTGCTTCTATTAGACTATTTTTTGTGGAGCGCTGTTATGCATGAATTTAACGTCAACCATCTAAAGACGATTCAAGAGTTGAAAATGAAATCCCATTTTCCAATTTTTTAAAGCAACCTTTAATACATACCTATTTTCATTAAAAATACATTTATTCAAAAAGACTCAAGCGATTATATAAACGGAGTAAATTAAACGTTCTCACGACAGTCGACTCTACGTAACTGGAACGAACTGGACTTATATCCGGCCAAGGACTGTCACTTCAGCAGCATTCCCTGAATATGTATGGGGAATGTTTATGACGTTACAACAACAACAACGGAGTTACTTAAGAAAAAAAACTGGCCCGTGAACTTCTGTTAGGTGTTTGGCTGAGCTCCTCCTCCTATTTGTTTGACCTATAGTTTTAAGTCGACTCCAAATGGCAAATGGTTTTTTATGAGGAGTTTTTTTCATGACAGAAATACACTCGGAGGTTTGCCATAGCCAGTCAAGGAGCGACTGCTATTAGCAAACACTTTTTCTATCATTTTGCTGTTCCATGCACTGAGTTTCAGACTTACGCACTCCCCAATTAAATTAAATCCTATACGTACCACCCTGTATTTAATAATGAATACTTTTTCATTTAGCATACATTTAGAATCTGATAAGTCAAAAAGCATATGAGAAAAAGTTAAACTCAAGCAACTCTCGGTTTATAAGTGCATTACTACCACACTACTACACAAAGCCAAAAAAATCAAATTTGCGGGGGCTATTATAAAATATTTTGACATGAATAGTCAGGACAGTTCTGGTGACGATCAGTTGGCAGCGGTACTCGTAAAAGACAACAATGGCACAATTAAGTTAAATAATGAGTGATCCCATGTCAAGTGAGCCAAGAATTTTGAACATTGACGCTAATTTTTCAGAAAAGTGATTATTTATAGATTGCAGTACAGTAAAAAGGAAACTGAAAAAATGTAGAATAAAGTTATTGATTGTAAGATTCAAGAGAAATATTTTCAGTTCTTTTTAATACTTTTACTTTTCTTTGCTTTAATTTTTTCGAATAAAATATACAAGTGCATACAAATTTTTTTTGGAAAAAATTCAAATATTTTTGCTAAAAATTTTTAGGAAGTTTTTTTTTGTTGTTAGGTGTTTCTCCAAAACATTTTAATAAAAAAAGTGTTTACCTATGCATATATATTTAATACTTAAAAATTAAAAAAAAGAAAACTAAAAAGCTTTAAAAGAACCTAAGATATTTCACTTTGAAGGACACTATAACTAATATTTTGCATATTCAACATTTTATAAACCTCAAAATTATGGGTATATGAATAAGTTTCCGCCTTCGCAAAAGAGTTGACGCTGCTGATACTATTTTTGTGTTCGCTCTAGCAATATACTGGTGATTTGAAGATATATATTTGAGGCCTCGATCACAGTAGTTCGTTTGTAGCGTAAAGATCCTTTTTAATCTGATGTCAAATATATTGTACGTGTGCAGCTGAAATGTGTCGTATATTGATCAATAGATGTCAAAAGAGTTGGATGTTGACATATGAATCGACGGTAAACGTTAGCACGCGATGGGAATGGTCCAGAAAGCAGGTAACTGGGTGCCACATCAATTGAAGGAGAGGGATATCGAGAGACGTTTGGTGACGTGTGAGATGCTTCTTGAACGGCAGAAAAGAAAAGGTTTTCTGCGTCGCATTGGCGTCACTGGCGATAAAAAATGGATTTATTATGATAAACCTAAGCGTCGAAAATGTTGGAGCCTGCCAGGTGAACCAGGTCCATCGACAGCGAAAAATATTCTTGCTTAGGTTATGTTATGTATCTGGTGGGAGTAGAAGGGGGTCACCTTTTATGAACTCCTTAAACTATCTGAAACCATCACAGGCGATTGTTACCGACTGCAGCTAATGCGTTCGAATTGAGATCTCAAAGAAAAGCGGCCGGAATGGGATGGTAAACATGACAAATTGGTTTTACTGCATAATAATGCTAAAATATTTGGAGGGACTGAATTGGGAAATCTTGCCCCATCCACCGTATTTCCGAGACAATGACTGACATTTGATCAATGAATGGATCAAGTCAAAAGATCTCGAATTTTTCGACAGAGTAATCCGTATGCTGCCTGAAAGATCCAGTAAAGTGTTGGCTTCCAATGGCACGTACTTCACCTAGTATCGTTTATTTTTTAGTTGTTTAAATAATTCGTAGCTTTGGCTTAGAAAAGACAGAAACTTATTCCCATACCATAAACAATATAATTTTGTTTTTGTGATTTTTCCAGCTTGCGTCTTTATATACTCAAACCTACAAATTAATCAATTATGAGATAAATTCACGAGAATGCTTAATATACTTGGATCACCCTAGAACGATTAGTACGGAACATACGCTTATTGAGGGAAGATATTCTGCATCCTTTCCAATCGATTTATGCGAACAGAATGGTAATACCTCCAAATAAAAGCAGCACAATCCAATTTCATCCGGAAAAGAGAATAGAGTGTCTTACAGGTATAAGGCTTATAAGCGTATGGGTTAAAGAAATGCAGAGTGTGAAGTCTTAGTGGCAAATCAAGCGAGTTATAAGCCGCATAATTTAAATGCATAACCAAATTGATATTAAAATATACTCTCGAATCTGTAATAAAATTAATCGACCCAGAATATGTTTTGGGAAATATGGTAAGATAGAGATTTTAGTTTCATGGAAGACCTTATTTTATTATTTCTATTTTTTACACTAGCAAACCCGGCCCCCTTCGCTGGGCACATTAAAATAGAATAGATATGGTTTAGAACAGAAAATATATGGTTTTAATATTATTTATTTCTTTATTCTTTATTCCAGCGCTTTGGCATAAACAATATTTTTTGTTTTTCTATTTGTTTTTGAGTAAATATAAAATATAAATTGAAAATCAGGAAAAAAGAAGATTGTTTTTAAATTTCAAATCAACTCATATGAATAAACAATCGTCTTTTTTCCTGATCATCCATGAATTTTTCGTTTCAATTTATATGTTTTATTAAGCATTGGAGCTTTTTAACCATTATCCATTTATATTTTTCAAAAAAAAAAAAACGAAAAAAATCGTTTTTTCCACGAACACATAATTTCATTCGGATTTCACATTAAATTCTCAAATTTCGTAAGAAATTTTTCACTGTTCCAAAATCCACTCAAAAAAAATTCACAAACAATTTTTACATGTTGCACTTACGTTTTTTCCTTATGGCATCCAAATCAGAAAGAAATATTGACACATTGTAACTCACACTGTCAATTTGACAGTTCAGTTCCGCCCCAAGCGTTAAAAAAGTAAGCGACATTATGGCTGGCTCAAAAGAACGCTGTACCCGTTGCCACTGCTCCGAATTACAACCAAACTTTACGAAACCCATTTTCAATACTTACTTAACAATGTGCATAAGTTTGGTTTAATTCGGTGCAAAGACACGGCGGGTCCACGTTTTGGCATATATTTTGAGACCCTAGTCATCAATAGGTATGAAAATTACCCCGTATTAAAGCACTTATCAACAGCTTTCATTTGATACCCATATTGTACATACACAACCAAAGGTTACCCGGGTCCACGTTTTGATCTATATCTCGAGACCCCAGTCACGGAGCGGCATGAAAAATACTCTGTACTAAAGCATTCACCAACAGCTTCAATTTGATATCCATATTGTACAAACACATTCTAGGGTCCACGTTTTGGTCTCTATCTCGAGACCCTAGTCACGGAGCGGCATGAAAGATACTCTGGACTAAAGCATTCACCAACAGCTTCCATTTGATACCCATATTGTACATACACATCCGAAGGTTACCCGGGTCCACGTTTTGACCTATATCTCGAGCCCTATTTCCAAAATAAAATATAATCCATGTTACTCGTGGATGATGTAGCTTTCGAATGGTGAAAAAATTTTTAAAATCGGTCCAGTAGTTTTTGAGCCTATTCGTTACAAACAAACAAACAAAGTTTTCCTCTTTATAATATTAGTATAGAAGACATTCTAGGGTCCACGTTTTGGTCTCTATCTCGAGACCCTAGTCACGGAGCGGCATGAAAAATACTCTGAACTAAAGCATTCACCAACAGCTTCCATTTGATACCCATATTGTACATACACATCCGAAGGTTACTCGGGTCCACGTTTTGACCTATATCTCGAGACCCTATCTACCAATAGGTATCCAAACTATACGGAAACCATCTTCAATACCTCCTTAACAATGTGGGTAAGTTTGGTTTAATTCGGTGCAAAGACACGGCGGGTCCACGTTTTGGCATATATTTCCAGACCCTAGTCATCATTAGGTATGAAAATTAGCCCGTATTAAAGCACTTATCAACAGCTTTCATTTGATACCCATATTGTACATACACAACCAAAGGTTACCCGGGTCCACGTTTTGAATTATATCTCGAGACCCCAGTCACGGAGCGGCATGAAAAATACTCTGTACTAAAGCATTCACCAACAGCTTTCATTTGATACCCATATTGTACATACACGTCCGAAGGTTACCCGGGTCCACGTTTTGACCTATATCTCGAGCCCTATTTCCAAAATAAAATATAATCCATGTTACTCGTGGATAATGTAGCTTTCGAATGGTGAAAGAATTTTTAAAATCGGTCCAGTAGTTTTTGAGCCTATTCGTAACAAACAAACAAACAAAGTTTTCCTCTTTATAATATTAGTATAGATTAAAGACGCCAAAAAAAAAATTCGAGGAGAAGCTCGGTCCATCACTTAATTAAGGATGGTGGTTGGTTGGTTAGTTGTTTTAAGTGATGATTCGTTCAACTAGCGCTCCCCCACCATTTTGTTGCCGCATTCTCGTTAGCAACTTGTTTAATGGTTATTTACAGCATGACTATATCCACTTTGGGCGGATTAAGGATGTGCGTGTGAATCATATTTATTTCATGTATACTTTTGAGGATCTAAGAGAGTTCGACTTTGTCAAGGAAATTAGAGTGAAACTGTATTATTTTCATAAATTTATCTGAATTGAATTAATTTCCAAATTTCGCATACCTAATTCACGAGAAAACATATACAAGTACACCACACGAAAAAATTATAAGACCAACTAAATTTCCCTTTTTATTATCAGTTCAGGGCTAACAATTTATGTTTTTAATATAATTAATATTTACCCTTTTTAAGATATATGGCTTAGAAATATCTAAAAATAAGCACACATTTTACAAAATTTTAATTAATTATTAAGAAAAGTCAAATCTATAGAAGGAAAAAAGTATATGACCAAAAAAGTATAAGACCAAATTGTGGGTTGGTTGGTTTAAGTGGTGATTCGTCCAGAATCCTTATCAAAATTACCATCAAAAAAGTAATAAATACTTCGTCTAAAAGTTTTTTATACTTGACTTTATTCGTTTTTAGTGGATATGAAACACATAGGCGTTTCGCGCTCTGACACTAATGGCTGCTCAAACCATGACAGAACCCCCTTTTGAGGCCTCGCTCTCTCCATATTAAAATTTGTCCCTGCATAAATTCAGACAAAGCTTTTCCGCGCGAGGTGTGGCTTTAAGTAGTGATTGCAGTAGTGTTCAAAAGTTAGGAAAACTCTTATTCCCCAAGCTGAAGTACTACCTCTAGGGTACTCATCATGATGCCGTACAGGTGGTCAAAGAAGTTGTAATCAGGTTGCTGAGTGGGTTAATTTCGCAGGCATACTAAGGGTACTTCCAATAGTACAATAATGTTGTGATCATTGGGTGGACTTAAAGTGACTTAATTGCCTGTGTTTTATTGACAAATTCCTGGAACTTAATTGCCAGACATTTGGTGGGAAATTTGTGGCTAAAAGCGTATTTTTTTCAATATAAATCATGACATTTTTCAAGCCGGACTTTGAGAGAAAATTATTTTTATTCTAAAGTAACGTGGAATGCGGAAACCTTCGAGTTAGTTCCCTTACTTGATTGTTTCATTATTTTTCCATTAATAGAAGATATATTTCCAAGCCATATAAATTACTGGCATATTGTATTAAACTTTCATTTGATATAATTTGGTGAAGAATTCGTATGAATGCAGAATAAATTTGCTTCCAATTTCGCCAACAGCAAACTCGCTTGCCTTACGCAAACAAAAAACGCAGCAAATGCAATTTGTGAAAATGCATGCCACAAATACTTTCTACTTTCAACAAGAGCGAAATTAGAATTTTCTACATTTACAAGCAAGGCAGTGTTAAGCATAACACATTTTTTTCCTTTATTAATTTTTCGCATATTGTTTTACCTTTTTTAGACACAACGGGCAGCAATCCGCACTGACTTCGCGCAAAAGCTTTGGTTGTTCAATGTGCATGCCAGTAGTGTTCACATGTTGCATGCTACATGGTACAATACACAAAAAGTAATATTCGTATTTGTAGACATTGCTGAACGCGGACATTTTTACGAGGCAAATGAAAAATTCTATTTTCTTATTTATTTGATAGCATTTTGATTATGTGTTTGTAAGAATGTCTGTAAGCAAGTAAGTAAGTAAACGAGATGATGTGCCGCATGCGCGATACTACAAACATAAGTAAATGCAGCTGTGCGCAACGAACGAACCTCTTGTCTACGCTTGGTGAGATGTGGTGAGGTAGTGGTGCTGCGCTTGCGTGCTTTTGGTTAATTTGTATTTGGTCAGTGACGCGCCACGAAACATGGGCAATTGCGCAGTGAAGCAAGTGGATGTTGGCTAGAGTGGTCAGCAGCGATTAGAACTGGCCAAGCTGCTGTAGCTACCAATCTTGCTGCTGTTGTGAGTTTACTGCGCTTGTTGTTGTTGGTGGCAGGCAATCTCATTGCGCATATATGGTGATGTGTGCGCCCGCTTTGGGAACTTTCTCTCTATGGTATGCTGCATTTTCTGTCTTATGATTATTTTTATTTTTTTAGTTTTATTTTTTTTTATATTTGCTCTTTTCAAGCATTTTTTTCGCTTATTTATGGGTAATTTTTCTTTCTCTTTATGGATTTTTTGCAATTCTTCTACTCATTAGAAATAAATTTGTAATTATTCAACAGAGCATACATTTGAAATTTTATGATTATGCACTTACGCTTCGTTAAGTTGGCCAAATTGGCTACTGCGCTCACTAGCGGATGGCCTGTCTACCAGCCAACTGATGAATGGGCGTTGAAATAAGTTGCGGATTTTAAAGTTTTATATGTACATTAGGGTGCATTATCAAAAAAATGTATTGTGGTTTGTTCAACGTCAACGTCGTTTGTCAAACTTCCGGCAAAATATTTTGGAAAAATATTACGATTTAAGTGAGTTGAGCAATTCAGCTTCAACAATTGAAGCTTTGAAAATTCATATAGAGATCTAGTTTTTAAAAGTAATTTTTCGATAAATTTTTGAAAGTAATTTTTTTTTTAATAAACTCTGATTATAGAAGAGTTCAAGTTTAGAAGATGAACAAATGTTTAAAAAAGGTATCAATGGATTCAAAATAATGAGATTATCTGTGATATTCTGGACTTGTTTTGGGTGATAGGTTTAAGGAAAACTTGAAGGCCACAGTTGAACCTTTGTTTTTATTTTTTATTTATTTAGTTTCAGTTAAAACACACAAAACTTTGTTTCGGCTATTCACTAATATAAACCATTTATTAATGGAATAACAAAAAAATGGGCTAAAATTAATATACAGCTTGATTAAAACAATAAAGAAGATATTTTTTTTGTAATTGTAGAATCTTGGCGGCCGTCGTAGCCGAATGGGTTGGCGCGTGACTACCATTCGGAACTCCGAGAGAACATAGGTTCGAATCTCGGTGAAACATCAAAGTTAAGAAAGATTTTTTTCTAAAGCGGTCGCCCCTCAGCAGGCAACGGCAAGCCTCCGAGTGTATTTCTGCCATGAAAAAACTCCTCATAAAAATATCTGCCGTTCGGAGTCGGCTTGAGACTGTAGGTCCCTCCATTTGTGGAACAACATCAAGGCGGACGTCACAAATAGGAGGATTAGGTCCAAACACCCAAAAAGGGAGTAAGCGCCAATTATATATATAATTGTAGAATCTAACGATATGGAAATCGAGATATTTTTAAATTTTCACCCATTTGGACTTCCAAGCTATCACCAGAAAGGTATTTCCTTGCCCTTTAAATTTCTGAACGCTTTCACATTACAGTCTTTCTGATGCACCCTAATGCAGAAGTACGCATGTATGCTGCAAATATCAGGAAAACCAACAAAACTTCGAAACCCAGCCCAAGCAAAGCAATTAAAAAATTTCTACTTTTCGCCTTTTTAGGCCATCAAATATGAGCGCCCAAGTCGCCTGCCTTCCTTTCACTTTTCTCAGCCAACCTTCGGCTACTGAAATTTAAGTTAACGGTTTGCGCACGTACATATTCACATATGTACATATGTATGGGTAATATTGTGTGCAATTAACAGCTGCATAAAATTAATCATTTCAATCGCTGTCAATATTTGAATATCTTAATGATATTTGCCTCTTATTAAAACTGTACTTTTCATATCGTCAATAAATTGTTTTCTACAACTTAACTGTTGGCTAATAAAAAGCGTTAAAAATAAACTTTAACATTAAAATTTAAATTTTAATGTGCTACCCAGAAACAAATTTTGAAATAACATAAAAACTTAATTTTCATAGTTGTTTTTGCGGTCAATGAAATAAATAAAATTTAGTTACAACAACCAATCTCAAGTATTAATATGAATGTTTGTATGTATGAATATTTCTGCGCACTCATACGTATATATGATTGATACTTGCGCACACTTGTAATAAATTACAATAATTATGGTAATATTTTTGCCATTTAAATACTCACAAGCCACTCTACGCATGCGCATACTTTTTCGATTTAACTCCACGAGTAAAGCAGTAAACATATCATTTTTGCTTTCAGCGATTTTCATTCACATATATAATATTTTTACCTAATTTCATGCCAATCATCGATTTCCGTCATTTTCTGTTCATCCAATATTCAATTTGATTTGCTTATTTTCGCTTTCGAAGATGAATTAAATTTGGGAATGATATGAATTGAAAGCGAATTTATATGGCTTAACCGAACGTGGCAAACGTTTACAACATTCACGGTTATAATGATATTTGATGTTAGTTGTAGATATTTCATACCTACTTTTATGTACGTGTGGCAACCACGAAGTTATTGAACTAGTGCTGAGTTAGGGCTGCAATATATAAATTTCGTAAAAGAAAAAGCTAACCTGCATTTATTTTTGACATCGACATGAGGGTACAGGACCATAGAGATTTTGAATAAATTTTTTGTAGCAATTAGCCATAGGTAATAAGTAATATTTATTTCAAACTACCATCGACATTTTTTCGTACGCTGGGAGGCTAATTGCTTCTGCAGTAATAGGATTATTTTTTATTATAATTCAAGTAACTAAATATACGTACGCTATATAAATATATATGTTTACTAGCGGACCCGACAGACTTTGTTCTGTCAAATAGATTTTGAATGTGGCAGTTTATATTTCGACCTTAAGACGTTTTTACTGACCCTCATACACCGCCCTATCATCATGGTGACGGCTCTGACAAGGAGAATTAAAGAAAAGAGTCAGCTCGGGTGGCCTAAGTATCATCGCTTCCACGAACTTTGGCCACCCTTTTGGGACCCACTAAAAACACCCACTGGAATGTTTGCCAGAGGGCTTCAAACTAAGAGGAGAACTTAAGGTTCAAGCCAGTTTGAAAAATAATCTAAAGGGATGGAACCTAAAGGTGACAAATATTTTTAATGAGGGTGCTTCAATGACAAAACATGGAGATAATTAATTATTTATTATTATTATTATTAACATAGGGTTAATAACCGACATAATAAATAATAATGAAATAAAACCTATATAAGTATTTTCAGTAATCGCTTTATTGTAAATCAAGTGAATCTTAATTATTAACAAAAATCTGTTTAATTTTTATTGTAGTACTTTATGATGTACAATGTTTTTTGTTTGATTGCCTTGTGAATATACAAACAAATCTGATCCAACACGGGAACAGGCAACATACAACTGACCATGTGAAAAACAAAACCCAACAAAGCCCTAGATTAATTAATAATGTTTATTTTTCGGTATTCTTAAAATATGTTTGGATTTGTTCAGCCCTGCATGATTATTCTTAGAATTTACTTAACTATTTTCATTTATTATTTGTGAATGAAATCATTCCTTAACTCGGTCTGAAACTAAAACAAAAGAAAGAATATTGTGAGGCCAATCAAATCTATAGGTCTTACATTTATTGACTTTTCAATTTGGTCGGGTTTACGATATTATCACTTTTGTGTGAACGCATTAGATCCTCCAACGCGAATACCCACACACACAAACGCGTAATATTTGTATGGGAAAAAGAAAAGGGCTATTTTAGGGGTTTCCCGAAAATTAATCGAATTTTCTCGGCGTACAAACCATCCTTGGACTTCAAGGAACATTAAAAAAAAAGAATTGTTAAGATTGGCCCATTTTTATATTATAGATAAACATATATCATATTGAAAGCTCATTTAATGTATAAATTAAATACGTGAAAAGAATTCATAAAGCCTTTTTGAAGTTGCTGCGACTGTACTTTCTTCAACAGTGCTAGTCGGGCCGTTAAATGTACTCCAAACAAAAAGCAGCCGATGGAAAATGTGCTTCAGAGTAAGTGTAAAATATATCTCGAAACAATTAATTTTACGTTATAGTAGTGAAATAGAAGTCCTAATTTCGATATAATCATCCTACCGGAAAAATTGAAATTTTTGCGAAAGTCTTCATACGTCAATTATATTCGACACTTGGGAACTAGACAGCTGCACTATACAAAGAGACAAGCAATGGGTCGCGTAAAAGTCAAAATAAAGATTTCTTTCACGCAAAATGATCTTTTTATTTAGTACAAAAGCTATTTAAAAACAAAGTGGGATGATTGCGCTTGATATTAATCCCGGTATCCCAAAAAATATTAAATATCAAATTGAAAGAAGTAACAACTTGATTATTACAAAATTTTATTGCAATACAAGCTTCACATTTCTCAAGAAATTTGGTTTAATTTACTTATTGAAGTTTTATATTCTAGAGCGTTGGATTTACATACGTAGGAAGGCGCGATGTAGCGGCGCACTTAATGCTCGAATAACTAAAATATAATAGATCGTATTCGTAAAAGTTCGTAAAGTTAAATAAAGGTTTTAAAGATTAAAATCATGTTTTATAATAAACACCATTTTAACTCTTAGTTTCAACTTTAAAATGCAAAAGACGTTGATTTAATTTGTTAAAATAGGTTTTTATATTAGTTCCTATTCTCCATTTCTCAATGGAAATAAAAATTGGCTAACACAGGGTGAACTAATTAAAGTACTCATATTTCTCTATATCGGCGAGTAAATTTTTCTTCTTCATATGGATAGCTCTGTTCTCTGTCGAGGATGAAGTCTTGCAAATTTTCGGAGACTTCACTGAAATTTACGCAACCTTTTTAGAGGGCAAAAGACCTACGTCAGGTGTATTTTTTTGCAGCCTTGAGCTATTCAGCTCTTTTGTGCGATTTGCCGAAGCCATTCGATCGATTTGGTAAATGTAATAAAATAAACCAGCAGACATAGAAAACAGAGCACATAGATTACTCATCTTTGCTTTGCCTGCTTATAGCGCTGTCGCAATGGGTCCTTTGTGTCCGTTGCGGAAGCGCATTTGAATGACGTGACGTATAAAACATGCCGTGGTGCCACAATGAAAGTATTGCTGCATGTAAATAAAAAAGCAACAGATGCTTCCTGAAAGCAAATAGCATATTTCCTGCTAAATAAACTGGTTTTTGTTGGTTGTGAAATATGTAAATAGAAAATTAATGTTTATTGAAGTGATACAGTTTATGATAGTCGTAGACGGTGGGTGCCACCATAACTTCGAGATCGGGAAGCACATTTATTTTTCAGGACATCTTGGTTAAGCTTAGTCTTTCTTCTACTCTTTCAAGCTTTTATCGAGAAGATAAGGGTGCATTTGAATTGACTCAATTCATTTAAATTCTATTTATTTTCTTTTCTGCATTTAATTTGATATAATAAAAAAGCACCATCGATAAAAACTTTCGCGGTACAAAATTGTTCTTCTTTAAACAGTTGTCATTTCGCCACAATTGCCGTACGGCAAAAGGAGAAGGTTGCTAATTTGTGTGCATTCCGGCATGGCGTACAACACGTATGTAGCGCCTTCCTTTCAAGTACACATAATCTATTTTGCAGTCAGTCAAATTCGTCGTCGCAGCTGACGGAACGGACCCATTGTGACGGGTCTATTCCTCCCTCTTAGTGAAGTTTTACACACAGCGAACGCACACGCAAATGCCAATTTTTCAAGATAACATTTGTTCTTTAATTTTTAAATTTTATTAATATAGTTGGAAGAAATAATTGAAGAATTTGATTAATGCAGAGCGTTAGTAAAAATTACTGTACATTCACTATGGGGGATTTTTTTTTATAAGACATAGAGAAGCAATGTAATAATAGATAACATGAGACTTAATAGTGTAAACAAATTAAGACAAAAATTCATCGCAAAGTGTGCAAAACACTAAAAATATCCACAATCGTTTAAGAAACAGAGCTGTAAAGGATTTTACTATAAGAGGTGTTATTCCCGTAAAAGATCAATGGTTTCGTTGCTTGTGTGGCACGTAGCGCAGTCTTGTTGAAAATAAACTTTGTCCAGATCAATACTATCCAATTCCGGCCACAAAAAATCGTTAATCATTTCTCGAAAGCGCAATCCTTTCACCGTAACTGTTGTTCCAGCTTCGTTTTCGAAAAAGTAAGGTCCAATGACTCCATCGGGCCATAAACCGCACCAAACAGTCACACGTTGAGGACATAGAGGCTTTTCAACAATAACTCTTGGATTGTCTGAGCCCCAGATCCGACAATCTTGCTTGTTGACAAGGCCACTCAAGATAATTTCTCGATGGAATTCCGGATCATTTTCATGCATTTCAACGACGCAATCATCAAAGACACGACGTTGTTGATGATCGGCCGGCTTGAGCTCTTATGTTATCTGCTCAAACGAAGGCCACGTTGCGACTGAAAATACAGAGGATACTTAGGGTACAGGACGTTGCTATGAACGGTTTTCCCTACTCAAGGCATTATTGTAGCCAACCCAAAGACAAAAAAAACTCCATCTAGAAACTTTTTTTTCGACTTTTGGCCAGCTTTTTGGGAATCGGCCGCACTGTGCGACGTACACGGGTTTATATTATCACATCACTAACTTGTCTCAACAGGTCGAATTTTTTCACCAATTTCTGTATTGCCATCCGGCAAAGTTTACAATGAATTGTAATAATTTCAATGCGTTGTTAAAGCGTTTATGGTTCCATTTTTATTAATGGCGTAGTTTCAACTTGTCACATATCAAAAATGACAGCTTCAAAGTGACATCTACCGAAATATTTATTATTGGAAAACCCTTTAGATCCAATAAATTAATTAAAATAAAAAAATTTGCTGGTAGCGCGAAGCAGCATCAAGTTCTGCTCCTAAGTATGTAAAAACACAAGCAAAAATGGTTTATTTTTCTTTAATAATGATCTTCATCGTTGTTCCACAAATTCTACATATTTTTTCTTACAACTTATTACTTGCAAATTTCATTTCACTTGAACTTGTCCCCAATTTTAGAAATCCATATTTGACACACTCAACACATTATTATAGCAATCGCCTTGTGGATTAAGGCCTATGCAAACTTGTTTAATTGAATAAAATTCCAACAAGTGAAACTATTTTCAATTCACAGCTTCAAGCAGCAGGTACGAGTATTTTTTACGGCTCACTTAAAATGTTGTTCTTGTAGTTTTCAGATTTATTTTTGCAAATCGCCAAGAGTATACAAATAAGTACTTTCTAATCTCAGCGTACCAAGTTGTTGGTGCGTAATCCAACAGCTAAACAACAAAATCAACAGCAACAAAATCGCATTAACAACTGCTTATCGGAGTTAAGCAGCGTTGGCGTTCATTAACTGGGTCATGTCTGTAATCTGTCGTGAGTCTACGAGTATGTCAAATTCGCTGCACTGCTATACAAACACCTATGTATGTATGTAAGTATCACAAAAAAAACAAAAAATACCTAAGCTCACAGACTTGCATTTGCATTCGTTTTTGTATGGATTTCAATTTCATTCAGGCAACACTCCATCAGCTGACTGTCAAATTAATGCATTTAATTGTCAAACAGCGCATTTAATTTGCACAAAATGCACATTTGCAGAATCGTTTGCAAGTGTGTTAGTGGCTTATATGGGTTTTTGCCTGCACACGGATATGCAATTGACTTGCGCATAGGTTTCTTTGCAAATATTCATTTTCATGATCCGCCAAAACCACTCGCTGCCTGCAATAAAATTCAAATTCGAATTGATTTTTTACACATTTTGGCCGATGACGTGTAGCCGCCGAACGTAATTGAAATGGAATTTTTATTCTCAATTTTCGCTGCGGTTGGCATTTGCGGTTGCGATTTCCGCATAATTTGTGGCAAATTCGTGTATTGAAATGAGAAAAATATTGCTTTGGTTTTCTTTGTGTTTCTTTTTTTTTCTGATCTAAAACATTTTGTGGTAGTTTTTTTTAAATTATAATTGTATGAACAAATTTTACATTGCTTTGAGTAGTGCAATAATAATTTCTAAATTTCTAGGCTAAATAAAATGTTAAATAAATTTAATTTCATTTGTAATGAGATCAGCTCATAAAAATTAGTGTTGCTACCTGTAAGTGGATCAGCATATGCAATATTTCCCGTCAGTGAAATATTTTTAGGTTAGTTTACCGGTTAACAGATTAGATTATATTAGATTAGATTATTTGGGTTTTGCCCTTCGATCTCTTGTCTTTAGTGCCCTTTACTCATCACAATACCTCAACCTGGCTCAGTTCCCATATTAAACTCCAGACAGAGCTGGGTTAGATTGAGTGTATGTGCCTTTCTTCTGCCTGTTCCGAACCATATCAGTTAATAACGTGATACTCGACTTCTAAATTTTTGTTTTTGGATAAATTTGTAATATTTGTTTTCACTACACTGGAACCTTTTAAATTCAATGGCTTCCTCCGTTTTGTCACATTCGCTCTAGTTTTTAAGACAACGATATTTGAGTAGATTTTTTTTTGGGTGTTGAGGTCTTATTTATAAATAACCGATGTAAGATCACATGTTAAAGTGATCAAATTTTGCTGATTTTTAGAAATATCTGAGCTATATTGCAAAATGAGTCCTGTGCAAATTTTTGGCAGAAGAACTTAAAAACTAAGGGAGTTATTTACAAGAAAGTTATGAACTGTCTTCTAAATGATTTTATGCATCGCGTATTATATGAATTATAAATAAAATATCACCATTTCAGAATTGACGTTGGAAATTTTTAAAACCGGAGCCAATCTGACAAAGCAATTAAGTAAGATAACCCATCTTAATTTTAGCCCAAGTTTTGAACTGTCATAACGAAATTTACCGTTTTAGAAAATTAAACACAAAAGTTACCTGAATAAACAAAAAAATGTATCAGAAAAATTTGGTATTAATTTTAAAGAATGGCTACAGATACTTATTGAAGAAAAGTTTACTACTATGAATATACTTTCCTAGGCCAGCTCAAAAACTCAAACTACCGGATTTATTGCAATGAAGGCGGTTATGTCACCTAAACCTCATAAATATTGGGACTTGATCCATTAGAGCAAAGTAAAATGGTTGAATAATACTTTGATGAGCCCTTAAAAAAAATTAAAAATTATTTATTTTTATTTTTCTAAAGCCACCCTCAGCGATGCATACTCCAAGTCGAAGAAGTCAGTTCAAACACAGAAAAAAAAGCAGAAACAGTTTCCGACTGCTTGTGAAATATTCACCATCAGAGTTTATTTGGAGCTGCATTTTTAATGAAAGACCTGGATCAGTACATTTCATTGAAGAAACAATTCATACTGATCAGTAGTCATCTTTTAGTCTACTTTATTTCCATGAATGTCTATGGGGTGGACTTACTCTTATGCCTTCCAAAAGCAGTGTGAACTTTTCATAAATTTTAGAATATACCTGTTTTCCACAGAACTGAGATCTTCCAACTCATTAAAAATTGTTTACCTATGTCTGGATAGAGCAAAGCAGTGGCATAATAGGTGCGAGATTGTCTCCTCCTCCTCCTCGTCTAGGCAACTTCTAAAGAAGTCATGTGTTTGCACATGCATCCTTTTGGGCGTGCCTGCCTAATAGGCAGTGCCTCGTTATGACTAAAATGAGTATGCTAAGACTGTGCTTATTTTGGATTAGCAGAGATTCTGTGCGTTTAGGATTGAGAGCCGGCCACCATTATTGGGCGATTTTGGAGGTGAGTTCATTATGCCATCTTTCATTCTTACAAAGAAAAACAAGTAGCTTACAAGTCTGTAAGGAACTACGTATGCCATTGTCTGTCCTTCAATGCTACCTTTGGATGAAATTACTCAGCCATCTCATTAAAAGATATGCGGCATTTAATGGCTACCTTGAAGATTGTCGTCTGCTTTATTAGAGTTTTAAAGCCGCTTGGCTTACATTACAATAATGTTAATAATATCCTTGAACGCACTGGGAAGCATATCGTAGCTGGGGAGTTTGCCAGACTCCAATTTTTACTTAGAAGAAAGTTATATCAATGAAATTATAATGCATTAGCTGGTGCCCGCGGCGTTGTTTGCATCTAAAATTAAATATATTTTTAATAAATTTTTTAAAAACATTTTTTATTAAATCTCTTTATTAAATCCAAAATTCTTAAAACAGATCATCTAAAATTTTGTATGAAAAGGCTACATTTGAGTTGACATTTCGACATTTGGACAAACTTTAATGTATGAACATATTTCATATTATAAGGCAATTACAAAATTGTTCAGTTGAAAAATAAGTGGCAGCGCCTTTCAAAAAATACTTTCATTAACAATGTTCTCATTTATAATTTGCATGGTAGCCACATCTTAATGCACACTTAGGTCATCTGTACCAGTATTTGCAGTTTACGTCTTAGGAGTTAGGTGGCAGCGCTGGGCATAAGTAATTTAATTAAGGCATTATTATTTTTTTCGGACCCATTTGATTTGATACCTACATTCTGACCTCTAATAAAAACATCTATTAATTATTTTTTTATTGTATATTAGTAAAACTTCATTAAACACTTTTTTTTGGTCTTAACACAAATATGATAAATTTCTATTTTTGCAATAAAATTCAGGTGTTTTGTTTTTAGAACAGATTTCTCTTAAAAATATTTGCCTTGATAGCATGGGTAATACTTATGTATATTTTTTGTCGGTTGTCGTGACCGAATGGGTGGCTGGTGTGAGACTACCAATCAGGAATGCGTTCGTTCGAGTCTCCGTGAGTGAAACCACAAAATGATTGAAAATTTTGTTTCTAATACCGGTCGCCCCTCAGCAAGCAGTGGTAAAGGTCCAAATGTATTTCTGCTATGAAAAGGCTGCTCATAAAAAGCCATCTGCCATTCGCAGGCAACATAACGCTGTAGGGCCCTCCATTTATGTATCAATATCAAGGCACACACTACAAATAAGAGGAGGATTTCAGCCAAACGACTAACAGAAATGTACGCGCCAATTATTTATTTTTTTAATTTCTATTTTTTCATAGACTACTTTTCTGTTCAATACAAATAGGTGACAAAACCCAGCTAAAGTGAGTGTGCTACACGCAAACCATCCAGTTGTTTTCTAACGATTTACAGAATTTTGAAACTCTCTCTTAGTAGCTGGATATATCCTCTTTCGCTTGTTGTCCATATTAATATCATAGAGTCAGTATAAGTATTTAAAACTGTTTTTTCAAAATTTAGTCATTTGAAATATTAAATCTGTTTAAAAAATTAAATCGATGAGAAAACGTAAAATTTAAAATTTTTTTATGACAAATCTTTATTTTCACATGAATATAAAATTTGTGCAGTATAACTTTTTCTGTCGCTTTCTAATTCCATACTGGCGAATATCACCGGTATACTTCTTTCTGAACTACGAATTAACTCAAAATATTCCTGTCACTTATCACATTTTGAGGTAAAAGGACTTAAAAATTGAGATGGGATCGGTTGAATTCGCCTTAAATCTTGTTGGTATTAGGACATTAGTCCATAGTTGTGTCTTCTTGTTCCCGCGCGGCAATCGAAATGGCAAATTTTTTTAAGATTATTATTTGAACTAATAAAGTGAGTTAGATGGAGCTTTATGTATGCATATGTGTACTTGCTTTTATTACTAAACTGCTGCAATTCTTCTCGTTAGTCACAGCTGTCATCCGACAAAGCGATGGTCCATTAATCTCTCAGTTAAACTATTCGTAAGAAAACATTTCAGTAACTAAAAATTTACGGAAATAGTTAATGATTTAGTCTATTGCTCACCAACACTGGCATACATGCACGCAATCTGCACAAAGAGTAAAAGAAAAACTGCTATGCGTGCAACTTGTTGCTTGCCACAAGCGATTGCGTGTGAATTTAAATACTTCTGTGGAACATCAAAATTGCTACGGCACATAGAAAAGTACTTATACTTATAACTACGTACACTATTCATGTATGCGGACACGATTTAGTAAGTATTAACGTCAAAATACACAATTTCATACACACCATGGGACTGCAATGCAGCCATGATGTCGATGCATCCCACAGAAGAACATCGAGCCGCTTTCAACAGAAGAGGCAATCAGCAGTAGAAGAAACAGGTTGACTGACAGCAAAGTGTAGCGAGGAGTAGGGATGAAGTGAGGCGCTTTCAACGTTGTAAGTTATATCAATAGTCGGCACGCTAGCCTGGTGGTGCAAGGAGAAGGCAATGTGAGAGGAATGGGTGGCAGACAGTGAGGCAAGTAGGCAGTTGTCAGTCAGGTCAGACCGGCAAGATATGTTATTTAGTAACCTTGCACCGTTATAACTGATAAGCCGCCGCCGCAAACATACGCATGGCTATTTATATGTATTAACACGACCGAAAAGAATCCGAATGAGAACTAGAAATGTGCGCTTGGGTAAATGACTTTGAAGTGTATATAATTAGTAACAGGCGTGCAAGCAACTATAGCTGGTGCGCTAACCAAACCCAAATGGTAAAGATAAAATACACATACACATATACAGAACTCTCTGGCGAATTGTTCTGTATGCGCATGCGCGCTCGCACATCTTTTTATTAGCATAAAATACTGAGCTTTTTCCATAATGGCATCAGAAAAGAAGACGAGAAACAAAATCAACAGCAATAGAGAACATAAAGTAGCACCGATTTTTGCTGTGAATGCAACAAATCGCACACATAAAGCAAAAACCATATTTTTTTAACCGCCACCAAAGTAAAATCCTGGAGTTGCTTATACGCCATGGTGGCATGAACAGCGCAGCAATTATGATGGAAGTTGCTTGGGTTAAACTTTGGCTGTTTTTTTTATTTTTTTTACTGCTTATTTGCATTTGCAGCCACTTTTCTATTTCCACGTATTTGCGCTCTAATTTATGCAAAAGCGCATTTGCAGCTACTTTTTCGGTAACTCTTTCGTGGGCTTACAGTGAGTGTGCGCAAACTGTTAATTGAATATTTGGCGCACAGCTGTGAATGCACGTACGTGCATAACCGCATAAGCAATCAAGTAAATATATTCATATTTCTATACAAACATACTTACACATATATGTTTGGGGCGTTCGTCTGAGTGCACGAATTTGATGAATGTCTATGCTCGTTGCCACATTAGATAAGATTAAATGGGTTCAATGTGGCAGCTTGTGGGCTTTGCGTGACTTCACTTCAAGCATTATCTTTCATTGCACATAAATAAAAATTATGCGATAGATTGAATGTTGACTTTAATAGTTGTAGGCACTTCAGGAAGTACATTTGAGTGGCTAAGTCAGGGAATAGAGAATTTATGCATTTACGAAGTGCAAATACAATGCTTTGTTTTAGTAGGTATATGTCTAATTACAGAATGGAAAAAGAAACTAATTTTTATTAGTGATTTTAAAAATTTGAATAAAGATTAATTTAAAAAAATTGCTATGTCAAACTTCTTCCTCAAGCTACAGTTAATGTCTATGTAGCTATGTATCGGCAGCAGTTCTACTATCTGTGGAACAATTGCAAGACGCATCGAAAACAGACTATCTGATTCCGAAGATACATCTGAACAATTACTGTAAAATACGAATACCCGACAGAAAGCATTGACAGACCAAAGTCATATCAGATGACAGCGATCACCATATTTCTACTGAAGGCTCAACGATAGACCATGCCACTAGTCGGGAGTGTACCCGGAACAATTATCCTTGAATTGGTGTAGCGTCTTCCAAGCTGATATCTAGGCTATAGACAAAGCAGCAAAAACGATAAGACTATTGGACTTACCTCTACCAGCAAACCTTACCATTTTTGTTGATAGCCAAGTAGCGATCAAGGCTCTGGCCTTAATGCGCATCAATTTACGATGTGTAAAATAACTCCTGCATTCGCTTTCGCACATCTAACAATACATGACCACACTTTGTTGGGACCCCGGCCATTCTGGAGTGGAGGGAAATGAAAGAGCGGATGAATGTGTAAGAAAAGACTCTGAGCTTGACCTTCAGCTAGTGGTAGAAGACAAGAACATTCCACTAAATAAACTATACCCCACGCTTGACTTGAGCGTAATCGCGGAAACCAATAGAAGGTGGTCTCTGATTACTAACTGCAAGGTTTTCAAACCACCCTGGCCAAAACAGAATCTTTTTTTGGACTTAACAAATAAAACACCAGCGTCCTCAGAGTAGTATGGATATACCTCACAATGACTTCTGTAAAAGTTATAGAGATGAAGAAGAAATTGAGTTGAGTTGAGAAATTGAATGTCCTGCACTTCGAACAAGTCACGTCAAATATCTTGGCGATTATTTCTTTGAAGACCTCGGGAATTTGCTAATTGTCTAACTGAATAGACTAGTTACCTTCTTAAAAAGATCTAAGTGGTTTAAGCAATTTAATTAGGGAATGGGAATCAAGCGCAAGTATCACAACGGGGCTTAAGGCCAGCAATTGTCTTGTCCATACAAGCAACCTGGCTAACCTAACCTAACTAATTCTAAAACATGTAGTAGGACACAAAAGAACTCTTAGGTCGAAGTGAACGCCATTGAGCAGACACTAAAATTATTGTTAATATTACCAAGACAAAATCCGTATACAATAAGTAAAGAATAACACGCTGACAATATTTTCGAGCATTACTTTCGTCCTAATTTTTGAAGTGAAAACTTCTTTAGAATCGTTGGGAGTGATTTGAGAAAAAGTGAAACGAAAAAAGCGACACTCTTGGCTACGAATATTACATATAAACGTAGCGACGAACTAAATAACTTTTAGGCCAGCGCCGACAGCATGGCGCGATATCCGAGCGGCTAGCAATGTGAGCTTCCGATCCAAAATTCTTGGTTCGAATCACAAGAAAAACAATTTTTTATACAGTTATTTTATTTTATTTTATTTTATGATATGTTTATGAGGAGCTTTTTTTCATGGCAGAAATACACTCGGTGTTTTGCCATAGCCTGCTGAGGGGTGAGCGCTATTAGAAAAATAGTTTTCTTTAATTTTGGTGTTTTCACCGAGATTCGAACTGACGTTCTCTCTGTGAATTCTGAATAGTAGTCACGCACCAACCCATTCGGCTACGGCGTTTGTTTAATTTTATATTACTGATGCAAAAATGAGGAAAAATATATGAATAAAGTTTGCTTACTGTTTACACATTTTCCAAAGGTGACGGAGAACCAAAAAAAAGTCGATTTTCAAACAAATACGAGTGCATATGTGTAATTGTGTTAGAGTTTCGGTCACGCCCCAGCAAAACCTGCGTGCATATGTGTTTGTAACATTCAAAAAAATGTAATTGTGTTAGAGTTTCGGTCACGCAGGTTTTGCTGGGGACGCTCATAATAGCAACCGCGTGTGTATTTTTATATTCGTAAATATTTTCATTTTTAAATATTTACCGAAATTATGCCGAAAAATAATACAGAAAAGTGTCGTGAGTATCGACAGAAAAAAAAAATCAATAAATAGCATCACGGAATTCATTCACGAAAATTTAATAAAGTATACACCAGAAGTATCGCGGATACTTAGAAAAGATTACAATAAAGTTCCAATGATTTTAAGTGGCGATTTTAACGTAAATTTTGAATTGGACACAGCGGTTCCTTTAATTGACGTTCTCAATACAACATTCAATTTAAAAATGTGTAACAATCGCACTGAATCGACAACACGATCAAAAACAACCATTGACGCGGTATTTCAAAGATATGTTGACAACATCGAAACCAAAGCATTTGCATCATATTTTAGCTATCATAAGCCACTCGTATCATTTGTTGAAATTGAAAACATTGAGGATGAATAATAATAAAATGGAGAAAATAAAATATGAACTTTATAGCAATATTATAATGAACCTATAATTATCCCGCTCCTAATGCTGCTTTCGTCTTATTCTCTCTCAGTTTGTTTTACGGAAGGTTTCACTTCTATCGCGTCTAACCGTTAGACTGGTATTTTTTGATGATTTTATAGTCAATTCTCTCTATCTTAAAAGAACAGATTAAGGGAACCAGTACCACTATTTGATATCACTTCCTATTGGTTTCGTGTGACGTTGGTGCACTTCTTGCATTAAAAAACATCTTTGAGCTAAATTTATGACATTTTAACCTATTTTTATAGCTTTCGTCAGCCGCTCAGATTGAACGGGTAGAGTAGAGGTGGATACCTCCAAAAAAGGGTTTACTTCTGAGTTCTCAGCTTAATGTTAATTTCTTTTATTTTTCTTTCTGATGCTATTAAAATTAGATACCGGAAGTTAGATGCATGCAGTTATTGTGGTTCCCACGTGACCTCCAACGCTGCTACGTGCATGCGCAATACAGCTTCCTCTTTCAAATAAAAGTAAATCAATACCAAGGCAAAACCAAATAAATGCTCAGCAATTGAATGTATCTCACAATTATTGTAAATTGCAGGGTCTTGCAACAAAAGCAAACCAATCAGCAGCTGTTGCACTGCACACATAGCAACAAGCAGCTATAAAAAATGGAGCATAACAATTGAAAGCGATTAACAAAGCACGCTTAAATAGCACACACAGGACCACTGGACGATTTACTTACTTGTAGTACGCCGATTACTATGCAGATCAATACAAGTTTGGTAGATCAGTTTGTGTTGCCGTACAACTTAAATTCTGCTTCCCCTTAATTTTATTCAAGCATCATCGGTTGGCTATCACGTGCTCATGCCCGCACTTACAGCTAGAAACATTTGGTCGGCAATCAGTACAAAATAGCCTTTTGTTGATTGCAAAAGTAATTGCCACGTCGATTGCTCTGCCAATTACCAGCACAATTATCTTGTCTGTTAAGATTTTGCAATTCAGTCTTCTATCGATTTTTTTGTTCGATCGTTTTTATTTTCAAAAATACAAATTGATTATATGGTGGATTATTGGTTGCACCACAAGGTTGCAACACCTTATAATGCGAGCGGTTAAAAAGGGCAGTCAAATAAAAGTGTTGAAGCTTGTTAAGCTTAAGCGCAAAATATCTGTAATTTACTTTATTATTACAAGTCTTGTCTCTCAAACACGAGGGTATTTCAAATAGTCGTATATGGAGAGTTTATAAAACCTGATTAGCAAATCAAAATTGTAAATCAATAAAATTTTTTTTAGAATGGCTACCAGAAGATTGTGGCAAACAATATGAAATCATGGTTCAGTGGGATATACTTATGCAATATGGGACTCATCCAATGTTGATCGCTACAGATTATTTTAGGTTAATAAATTCGGTATGAGTTTTAATTTAAAAAGAGTAGATTTGTGCTCGCCGCAGTATTCTTTCTTGACATTTATTCAAATAAGAACAATACAGCAGCATAGGTGCGTAGTCCTTAACTAGAGTAAGGCTAAAAAGTAAGAGTAGGCTTTATTTTTTAGTGCATCATAGTCAGTTTAGAGCATAGCAGGTAGAGCGGAGTATACGTTTGGGCAAATTTCTAGTAACTTAAAAAAAATCTATTACTCCCGTCTTGACGTTCACCAAGCTCGTTATGTATGTATATTTATATATTTTCCCGTGCTTCTAGAAAGAAAGTACGGCCTTTCGGTTTCTCTCTCGGTAATCCGTAACTTTAAGATGAAGGGGTTAGCCTTCTGCTGCCGAGCCTGGCTCCAGGGCTTCCGATTTTACCACCAATCAGGCGAGGCATAGCAATTTATTTGTTGCTGATAGAAAAGTCATACCGCCTTGAGTCGCTCTATAGAACCTCGTTAGCAAAACCAGGACAAAAAGTCTAGGATTGTGGGTGAAGGATGACGTTTGGAGAGGAGAAACTATGTTATTCGCACCACTTTCCAATTAACCCACCTTATTGCTTCCTTGATATTATTTACTTGTTGCGTTTGGTGACTAACAAATGAGCTGAATTTGCTGAAGGTAGAGCAGCTAGAGATCCCGATACCCCAATCGTCGACTAAGGAACTGTCGTTCCGCTATCCGACCTGGATGAGTTGAGAATAGCGATAACGCGGCTAAAGAACAACAAAGCCGCGGGCGCCGACGGACTGTCGGCTGAGCTTTTCAAACATGGCGGCGAGGTGCATACATCAACTTCTATACAAAATATGGTCCATAATCCATAAGAAGGGTGATCCTGCAATCTGTGCTAATTATCGCGAGTCTTCTAAATATCGCCGATAAGGTTCTAGCAAGCGTATTGAGTGAAAGGCTGAAGCCCACCATCAACCAACTGATTGGACCTTATCTGTGTGGCTTTAGACCTGGAAAGTCCTCAATCGACAAGATATTCACAATAGGCCAAATCTTGGAAAAGACCCATGAAAGGAGAATCGACACACACCATCTTTTCGTCGATTTCAAAGCTGCTTTCGACAGTACGGAAAGGAGTTACTTGTATGCCGCGATGTCTGAATTTGGCATCGCTAGAAAACTAATACGGCTATGCAAGATGACCTTGGTCGACACCAGCAGCGCCATCAGAATTGGGAAAGACCTCTCCGAGCCGTTTGATACCACACGAGGTTTCACACAGGGTGACTCCCTGTCGTATGACTTCTTTAACCTGATGTTGGAGAGCATCGTACGAGCCGCAGAACTTAATCGCTCAGGCACAATATTCTATAAGAGCGTACAATTGTTGGCGTATGCCGATGATATTGACATCATCGGCCTTAACAACCGCGCTGTTAGTTCTGCCTTTTCCAAACTTGATAAAGAGGCAAAGCGAATGGGTCTGGTGGTGAACAAGGGCAAAACGCAGTACCTCCTGTCTTCAAACAAACAGGCAGCGCTAAAGTTACAAATTTCACATCATGATGGAATAAAAATACGTGCTGAAGGGCAACCCGAGTTGTTGCATGCTTTGAAGGTGGAAGTTCTTTCATTGCAAATTCAAAAAGAAGAGTTAAAAATAAATTGATATAATAAGTGATATAAGTCTGAAATATTTCTATTCTGTGACTTGGTCTAGCCTATAG
Organism: Anastrepha obliqua; assembly: GCF_027943255.1. NCBI lineage: Eukaryota > Metazoa > Arthropoda > Insecta > Diptera > Tephritidae > Anastrepha > Anastrepha obliqua. The sequence goes on from NC_072895.1 coordinate 43,937,169, forward strand.
CGGCTGAGCATCCAAAACAAGAAAGTCAACGTAGAGGTAGCTCACGTTAAACTTGGATACGCATAATGTCCCAAGAGAGTCCTAACACCGCCGCCTGAAACAAAATTAGACACATAGCAGCTGACAGAAATCCTTGGAGAACATTTCTTTCCGCCCTATGTTGCGACTAGTAGCGATATAAAATGTTTTTCTCAAATAGTTTTTTATTTTCAATTGAGAATGTCATCTACTGAATAATTTATTAATGCACAATAAAATAACGAAAGAGGTTAATCAAGTCAACCCATTAACTCAAAATTGAAAATTTTGCACATTTATGCTTCTCGCTTAAGTGGGACGGCATGCGAGGCTGATTCCTAATAGTTTCACATGCTGGCCGCAGCTTATAATAGATGATTGCAACGCATTGGTCTCAGAGGTTATTCGTCTAGCGCAGTTTAAAAGCCCAGTACCAGCCATGATTAGCACAGGAAAAAACGACGTTGTTAGTAATTTTGCACTTTGCATTAGGTCAAAATCATAAATACATGCCGCAGATTTGGTGCGAAAATGTATTTAATTCTAGCCGTATGGGAATTCAATATTAAGCAATGGGTTGATATTTCGTTAGGTTCTCCAATATCCCTCCGTCAAATCAGGTCATGCAACGAGTTGAAACTATTACATATTCCTATGTTCGCAGTTTAGTATTGTTGTAATAAAAAATGTGAAATTGCAGTCATCACTTCTTTCAGAAAGAATTGTAATGTTTTATTTCTTTACCTTTGACACCTTAGTGCCACATATACACACAAACTTACGAGTAAGATAACTCGCCTGCATGACATAGAATTCTTAGTAATTTGGGATGGCGAACAGAAATACCATAGATAGAAATCTCAATTCTAGGCTGCAGCAATTACAAGCTGACAATAGGGCCTGCGAATACGTACGCACATGCATATGTGCACGTATAGGATGCACGCGTACGTGGGCAGCATTGTGACAATGACAACAAGCCAAATCATAAAGAGAAAAATCAAATGAATGAATGCAATGAAAACTCTTAGCTAAACAGGGATTGCGGATGAGTGAATGGAGTGCTTTGGAGAATGAATGCCTCGGAAAAGATTTATTTCAATGCATTTTCATGCACTTTTGAAATAAAGACGAGCGCTCATACACAGATGCATACGAAGATACTGTTGAATTATATTCATATTCAGAGAAACGTGCGGTTAACAATATTTTGTTTTTGTTTCTGTTGGTTTTTTCGTTTATTTTTACATCACTTGACGATTTGTGTGAACAGTTCAGTTGCACTGAAAGTCACTCAAAGTGCAATGATACATTTTGTGTGTGTGTGCGATTGCCTACAAAGTTGTTCTGGTTCAAATTACTATCCCCTGTAAATCTGTAGACAAAAGGTGCAACCGAAGACATGAAAGTTCAACGGCCCGGAACAGCTTAACATGTGCTTAGCTTGTAATTTTAATTGTAATTGAAGTGTGTTGTTACTTTGGTATATGCAACATGAGTGAAATGTAGAGCAAGTCCATAATGTGGGATATTATATCAGTACTGTTGACAAAAGGGACTATTTGATTTTTTTGTTTTCTTTTTTTTTTTTTTGTCGTATTGCTGCAATATTTCGTTTGAAAGATATATTCCACGATATTTGTTAGTTGAGTTATCAAAAGTCCATTCATATATACACTAAGCGAAATCGCTATATGGGACACTGAATAAACAATTTTTGTTTTGTAATAAAATAATCAGAGGTTAAGTCTTTGTACCTTTCAGCATAAGGCAAGAAAACAAAAGTAGGAATAAAGCATGCTAACGGTTTTGTTTCGGCCTTTGATTGTAATACAGTGCACTCGCGGTAACTCGAATAGCCGCTAAGTCGAACGACGTGCTAACTCGAACACATTTTTTTCCCTATTGATTAGTTTGTAACTCGAACAATATTAAAGCGCTATAACTCGAACAAAAAAACAAATTTATTTGTACACACATTCTTTTCAAACATGTACATTTTGTACATACATACATATGTAATAGTATATGTATATAAATTATATGTATACTAGTGTATTGTCCATATGAATATTTCGACGTTAATATCCCGTTAGTTTTCTGGGAACAACATCTTGCATTGACCAAATTGCTTTAAATTTGTCATTTGTAGTGTATCAGTGCATGTGAGTAATGGATCGTAAAAGGTTGAAGTGTTTAACATTAAAAGAGAGGGCTGAAGTCCTTAACAAAATTAAACGTGGATGTAGTGTTACTTCTCTAGCGAAGGAATATGGGGTAGCCAAGTCCACCATAAGTCTTATAAAAAAGAAAGACAAGGCAATTTTAAAAGCAGTAAACAACACGTTTTTGGGTCCTGGGAAGAGGAGAACTTTAAAAGCTTCTGAGTTTCCTAAAATGAAAGCCGCTTTATACAAATGGTTTCTGTCCCAAAGAAAAAAGAATTACCCAATAAGTGGACTCATCTTGAAAGAACATAACATGAAAAACATAATTTACAGGTCGAATTTACGCTTTATGATGTTAACAAATGGAATGATGGTGCCGAATTTACCGACACAGAAGTAATAATTGAAACTAGTGATTCTGAGTCTGAGTTTAACAACACAACTGAGACATGTGAGCGGATATCATCTGAGGGGGCAGTTAGCTCTATCAATAAGGTAATTCAGTGGGCCACAACTGAACAAGTAAGCCCCGCAAAGGTTAACACTCTTCAACATTGCTGCAGGCAAGAAAAGACAAACACACATTACAACTTTCTTTTCGGCCTAACTTTTCTGTTAAAGCTGACTTTTTTTGTGTAACTGACACAAAGACTGCCAAATATTTGATGAAAAATATTGAAACGAATTAATTATTTTAAACATATTCATGTTCATATCCATATGTAAATAAATAAATAAATTTAATTGAAAAAAATCGATATCGATGACTGTTTTTTTAACATAGCACACTCAATTGATAAGTCGAACAAATTCGATAAATCGAACAGCGCCTGTTTTAATTAGTTCGAGTTATCGCGAGTGCACTGTAATTAAATAATTTTTAAAGGTATAAAGTGAAATAAGTAAATGGTACAAAACTAATATTGAATCTGAAAAAATATTTAATCTTATGAAAACATTATAAAATCATATATATTATAGCTTATGGGTCCCTCGTTATTTATTGTAACTGATATCTGTCGTCGTGGCATCGAATTTACGAGTGATTGAAGGACACTTAAGTCGATGTTTGCCCATTCTTCTTTAATGGCTTATTTAAGGTGCGTTCACTTTTACAAACTTGCTTGCTAAGAGTTTCCCGATAAGATTTAGGCCTAAACTAACTGCGGACCACCTCAGTACAGGGATATGTTTCAACGCGCAAAACTGCTTTGTACGCTTAGCTCTGTGGATTGGAGTATTGTCCTGTTGATACGTTCAAGACTCACCGTGAAATTCTTCGGCAAAACTTTATAAAATATTTTCCAAGACCTCTACTTCATTTTCTGCTTTCATCTAATGCGAAATTGAAAAAAAAATATTGGGTTTTGCCGCAGTAGCCAAAACACACCAGATCATAAGAGAGGCACCGTTGAAGTCGTGGAAGTGACGCGTTTGTCGTAGCTTTGTGAAAATTAAAAAAAATGCAACAAATTTCCATAAAGATTGCAAAATTTTTAGTCATATTTAAAAAAAAATCGAGTATGCATTTTTTAGTCTGTTGAAATTTGTTATAATAAAATACAGGTTTTAAGTGGCTAAAATAGGCGTTAATTTTTGAATATTTTTTTTTAATGAAAACTTTTATCGCACAATGCGTATTCATCAAATCTGCTCTTAATTGACCTCTACTTGCTGCGTTGAATGCAAAACATGGTGCATTTTAAATCAAGCGTTCAAAAATTAGGTTGATTCTTCATTTGATCTCTCTTTTGCAAGCCATCAAAAATTACCAGCGATAACGGAAAAAGTTAATATATATGGAAAAAATTTGAATAAAATAATACTCGTAATTTATGTTGCCATTAAAGTATTTAATTTTCAAGCTATAAATCTAATATTCAACTAATTTCCATTTGTTGTCTTTTGTAAAGGCAACTTTAACATATTGTCGAAGTTTACTTGTTAACTTTTATCTACCTTTTCCTTAGGTAATTGTCCTCATTGCAAAATCTTCGCTTACGTTAACATTTTGTTTCAAAATTTAAGGGGTTAGGGGTAGTCAGAGGCCCGAAAAAATGATGATTTTCACGAATTTTTTTGCTACTTAATTAATTTATTTAACAAAAATAAAAACATAGCATAAAAACATCATGTTTTAACTTGACTTCACCAAAATTTCAAAAAAAAAAATTAATAATTGCAAAAGTTATCGCTGTTTGTGTGAAGCCCGTTTCTCCAGAAGTCCCTTGCGGTGAACATCACAAGTCCTTGCAGATTCATCTAAAACCAATCGGACAAGAAAAATTAGTTTTATTAATAGATAATCTTGTGCCTGATCGAAGCCTTTTTTTTTTTTTTCAAAATGAACAAAATGGCGGCCTCAGAAAATTTTTTCCAGATTTTAGAGCAAAAAACCAACAGTTAATTGTTAAAAAAAAATCGAAATTTTTGAAAAAAAAAATCCTTCGATCAGGCACAAGTTTTTTATGTTTTTCAAAAGCTGTATAAATTTTATTGAAATCTACGTAGCGGTTTTTAAGTTACGGTGTTCACCAGTTTGAAAAACATAGTTTTGAGAAAAACGCATTTAAAGTTTTGCTATCGGCTCCGGAACGGCCGAGCGCCCTTTGTTAATTGTTGAATAACTTGAAAAGTATTTGTCGGATTCACTTCAAATTTTTACACAATATTTTTAAAACATTATACTTTAAGAAAATGCAAAAAACAAAAAATCAATTTTTTGAAAATTCTGACTACCCCTAACCCCTTAAAGGTTTTCAGCTGCCTTTCCTAAACTAAGCCCTGTGTATACATAAATTATTAAAACACACTTTTAGTTATGCTAAAAGTCATTTTAAGATTTTCATACTTTTAAAACTATGATGTCGTTCGTATCATAAATCATTTGCCATTGTGAAAGCTTGAGCTACCATATATCACCCAGGAAATTAAATGCAATGCGAGTAACGAAAAACAAAGAGAAACCAACAAAAACGATGTGACATAACGACAATTTTTTCATCTGAGTAAAAATTTGAGCTGTCATTAAAATGCAGTAAACCATTGATAAATGATCTTAGATGGACGATAGCAACCCAAATCTTAATAATTACTTTTTATTGCTGTATTTTGTTTAAAAAAAACAGTATTAACATTAACTGAAAATGAAAGTTTTTGCTGAACACAAAATAGTTAAATGCAATCACGCGGAAGGTTTGTTTTTAAGCAAATCGATTCTGCCAAATGCGATTTATTGGTTATGAAATATATCTGTTGACAAAAAATATAATTTGTGGGCAGGAGTAATTAACTTTGTGCTTAAACGTTTGTTGTTAGTAGTAAGGATACCGTCAAATGCCTGCAAGAGTAAGCTGCATTGCATTTTCAGAGATAAGTTTAATTAAAAGAGAATGGTGTAATTTGGGAAAACGTTAATAGTAAAAAAAAACTATTGCTTTGTCAAAGTCTCTGCAAATGTAGTACTGAAATTACACGAAAAGCATAAAAAGGTTCTAGAAAATAAATGCAATTGCTTCAAATTATATTAGGTAACAAAACTGTTTACATTAATAAACCAACTCGGCCGCCGTAGCCGAATGGGTTGGTGCATGATTACCATTCGGAATTCACAGAGAGAACGTTGGTTCAAATCTCGGTGAAACATCAAAATTAAATAAATAGCGGTCGCCCCTCGGCAGGCAATGTCAAACCTCCGAGTGTATTTCTGCCATGAAAAAGCTCCTCATAAAAATATCTGCCGTTCGGAGTCGGCTTGAAACTGTAGGTCCCTCTATTTGTGGAACAACGTCAAGACGCACACCACAAATAGGAGGAGGAGCTCAGCCAAACACCCAGAAAGGGTGTACGTGCCAATTATATATATATATAAATTACAAAATACATTTGTAAAAAAATACGAGTAAGCAAAGTAACAAATACTGATACTCGCACAATCAAGACTGTCAGTGGCGCCAAAGGCGTTACCCAAAAAACCCATGTGGATGACTCGAAGTGAAGTATTTTGTCAAACCGACCGAATTTTGACCAGTTTTGGCTATTTTCCTTTTTTTTGTTTTTGAATACTCAATATTCTTTCTTGAGTGTGGTAAACTATACTTATTGTCTACCAAAAATTATATAATTGAAATTTTATACAAAATTTAGAAATATTCCACAAGCGGTTTTTATTTAGAATTTCCGGAAACAGTTTTGCTATGCAGTAGAAAATGTACAAGACCGCCGGCAAAAAAAAAATTGTCAAAAGTCAATTCGATTTTTTAGCTTCATTTAACTTGCACTTTATTATATAAAAATTCAATGTACTATGAAACTGCATACTCAAATTTTTTCTAAAAATTCTGATTGAAAAGTGAGAACTTTTAGTGGATATTTTTTCATTTTTTTTTTTACCTGCACAAAGTTTCAAACTTGTATTTATGTAGTTTTTGTAGGAGAATTAATTATGTTCTCATAAAAAAATTTCTAAAATTGAATGAGAAACGAAAAAGTTGTCAATAAATTGTTCTGACATGATATTGCAGATTGAAGTATCATCCTTTTAACTTGGGAAAATACTACAGTGAAACTTGTAGGTTCTATAGGGAGAAAGATGAATCTGCCAAAAATGCGCTGACATCGTACCCTGATACATAAGCGGCACATATGTACACCTTTGAGAAAACATTTTACGACAGCAGAACATCAAAGTCAAATTTATTGCGGAAATCGGGTGCAGAGAAATACTCTGCAGTAATGAAGGGGACACAAAACGTCTTTTAAGTCGCAATACTAAATCTCCTCGTAATAATAATAAGGAACAAATAAATTGTCAAAACTAGTCAATAAGTCCCTGTTCAAGTAAGTACTTATATAATTAAACAATAAACTATCTCTTACTACATACCTTCATTGGCAATACAATGGCATTCTTATGCGCTGCATGCTTAAATTGATTACTAAAGTACACCATTTTCATAGAAAACCGTTTGAACTCTCATACACACAAATGTCTTGACGAAACTAAAAGGAAATGTAGCTTGAAGATCGCGAACTTACGATGGCGGTTCAATAAGTACCCGTGTTTGACAGCCGGCGTTTCTGAGGGAAGTTCGTATTAGCATCGTGTGCTGCCATCTATCAAACGACGCCAAAACAAATTTCAGACTGATAGATTGGTTAGTTTGGATTTGGCAGCTAAGACGTCGAGTAAGACGTGTTTCGAGATTTTCGCTAAGATGAAAAAGGGCAGTATCGTTCGGTAATTCGCGTTTTTGTTTTTACCAGGAGATAAAATCAAAGTTGGATGCTATCTACATATATGGACGCTTCGCCATCTATGACCACAGTTAGATATTGGTTCAACGAGTTTAAATGTGGGCGAACATCCGTTTTTGAGGAGAAGCGACCATCCTGGCCCGGCAGACGTGGTTACTGAGGAAATCATTCAAAAAGTCCACGACATAATTATCCCTAATCGACGAACGAAAATTTTTTCATGATAAGTTGGCGATGAAAAAATTGTCGGCCCGATGTGTGCGATTGCTCACAAGCAACAACCAGCGGATGCGGCTGTTAACGCCGAGTTGTCATCGTTGACGAAACCTGAATTCATCATTGCACACCAGAAACTAAGCAACAATCAAAGCAATGGATTTCTCCTGGTGAATTTGTTTCAAACAAGGCGAAGACAGCCCCAACAGCCAGAAATGTCATGACGACAATTTTTTGGGATGTGAACGGCGTCACCCTCATGGATTTTTTAGAAAAACGAGGAACGATCACTGAACAATACTACAGCGAGTTATTAGACCGCTTTCACACAAAATTGAAGGAGACACGGCCGCATTTGGCGAAAAAGAAGGTGCTGTTTCACCGCCAGCCTACATGAATTGCTTTATGAATTGCTGCCGCAAACTCCGTACTCATCCGATCTGGCTCCCTGTGACTTTTTCTTATTCCCCAACACGAAGAAATGGCTCGCAGGAAAAAATTTAGCTCAAGCGAGGAAATCATCGCCGAGACAGAGGCATATTTTGGAGAGTTCGACAAATCCTATTTTTTGGAGGGGTTAAAATGATGGCCAGAGCGTTGGGAAAAGTGTCTCTTTCTGAAAGGGAACTTACTATGTTGAAAAATAAAAAAAAAGGTTTTGCTTTTAAATGATGTCTTCATTTCTAACACGGGTACTTTTTAAACCCCCCTCGTAAAAAAATGGGGGAGAGGCAGGGGAGGGAGGGGCAATTAACTGCTCAATGGATTTTTCTGTACCCATAATATCTTATTTATTTCATTGTCCGTACTTAGAGGGATTTAGGAGGGAAGATATTTTGAACCGCATAATATATATAACTCTTTGGGTGTTTACAGTGGCTCTAAAATTTAGGTTTTGACAGCCTTTTTATAAAATGTCATCTATCCATTTTCTGTATAAGTTACTGAAAAGTGCTCACAACTAATTGCTTATGAAAGCCTTGGATGACTAATAGCAAGGTACCACACAATTTTTTACAATTCGTCACTTTTTCATATTCAATAGCAACGCTTCCATACGGAGCATAAAGGTTTGCTGTGATTTTGAAAATACAATTTTTAAATATGCAGTAGAGTTATTAACCTAAATTATACGGGCATAAAACTGAGCTAGATATAAATTATCGATTTTAACACCAGTTTGTAACTAACGAAAAAGAAAGGCTGCTGTTGCACGATTGACACTTTCTACATCAGAACGAGTATAAACCCGAACTATTCATTGAAATTCACTGAAAGCGCATCACTTTGGTGTAAGTACATAGATTTCTATGCTCCATGTGTATGTATGTATGTATAAACGTGCATATGTCTTCCTCACACAAAATAAACCAAATTTAATGAATGTCCAACAAAACCTCAGGAGTACCAGTTAGTTAGTTGCGGTCTTGCGACTTGTGAACAACTCCTAACGGTTTTCTTAAGTGCATTTTACTACAGAACCAGATCTAGAAAGACAGCGAATACGAGTATTTGCAAGTTTGCCGTTTGCTGCTTTCTTGATTGCATGCGGCTAATGCGAAATATTACAATTTCACATACATGCCAACATATGCATCTAAGATGTTGGGCAATAAATTTTCACCATCAAAAGAGAAGGCCAAGATATACTTACATATGCACTCGTATGTATGCAAAAGTGGAGAAACCAGGTTGGCATTACTAATGAAATGAGTTGTGGCATTAGAAAGACTACGTATTTAGATTGGAGAGATTTCTTCGCCGCCTATGTGAACAGAAAGCAGACAAAAATCAAATATTTTCTATCGAATGTATATTTGTTTTTGCAACAAATCTCCTTTAAATATTTTTATTATTAACATATGTAGTTAGCCGCATCCATACAATTCGTATGCCAATGGCAGCTTTCAAAGAAAATTAATTAACTTGAATGAATTATTTGATATTTCTGCAGAACTTAGTTGAAGTCAAAACTTGAATATGAAATTGTGCACGCGCGCTAATATTTAATCCCATTTTTCCTTGATACAAAAATGTGTTGGAAGGTCGTGAAGAAATGTACGCACTTTTATTCCTAGTACTGCATCGCTTATGGTGGTCCAAGATGCATCCTGCTGATATTGTTATTAGGAAACTAAGCACCAGACTTTGAATGCCGATATTGAGTTCTGGGTGTGTCGGTGTGTCAGGAGTTCAAGGAAGTTGCCTTACCGTTGTGAAAAGCTTCTTAAGAGAAAACGAAGCCACATTTCTCCAAGTAAATACCATTCAACATTCAATATATTTTATCACTAATAATACGGTTGCTGTTAATGACTCGGTTATTCGCTTTAAAGGACAAATCAAGCAAATATTCAAGAGAGGAAAGATTTTTTTTCCGTATGCGGATAGCCTTTCTTATTACTTCTTATTCGTATGTATGTGGGTGACCGCTAGGGTTATATTTATTTCTTTGCCGGATATGAGTCTGATACTTCTCATGGTGTCGAAGTAAAGGGGCTGAATAAGCTAGTGTTTGACATGTCGGAAACTACTTTAGAGGGAATAAACAATTGAAAGAGTTTTCATGGAAGATAATTCGACTATGATTTGTATTCCCTACGCATTTAACGAAACGCTCCAGTCCTGAGTGTACTCGATGCGGTGTAGGCACATATTGACAGAGCAAGAAAAAGTAAGCATCTAAGTTAGAAAGACAAGTTGACAAGGGCTTGGATTCATTTAGTGTTTCTAAATTGCGTCAGCTAACAAAGAAAATAAGAAAGTAAGTGGTACGCTTTGTTAAACTCGATCAAACTCGAATAGGAGTTGCGAATTTGAAGTCTCTTTCCGAACGTGAAACTCCAGAAAAAAACCGAAAAGGACAAGGGATGTAATAACGCTTTTAAATATATTTTAAAATAGTATACTGATGACTTCAGGACCGACTATGGCGTCAAAGAATATGTCTATGGAATACTGCCTAGAAAAGAAGCGAAAGCGCGGGAATTTATCGAACCTGAACATAAGGTGAAGCTATTATATTTGATTGAATCAGGAAACAAGCAAACAAAAGGCTTTATTCTTTACTGAGTTTAAGGAAGTGGGCTAACGAGTTGTCTTCACATACTAGATGGCAACTTCTATACATTGCGTTAAACAACTATAGCACTAGAACTTATTGACAAGTTTTGACTATTTATTTATTTAATTTTTAATTAAATTTTTTTTAATAAATCAATAGTTCCAAGCTTGCTATTTAAAAAAAATTTAATAAATTTTCATAAAATTTCACAATTTTTTAACAGAATTTTCAGAGCAATTCCAGCAATTCGGAAGTAAAAGTTTAAAGAAGCTTAAAATCCACGCTGGTTTTTGACAATTTTTTGTTCACTGACGGTGTTAAGTGTTATCTTTCGTTATATGGAGAAATGCACAAGACCGCCAGCAAAAACAGCAGTGCTATTTTTTAGTCACTTAAAATCAATTTGTGGTATGTGTTGTTGTTTCACAATTGGGGGGATGTACAGTTTTATGCCACCTCTAAGCAGGAAGAGGTTTTTTATGAAAAGCTTTTCAACGTAGAAATGTTTTCGGAGGTTTGTCATTATCTGCCCTGGGGCGACCACCATTAGAAAAACGTTTTTTTTTTCTAACATTTGGTGTTTCATGCTCACTTCGGATTTCAAGCACGGGTCCTACCGATCGGTAGTCACGCACAAACCCATTCGGCTACGGCGTACATTTAAATCGTAACTGAATATCTTAGGCGTTATTCCTTCTACAATAATGAACAGACTTAATTGACCAACCACTGCTGTGGAATAATTTCAGTATTTTCCAATTGGTGATCTGGTTGGAGTAACTAGTGGTGGAAGTACTATGGATCAGATTTATAGGACTAAAGTTTTGAACTCCAACTTTCGATGCTTTCCGCTAATAAAAAAACATATACGGTTGAAAATTTGTCAAAAGTTATTTAAAAGTACTAAGATATCGCGACTTCAATTTGCAACTAAAAGACGCTTCATAAAATACTTGTGTGGACAGTTCTGCGGAAAGGCATGGAAATACGGATAAAAATAACGTGAAACATGAACAGACTGCAAGCATTTGAAATGTGGGTTCTCCGGAGAGAACTTCAAATAACCTGAACCGATCACGTTTCTAATGAAGAAGTTCTACGAAGAGTTCACGATGATAGATAATTACTCAGGTGTATCAAATATATCTGTGTCATATATCTGGTGCATATCTCAAAAAAGAAAAATTAGTAATATAGTATTTTTAAATTGCATAATCGCTTGAATACGAATAACAAATAAAGAAGAGGAATCACACAGTTCAAATAATAGCACAAAATATTATTCGGGATTGAAAATTGGAATTTCCGAGTTTAATGTTTGAAGTGGGGACGTTGAGTGCAAAAGGCAGAATTTATATCTTTTATGTCACAATTCATTAAGTTCATAACTTACAAACTAATAATAGGTTCACATATATATGTAAGTAGATTATCTACTTTTTCGGGCTTAACTCCCAAGCCGGAAACATTAAAATATTCCAACAAGCCAATTGCTATGAAGAAAAACTTCTCAAAACAGTCTTGACAGCTGATTGTTAATTTTACAGCTTATCTGTCATATGTGACCTGGCAGATTGTTTTTATTTTCTTTTAAAGATAGGCTACACTTATTGGAAACGCCTTCTTTCCCTTAAAATATTAGCCCTCTCTAGCGGCAGAAAAAAATAAGTTTAGTAACTTTTTTGAACGATAATTAAAATTCTAAAAAAGCCCTGCGTTATATAGTAAGTTCAAGTTAAATCTGTGTAATTTTGCGTTCCTACGACAGCTCTACATTACTGGAACAATCGGGATTTATATCCAGCCGCGGACTGTCACTCCAGCAGCATTCCCCAAATATGTATGGGGAATCTTTATGCTACTGAAACAACAAAGGCTGTGTAATTTTTTTTTTTTCAGAAAGCGGATCAACTGTAGCTGCAATTTTCTTTCATAGAAGTATGCTGGGTTTTCTTATACACGTTTTCACAGATAGTATTACAATTTTGAAAAATAGTTTCTGAAAATCCTTTATAAAAATAAACTTTAAAATATATCAAAAAATGTGTGCGTACTTTTATGCCAAATGTAAAAGAATTATTTACAGTTGAAATGTCAAGTCATTTGGTGCCAGTAGTTTTTTGAAAATCAATCTCGGTTTGAAAATTTCTTCAAAACTGCAACAAAGTGCGTCCTTTACGTAACCGGCAGAACTTAAATGACTAGAAATGTTTATAAACCGAACAGAGGTTTCTCGATTTTGGGCAACGTACCTCGAAATTTTCAGGAAAGCAGACACTTCTGGCATATAAGTCCCCCACTTTTTTTTAATAAAATTAAAAAACACTAAATATTTAAAGGAATGAGCTCGCAAAATATAAACTGGGAGGCAGTTATAACTGCTAAAACTTTGTTACAAAAATGACTTCAACAATCCATCTGAAATCAGGTTGAGCTTCGAACGAGTTTTTGCCAACATTGTTCCAAATGATACTCCGAGCATTTCGCTTCTCCATTCTGAGCCTAAATGGCTTGTTGTTGATAAATTTGAACGATGTACATACATACACACCTTAATATCAGATGAATAATTACGATGATGTCGCCTGGTTGCTGTTACTCTTGTTGTTGTATGTTGCAACAGTTGATGAAAAACATTACAAAGACGAACTACGGTAAGCAAATCATAACAGCACCAGTTTGGCAAGATTTTCTTCATGCCAAAAGTGTGCTTGTATGTAGATGGGTATGTGCACATTAAGTGTTGCAAGGAGCTGTGAGCAACAACTGCACAACCGCGAAATATTCCTTTTGGCAGCATTAATGCAAATAGACAAACAACTCACATGCGCAGTCATAGATTTTCACCGTTGCATGTCTTTTCTAGTTAATAAAAAAAATAATGAAAAACCTGCAACATTTTCTAATCACTGCATTTTTGTGCGACGTCTGTCTGTTTTTTATGTATTTATTTATTTTTTTTTCTCATTTTCACAAATGCCCCATCTAATTTTAGTACTTTTGATGGCTTCATTTGCCACGCCGTGTTGCGTGCACTTTTGTGGCACTGTCAACACAGCTGCGTAGCTGCAATAACAGCATTTCACCTTTGTTGTGCATTTAGCATTATTTTGACAGTTGACCATTAGGCCGAGCGGTATTTAGCAGCGTTAATGAGTGCTTTCAGCAGATGAGCTAAGCCATTGCAGCAGCTCGGCGGCGAAAAGAACAAAACACAACTTGCCACTTGGCCCAATGCTTGCTGGCCGGTTTTTTGTTGCATGCTGAACCTCGCAGCTGCATGTTAATTAATGCAACAGTTAGATCTTAAATGGTGGTGGTGCTTTAAAAGTATATAAAATACTAAAACTTGGAGTAATTTGCCACTTAAGAGGTGCAGCTTAACTTGAACTGATTCGAATGCACTGAGATTAGAGTAAATGAGTTTTAATGCATTTACAGGTATGTATGTGTATGTGCACTCGAGTGAATGTACAAGGTAATACTGTCAAGTTTTTTTAATAGGGTTCGATAAGGTTGAGTTGGATGCTACCATATTCACTTGTAGAGAATTCATTGTGATATCACATTCATCATCGAAACGACTTTTTTTTAATATGTTGTTCATAGCATCATTAGCTATCGCTCGCACTAGAATCATATTATTATTTCAATTATTTCGTACCTTTTGATTAAAAAACTAAAAAAAAAAACGCATTTTTAGAGAGTAAAACCAAAACCGCGCCATTTTGTCTATTTTTTTTTATTCTGGTACGGGGTATAGCTACAGTCATACTCATTAATAGTTTTTTTTGGATTTTGTGTTTCAGAAAAAAAGAAGAGCCAAAATGGACAACTCCGTCCAGGTCCAGTTTTTCTGGAAGATCAACTTCAGCATAATTTTTCAAATTATTACAATTAAAAAAACATTTTTGTTTTCATTTTTGTATGTAAAAGAAGTTAAATAAAAAGCCTAATAAATTTAAATATCGTTTTCTATTTTTTTATTGTAAAAAAAGCACTCAAAATACCCTATATTTTCGAGCTCTAGACCACCGGTACCCCTTAAGCTCTGCCTCTGTACCTTAAAACTCTTCTAATGCGCTCTACTTACTTATGAGCCCTGTACAAAAACATTATACATTATACATTATACTTCATAGTGCAAGGCATTTACTCAGTTTCTAGCACTTCTTCGCAAAAGTTACTCGGATTGACATCTGGCCGTTTGATGTTTCTCCAGATAAGTATATGGTCTGTAAGTAGCCACATGGCTATGAATGTTTCTATTCTATTGAAAGGGAAGAGCTCTTGCGATTTTTTTAATTTTCTACTCTGACCAAATCAGAGTACTGCGGTCCCTTTGCTTGATATATTACAGAGCGTACTACTCTGCCAACATACGAGCCTTAAAGGCAGTTTTCAGGTATCAAAGCAAAAAAAAAAACAAAACAATAATAATAAATTGCCAGTCCGGGGGCTGTCAACTGCTACCTTTGGTATTATAAATTGCCGCTAATTCGGTCTGAACTACGCTACGGTGGTCTGGAAGTCAAAATCGCGTTGACATCTCTACTTGTTTAGCAAAGATGCCTCCCAGCAAAGATACCTCCCATCAGTGCAAAACTAAAAGGAATATCGAGTCTCTAAATCCGTTCCATGATTCTATACCCCAAATTATTAGGCCGTATCTGTTATTGATGATGGGTTTATAGGGACGCATTGATCCGCTGGACTCGATAAATATTTATTATAAAGACTGGTAGAGTGACTGCTTCAATCTCCAGCTCTTTCCTTTTTATAGACTAATATAGTACTGTTTTTCCATAGGGTGGAAAATAGAAATAGAAAATAAGATTTCATTTACATATGTGATTTTTTCGGCTGGCTTTGCACTAGCGCGCGCACCCATCAACTAAAGTTTCTACAACCACGTTGCCGGTTTCTGGTTTTCATATATGGATTGGATTATTTTAACCATTTCTTAATTTCTCAAATAATAAACGGCACTTCACAAAAGAAGTCTACGACGATTGCCAGCACGAATAGCCAATTTAAACTGAACTTATCGAGCAAAAACACCCAGCTTCGTGGCTTGGTTTTCCATCTTTTTTGAATCAAAGATTGCCCCAGCACATTTTTTTCAATTTCACTTCATAAAAAGTCGATTCTCTTGGGGGATTCTGTGGTGACGAACGTTGAATAGAGTAGGATTAACAGCAGTATTTTCAAATAGATGGACCACTGCTGAACAGCTTATACCAGGCTATCACTCTTAGCGGATGCATTGGCTTCTCATCAGTCAAGTTTGGGTTTTCCCTACACCAGATATAACGATTTTTGTTTGCTTACATAGCCACTTAGATGAATTTTTATTTACTCCAAATTCAAAATCTAGTCAAATTCGACGTTAAATTCGAGGTACTCTAAGGCCCCAGGCAGCAATAACCATCCATTCATTGCCGTCAATTGGATCATATAAGTGAATATTGCGATACCTCTAAGCGAAATCTTTATCAAACTGGTACTCGAACTGTTGTGTTCTTGAATTCGTCTTGAGGAATTCTTTTACACACAGTCCTATGACATCAAAATAACGAATTTGTGATTGAAAATTCTCTAAAAAATGGGTTTAGGAGAAAGGGAAGGTTATGAGAAGTACTTATCGTATTATAGTATGTAACGAGCGGTTTTTTTTATATGCCTAGCTTTTGCAAAAATTTGCTAAATATTTGCAAATAGCTACGATGGGTCTACTAAAGATTTATCAATCACTGCACGCGTCAATTTATGGCTCCAGCTTTTGAATTCATTCTCCCACCCTCCTGACCTAAGCAAACTTAATGCGTGTGAAAGTAAAATAATCTTTTCATCGACAGCACCTGGAATCTCTACGGTGTACACCGTACAGAGAAAGTCGAAGACAGTACAAGAAGTCAAGGCCGCCAAGAAAGAGAGCTGGAAGGAGTTTTTTTCGACTATTGAATCTACCAGGTATTCTGCTAGGTTTAGCCGTATATTTTCCAAATATCATTCACTGGCTTCCTGGGTCAAAAAACCAGATAGTAATTGGATTGTTACGACAAAAGAATCATTAAAACTTCTATTAAATACTCATTTACCGGAATGCAGCACCCACAAAAGTGGGAGAGAAAGTATTAGGCGGAACCAATATGATACGCTGCATCTTGTAGAAGCAATAATTATGAAGGAGAAAGTGGCATGGAAAATCAAATCTTTTTCACGTTTTAAATCTCCAGGTTTTGATAGGCCTATTGAAAAAATGTTACAGGAAACCTTGGACTGTATCTTACCCAGTGGCAGTTTTCAAAGCAAGTTTAAACTTAGGCCGTATTTCAGATAGTTGGAAACTAGTCAAGGTCGTCTTCGTACCAAAAGTAGGTAGGAAGGGTCATGAATCACCACTTTAGCCAGCCAAACAACACCGTACGATGACAGAATGACTTTTTACAAGAACTTAAGGCTGCAAAAGTTAGGGCGCTAAATAGGTTTAAGTGCCAAAGGAAACTTTGAAGGAGACTTGTACCACTCGAACCACCCTTTGTGTATGACTAATGTTCTTTAGATTGGCTTCTTAACTGCCGCTTAAACATTTCAGTCATTTTAATTGAGTATGGAATGAGAAGCCACTGTTCTCTTGCTAGTCGAAGCGTAGACGGAGATGCGGTTGAGCGAGCAAGTGGCCACACCGATATACTAATTTATATCTGTATATTTATTCAGCACAAAGAAATACAACAGTTGTTCATAATCAAATGTATGCCTGTGTTAGTGGTAAAATCAACATTTATATGTACTATATTTTATGCATTTTTTCAACTGCATATTTACATTGTTCATAGCACATAGGAGCACGTATGTATGTAGTATATATGTATGTATGCCAAGACAGCTTAAAATGAGGAATCAAAAACAGAAATGTGCTACATATCCGGTTTTGTATTTAAGTGATGGATAGACTTTACTTGAATGCCGCAAGTGAGTTGCATGCAACAAGTTAACCGAAAGAATAAATACATATTTGTATACAAACTTTGTGCCTTAAATTAGTAATGCTCTTTGAATATTTTTGTTTTACCTCGGGGAAAGAATAGTAATAAAAATAATGAATACTCTTACATTAATACAAAGGGGTATACAAAAATAGACATGCATTCGAATATAACGGGGGGCTCAAAATTAACCATTAAACTTTTTACTAAAAAAGACAAATTATTTTGAATGACGGAAATCTTTATTTTGACCCTTACGTGCTCCATTACTTGTCTGTTTGTATGCTGCAGCTGTCTAGCTCACAAGTGTCAAATATGATTGCCGTAGGACGATATTTGCAAATATTATAAATCTTTCCATAATTGATTAATTTTGCGCCACCTGTTATATAACAAATATATACAATTGCGAGCATGAAAACAGCAGTATAAAAAAAAAAAAAAAAATTTATAAAAAAAATTTTATTTATGATGTGCTTAGAAAGTTTTTACTATTATTTTGAAATATTATTTTATACTTTTACGAAACACATATTTAAATCAATTCTATAATGCAAAATAAAACTTTTTATAACAAAAGGTAGAAATTCAGGGTTAATATTAATATAGGAGTAGGGCATCCTGAGCAAGTTTATAAATAAATTAAAGAAAATCTGTCAATGACAAAGTTTGCAGATACAGAGTTGTATTTGATATTAGTTGAATTTCCCAAAATTTGGTGTTATAACAAATAGAAAATATTTCCATTAATTACGGAATATGATTTCACTTATAGGACTCTTTCAGCTGGCCTTGCACCACCGCACCCCTCAACTACGGTTAGTCAACTAAAATCCCCTTTTTTGATCAGCTAAGCCTCAAAGGTTGTCCATTTTTTATTGAATCAAAGATTGCCCCAGCACACTTTTTCAATTTCAGTTCATAAACGATTCTACTCGCTCTGTAGGCCTAACAGCAGCATTTTCAAAAATATGGACCACTGCTGAACGGTGTATACCAAACTACAATATTACCCTTTGTGGTTGCATTGACTTCCAACCTATCAAGTTCGGATTTTCCGTACACAAGTTATAAATAATAGTAAGTTGAATTTAACAAATTTTTTATTACGGCAATTCACATCAATTTCTCACATGAATCGCTCACATCACTGCTTCGGAATCGTCCGCGACGCATCTTTAACAATTTTCCAAACTCAGTTTGGCATTGTGTACAGCTCTTTTTAAGTCATCCACTGGTTGTTGTATAAGACAGATGTCGGGTGACTGAGCTTGCCATTCCATAACCTCAATGTTAATTGCTCGAAACCAATCTGGGCTCTTCCGACTCGTGTGTTTTAGAGTGTATTGTGGCTGATTTTCGGTGATAGGTGGGCATATAACGTGTCGTGAACCCACGCCGCCATACAAAACTATTTCAGACTCGTCAGCCTTTGAAATATTACGCCACATCTCAGGTGCCCAGCTGGCATATTTTCTTGCACATTTCAAACGGAATACCTTATAATTCTGCGATCATCTTGCAGGGAAATTTTTCGTTTTCCTCCTCTTTCTCCTGGTTTTCCATAAATTTGATGCATTTGAAATCATTCTGGCTTAACATAAAATAATATTTTATATTTCTCTGTAAGGTCTTGGTCAAGCAATTCCAGAATTTGCTTTAGTTGTTTTGTCGTGCATAAGAAAAAAATGCATGACACTCACCAAAATTAAAAAAAAAAATTTTAATACTTAAAAAGATAAAGACGCCAGTTAGGAACCCTTTATTTATGTAGTAGTCAAATATATTGACATCTACACACCCTTAATACTTTGTGGATATTTGGTATTGAAATTTTCTTTTGCATGATTTATAGTATTAAGGGTACTATTTTTATGTTCACAACTGTATATAAGTATAAATATAGTTGTACACAATAGTATATAGTATGTACACAACGACGGCTACTTCGTCACTTCGAAATACTTGCACGGTCATCCCTCGTTGATCTTTAGTTATTTAACAAAAGCTTCAAAGGACCAAAAAAAACAAAAAAAAAAACAAAAAAAAAAAACAATAATACCTACATACTTATCTTTCGTATATTGGCTACTTTTGGGTATAAAAACATTTTTGTTATTTAAGAAAGTGGTTATAGAGCCATACAACTTTACTCGTACTGAAGAAATGCAGTGTCACCTTGATATGTGCGCTAATAAATATGGATATAATAATCCCATTTGCTCGGGTCCTTTTGTATTTTAAAGTTGGTTTTTGTCAATTGTAGTATTTCCAATTACTATTAAAATTTTGAAAGCTAGTAGAATAGTAGAAAAGTTTTATGTGCTTATACAAAAATGCTGTGTATAAAAAATCTACTAAATGCGATAAGCGGTAACAATTTAGCAAAGCAAAGCCGCAAAATGTATTTTCTCTGCTTTCTATATTTGTTGATTTGTTATTGTGTTGCTACTACTTCGCATACACTTTGTTTTAAAGGCAGAGCAGCGCATGACGGCTATTCGCTTACCGGAATTTTATATAGGATTATTCAAGGGTGTTGCAGATCTTTGATGGTGAATATTGCGTTACTTTAACTTTCATTTTTTATTTTCAGATTCATAGTACAGGCTTTGGCAAATTTAGTCATGGAGTAATACTCTGCTGAGTTATGCGAAAAACTGAACCAAACGTTTTATGAAAATGGTCGTTGGGTAAGAGTTGCACTCCGCGCATTGAATGCTTTTTCGGTCATCATTAACCTAAACGGAAACGCTAACAAGCACAACTGGCGCATTTGGGATGCTGAAAATCCACATAGTGTTAAAAAAAGAAAACTCACTCACAACGAGTCACTGCTTGGTGTCATTTTTGGGCTTGCGGCCCAAGGTGAATTTATTAAGCCTCGATGCCATGCCCCGATAATTTCAAACATAGTTATTTCCATTCTTAAATGTAGTAGTAATGTAGGGTCACAAAATCGAAATTTTCTTCACTCATCTTATAGTAAATCATTTCAAGAATGTTGTGTCAAAATTTTAAGTGGATCGGAGCAGAACTCTCAAAGTTATAGCCTTTGTAGGCACTCTACCTCGAATGCGGAGCATAGATAATTTTTCAGAGTCATTTTTTCAAACGCGTTTTTCCCGAAACGACTTCTTAAAAGCCGGTGCCAATCACAACTCCGAAACTATTCAACCGATTCTTTTCAAATTTGGCACACGTTTTCTAAATCAAAAATACCTCCCCCCCCCCACACTGTTTTTTTTATTTATTTTTTTTTTTAAAGTTGTTTTTCACTTACAAATATGGCGAAATTTTTCGCCAAAAATGCTCGTTTTACGTTTTTTTGCCACCAAAACTACAAAAATGAAAAAAAAAAATTTTATTCATGTGGGGGGGGAGCATTACGTCATACTTTAACTGAAAAATTCTACTTTTTCAGATGATTCTACGACGATTGCCGATTGGCACCGCAGAGCACCTCTCGAAAAACATATCTCCAAAAAAACTCTGTCATGGGCTTATTTGTCAATATTTTATTATTAATATTTTTTAAAAACTTATTGAAAATATGTATTATACAATAGCATGCAACTGATTTTATTAAAGTATCTTAAGCCATATTTCTGTAAAAAATTCGAAAAAAAGTGGTTTTTTTTTTAGCGCTAAACCCTACCACCCCCTTAATGTTTTTGTATCAGTCATTGGGTAGGTTCCATTCGAGGCGTTGTGTGTTTTTTAATATCGAGTAAGTTGAAGTTGTCTGTGCTGGTTACTAAACTTTGATGTGCTTTTTTGGCCTAGTAATACTAGGCTTCAGATATGGTAATAATTTTGGCTGAAGGAGTAATTGATATTTTTATAATTACGTTTTACATTTTGTAAAGAAAATATCGGGAATTGTTCATTTAAAAATCTCGGGTTACGGGTGTTGGTACAACTGCCGTCTATAGTGTTGCAGAGTTCGAGCGCGATCTGTCAATTAGCTTGTTTTTGGCATTTCATTATATCAGTCAACCGCAGGTGTGCTCTGCAATTTTTACTATGGATAAAAGTATCGAACAAAGAATTTAGCTTAAATTTTCTGTTTTAAACGGGATTATATGTGCCGAAACGTTTATAATGTTGCAGAAAGCCTATGGCGAGTATGCTTTATCAAAAACACGGGCCTACGAGTGGTATAAGTCTTTTGCAGAGGGCCGAGAAGATTTTCCTGAATCTGGTCGCCCATCAACGTCGTGAATGGATGAAAACAAAGTCGTCGACAAAGTCAAGGAAATGGGGCTGGAAAACCATCATTTAAGTTTGAGCTCGTGACCTTGGCGTGTCTCAGGAATCAATTCGCAATATTTAACACAATCAATTAGGCTTCTCGACTCGTTCTTTCAAAAAATTTATCGAAAGGAGATGGCTGAAGACATGCTTGAGCAAGTAAATTCGGACTCAACGTTTATTCAGCGCATCATTATAGGTGATGAGACGTGGGATACGGGTTTGACATGCAAACCAGTCAACAGGCGACTGAATGGCGCTATCCACATGAGCCGAATCCAAAAACCCACGTCAAAGTCGATCAAAAGAGAAAGTAGTCCTACTCGTTTTCATTAATTATCATGATTTTGTCCACTCGGAATTTATTCCAAATGGTTCTACGGTGAATGGAAAATATTTTTTGGATGTTATGCGACGTTTGAGATAGAAGTTGCGTAGGAAACGGCTCAATTTGTGGAAAAATCTCCCATGAATCTTGCTCCACGATAACGCATCGTCTCACAAGGCTCATATTGTGAACACTTTTGACCAAAATTCGACAAATATTATCGAATAACCACCGTATTCACTGGTTTTAGCTCCAGCCCCCTGTGATTTTTTTCTTTTCCCAAAATTTAAATTGCCACTCCGCGGACGCCGCTTTGAATCGACAGAGGACATTAAGGAGAATTCGCTGAAGGAGCTGAAGAAGATCTCTTCAAACGCATTTGAAAGGTGCTTTGATGGCTGGGCTAATCGTTGGCATATGCGTATTGCTTCAAATGGAGCCTATTTTGAAGGCGACAAAATAAATTTTGATGATTAAACAATTATTTAGCGTTTTATTGAATAATTCCCGGTACTTTTTTCACAGAATGTATGATGTGGTTTGATTTAGCTTGATCCATCAGTATAAATAAAAGTATAGTTGTGCAATTTATTCCTAACTTCGTTGAACATTCCATGTTATTTGAATCGGACTTATACTGTTCTTGGTGGGGATATGCAATGTAGTTTCAATTGATTTTGGGTTGAAGGACCATGGGGGATAGGTATGAGTATCATACTTAGTGGGGTTTAGAGGTATAGTTGCTGCTGAGCAAAGTTATATCATTCCGTTTATAGTAGGCTGTATTTAGAGGTTGCTTTTACTGTTTTGGTAATTGACGATACTACAAAAAGGATTGTCTTGCTATGTTATTTAACGGATGTTGGTAAATGTCATGACGAAAAACTTATTTTAACTATGTGAGAATCACCATGTATATTTTATAAAGATATTAACGTATTCACTAGAAAAATTTCAAAAGTTTAAGTCGGCACGGAGTTTTCAGAACACAAATATGCAAACACGAATACTGAGCGTTAAATTTAAAAGGGGAATACTAATACTTCCGCTGCTTAATGGATACTCTTTTTTTGTTTGTCGAAATTTCTTTACTGCTTGCATATGCATACATATATAACAGCATAATAATTATATAAACACAAATTCTATTCCATCATTGCAAACCACAGCTCACCGATGCGCAAAGCAATCAAATGTTTTTTCCAAAAAAAAACGGAAAACATAAATTTTTCCCAAAAGAATTGGTGCAATTGTTACAAATAAATAAGGAAGTAACCCCTATTTTTCTTACAAAGACAAGGAAGTGTCCATGAAAATAAAAACCCAACTCACTATCCCACATTTTCTGGCCAGTTGACTGCAATGTTAACGCACATAAGAGCAGGGACACATGAAAGCATAAATGCACAAGTAAAAATATGTACCATATTATGATTTGACCTCCAGCCGCGTATTGGCTGTTATATATCTTAGGTAGTTAGGTAAAGGGAATACTACAAAAACACCGCTTAGCGCTTCAGTGTCATCGTAGCACAGGCTATAACACAGCACCACCACCAATGCAACAAACCAAACATCAACAAAAAAGGCGATTATAAAAAATATTCCCACGCTCCAACAGGTGTAAGGGGCAGTCAGGCATGCAAACGTACATATGTACATATGAATACAGAAGAGCATGAGCAC
The DNA here is from genome assembly GCF_027943255.1 of Anastrepha obliqua. Taxonomy (NCBI): domain Eukaryota; kingdom Metazoa; phylum Arthropoda; class Insecta; order Diptera; family Tephritidae; genus Anastrepha; species Anastrepha obliqua. Next base: position 43,961,151 of record NC_072895.1, read on the forward strand.
ATGCACATATGAACATTCATGCATATACATATACCTATATATTTTGACCGAGGAGTGGCATTTCGGGTATGCACAAATATTTTTTTTACACCACAACAGTTGCCACCCTTGGCGATACATCACTTCCTAAGTGAAGATACTCTTTCGAAGACTGGCACTGAGTTTGACTTTATGCAGCGCGTTCTGCGTCTGTTTGTTGTGCTGCTGCTCGAACTGACTCTGGGCGTCACGCCACGCTGACTTTGCATTTTACTGACTGCGACACTATCGCTTCGATGATACACTTGTTTGATACAATTTTTTTGTTTTTTTATTGTAGGTTATTTAAAAGTTTTCTTGTTTTTGTTAAATTTTGTTCTTCGTCTTTCTTGTGTTGGTTTAAAAAACTTGCTTTATGTTTTCCTTGCTATTAAATAAATATTAGTGCATATTTGGCCATTATGTATTTATATATGCGAGCTTGCTTGTCCAATAGCTACTCTTAGTCGCTAGTATGAATTTTGTTTCACACTTTTTTTTGGTTTCTGATTTACCTACATCATTGCGCAGATTTACTTAATGGCTATAATTGAATTATGTTATTATGAAGCTAATGCTCTTTTTTCGTTGGTGTGTTGTTTTTTTGCTTTAAAATTTTACTGTTCCAATCCTTTTCTACACTTCTCATTATAGCTCTATTCTTTATTTTTTTTATTTATTTATTTTTTGTTATTTTTAGAATAATTATACCTCAGTAAATGAGTAATGAGTAATAAGCTTAAATTATAGCATAAAACTGTGTTAACGTTTAATGCGTCGGCATAAATTTAATGTCTGGGAAATTTTCTCATCAACTTCATCAGCATTAGAGGCAAGAAGCCAAGAAGATGCTCGTAGGCGCGCTTTCATCTCATCAACATCATCTGACTTACATAGGTTAAGGCTTTGCTGCGTGGCTGCAGCTTTGTTTTCAGGTTCAGAAAATGAAATGATTTTCATGGTTACAGCATAACTCGCGTAATGCGATTACGTCGTCCATCATAATCACGCGTACTTGCCCATTAACTTACTTTCTTAATTATGTACAATGAATTATAATTTTTTTTTTTTTTAATTTTCCTACGAGTTTGAATGCGTGGCAGAATGTTTACCTACACAATATTAACACTTAATAAATAATAAATTTAAAGGATTTACGTTCGCAGTGAAATTAATAAAGTAATTTTGTACACTCGCGAGCGAAGTACTCGTACCATTAGAGGCAATTTGAAATCTGCCAACAAATGAAGCAATATATAGAAATTAAAAAAAATGTCCCCCTTATTTTGGTAATTTTTTTAGCAGAAAAAAGAATCAATGAAACATCTGAAAAAATACTACATGCGATCTAGATTCCATGTCAAGTGATCCAAGTGTTTTGGACATTATCATACCTTGTTTTTTTAATTGGTTTATTTGTAAACTTGATTGAGTATAATAATAAATACTCTGATAGCATTAAAAAAATCGTAATTTTGAGATTTATTTAAGTGAAGATATTAAATGAAAAAAATTATAATTTTGCATAAAATATACTTTTTGAAATATTTGAAATTTTTGGTTTATTTTACACAAAATATTCTTTTTAAAATAGTGGACATGTTTTTTTGGATAAAATAAACATTTCAAAAATGATTTGCTTGGGAATTTGGAATTAGGATTTTTTTAGGGAAAAATGGTTTTGCCATTTTTGCGAAATTTTTGAGAAATACCTTGAATTTGCTTACTACTGTACGCCACGACGCCTTTATTGATTTACGAATTACAAATTTCACAATTCAACTTGAAAATGTCGAAAAAAATACCATTTGCCATTATGTCATTGACCTGAAAGCGGCTGCACCGAAATTTCAAATAGAATTATTTAGATACTTTGTCCGTCATAATTCTGTGAGTGTGTCTTTTTTGAGGTATTGGCTCATCAATTAAATATAAAAAATAATGGATTCTTTGAAATTTTTACAGTGGCTTAATTTCTTAAGCAAGTCGTGCTATTTACTTTATCATTGCATTCACTCATCATAATCGCTGTAATTACCGAGGGGTTTAAGAAGTAATTTGTACCTAGATATGACTGCTTCTTCGAGAGCAGGAGATCTCCTTCTACGCAGATATTAGCTCTAATCAAGCGGTAAACGAGCTAACCTCAATGCAATGATTAACTCTCTGTGCTGGTTAATGGCTACTAGCTTCATTCTTCTAAGGCTGAACAGATATGTACATATGAATGTACCAAAAAATTAAAAGTAAAAAAGTACCAAAAAGAAGTAAACTGCAAATCAAATTATAAAGCTTTTAACAATACAGCAACTCCCAAATACTCCTATTATGAAATACTGTGACATATGTAAATCAAGTCGTCTTCGATTCGTCCCCACTTTGCTCACTGTATGGACTCGTAAGTAATTTCTCTGTGAAATCAACAAAGTTTCAGTACAAGATTCGCCACTAGCGATTATGGTGGTTGGTACCTCGTGATAGAGGTATACTGAACTTCTGTTCCAATGTTTTGACCTTTTTTCCAAAAATGGAGCACTCTAAAATTATATACCGTCTTTGGATAATTGATCGAAGATTTTTAATGGCTGATATACACCTGAAGATTTATCATTGCACGACGGGCGGCTTGTACGATATAGTAGGGAAAACATATTCCTGTATGCCACACACTTTTGCACACTATGATGAGCGCTACACACCAAAGTAAATGGCATAAAGCGGAAAATGTGGAGAAAAAAACTTTTCAATATTTTTCAATTGATTTTACTTTATCCAAAAGAGAGAACCTCTCGATAAATTGAGGAAAATAACTTCATTGAAATGATTTTGGCCACGATGATTTGAATAAAACAGCTACTTTACGAGAGTGCGTAGGGCTTCCATGCACTTAACTCGATACATTTTTTGGTTCAAAGTTTAATGATGTTCATTATTAAGTAACGAATTCCACTGGGAGTTCTTACTCTAAGTTATTCTTCTTTAAATTGTAGGTAAAAATAGCACTTATTGTTATGATAGATTGTATGAAATAAATGGAGATCTAAAAAAAAAAACAAGTTGTGATACAATTTAGGAAAAATGTTAATCACTTTTGGTATTGTTTCTCTATATATTGTGAATATTTGAGAGGAAAAAAAATTTATCAAGTGGCAGCTCAGCTGAAAAACGCTGAAGGGCCTCTAAAAATGTGAAAATGAGTTGATGAATGAACTTTTCAAAAGCATGTAAAAATGTTATAAAATTGGATTACTAAGGCAGCATTTTTTTCAATCGCATTTTTTAATACTTCCAAGATAAGTAACCAATGTCCAATAGAAAGTAAAGTTATGTTTAGAAAAGGTGTGAAAATAGAGAGAAATCGTTAATCTGTAACGCATTAGATGAAAGTGCCACATAAAAACTCTGAAGTATTTCAGTCAAAACAGATGAAAAGAAATCAAAGCAAAAACGCATTTGTACATAAATATGAACCAAATCAGCCCTTTCATACACATATATATATATACATACACACTTATCTGCATATATTTACATTTCTATGTACACCTCTGTGCACAATAATAGTAGCGCGACAGATTGTCAAGGGTTGACTGTTTATTTATATACCGGCTGCCGTAGCCGAATGGGTTGGAAAATATCTGCCGTTCGGAGTCGGCTTGACACTGTAGGTCCCTCCATTTGTGGAACAACATCAAGACGCACACCACAAATGGATGGACGACAATCGCCGATTGATGGTCCAAATCAGTTTTATATTAACGATAAATTTCACATTTATGATTCTCACATCTAATTAGAAATCTCATATGAATGAATTCTCGAAATTAAAAAAAATATATATAAAATATTGTAAGTATTTCAGTAGTAGAACTATTTGTATTCTACTTGTACATTTACTGCAATTTTTTCACAATAATGCATCATTCTTGGCATTTTTATTTTAACTGCACACTATTTACAAAAATCCAAAATAGTTTGAGGTTAGGTATTTTTGTGAGAACGACACCTGGCAACGAAATTTTTATTATTATTTATATATATATTATATATTTAATCCTAAAGCATGATGATACATCCATACTAATATTTCAAATGCTATAATTGATAAAATGCCACCCAAACGACAGATCATCGGTCGCAAAGCACAGAAAAATCGACAGAAAAGAGTTTCCACAAATAATGAGAGCTTAGAGGAACCCAAAGAACACAATGAATCTAATGACTACTCGTACTCATTGAAGCCCCAATTTGGAATGGCATATTAAAAGGAGAAGATATATTGCTACCAAGAAGTCCTATGATATCAGCCATGCCATTTGCATTTAAGCTCCTACAGTTCCCCATCCGACTATAGCATTCGCAAATACCACCAACAAAGCACCAGGGTAATCACTGCAAATTAGTGAATTGAATCTGGAAAACCTCTGTTTCTCTCATGGAAAATCACCAGATTTGTTTATTTATGTATGAGATAACATAAGGAAAAATATCAAATTCAATACTTAATTCTAATAAAGGATGATTTGACATCTGCCAAAAAATAAAAACAATTTAAATTTGGATCTGATTGGAGATACTTCTTTCAAAATGGGGCTTTTTGACAGATCACGTGAAACTACTGTCAAACTAAATACATAATTTTGTTCAGCATTCATGGACATTTCATCATGGCAAGACTTACGCTTCAACAACGTTTACAAAGCGTACAGTTGTATCACAAAAATCCACGCTCTGTGAAAAGTGTTCATCGCGCGCTCTAGCCAACCCATTTTTGGCTTAATGGCTATGCCAATAAGCAAAATTTCCGTATTTGGACTGAAGAGCAACCCGTAACCATTCAAGAACAGCCATTACATTCCGTCAAAAAAATATCGGGAATTGTTTATTTAAAAAGCTCAGGTTACACATACATACATATATCTAAATTTGTTTTGCTGGAACGTTGGTACAACTGTCTTCTATCAACCGCAGTTGTGCTCTGGCATTTTCACTATGGATACAAATATCGAACAAAGAATTTAACTTAAATTTTGCGTTTTGAACGGGAGTTCGTCCGCCGAATCGTTGAAAATGGTGCAGAAAGCCTATGGCGAGTGTGCTTTATCAAAAACACGGGCCCACGAGTGGTATAAGTCTTTTGGAGAGGGCCGAGAAGTCGTAAAAGATTCGCCCTAATCTGGTCGCTCATCAACGTCTTCAAATGATGAAAACGTCGAAAAGGTCAAGGAAATGGTGCTGGAAAACCATAATTTAAGTTAGACCGTAACTTTAGCGTGACTCGCGAATCAAATCGTTAAAAACAAAAACAAATCGGTACAGATACGAAGCTTACAAGACGTACAATACAGGCTTCCTCTATTCTTAAGAAAATAAAAAGGAAAAAAGAGTCCAAATAGAGTGGGTTGCGGCCTTCCCCTTTCTTCCGAAACATTTTACACCATCAGTTGGGCATGAGACGCGTGGCTGCTCGACTCATTCCAAGAGAGTTGAATTTCTCTCAAAAAATTTATCGGAAGAAGGTGACTGAAGACATCTTGAGCAAGTGAATTCGGAACCAACGTTAATCCAGCGCATCAATACAGGTGATGAAACGTGGGTAAACGAGTTTGACATGCAAACCAGTAAACAGGTGGCGGAATGGCGCTATCCACATGAGCTTAAACCCAAAAAACAACGTCAAAGTCGGTAATATTACTCGTTTTCTTTAATTATCATGATGTTGTGCACTCGGAATTCATTCTAAATGGTTCTACAGTAAATGAAGAATATAATTTGGAAGTTATGCAACGTTTGAGAGAGAATATGCGTAGGAAACGGCTCAATTTGTGGAAAGAAAATTCATGGATCTTGCACCGTGACAACGCACCATCTCAGAAAACTCATATTCTTAACGCTTTTTTGACCAAAAACTCGACAAACATCATCGAACAACCACCGTTTTCATTGGATTTAGCCCCAGCCCCCTGTGACTTTCTCCTTTTCCCAAAATTTAAATTGCCACTCCGCGGACGCCGCTTTGAGTCGATGGAGGCCTTTAAGCAGAATTCGCTGAAGGAGCTGAAGAAGATCTCTTCAAACGCTTTGGTGCTTAAAGGGTGCTTTGATGATTGGACTAATCGTTGACACTTGAGTATTGCTTCGAATGGAGCTAAAGTTTGAAACTTTGTGTATAGGGTTTTTGTTGTAGTAACATATGAACTATATTTATATGTACAAAATGCCGTGAAAATTAAATAAAAAAACACCTAAATATTCAGAACTTTGCAATATATGGCGCTGTTGTTATTGTGAGCAAGAGTGTACACATGTAAAACATATCGAGTCATATCGGCAACTTTGATCAAAGCAAAAGTAAGAGGCAAAAACACAAAAAAAGAAATACACGACACAACAGTTGGCAAGCGAAAGAGATCGAATTAGCTTGACGATGGAAAAAAATTAGGAAAAAGTATACGAAAAAGTCGTAAGATTAAGTGTTAAGAAAAAAGTTTGAGCGCGAGTTGTAAATATTTGCTTTTTCTGTTTGGAGGCGTGACAAGTGACAAAATGCCGCATAGTCATGACCGATAATGTTTACATAAATACACACAAATAACAAATAAGCGTTAAATATACTGATAGGTTCTACAAATTTACACACATGCACCACTTAAAATACATATACACACTTACATATGAATGTGTAATGGAGTGTATAGTTTTTGTGAACTTGTGTGACGAAAGGCGTGTGTGTGTGGGTATGTTTTTTGTCACATGGCTTTAACACTTGCACAATAATCGATAAAGTGTAATAGAGCAATACAACATATGTGTGCGTGCTTGTGTGTGTATTGAAACAAATACATCTACAGTTATTCCTATGCGTTTGCGGTGACTTGCTTCACTTTTTTGCTAATGTCTTGCTTCTGACAGTTGTGCTAATTTCTAAATATTTTATTGCCGTTAATGTGTTACACTTTCGCGATGATTCGCAGCAAAATTAGCATAATTTTATGGCTTTATAGATATGAACTTTAAATATTTTTGTAAGAAAGACACTATGTCCATAAATATTTCACAAGTCTATCTTTAATTCATCAAATTTAAAAAACTCTGTGAATAAAAAATTTCCATTTTTTATGTCAACTGGGAAGTAATTCACTAACATGAGATTTACAATTTTACTTAAAACTACAATAATTTAAATGCTAATATGCGAAATTGCCCCACAATTGTTTTAGGAATGGTCACTGGACTCATTCCAGTCCTAAACCAGTCCTAAGGCTTCCTAATCTATTTCATCTTAAAAAAGGCAAACTTACAGGGCATGTAAGAGTTCTGGGTTCAATCCTAAACTCTGCGTGCTTGACGGTATGTTACAAGATGGAAAGAAAACTAGACTTCTCCAAGAGCTTCAGGGTGAACATCAGTGATCGCTCAGCATGGAGAAACAATGAAATATCTTTAAAACAAGGCGTACAGGTGTGGTTTACTGATGGGTCCAAAATGGAAGACAGCAGTGCCGGGGCTGGAGTTCTCGGACCAAATTTCAAGAAGGTAATCGCAATAGGAAACACGACTTCAATTTTTCAGGCGGAGGTCTACGCCTTAGAGCTATGCGCCAGAGAATGTCTTCGTAGAGGCACACGTGGTGCCAATATCAACATTCTCTCTGACAGTCAAGTAGCTCTAAAATCGCTAGATAACTTCTCATTTAAATCAAAGTCTGGGAATGTTTTAAAATTCTCGAAACCCTAACAACGACAAACTTTAATACTCTGATGTGGGAGCACGAAGGGAATGAAATTGCGGAAACTTTAGCGAAAAACGGTGCAAATACTCCCTTCATAGGTCTTGAACATTTTTGCGGCTTCAAAAATGCTTTTCTACGTGAATGGAAACAAAGAGTCTTAATCGAGTAAAGGAGAGTTCAAACGGGTATTCAAAAGGGCTTATTGATCCAGAACGTAGAAAGGTAGAGACAATATTTAACCTCAGTAGAAAAGACATTAAACTCTATACTGAACTGCCAACAGGATATTGTAAACTCAATTAATTAAAAATAATAATAACCCTAATCAAATTTCGATGGGTCGTATGGGTCGATCATAAATTCTTTATGAATGTACTGCACTGTGCATGTTTCATAACATTTGTTTATGATAAAATATTATTAAAATAAACAATTTTGAAAAAATCATTTCGGATGTGTTTAGTTAAACCTTAGAAGATACCTTACGATTTTTTTCTAAATGGAGATAAAATGGATTTCGAATACGAAGAGCTTTGCTGGATATATTATTTCAAAACAGTCAGTGGAACCACTGATTGCTTCATAATAGAGTGGATTATTCTTCTGCTTTCAGGTATTCAAGGGAAGTAGCTATTCATATTTTATCGGTGAATCTACGTTGCACCCTTTTTATTCTAGTAGCACAGCATTTATAGATCGGGCTCCAAATAATAGAGGCGTAATTAAGTTTCGTATAAACTAAAAAGTTGTAGAGAAGATTCCTGGTATACGAATCTTTGAAATTCATTGCTAAACGACACACAAATTCTATATAAATGTAAGCCTTTTATAGGGTATAACATACGAGGGTCGTTTGAAAAAATCGTGCAAAGTCAGAGACATGGCACTAGGAAGAACATAGGAGTTGAGTGATTTTCAAAAAAGCTCTTTTCAATCACGAAAACGCACCAGCTCACGCCTCAACAGTCCTTGTCGCAAAATTAGTGGAAATACAGTTCCTCCTCTATTCTCCAGACTTAGCTCTTTCGCATCCGTCGGACTACTATTTGTTCGCCAATTTCAAGTAATGACTGGCACGAAAAAGATTTTGTTGAAACGAGGTGATTGCGAAACGAATGGGTATTTTTCAGACTTGGACGAGTCCTTTTATTCGGCAGTGATCAACAAACTAGAACAGCGTTGGCGGAAGTGTATAAACCTAAGAAGACTATGGCGAAAAAAAAAAGGATTACTCCAAATAATTAAGTAGTTTTTTATGCAAAAACTTTTATCAAACGCTACTCCAAAGTCAATAAAACCGTTTACTGAAATATGTTGGTAATGGAAACTTTGTTACCTTGATGTGGGTTCCGGGACTAAGGGGCACGAACAGAATGTAATTGCGGACACTTTAGCGAAAAAGGGGGCAAACACTCCCTTCATAGCTCCTGAGCCTTTCTGCGGGGTAAACAACAGCTGCCTTTCTACGTGAGCAGGAACAACGAGGCCTAATCGATTACTGGAGACCCCAATTGGGCATGCAGCAATCGAAAAGACTCATAGATCCGGAACGGAAAAAGGCAGAAGCAATCTTTAACCTAAGCAGAAAAGACATAAAACTTTACACTGAACTACTAATAGGACACCGTAAACTTAATTATCACATGAAAAAGATAGGTGTGATAGAATACGATTCTTGTAGGCTCTGCAAAGACGCACAAGAAACTGCAGTTCTATACGACTGCCAGCAGTGGAATGACGCAGATTAAATTACCTGGGAAATGGTGCTATAAATACAAACCTCCTGGTAGAAATTAAGCCTACAGCAGTTTTAGGATTTATTAATAGCCTAAAACTGTTCGAGTAGGCTACATGGCTGCACAATAGATCTATTCCGATCGCAGTGCACAAATAGCCAATCAATAATAATAATAATAATAAAAGGTAGTAAAACACGATTTCCGAGCATCGAGTGTCTCTTGGAGTGCTTGAGAGAAAGGTTTTGCGAAGTATCTGATAATTCTGATAATTTTTTTTTTTTTTGACGGTGTTGCATATTTCCTCCATACAAAGATTGCAAATTATTTTTTTTTTTTCGAATTTCTTCGAATTTTTATAAATTTTATTTCAAGTTTCAAACCTTAACTTATGTTTTTATTTTTTTCATGCAAAATGAACTACGTTTGCTAAAAAGAATTATTAAAACTAAAAAAACGGAAAAAAAGTAGTCAAAACTAGTCAAAATGTTGGTGTATTATAGATTTTCCGCGAGCTGTATATGAAGCACCATTAGTTTTCGGTGTTTAGCACAACCCTGAGATTTTTGGTTATCTTCGAATCGTCTTAAGGTTCAGCATTTCTCTTACAAATATGTTTTCTTCCATTAAAAGCCTAAAATGCTTTTATTACTTGTAAACAAGTTATTTGTTATTTTGACAGCCCATTTAATGCAATGACAAATCACTTAATGCCTGTCCACAATAGCTACTTGGCTGACGGACGTCCAAAGCGTTTACATGCCTTAGACAGCAAAGTTTTTGGACAAAAGAAGTTTTTTTTATTTTACTTTGGTTAGTTTTTTTTTCGTTTTTCTTATTGGATTTTTTGAAAGGAAGCCAACCGGTCAACTATTTGATTGTTATGAAGTTAGTTTGATAATTGAAGTTTTTGTTCGATAATTAAGCACAAATTTTTGGCTTTTAAGAAATATTTTTTTTTTGTATTTCAAATCGTATTTCCTTTTTTACTCCACGAACCCACACATTTCAAAAACTTTAAATGGACGCAACCAATTACATTATAAAGAATATCAGCTGCTTAGTCCCACAATGCATTTTTTCCGACAGGTAATTGAGATAATGAAGCTTGACTTACTGGCTGCCTTTTTGGCTTAAAAGCATTAGTGTGAAAAGTAAAAAACGATGAAAATTGTATAATCACATGAGGCCCTTTGATTTATGACATACCAACGCTTTGAAAAAATAACAAAAAATAATAATAAGCTACATACAGATCCGTGAGTGCATTTAAGTTTCACGAAAGTGACTTAGTGGGCAGCTTAAGTGCTTGGCTTCGACTATTATTAACGCCATCACCACTAACAACACGCCATCGCTTTAGCCGCCTTATCCACTTGCCGCATAAATGCACAAAGAAAACTTTTTATAATCTCAAGGCGTAACCAATTACATTTTACAATCAAATCGACGGCACGCAGGCGCACATCCACACATACGCACACACTTACTTGCATACAAAGCTTTTAAAAGGAAAAAAGTAGACAACATTTATTTTCCACTCATCCTTCATTGAGTCATTTCTCGTGCCACTCAGACCATTTTATGGCCAACGCGTACCGTACCGACTAAGATTTTCGAAATGTAGGTAAAACAATAAGAAAAGAATTCTTACCAAAAACTAAAGCAATTGTGCACCGTATAACCGCGTAATGCAACATACGAGTAAAGCTGGCAATAGCTACTACTTAAGCGGAAATTTCAACTTCTTGGCCATGCCCTGGCAATTTAGCCGCCTCCACTACATCTTCATTGCATTGCTACCCATTTTCAATTTCCATTACACGCTCCTTGACTTTTGGAGTTCAGAGTGAGGCCATGAAAGTACGTGAGTACGGCTTCACTTGCCAGCTCGGTAAGTTTTTGAGTCTTGCCTTGTTTTGCAGTCAGTCATAACTTGCCACTTGCCTCTGTGTTTATAGTTATGTGCACCGCCATTGAGTTTGCACGCAAACTGCAAAAGGCTTTCAGGCTGGGTGCACGAATGCCATGTAGAGGAAGTCACAAGCGCAGATTATTATGAAATTATTGGCATACGAGAATATGCACCTACGAATACTAGGGTAACCGGATGTATAAAAAATTCCTTGAATTACATTGGCGCTCCGATCAAATCGTAGTACTTGGCTAGCAGAAATGAGAGGGCTCCCAGTTGGATGAGTAGGTCAAAACAATCAAATATTAGTTTTTATTCGTATTTTGTCGAATTTAAGAATCACATTGTTGCAAACATCGAAAGATATCTCCATAACTGTGGGAAGCAGTTTGACTGAAGCACAACCCAGAAGAAATCAATGACCTGAACGGAGTTGCCAGCGTTGATCAAAACGAATTTTCAGGCACTTTACGCTTACCCCTTATTATTTAAAAATTTCAATGTGCTATAAACCAGCGTACTCGGTTTTTTCTAGTTTTCTGGTTAAAGTTTTTAAAATTTTGATAGAAATTTTTTGTTTTTTTTTGTTTTTAACTTTGTACAAGCCTTCAACCCTGAACTTGAAGTTTTGTTTTAGTACAAATTATATTTAAAAAAAAATTAAATTAACGAATACAAAAAAATGTAGTGAAATATAAATAAATAGTCAAAACTTTGCAAACTGTATATCAACAAAATTGCTCTCTACAAAAAAACTCCACGGTTGCTGCCACCCTATAGGAACTCCAATTTAATCAAATCCAACTAAATAAAGTAGTGCATACATGTAAATCTATAGAGGTGTTATGCGCAGCTATGTATGTACGTATGTATGTACTAAATATATCTTAAAAGAAAATTTTTTCGTATTTTATTTCTTCTTTGGCCAGATTTAATGATATTTTTCAAACCATTTTACAATATAATCTCTTGCAAAATAGCAAAAAAGTAAATTGAAAAAATTCAATCAAGTCAAAACTAATTTTCAAAGTTCGTTTTCTTATCTCATTAGTACATTTTGCGGTTTGCTTTCGTGTTAGTAATCAACCGTAACTCAAATTTTGGTTTAGTTTATTTTCCTTGTGGTTCGACAACGGCAACTAAACGAAACCAAGTTGATGGGAGAAGCAAATTAGGGGAATGTCTGAGTGTGGAAAATTTCAGAGAATGAGACTGTGAATATTACTGTTTGGTGTTAGAATGTATGTATTTAAAAATACAACAATTTCAACTTATAAATACGCACGAGAATGCTTGCTGTGGTCAAATTGATTAGTGTGTTTTGAATGTTTTCGTAGTAAGCTTTTTCTTTAGTTAGGAACCGTAATTTATCAATGTATGTATTTGACGTAAATCTTACTTGAAAGTTAGGTGGAAAGGTTGACTTATGTAGTAGTGTTCCGCGAAAATCTCCTTATTAAGTCGGCCGGCTGTTGACTAGTGTTACACTTGTAACTTTTAGTGGATCAATATTTATTCCGAAAGCCAAATGGCAATCAAAGCACTTGGTGCAATGATAAAGGCAATGCATGATTTCATTCTGGTTCGCATGCGAATATTTCGCTAACAACCTTATTTGTGCACCTGGCCATCAGAGCTATGCAGGAAATTAAGGTCAGGTGGAGCGTCCCCTATATGTTTTCTGTTATTATAGAAAGTGAGTGACGCTTCCATGTTCTCTTATGGTCTTCTATTGAATAAAAGTACCACAAATCAATTAAACAAACGCTGGCTGCGATCATTGGCATGCTAGTCTATAAAGGCCTTATGGTGCGTGGGAATCGAAGTCAGTCGATCTCAGCATTTAAGACTGACAAAGTCGAAACTCAGTTGAATTGCGGAAGTATTACTCGTACACTATTCGATGGAAATTTATACAGCGAGACGCACTTCTGCTCACTTCAAGTCACTTCTGCGAAAGCTGTATGCAGTATTAGCTGTTCTGCTTTTGCAAAGCCACTATTTCTGAGACATCCACTATTATTGATCGTAACTGCGTGACTAAAAAGTGATTACTTATCAAACGACTCAAGTTATTTGCATACGGTCTAAATTTTTTCTTTTTGTAGGCTTTAATGAGAAGTAAACTGAAATAATTTCGAAACATTTTTTTATAATTTTTAGATTTATTTCAAAGTTGAAAATTTTGGTATTTTTTTTTTTTTGAAGTGAAATGTATTCGGTTGTTTTTAACGTTTTCCTACTTGTTTGTTTTTAAGTTTTACTGTAATATATACTTAAAAAAACTTCTAGAAATATGGTATTATAAATTTGATAGGTTTGCTCAAAATCTTTGGGGAAAAATTTTTTTTTGCCATTTTGGAAAAGCACCTCCCCTCACATTTTTTCGTAGTTTTTCTGTAAAAGCTTAGACTATACTGAGCAATCCATGAAAGCTTCTTTATGGAATTTCCATAACTTTTGTAGATTTACATATGTACAAAAAATAAAAAACAAAACTGGTTAATAGTATTTAGCGCCGCCTCGATCGATTTGCAAACGGACACAATAAACGAGAATGTATGCCAGCGCTTTGCTAGAGCACAAATTTGCATTGATGATGAAAAAATAACAAAAATTGTTTTGCAGAAATTACAACAAAAAAAATGTCGCCAAACATTTTTAACAAGAAAATAAAATTTCTTGAAAATTTTTTCAAAAAAATTATTACTTTAGAAAAGTAAAAAAAAAGTGATAAAAATTTTAAAAAGAACCGAAAGCAAATCACTTAAATATAGGTTGTACTAAAATTTTCAACGTTGAATAAATCTCAAGATAAACTAATTTTCGGAAAAATTTACGACAATGTTCAAAATACTTGGACCACTTGACATGGAATTTCTTCTAGTTCTTAGTCCTTATAATCTTTTCCTTCCCCATTATATGTTTTCAATGGTAGCACTATGAACGGTACGCCTACTTAACTATCCAGGCGATCATACCTGAATAACAGCCTAATCTAATATAAGCTCCACTAGGCAGCTACCAGTTAAAGTGGTTTTCTGGTATAGAATTTTGAAAAAATCGAAACTTTTTTTTGCATATTTTCAAAGTTTAAACATTTAAGAATATGGTATTAAGAGAATTTTTTAAAATTCCTATTATTTCATGAGTTATAGCCTGTTTGGTGAAATGGCATCGGATCCGATCCGTGTGGTCTGAAAACTTTACACGCGTTTTGCTCGAAACTACATTTTTCAAAACGTTTGACATGACGTCTCAAGTTATACTGAACCGATTCACTTGAAATTTGGTGTGAGTCTTCTCCATATGTATATGCCTCTATCGTAAAACTTATTATTTGCACAAAATAACATTTTTTTACTATTTAAAAAAAAAATACGAAATGTCCAAAAAGTAGGAAAAAATTTACTATTTTTTCGGACAGCGGTAATTTAGCAAAAAAAAAATTCCACTTTTCCTTAGTTAATACGGTAGTGACATTCATCTAAATTAATAATCAGTTTCAGTTTTTTGTTTCAGATCATTAGAATGCTTGTAATCATGACAAGTTTAGTGCGCCAGTTTTTTTGGGACCCCTCGCTTAAACAGCTAATACAATTTTCAGTTTTTAATATTTTGACTTTTGTTTTTAGGTATTGTTAAAATATTAATAAATGTCCGGTAAACAAATGGATCGTAAATATATTTTTTCGTTTTTTATTTACAGCACCGGTAAAAATACTTCAAATTCATGCCTCTATACTAGAATCCCCCCCCAAGATCATACAAAAATTTTCCTCCTGCCCGATGAGAAATATTTTTGCCAAAGCTATGCACTTTTCCATTTGATAGGGATTTCGTCACAACTGATATGTTCGTGCTAACATAAGATTCCCTTGCACGCGTATACATATCTACACATTAACTTCAATTAGTACATACATACTTATATGTGTAGTATATAGCAGCTCGTCGAGAGAATTATTACAAATAAAATGAAAAAAGTTCTTTTCATTTACTTTTTAGCAACTAAAATGGCTTTATACATTTCTCATATCCATAATTCTCAATTTCCTTTCACATAACCTTTGACTGCGTAGTCTTTTCAATTATTTTTGAAATTCCTTCATTCGTTACTTGTTTCTTCTCTCTTATCCTTCACTGTAGCAAATTTATTAAACTGCGTACGTATCGAACCATAAAAATTATAATTTAAAATAATGATTGAGATATGTGTATGTGTATAGGTAAATAAAAACCCACGCAGATAATTTCATAAATTGCCGATATTTTTTAAATTGGTCAATTTGCGAAAATACGAGGATATCAATGTGTAAAAAATGGTATTGAAATCGACACAAATGAGCGGGCAGCCAACTAAAGAAATAAAAGATAAATTATGGGAAATCAATTTTATGATATTTAAAAATAAGGAAAAGGTAGACGGGATTTGAATGAATTAATATCAATTTTTAGAATGAGAAAATCGTTTTATTGTTTAGTTAGTTGAATAAAATGCAATACTTGTATAGTAAATTGATGAGGAAGCCATGCATATTTGGATCAGGGTGTATTTATGTACTCGAAATTTTCAAGCAGAAATATGTGGTAGGTAATTAGCGCATACATCTATACATAGTTAAGCGTTTAGCCGAGTTTCTCCCACATAAACACACATTCATAAGTATTGCGTGCTTCTTGCTGTTGTTCTATGTACAAAAGAAGGGATTTAAAGTTTTAAGTCACTTTTGAAGAAGAAATGATTTTTATAAGTCAATTTTTTCATGGCATAAATTTACTCAAATGTTTGGTATTGCCTGCCGATAGGCACTGGCTGCATAAAAAAAACTTTTTCTCTTTGATGTTTTATGCCCTCAATGCGTATCGAAGCCGCCAACAAGCGAATGGTAGTCACGCACAAATTCACTCGGCTATGGCATTTCTACACTTTTATTGTCAATTATTTTTCGATTTTCCATTACTTTTCACCTAATTACAATATTTCTTGTTTTTATTTTACTGAGACAATTTGAGAAATCATATAAATGACCCTTTAGTGAGGTTTAATTCAATTTTCATAAACTTAAGTCTTAAGCCGATGAGGAAATCTCACAAAGCAGCCGTATACAAAGCTCTTAAATGAATAATTAAAAAGGTAAAATTGAGAAATAGTCTTAGCAAATAATTTTGAATAAAATGGTAAGTGAAAAGTAATCACTACTATACAGGGAGCTGTAAAAATAAACAAAAACACACGCTACCATACGTATAGTTGTATGTAAACATGTATGCATTACTGTATCTATGAATGTTAGGGCGGACAAAATTTTTTCGCTTATTTGTTTCGCAATCTGAGGTATTCTCTTGGCAATTCTGAAAAAAAAAATTGGTGGAAGCATAACTCTAAAATGGATTTTGATTATCCTTATCCTTCTTCTTCTTATTTTGTTTAAAAGCAAATGTATGTAAGTACACTTCTGCTCACATAGTTAAGCCACTTCATCTTTGTGCAACATTCCCAATATTTGTAATGCTTATTTTCTCTCTTAATTTTTGTTTTTAATTAAGTTTATTGTATAACAAAAATCTCATTAATAAAACTTCCAACCTTTGTACGAAATTTGCAAAAATTTAGTAAATTTAAGAAAATGTTAAACTCTTTAATCAGAGTTTTTAAAAACCTTTTGGTATGCAATTTTATAGGTCGAAGCCTCCCGAACGTGTGCTTTATATGAAAATATTGTATGCAAAAAAATGAATTTTTTAAAATCAACACCATACACATATGTTTCACATTGGAACACTAACTCGCAATTTTTGAGCGATTTCAAGCTTTCACTTCATTATACTAAAAAAAAAAACATAACTGGTACACTTTTTGGGAAACCTTTTAACTCAATAGAAGGATCTGCGTCCGCCGTAGCCGAATGGGTTGGTGCGTGACTACCATTCGGAATTCGGAATAACGGAATTTGGTTCGAATCTCGGTGAAACAATAAAATTAAGAAAAACATTTTTCTAATAGCGGTCGCCTCTCAGCAGGCAATGCTAAACCTCTGAGAGTATTTCTGCCATGAAAAAGCTCCTCATAAAAATATCTGCCGTTCGGAGTCGGCTTGAAACTGTAGGTCCCTCCATTTGTGGAACAAAATCAAGGCGCACACCACGAATAAGGAGGAGGAGCTCGGCCAAACACCCCGAAAGGGTGTACGCGCCAGTTATATACATATATATATATATATAAATAGATTTTTTCAAAACATATTTTTTTCAACATATTTTCCGGTTTTCCTTATTTCTGGCATTTAACTTGAATTTTGATGTTTGGTGTATTAAGGAACTTTTAGTATTTTAATATCACAAATGTTTTTGTGGTATATTTAAGGTTCAATATAAACTAAATATTACTTCTCTATCCTTCTCGCATTCCGCATTTTCGTATGGGAAATTGTTTGTCATCAAATTAATAGGTAAAGTCAAGAATGATTGGTTACAAGGTTTGGCCAATAACTATGATTAAAAAAAAAAAAAACTATGGGAAGAACTTCGGCTGTCACAATACATTGTGTTAATTTTTTCAGATATAACTAAACATTCTTAGTTTTTTCGTAAACAAACCGATACTTTACCACTGCTATGTCAGCCCATCAACGATTCTGTCAAATTTGCTGAGAGCCGGCTAACGGTCTGATATTGGCCACACCAGTACAAATCTTTTCACCAATGGGTAAGGTGTGCGTTGAAAATAGAGTTGAAAGCAGTGTATTCGCACAAAACCGCATATGGCATGTATATGTATACACTGGTTAACAAAATAGTTATTCAAAAATTAAAAATTTTTTTTAGGTTTTACCTTCTTGCTCTGGCATTCATTAATATTTATTAACACATGAATTTTTTTTTTATTTAATAAATAAATGCAAATTAGGAGTAAGCTTATGCTTCAACATATGAACAATTGCTTTTCCGATCCGGTGTCTAGATTTTGAAGGTGAATTCAAAATTCAGAGTATGCAGTTTTTTCTGCTTGACGCAGCCTGAGAAAAAGTTTGTTAAAGCAATTTTTTTGTCGCACAGTGTAGTGAGTTATAGGGAATGCAAATTATTTTGGAACACTTTACGCTATATTTTTTTATTATCAAATACTTGTAAGCTGTTTTTTGCACCTTTTTAATAATTCGAGATAAAATAATTATAATGAATGGTTTTTTACATTTAAAAGTAGGAAAGTCGTTCCTTAAAAATCGTTATATTGAGTACAACTGGCAATATTACACTCTCTAGTTGATGCTTTTGTGCCAAATAAACATTAAAACTTATTCTCTGGCACCCAAAAATCTCACACAAAAATTTTGTTTCAAAAAAGTGTGATTGAAATTCTTTTATTATTGGTGATTAATAACTAAAATTGAAAATAACGCGGCTTGAAGTCCCTTTGGGAGCTACGCTTTCATGTACTTGTGCATTATTGCCAGTAAAATACTTAAGTCGCCGGAAAAAACTCGGTTACATTATTTAAGAAAAATTCACCCACCCTAATGTGTATGCCTATTTACAAATGTATATTCAATTAAAATTAAGTACAATTAATTTCTTTTTAATTTCAAATCAAATGCACTTCACGGCTTATTTGGCCTGTGCATTCTAGCTTTAAGTAGATTAAATCTGATCTTACGCGCTAATATGCGTATATACAATACATACATATCTATAGCTACATAAACGTACACTATATGTATATATAAGTACATATGTATGTATTCTTACAAAAAAAGTGATTCAGCGCATCACTTTGAACTTGTTTCTGCTTTCATCTTTGCTCCACTTGTGCGCTGCCTTTGCTACCTAGGCTGATTCGATTCTTTTTACAACTTTTTTATCGTCTTATTTTCGCGTATACGACCACCCATGTTTCACTGCTTAATGTCGACTTTAATTACATTTTTCCATTTTACATACTGACTAAGTACAGAGCAACGGGCGGAGGATGTAGTTGGACAGGAGTTGACGGTGGATTTTAAAAACGGCCAGCATAAGCCGCCAGAGATAATAATGAATTTTTTGAATTGATACGTGCCATACGGAGGGTCGCAATACAAGCAAGATGAGCTTGTATGTATGTATACAAACTTAAGCAATAATTTGCCTACTCACTACAGCTTCAAAGCTTTTTTGGTATAAATTTGAATATGTGTGAGTGCCTAGCTGCGAACATTTGCATTGTGTTATTCCCCTGTAGCCTGGATAAATGGCTGACTGACCTTCTCACGCCCGGCGGCTGACCGGCATGGTCAATTGAAATACGAGTATCTATGAGTAAACATACTCACACATCCATGCATATATAGTATGTATGTACATATTTATCTACGCGTAATTTGTTGATATTTGCAGAATACTTTGTTTTCACATAACTGACTATTGAAAAGCCATTAACGTGCTCACACTGAGGACTACTACTCACCTATTCGCTCTCTCATATTTATATACAGATGTATGTATGCATGTATGTATGAATGAATTTATGTAAATTGCGCAGATTAGCGCACTCACCAAGTGCATACCATATACATATATACGTATATACAGTTTGTCAAGAAAGTGTCTTGACATCTATTACTCTAACGAAACTCAGACATCTTGCTTAAGAAAATTTGTATTATTTCAACTACATTTGTCAACATCAATTTGTTATTACATTTTGCTATAAAAAAAGAAGTAAAATCGGGAAAGTTTTTCATAGCTATTCTAGCTCGTAATAAAAAATACCTTCCTGAAATCTTCGAGGATATCGAACAAAGCGCCAACAATGTCGGTCTGAAGATAAATGATAGTAAAACAAAGTACCCTGATCCGAAAGGAAACGCCGACCGGAAATTAAAGCTATTGGAAGCTATTGTTTTCAAGGAGTTCAGCAAAATACCTCTATATTTTTCTCAAAAACGACAACAATATGCACGATACAATACAAAACCGAATTGTGACCTCATATAAAACATACTTTGGATGGAAACAGCCAAAAATCAGGACGCCTCACAGTGCGGCCGATTCCCGAAAAGCTGGCCAAAACTCAAAAAATTAAGTAATTGATTCAAAATTTCTTACTCGGGGGTTGTCGGGGTCGCTGATTACGAATTTGATCTTAAAATTTTGAAAATCCACCCCCTTCCACCCCTATTGGCCACCCCCTCACGTGAAATAGCGTATATTCTATAACATAATCAAGATGCATGTAAATTTATATGTTTTCGGGGTCGCAAGGTAGCAAGTGGTAGCAGCTGAATCTTGTTTTATTCAGTAACCATTACTTTTTTGAGTAACCTTTAATAGGTTTCAAAGCAGCATATGACGGCGTTGTATTACTATACAGTTTGAAAACTCAAATTTTATAAAAAAAATTGCAAAAAATGTATCTACGTATTGCTGCAGCTAAAAATTTTGTGTCGAGGTATTGATATGTACTAAAGATTTCTCGTATTTTACTAACCTTCCGAAGATGATTCCATTTGGTTTTGTTCAATTTACTCCATTACAAAATCTTTCAAATGTGTACAACTTTCACTATTCATCGACAGTAATACGATGCTCAAACGAAGGCTACGTTGCGACTGAAAATACAGAGGATACTTAGGGTACATGACGTTGCTATGAACGGTTTTCACTACTCAAGGCATTACTGTAGCCAACCCAAAGACAAAAAAACTCTATCTAGAAACTTTTTTTTTCGACTTTTGGCCAGCTTTTTGGGAATCGGCCGCACTGTGCGCCTGGAAGGCAATTGTGAATGAAGTTAAAGCTCACCCCAAACTGTAGCGCTGCCTGATGATGATGATGATAAACAATTTGTAAGCCAATACTAGAAAAAATTATTCTCTTTAAAAATAACAAATAACAAAAAGCAAAAACAACGTGCCCTTCAAACATAGTTGTCTTTGAATAGAAATTATTTTTACAATTCAAATAATAGTTTTAAGTTATATATTTCAAAGAAATGAAATGCGAACCAGTACTTCGTAAACTTGGTAAGACTACCAAGAGCATCTAGAAGGCCTTGTAGTTTGCTTCTCATACAATTAATAAATATTGGATTGTGGCAGCTTGTGCCATACCTCTAAAATAATGTTTTTGAGCTCTGCTCGATCTTTTGGAGTGTTTTTTTGCCACTTTTCTTTAAATACGCCCACAAATTTTCTATTGGATTAATAGCAGTGCTTTTGGTTCGTATAGCCAAAACTTTACTGCAATTAAAATTATGCGGCATTCTGACCAAATGAGCTTTATATTTTTCATTGTTGTCCTGGTATAATTTAAACTGAGGTTTGTTGTCAGCAATGAAGCCAAATTTTGTTGTACTATTGGTCAATTGGCATCGCAGAATTTTAATATATTGTCATCTTATCTTCTATAAACACAAAACTACCCACATTTGAATTTTCTTCAAAAACCCCAGAGGAGACAATTTCCAACCGATATTAATAATTTTTTTCTTAAAATGCTCATAAATGATTTTGGAAGAGGTTGTCTAGACCCGAATATCAATTTCTTTTTTTTTTTATTGTGTCAAAACCCACCGTCTAATAGGGGATTTTTTATGAAAAGTTCAAAAATAACTCTAAAAACAAAAACAAAATAGTTTTTCAAATACGGTTTCGCATTTTTTTATTATAGGTACAATCAGCAGTGATACACCACACCAAGATCGCACACTTCCAATCTTCCTTAAGGAGTGAAATCAACTTATAAAAATCATCATCATGAAAACTAATTTTTTTCAAGGACAAATATAATATATTCACAAGAAAAATTAAAAAAAATTATATATAATATACATTTTGAGGTTGCTGATTAGGAATTCATTGTCGGTTTGTCTTAAAATTTTTGGAGTTTTCCTGAATTTTTCATAGAAATAGCCCTACAATAAAAAAAAATCGGTCCAGGCAATCTTCTTCAATTTACGACCATTTAAAACAGAAAATTATTAAAATTGTTCAACAATTGGACCCTGTAGCCATATATGAATAAAATGTGTAAAACAATCAATCCCCACTGTGTGTCGGTATAGTATTCCGCCTTTCCAGTTATTTTAAAGCGCTACTTGCACACTCTATTGGGTCTAACTTCGTAATACATCATGATGTTGGTCTCATCGCAGAATGTCACATCATCCCAGTAGTTATCTCGTTGAGTTAGGCACGTTCTTGCCAAAGATAAGCGCTTTTCAGTATGCTATGTGAAGAGCAAAGGCTTCTTTCGAGCAACTCGTAAAGTATAGCTGTGCTTCGGCCTCACATTCATCGTTAAGTTTACTAGCAAGACTTTTTGTCGAAATCTGCCGGTTTGCGGCTACTTTTCTCAACAAAATATATTCGGCGCGATCAGATATGTTCCGTGGTACTCCCTTTGCAGATTTTGGATCCTGGCTATTTTAATTGTTTGCACGAATTATTATGTTATAAAGAGTTTGTCGCGTTAAATGAAATATTTCTGATAACTGTTGCACACTTTTTCCCATTTTATAATTATAATGGACCAACTGAGTCACCTCAAACGATGTCCATTTTCCAGGCATTTTTGCATTCTTTTTTACGATTTAATATTTTTAATAAAAAAAACAATCTTTCGATTATCTCATGACTGATTGACGACTAACTCAGTATATAAAGTATATCAAATCAGTATAACGGTGGATTCAAAAAGTTTACCGTTACGAAGTAGTGATAACTATGTAAGTTAATGAAATAATTTTGAAAGGCAATGAATTCTTAATTCATTAAGGAGCAAAGTGCAAATAACTTGAATACTTTAGAATGGCAAAATATTTTTTGACAAACTGTATTCGTGTGTAGGCAAGCAGTCTGCCTAACGACTTCCACCACCAAACGTTATGTTCTTTATGGCCACGTTCGAAAGCCGCTTTGGCCGTTTGCTTGCCACATTGCAGATATGCATATACATACATATGCATACATACATACACAGGCCAATGAAACAGAATTGAATGTGAAGGTCTTTAAGCTTGAATCAACAATTTCTACCTCTCCCTTTTTCAAAGAGCTATACGTTTCCTTAATTAATACTTATTTGCTGTTGTGGTAAATGAAGAAGGCCCTCGTATTTATGCCTACGCGCCGTACTTATGCACATAGGTGCATATGGCATGTATGTATGCATGTAAGTAAGTAAGCGGTGACAGCAGCAGTCTTCAGACCGCGAATGTCAATTTAATGTGCGCAATCAATTTACAGGAATTTCAAGTATTAAATTACCGAGCAAAAGACTAAAGTTATGTATTCGTATTTTTATTTAAATTACAGAGAAATTAAAAAAAGATGATGAGGGGTATTGAGAAAAGAAAAAGTTAAAACAAAGTAACAATAAAGCGTTTAAAATGAGGGTTGCTACAGCAGCGGAGTTATGCTTTACATAGGACCAGAATCAGCTGTGGGGAAAATATGTTTCTGTTTGTGTATACTTGGGCTTTGTTTTACGGAACGCTGAGGGTGTGTACCCTATATTTGTATACCTTAAACTAGATGGTTCGAAAAACGGCTCATACTGGCGGGGAGTTATTAAAATCAGTGATAATATCAGAGTAGTCCCAAAATATATTCGGCTTCTTTTTTTGTCACGCATGCTAACATCATAAAAAGGCATATCCACGGTATAACCCTGAGCACTGATAGAAAAGTGAAGAAGAAGAAATACATTTTCGTTAAAACGAATGTCGCTGCCGTATCCTATTTCAACGAAATCACTAGAAGAGGAGAAGAGTAAAAAAATACGGCGGGCTAATTTATCTCTCGGCTGCTAAAGCAATGGATGAGGATTTTGAAAAATGAACCTTATAAAATGTTCCATAAAACTTCTTTAGATGGTTTTAAATTCCACGTTTTGGATCTGTCAATGACCAAAATGGAATGAGAATGACCAAAAATATACGGAAATATTAAGCTACTCTCAATATAGGCCATCACAAGGAAGAAATGCTCCCTCCAGTTTTTCAGCAACATTTTAAGAATCTTAAAAACACAAAATGATAAAACTGGCTTACTCCTTTAAAATAATTAATAAATTTTCATAAATTACTTCATTAAAGTTATTGCTTCAATTAAAACTCACAGTTCTTTATTGCTTAAAGTTATTTTTAGTGCATTCAGATAATTTTAATTTTAAAGTGGTCTGAGTTAATTCCAACTTTAAAAGGAACATTTTCGTATGAAATTCATACAAAACTTCATAACCATAATAAACTTCGTTAATCAAAGCTAATAAAATTCTAAAAAAGGTCGCATAATGTAAAAATATTTTTTAATAAATTCAAATGCAATTCATTAAAAATCTCTAAGCAAGAAATATATGACTTAGACCACTTTTATAATTATGGACACATTCACTATATACAACACAAAAGTATATTTTAAAGCTTATGAAGATTGCACAAGATGGGGTACAATTACCCTATCGGAAGATTTATAATTTTTACAAGCGGCGTCGTATGTACGTCAATCATATTTGACACTTGTGAACTACGAACAAGTAATGGAGTAAAAGGTGAAGGTTAAAATAAATATCTCCATCGCTCAAAAGCATTTGTTTTTTATTTTGTAAAAAAGTTATACAACAACAAAATTGGATGATTAATTTTGCGTCACCTTGTATAAGTGTTTTCGAAGCATATTTTAAGCGCATAGACTAAAATATATACAGCCATGGACTCATAAATAGCACAAGTGTGAACCGTACATGTTAAGTTAAGTTTTTAGTATGAGCTTTGCTTTGATCAAATAAATTGGTTTGTTTACATTTATTACTATTATTAAGCTTACATTTATGCGAGGAGTTTACTGTTTTTTTTTTCGATGGAATCTTTAGCGTTCTATTTTATTTATGCTTATTGCTGTTTTGAAGTGGACACAAAAATAGGACATTTTAACTTGTGCAGTGGACAGTAAGACTTTAATATTGTTTCAGCGATTTTTAGTATAATTTTTTGTTTCTTATAAAATTTTAAAGTAATTACTAAAAACAGGACGTGAAAAACACTGCACGCCGGAGAAAAGAGCTCTTATATACCGTATGAGTCAAATCGGAAAAAGCTATGCAGAAATAGCTGAAATGATGATGTGCTCTAAGAAAATGGTTTATAAAGCTCTTAATTTAGTTAAGAAATACTCATCCTACTAAGCAAAAAAAAAAAAAAAACGGAGAGAAAACCAAAGCCGCGAAGAAACTGATGTTAATGTGGATGGAGCTATAATACGCAAGAGCAAGGCAGATGATTTTAAGTCGGCACACCAAATAATGCTTGAAATAAACTAAGAATCTGGTCTACAGGTGTCCAGAAAGCTTGAAGAAAGACGACTTAACGAAGCCCAGTTGTTTGGTCGCATAAGCAAAAAATCTTCTCCTCTCAAAAAGACATACCAAACACCGACTTGCCTTCGCAAAAGCCCACAGAGACAAATCTATTCAGTTTTGGAAAAACGTACTTTAGACCGACGAAACCAAAATAAATAGGATGGAACCAGATGGGAAAACTATTGCACGTTGTCCAAAAAATCACGCGCCAAATCCTAGGTTCACAAAAAAGACGATTAAACACGGCGGAGGAAGCATCATGGTTTGGGGAGCTTTTTCCTGGCATGGTTTTGGGCCGATTGTTCGCATGATTGATAAAATGGGTAGATTTCAGTATCTGGATATTCTCCAGAATAAAATGGAGCCATTTGTGTTTGAGTTTATGCCATTAAATTTGACATTTATGCAGCACAATGATCCAAAGTATACTGCAAAGACAGTGAAGCAATGGCTCAGAAGAGAAAAAAATTAATGTACTGGATTCGCGGGCGCAGAGCCCTGATCTCAAACCAATACAAAATTTGTTAAATGACGTTAAGGTCAAAATCGCCAACAAAAATTTTAAAAATGTTGATGATTTGTGGGCCGCAGTTGAGGAGGCTTGGTACTCGATTCCAAAGGAAAAATGCCACAAGCTTGTAGGAAGCATGGAGCGACGGTTTGAAGAAGTTATCAAAAACGGTGGATATAGTACAAAATACTAATCTGGTAAAACAATATTATTACTTAAATATCTGATTTGTTCACTATTTTTGCTTTTATTTGGAATTTTCTAGGATGTGCTATTTATGTGTCCAGGGGGTTTCGTGAATTATCAACGTTCTCGTAAATTAAATCAGCACTTAATATAAATTCTTTTTGACCATTTTTTTTTTGTTTTAAAGTGGAAGTAAATCAGTTTTTTATTTTTTATGTTGCTTTTGTCCCAATAAAAAATAATTATTTAAAAACATGTTCAACTCTTTGCTTTCAAAGTCTAAATGTGCTATTATATGACCATGGTTGTAATCATATGTATATATGTATATTACGGTACTACTTATGTTATTTTTCAACTTTCAAAAAGTGCACGCGTCAACTTGCGATTTGCTTGTATCACCTAAATAAGGAATGCGTTATTATTATTTCTTTTTAGTTTGGGTTTAAGAGGTCGCTACTACGGGTCAAACTTTGCGAAAATGATAATTTGCTGTCCTATAAACTATCACATGCGAAGCACTTGAATAATTTATACTCGCCCTAACCACTATTAATGCTTAGCGTTAGGATTTTTTCTCATATATACCCAGTTGCAAAATTAAATACACACCACTATTTGTTTATAAAAATATAGTTCATAATACAGCAAAAACCTTATAATGTTTAGTTTCAAACTTTGCACAAAACTCTTAATTTTTTTTCGAAAGTTCATCAAAGCTTTCAACTTTTTAACCAGAATTCATAGAATGTTATGGGTATACTGTTCTATAGCCCAGAGATTTTCAGCGCAATTTTCAAATTGCTATCATGTTGCTGATTTTTGAATGTTTTTTTTTAGTTGACAGCGACAGGATTTTTCTTCCATGTAAAAAAATTCGAGCATTCAATTTGTTGGGAAGACAAAGTAATTTCATAATTTACGCGCTGTGATAATAAAGAGTTCCGTGAGTGTTCTTGTGTTTCAAGAAGCGGCGGCGTATTTGTCTAATTCGCTTTTAATGATTAGGCATAAAAGTGCTTAACTGCCTTAGTAAAAATTGTTTGAGTGGCGGTGCATTTCCATTTTTTTTTAATTAATTATAAATAAATATTACTTAAAAAATGCGAAAATTTACTTAACGTTTTTATGTTTTTGAGAAGGGAAAATAAGATTGATAAAAATTACGAAAAACAAAAAACAAATCCAAGTTAATTGAAAAGCAATGTACGCAAAGGGCTATTGGATACGTTGGGATGTTTTTATTATATTTCGATAATTTCTGATTAATTTTGTTATATAATTTCTGTTGTTCAAAAATTTAGCCGTTTTCAGGATATTAGCTCTAAGCTACAGGGTGTGCCATATAGCGTTTGCTTTTTGAACCACCTATTTTTTTGAGAATGGTAAAACAAATGACATGTCAAATGTATTTATAATTTACTTAAAGGTTTGACATTTACGAAATGGGACGCTATATGCTTGAACAAAATTGGGAAATATTGAAAACCTATTTCCAAAGTGGTGAGTCTTCTTTTTCTTTTCTTATTTTCACATCGGTGGCTACGTCAATAAGCAAAATTGTCGATTTGGGGCTCAGAAAATCCACACGTTACTGTAGAGAAGCAAATGCATCCACAACGAGTCACTGTTTGGTGCGGTTTTTGGTCTGGCGGCATCATCGGACCATTTTTTTCGAAAATGAGCGAGGAGCCGCGGTTACAGTAAATGGCCACCGTTACCGTGACATGCTCAACGAGTTGTTTCCAAAAATTGAAGAGGATGACATGAACGACATTTGGTTTTAATAGGACGGTGCAACTCGTCGCACTGCCAAAGTTACACTCGAACTTTTGGCTACCGTTTTTGAAAACCGAATAATCAGCCGAAATTCCGATATCAATTGGTCGCCTCGGAGCTGTGATTTAAACCCGTTGGACTATTTGGGGAGCCGTTAAGGACAAATGCTATGCGAACCATCGAGAGACGATTGAGCTTTAAAACACGAAATCGAAGTTGCCATTCATGAAATTGGAGCCCAAACAATCGAAAATGTGCTTAAAAATTGGGGTTGATCGAATGACCTACTGTAAAGCCAGTCGTGGCAGTCATTTGAACGATATTATTTTTCATTCATAAATGACAATGTTCAATCTTCAAAATGAAAAAAAAAGTTTGAAAAAATATTGATTAGTTTTTTTTATGGCCGATTCAAAAAGCAAATTTTACATGGCCCACCCTATATGATTTAAAAATATATATTTTTTTTCCTTGCACATCTATTTATATGTTAGTGCAATGCGTAAATACTATTCTGTGTTTAGTTAAAGAGCATACCAATTTATTAAAATCGTCAATAAAATATCAACCAAGCCCAAGGCTATTAAAACGCATTTACATGAGGCAATTTTTAGACAGACGATACTCGTTTGAAAAATTGCTTGGCAAAAGTTGACCTTCTGTCTACTTTGAGGCAAGCGCCTTTTTTGCCAGATTTGTTGAATATCCATTTGAATGAGCCTTTTTGAAGAGATGCTTGATAAAGTTTTGAAATTATGATTTGCACTACACTACCTCACATCACATTAAAAATTTCTTTCTTCTTCGTTCCTTAAAACATAACTGCTATGGCACCTTTTTAAAAGCTGATCACTGGGACTACTGATATTTCGAATGAAGATAAGCTGTTTTATTTATAAAGGTAGATACATACGAGTATATGCGCATTGCTATTTTCAGGGAAAGAGCTTACTAAGTACGCACACAAAATTGTTTTTCCAAGCCCTGAAAAATATTGTATGTACTGTAATCAACTGGATAATCACACTGGAGATCAAGAGAGATATTTCTACATATATACTTTTCTAAATATACTTTTATATTCCACACAAACGCAAAAGAATGATACTGTAAGATTTTGCTATATAAAAACATATATTAGTTCGTGTCACTCTCTCACACCTAAACATTTTACGATGAAAGCCACCCAAAACCATTGCAAAATTCTTAAGAATTGCAAATTGCGCTCCAACAACAACAACATCAACAGCTTCAACACTACACAATTCAAACATTCACCTCATAAATCAGATTTATAACCAGCTACTTAGTTTCCATAGATGGTAGCTGGCCAAACTGAAAGCAATGAGAAAGGTGTGCACACTAAATGAAGCTGTGTGTGTGTGTGAGGAAATTGCCGCGTTGCACGCAAACAAAAGATTTGCGCGTTAGCATTTCGCTTTTTTCGCACATGCATCTTTTGTGCAAAATGCGATGCGATTCTAAGTGGAGGTGAGTAGCAGCTGTGTAGACTAAGAAGTCGCACACAAATGCATGCAAATGAAGCGATAAAAATGTTGAGCTGCGTATCTTGTGTTGGCTGCAAAGTCGCCGCGAAGAAAGATGGCACAGACTATCGAATGGTGCGATTTACGAGCCGTGTTTGTCATAGGCCTGCTGGACGGTCAGGCAATGCCGACTAGGGCCGCTCAATGCCGAGCGAACAAACAACTGTCTTGAGTATATTTATAAACTATACCTCTTTTAATTTTATTTTAATGTTGTTATTACTGTTGTTGCGCCATTTACTCCACTACCTTAGCAGCCAGCTGCCAAGTGAGATATATCGCAACGATATCAGCAAACTATTCATCGACCATCGACCATTGACCATCGGCTATCTTAGCGGGAGATTTGCAGTGTGCATTTCTGTCTGCGGCTAGGGATCTTAATTTTTCTGACTTAACTGAATGGGCGTGTTGATGTTGCCACAATGCTGCTGCAATGACATAGTACAGCATGCGGCACACTGCAAGCATGCAACATAAATGTGTGGTTATTAAAACGACATATGGAATTTATGAGTGGCAATATTCGCATGCCTTCGTGGCGACGCATCAGTTAAATACTCGTACACGCAAGAGTGCCGCTCACGAAGTGGAGCGCGGTGAGAGTATGTATGTATGTGCATAGGCACATGTCGATACAAGTCAGAGTGGCTGCAGGCGAATTGCTGGAATTCAATTGGTTTGCACTGCAAAGGTGGGGAATAAGAAATGTTGAATATACTTGGAGTGGGTAAATTAATTAATATGTTTACCAATAGTACGCAGTGGAGTTAAGCTTTTGAGTGGGATATTCCCTTATTCGAATATTGTGGGTTCGATTATTGCCTATCACAATAATATGTCAATTTTTTAGTGTATTTTTTCCAGGACAAATGCTTTCTATAGAAATAATTTCCAAGTTGGATGCAACGTATAGGAGTTTATGATTAAATTTTAAGCAAAAAAACGCACGAAAACCAGAAGGTGCGGAAGAGGCTGGGGGTAGGTAATGGCATTACTCACCTTTTTTGCACTTAAGAATATTCTGTTAAGGATGTCATTTAGATTAAGGATGTCATTTTTTTAGATATTTACTTAAAGAGTTAATCCTAAACTTATAGAATTTAAGTGTAAAATAGTTAAACAATTTTAATTAGCTTGAAGTCAGCTGTAGATTTAAGTAAACTAAAACTTTGTGGTATGAGTGCTTCCAGAGGCTGAATAAGGTTAGAAACTTATTGCTTATTATGTAGAATCATCTGGTGGGTCATAGTGGCCGTCGTAGCCGGATGGGTTGGTGCGTGATTACCATTCGAAATTCTCAGAGAGAACGTTGGTTTAAATCTCGGTGAAACACCAAAATTAAGAAAAACATTTTTCAATAGCGATCGTCCCTCGACAGACAATGGCAAACCTCCGAGTGTATTTCTGCCATGAAAAAGCTCCTCATAAAAATATCTGCAATTCGGAGTTGGCTTGAAACTGTAGGTCCCTCCATTTGTGGAACAACATCAAGACGCACATCACAAATAGGAAGAGGAGCTCGGCCAAATACCCAAAAGGGTGTACGCGCCAATTATATATATTATATATATATAAAACGCCAAGTAATTTCTAAAATTGAAATTGACCACCGAAAATATTATATATGGATGTTTTACCTAATGCCCGCTGATGAAGAATTACCTAACACCTTTGGTTTTCATTCAGAAATCCGTAAGTGTGGTAAATTGTATTAGCCTTTCCTTAAAAATAGTCCTAATATGGGAGGCGCTAAGGTCATAAGGGAAAGCGGTGATTTTTTCACTCGGGCTTGCAGTTTTTGAAGAGGCCCGGCAAGCGGTGGCGCAGCGTTTTAGCAAGAATCAATAACAAAAAGTACAGTTTCTCTATGTTTTAAAACAAAATTGTCCAAAAAGCTGCGTTTTAAAGTTACTATTGATATATTCCAGTCAGCTAAAGTGAAAAAAGTACGGTCACGTACGTCTGAGAGAATATTTTAATTTGATATTTCCTTGTTTTATTTTTATTAAATAAATAAATAATTGACGTGTGCACTTCTGTTAAGGGTTTGGCCCAGTTCCTCTTCTTATTTGTGGCGCGCGTCTTTTTTTCACAAATAGAGGGACTTTCAGTTTTAAGCCGAAAATAGCTTAAGTAGAAAGTTAAGTTATTGGAAAGACTTATAAATTATTAGAAAAAATGTCTGCTGAAAAAACATATCTGTAAAATATAAGATAGTCAGTAAATGACTATTTAACGAGCTGTAGGATGTGTAAATATAATGCAATATATACTTCTTTGATTGGACTATTTGGAATAACCCTCTGGGGTAATAATAAGTAAATAATATACGGCGAAAAATTTTTACAACAAATAAAAAAAAAAAATCCGAACTGATAACAATTCTTTTCGTAACTCGATTTCGAAATTACTAAAATCAGTAAAAAAATCCAAGGGAGACATTTTTTCTATAGCATATTTAATTTTTTTTTCAAGTGGTTAAGTTGGTTTCATTCACGATTTCAATGGAAGTTACAATTAAGAGGCAAAAAGTATTAAAATCACTAAACTTTCGTCTATTTCACTTAAAGCGTTGGCTTCCAGTGTAACGATGGTGATCACAGCACAGATCTTATTTCAGGTACCATAAATATTCATTAATTGAAACTGAACACTTTTTCTTAATTTCATTTTAAGTAATATGAGCTAATGGCTTTGATTTCATGCAATACAATAATTTTTCTTCAATATAAATTTTTAAGTATTCTTATACTTTTCGCTGTAGATCATAAAGGTATATGTAGAACCACTTTTGATCCAATCAGTAGTGAGGCATTGGCAGCCATCGTGTTAAACTATTGATGTGAAGAAAAACGATATGCAAGGTGAAGTCCAAAATAAACAAGAATGACGTCATAAAAGTTTTTTTGATGGTGCCATCTTCTTAATGAGTTAATGGTTAGAATTTACTCCCTAGCGGATTTCCAGTGAAAGCTTGGTGACATTTGGTTCAGTGGAAGCGAAGTTATTGTGTCTATAGTGTCAGTATGTTTGTGTCATCGGTACAAAAATGAGTTTTGAGCAAAGAGCTAATATCAAATTTGGTTTTAAAATGGGTAAAACGACATACCGAAACATTTGAGTTGATGAAAAAAGTTTATGGCGATGATTGTCTATCTCGTACCAGAGTTCATGACACACATGTGCCCATTTACTTCCGCACAAGTTAACTGAGGACCAAAAATCGCTCAGAATTCAACATTTGAAAGACTTCATTAAAAAGGCGAGAAAAGACGAGAACTTCGTTTACAACATTGTAACTGGTGATGAAACGTGATGTTGCCGAATGGAAGGCACAGACGACCCACCAACCAAAAAAATCGCGTTTGGAGAAGTCAAAACTCAAGTCGATGCTCATTTGTTTTTACGATTCCAACGGAATTGTCCACAAGGAGTTCGTGTCAAGGAGCAATTTTCTATCTTGGTGTTTTGAAGCGTTTGTCGCATCGCATTCGTCGAATTCGCCCTGAATATCGCAAAGGAGGAGGCTGACGCTTATTGCTTGATAATGCACCATCTCATTGATCCACTCTTGGGCCTGAGTTTTTGACTAGAAATCTCATTTTAATCATCAATCGCCTGATATGGTTCTCTGTGAATTCTACCTATTCGGCAAATTGCATTTGCATGCGTCCGTAGAGGCCATCCAAAATGCTTATACCGACATCCTGAGGAAGATTCCGATCAATGACCTGAAACACTCTTTCGAAAAGTTTTTAGATCGCTCAAAGCAGTGCATCGAGGCCAGAGTGGACTATTTTGAATAAATAAACTCGAAGTTATCAGAACAAAGCTCCTGTCGTTCATATTTTAGCTCAGTCTGGCTTATTTTGAACTTCACCTTTTATGTATGATATGTATATAATTTTGAGAAAAAAATGTCAATTAATATATGTCTGTAAAAACAGACTAAATTTGCAAAAAGTTACAAAGATATGAAAACAAATATAGGTTTGTAATTACATCAGTAAAATACATGCGTGCGTAAATTACACGCCCATTCTGCACGTGTGCCACAACAGCAGCACATCGTAAAATCCAACTAGTCTGCAGATCGGTTATTAAGCACCCAGAAAAAATGACTTATTGCGAGCAGCTGCTATTTGAGCATTTATGACTCGATTACCAAAAATCAACACGCGTATACGTGGATGCATATATGATATGTACATACATCTTAAAAACAGTAATTGCAGATTCTTAAAGAAACAAAAACAATCGAAAAGTGTGTCACGAAGCTGGATGATGCCTGCAATGCCGGCGTTTTTGTTTTACAACTTTTTGACAACTAAATAATGCCAATGCATCTCTGGCAATGCAAAAAACAAAAAACCCAAAGACACACATATGCTTATATAGATATAATGTTTCGCAGGCTGCATCTACATCCATATACTAGCCTTGCATGTATAGACACACATGTGTTTGTTTGTATTTGTACTTATATGCTTTAATGACACCGCCATTAATAATTCCCAATTTGCAACGCCTTTTCGATGTTGTTTTCGCCTTTTCGCCTTTTTGCTTATAAATGCTTGGTTGATTTGCTGGTTGGCTCATTAAATACCAATGGTCGAAAAATTTGGCCAAACAACTAATCGAATGCCACATTTGCGAGGCTCATCAATTTTCGGCCAAATGGCTTATGACATATTGTCGTTAGCTACGCCATACGGCACGAGAAAAGTGTTGTACAAAAATATAAGTAAATGAGCAGAAAAGCATAAAGCGAAATTAAGAATTATAATTGGTTGTTATTACTTTTTGCATAAATTAATTAGTGGAAGCGTGAAATAATCCTAGAGTTGCACATGGAATATGGGGAGAATATGTAAATAAGTACAAATAATATAACTAAATTTAATAAACATTGGCTTGAATCTGCAAAGAAATTCGCAAAAAGTAGCAAATAAAGCGTGTCTGAAAAAATTATGGTAGGCCAATATGTTAAAGTGCTTACATATTTACACACATATTTATTCAGCACCAACGAATTTAAATACTTTATGGATTTTATTTATGCGTTTTCTTTTTTTTTTAATTTTGAATAATTTCTTAATGAGCTACCTATTTATATGGAAATTTGTAGTTAATTTAGAAATAGGTGGCAAAGAGTGCAAGAATTTGTAGCCGCTCTTGCAAAATATTTGATTAGCATTGCAAGCATAGAAAGTCTATCAGACAGAGGTTCATTAAGGGATCAAACCTATTTCTCGGTTCACCAAAGGAACTGCCTAATTGCCTGGCTTCAATTGCGTCGAGTATTCAGTAAACAACTTTTTTTTACTTATATGCAATATATATAAATGTTAAATTTGAATTATCTTACAAAGCTAATGACACTAGCTACTAAGACTATCGGCCTGAATGTATTCTAATGGATTTAATATAAGCTAATAAAGCATTTTTTGAATAGAATGAAACTAACTAAAATGAATTAATTTATTTTGAGCGTGAATAAAATTAATTTGAGCTTCTATGGAATGCCTTATATCGCTTGAAACGATCAGTCTGCTTAAGATACAGGCTTTGCGCAGCCATTAAGGCATCCAAAGTTTTCGTATGGCTACTCTCCATTAAGTCTAATATTAAACCGCAGATGAACGACATGAACCAAACCCTTCAGTTATGGGCAGCAAATGTTTCACATACAGTCTGGTTCAATTGATTAGAGACAATAATTTTTATGAAAGCAAATGGTTATTGAAGCAACTGTATTTGATCTATTACCACAAAAGTTCCTGATAATTCCAGTGATGACTGTATTTTGCTCGAAAATAAAAATGCTTCAAAATATTATTCCATCTAACCGTATTTTGCAGCATTAAAACTTCTGCAGCTTGAATTAACGGTTCACTTGAACAGACAAACTCAGTTAGCTTACATTATTTGCGCATGAAAAGAGATCGTTTCTTTAAGCATTCATTACGTTTGGTCGCAAACTTCCTAATTCTAATAAAATGGGAAAGCAGAAAGGCTTAACAAATCGCAAAAAAGAACAAATCGATATCTTGACGACATAGAGACTTTCAAATCGACAAAATTGCCAAAAAAAAAAATTGTCGAAGTTCAAACGTTGTGGATCCTTACGTGAAAAAAGGTTTCTCCTCTGGTAAGAACCACCAAGGCAGAACTGTGATGGAAACCGGAAATCCAACAGCAAGAGTTAAATGGCAAATGTTACAGTCAGTAAATCCACCATTTGAAGGGCTATTCTAAAAGCCACATCTGAAGCATAAAAAATGACAAAACATCGCAAATAAATTTGGCAAAGAACGCCGTCTCGATTTTGAAAGGGGTGATATGACTTGGAGTTCTGTTGCAAATAACGATCGTAGTGAATGGAAAAAAGTAATATTTAATGATGAAAAGAAGTTGAATCTGGATGGAAGCTTAGCTGATTTTCAGGGCAATCAACTCCCCTGATAAAGCTTCTCAAGGGAGAAAATTTGCCTCCTAATCGTTGGGTGTGATATTTTTAGAAGGTAGGTAGGTAGTTAGTTGGAAGTGGCAGTTGGTTTTTAAACCAACTTTCTTAGACAGTTGCCAGCCATTGTGATACTACAGTAGCAATTTACCTGCTACTCCTTGTTAAACAATTTTGTTTTAAGTGCGAACCCATTGATCGGGTCGAAACTTATATCCTTAAGGTCATAAGCATCGTGCAAGAACAACATTGTCAAAGAAGATGTCTGACAGACTCTTCCCCTCCATATTCTTGCAACTTCTATAATAGTCGAAATGTGCCACATTAAATTTAGACAGTGGCCTGTAAACTAAGCAACGAACATAGAGACGTTTCTCCTTGACCAATTGAGTAGCACCTTTGAGCGCATGACGTCCCATTTTTAGAAGCGAATACACGTTTTCTCGCCGGATTACACTTACTTTAGAATCAAGCATGAAAAAATTAGAGGCATTAGTTTTTAAGAGAAACGAAATCGGCATTAAACACGCTGTACGGCTAGCTTTAAATAATATTTATTTGGGCTGAACGGCTCCTTAGTTAGAGTTGCCGTTTTGATGTGTAGATCCTTATTCTTCAATAGTCGAGCTGGGATCAAGGCTCTGTTGATGCCATGGTGCAGACTCGAAGTGGCCAACTCCTTTAAGGAGGAGATCATCAAATCTCTTTGGCGTGCAGTTAACATTTCTCTGATCTGTTTTGCAGGACATATCAACATAGCGGGGAAATGAAATTGCTGATGAGCTTGCCAAGAAGGAGTCGACTTAATTGGTCTCGGAGGTCTCCTTCCTGGTGATCAGCATTCCTCTGCCTGTTGTTAAAGGGGAGTTAAACAACTTATTTCTTAGAAAAGCGCTGAGCAGATGAAGCTCCATTTCTTCGTGTCCTATTTCGAAAACCCTTTGGCTCCAGTACAATAGGCGCAGGACGCAAAGAGTCCTGGAGACTCCACGCTATTCAATTTCCAAACTCGTAGCTGTGTTTACCGGTTAATGGATGATCGGCATACACACAGAAAAGCTAGGTTTCCCATTTAATACCCATTGCAGAAGCTGAGACCTTTCAGAGAAGCATAGTGTTGAGCACTTTCTCTGTAAATATCCGGAATTTGCAGCTAGACGCTTAAGGTCACTAGGTGCTCCTTTCTTCGACAGCCTGTGGCAGTGCACCAACTTAAATCCCATCAGCCTTCTCCGTTACATCAATAGCTCTGGCTGGCTATAGATATCTGCGCGTTGGAGGGCTCAAAATGGTATCAAAATGCACGTTAGTACTTGGGGAGTACCAGACTGGTACTCCAACCATTTCACCTACCTACCTGTAAAATCAGTCTGATATATAATATTTAATTTAATTGGATCAAAAAAGCCTAAAGCTGACTGATTCAGATTTAAACTTCTTCGTGGGTTTGGTATCTACCCGTATGCCGGATTATCATGTCCTGGTTTGTCTTGTTAGTTTAAGATTACCCTTTCCAAGCCTTTTTAATGCCCAGTTCACTCTTGCAGCGTTTGACAAAACTGAAAATCGAAAGTGTCATGTCCCATGGCAAAGGGAACTCAGTGGTTAATTCACATTTCCATACCTGACATTATATTAAAACTCAGTCAAAGCTTCGTTCTAAACTCAGTAAAACTCTTGATACGCGCCTTATTGGGAGTAAAAAAAAACTAGTTTGAAGTCTGAAAAAAAGAATAACATTTTTTCCTGATTTTTATGCAATTTACAAACCCTTGACTCGCAAATCGAACGACTTTTTTGAATGAAAGCATAGTTGCACTTAAAACAGGAGAAATACGTTTGCTAAAAGCTCTGTTGAGCCTCAACTAAAATTTTTAGTCTGATCTTAGCATAATTTTTCAATATTGGCTCGAATGAACATCGAAGCATTTTTCGAAATTTATATTTTCATTGTACACTTCGAACAATGCTTATCTAAACACTTTGGCATCAAAATTTAATTCATTACTTATGAGTCGCCACGAAGCACGCCGGATATTAGCTATGAAGTTTTTAGTACAATAGACGTATTCATAAATTTTTTATATGCTTCCACAGCATGAGTGGAAGTGTGCTAGATTCATCATTAGTGCAGCTTTGAAATTCTTTGTTAGTTAAATAGCGTAATAACGAATTAAGTCAATTTATTGGTACTTCATTAAAAGTAATTGGTTCGGAAAATTTAAGTATTCTGCTTAGGAGAGTTACTAATACTCTTTTGAGTGCTTTCATAAAAAACTCAAAGGCCAGATTTATCAAAAAATAGCTGCCTCCATTTCTTGCTTATTTAATTTATCCATTTATTTATTTCTATTTATTCCAAGAAGCCTTTAATTTACAAATAATACATACAACCAAACTTAAAAGCTAGTCGGCTAAGCCTAACACAACACATGGAGGCCGCCTAAAATTTCTTTGATCAAATAAAATATTATGCAATCAACGACTTGAAATAGCAACTAAGCAGAGATTTATGTAATAATTCCATTGAAAACGATAAAAATTCTTTTTAAATCGATAAACAATAAAAAACAAGCTTTCGCTGATCTTCCATTGTTCACAGGCCACCACAACATTGTTTGTATGATGACATCTTGGCCACTGTTAAGTGAAGAATAAAATAATTTGACTGCTTTTTTTCTACTTCTAGTTTTAACATAAAAAATTAGACGCGCCCAATACAGCCATAAAAATGAAACAATAAAAGGCTGTTTAACGCTTAATCAACACTTTAGTGCTACAGTTCGGCGCAGCTATTGAAATGCTAATGGTTTTAGAGCAATATTTAGTTGTTTGAAGAGAAAGTCGGAGCATGCACGAATTAGCATTTTTTCTGAGCAGATTTCTAGGCCTACAAAAACTACAAGCATTTCTTTTGCTTCTAGTTACTACTGCAGCTACGAGTTTCGTATACCTACAGTGGCGAGCATAACTGAGTGCATGATGATTTTTTTTTTTTATGTTTACGTTTAACGAGTTGGATTTGTTTTTTAATTTTTTTATAAATATTACTCATTCTTTGACCTAAACTTTAAACTTGTACGAAGTTTGGAAAACTTCAAAAAATTTGCATATGCATTTTAAACTTTTTAATTTAAATTCTTAGAAAATTTTCGGATACACTGTAACATGGCTTATGCAATTTTAATTAAATAAGTGCAACTTTGAGGCAACTAAAAATCGGTTGGATTTGGGACAATTTTTTTTTGTGGTGCTTTTTGTTTTGATGTGACTTTTGGCAGTTTAGACGATATGAAAATGAATTTTTTGCCCAAGATGGTTTGACAAAAAAAAAAAACAAAAATAAACAAATTAAAAGAAAATCCATTTCAGTTTTCATAAATTTCATTTGGTACATGAAAAAATCTATATATAAAATTGTCAATCACCTTTTTTATAAATATCAAGAATCTTTTTTTCTGACGTCTTTTCGCTCTTTATACCAAATAAAAATTACTTGAAAAATGCGCAAGGTGGTTTGATAAAACAAACAAAATTAAAAGTATAAAAAAATAAATAATCTTTTTTTATAAAAATATAGACCCTTTTTTTCTCACAACTTTTTGCACTTAATTCCATATAAAAATTACTTACTTGTGAAAAAAAACTACGTAAGACGGTTAAAAAAAACACGCAAATTAGAAGAAATTCCACTTCAGTTTTAAAAAATAGCGTTTGATAAATAAAAAAATGTGCATAAAAAAAATCAATAATTTTTTTCTATAAAAGTGAAGAATTTTTTTTCTGACGACTATTTGCACTTTATTCAATATAAAAATCACTTTTTTTGCTAAACAAATTGAAACCACAAAAAAAACTAAAGAATGATTTTTTAAAAAACCAAGATGGTTACTCAATTACTTAAAACTTGCACTTCACTCTATCAAAATTCTATGGGTGATAAAAACTGCAGCTCGAAAGTTTTCTAAAACATTTAAAAATAAGAATAATCTCTGACATCAATTTTTTTTTTTAATTTTGTATAAAGTTTGAATGTTTGATTTATGTGCTTTTGGAAAATAATGAACAATATTTAATAAATAAATTACAAAAAAATAACAAAAAAATTTGAGCTCGAAAATCTATGCAAAAAAAGACTTAGAAGACAAAAAAAAATTTAACAGAAAATCAGTTTCGGCACTCAGTTATGCTTGCTACTGTATAAGTAGAAAGAAGAACCACTTACAGCTTATGTTGCAGGCATGTAGCTGCAGACTTTGTTGTTGACGCTAGTGACGCTGTTGCTGCTACTTTTTCGATTGCGTTGCTTGCTACCAATTCTCTTGACATTTTCTCTATTGCTTCTCCCTGCGCTGCACAATTCATATCCACTTCATCGCTCGTTGGTAAACGTGCCAACTGCTCTTCAATATCACTTAGTTGCGCATCCTCGGCTATGGGTGCTGTAATGCCGCAGCATTCGCCGCCATCTATCCAAACAGCATTACGATTACGACGCACTTTCAAATTGCGTAGATCGGCAACATTTAGCGCTGCTGGCAACAGTGTTGTTGTTGTTGCTGCAATTGTTTCTGTGACAGTTGTTGACATTGTTGCCTCATTTGTGGCAACTTTCTTTGCTACAGCAGTCGCGCTTACTGTCACCGCTTCAACTGCCGTTGTGCACATATTAGCTTTTGCAGTCGATGCTTTCGCAGTTGCTGCAACGCCAGGCATGTGCCACTTGGACGCTTTTTCGTCACGACGCAAATTGGCTGTAAGTTGAGCCACCTCAGCCTCAATTAATGCGTCTTCAGCATCCTCCATATTCTCTATATCAACATTGTTGTTGCTGCCATGTATATTTTGCTGACAGCACCCTGCGCTATTTGGCGTCAAGCGGAACGCTGGTGAGGCGCAACTCGCTTCAGATTGTGTTTCGCCATCACCGCACGAAATGCCCGATGACAGAAATGTGTCATCCAAATGGTGGTGGTGGTGGTGGTGTTTGCTACCGGAATGAGTTGGACAGGCTTGCCCCTTCGTTTTCGGCGTTGTTGTTGTTGTCGTGACTCTGGTCGCATTTGGTAATGGCTCGAAGCAACTTTGGCGACTAGTAGAACGACTCATATCATAGCTAATAAGACTGGATTGTTGTGAATGTGTCTGTGAGATGGCTGAGGGTGAAGGCAGTGAGCCAACAGTGGCCAAGTGGTCGGTGATGGAGCTGGCGCGCCACGACGCGCTAGCGACTGAAAATGTCTGCGACAACGCGTCGACATTTGGCAGCAGTGACAATTTTAACGGTTTTGTTGCATGTTGCAGAGAGCACTGCTGTGTTTGCAGTTGTTGTTGTTGCGCGATTTTAAGCACCTTCTGCTGTGGTTGCTGCTGTTGCACTTGTAAATCGCTTTGTTGCTCGCGTGGCTGCCACTGCCGTTCAACGCTGTGCGCTTGCTTGCTATGCTTGTGACAGCGCGCTTTGACCGCATTTTGTAACGGCGTGCATTCTATAAATGACGCGTCGGTAGCAGTTGGCGCTAATATTTGTCTGAAGGCGGCATTGCTCTTGCTGTTATTGTCACTGCAGTTTATGTTGCTTTTGTTGCGCCGTTCACCAATTTGATTACACGGCAACGTTTGCCTCTTTCCGCCATCTACTGCACACTCACTATTCTCCATGAATGGCGTACGGCGGCTGTGTTGACGCTTTTGGCCACACTTTGGCGCCTTCAATTTTCTCGGCGTCAACTTCGTGACTTTAGAGACGCTCGATTTGTGGCAGCTACTGTCGACGCGTTGCAATATGCTGCCACCAGCTGTGTTGGATTTGTGCTTGGTTGGTTTGGCAACCGCCAAATGTGACTGTCGCGCTCCGCTGGCATTTGTCGCAATCGCTGGCAACTCTTCGCTGCCTTCAATACCCGCAGCACTCGCAACGCCAGTCGCCGTTTTGGCACCTACACGCCGACGACTACGCCTTATGCTGGGCATATTGCGTGGAAATAATTTAGCGCAGTCATTTAATGAGCTCAGCGAAGGTTGGGATGCGCTCCCACTGTCCAGTGACAAAGCCGCTGAGCGCAGTGAATCAGCAGCCTCCGTATTACGGACGGCAACAGCGGTGTTGGTAGTGACTTTTTCTTTATTTATTATTTCAGTAACTTCTGTAGATTTTGATTCTTTTTTGGTCGTTTGTGTGTCGTTTGTATTGTAGCTAATTTCACGGTAAAATTTTGTCGGATCATGACCGTAAACAAAACAGATTTTCCACCAATTTTTTGTGGCTAGCAATTGGGCGCGGCGTCCCAACGTTTTTGGTAGCGGCAAATGTGGTCGCGCAGCCGTTTTTTGATTCAACGGTTGCAGAGCGTGTGACATTTTTACAGTTCTTAATAAATCAGGCACGACTTTAAGAATGTATTTGTTTTCAATTTATTTATTTTTTGTTTGAAAAACTAGCAACAATGCAACATGCACAAACAATAAATCAGTTTTACGCTACACTAAGGCTCGTTCACGCGCAACACCGCAAGCCGCGGCGGCTTCACGCCACTAACCAGCACTATAACACAAACAAAAATGTAACAGCATTGGCTCTTTCTGTAACACGCCTATTTTCAATACAATTTTTTTAAGCAAAAAATATGCAGAACGTGGCAAAACAGGAAAATTGCAGATAACGATGCAATGAAATCACGCACTCCCGATTGCCCATGCGGCCACAAACGTAAATAATTGCAAATCGATTGTTGCAATGGGGCCGAAATAATCAGTTAGACATTCGTCTGCCTGCCTTCGATTGCCAGCCAGACAATTACTGTCAATGGCAATTATTTTGATACACGACAAGACGACCGTTCGCGTTCTAATTACGTGCCCCGCATTCGCGCATAACAAAACCGCTTCAAGAATATCGACGAGTAAGCGTATTGAGTATTTGTGCTACAAATACTTAGATGGGCACTTGTGCGGTCATTCTGGATTTGTTTTCTGATTTTATTAAGTACTCGTCTGTAAGTATCTTTCAACAAAACAAATATATTCTATACGCATGCGCGCTCACGTGAAATGATGCTTAATTTCGGAAACCGGTCGATGTAACTCGACGTCATTGCGCGTCTAAGTTTCGTTGCAAACTAAATGCTCGCTAGTGAGCCCGCATGGCGTATAGGTGCGCTAGCGCATCGGCCAGAAATACTACAGCTCACTACTACCATCAATGGTAAGATCACCTTGGCGCACGATCCACAAAAACACGAACGCGCAGCATAATTTGATAACGACGAAATTCAAAAGAAAGTTGTTCATCAGCAAAAGAGTAGTAGCAGCAAGAATGCATGCGCAACACCCAGGTGAACATCAGCAAACTTGGCCAGCGTAAACATCACCAACAACACTACCACAATGCAAATATGAAAACAGTTTGTAAACAAAAAGAGACTCCAATGCACACCACACTTGTTACACTGAGCGTAACAAACCTGGGTATATATTCACCACCATTGTTTTTATTGCCAACAGGTGCAGTGAGCAACAACTAGTGGCCGCACACAGCACAACTCAAGGCAATGAGCGAAAGAAGTATTTCTCCAAATATCAGCGTTGAATTCACCATTTGCTGGTAAATATTGATTTTAATTCACAAACCCGGTCTCTGACTCTCTCTCTCTCTCTCTCCCTCTAGTTTAACTCCCGT
Source organism: Anastrepha obliqua (assembly GCF_027943255.1). Classification (NCBI taxonomy): domain Eukaryota; kingdom Metazoa; phylum Arthropoda; class Insecta; order Diptera; family Tephritidae; genus Anastrepha; species Anastrepha obliqua. The sequence continues at coordinate 44,005,062 of NC_072895.1, forward strand.
TCCCACTCTCTAAACTGTTTTATATTTTCCATTTTGCCATTACCATACAAACAAGTTGCGTCTATGCACCTATGTATTTATGTATGTCCGTTCACCCATGCATTTGGCCTTTAGCGCTCTCTTGGCGTGTTCTTCATTGAACGCGCCTATTTTTAAGTAATCGCTGTCGCTTTTTTTCAGCAACTGCTCGAGGTCATTTGACACAATTAACATGGCTAAAGGATCGATCGTTCATGTCTTTTTTTACGTGATGATTGATGTTCAAGTTTGTTCGGTGAGTTTATTGGACGTTAAATTCGTTGTTGTTGCCGATCGGAAATAGCCGTAGTTACGCATTGAAAAGTGGAGCAGGCGCAGGAAATGCAATTAAATATTTTTCAAATGTAGAACTAGCATGTGAATTTGATAAATAAGAAAGTAGTATTAAGAAGACCTGCGGTCTGCTCCTGGAAAGATGAGCTTCGCGCCAATTCAGCGAGCGTTGGGCTAGTACACAAACTTGTAAGATCGCGAAATCCTTCTGGCCACGTGTGGGTCGGGGGCACTCGGGTGAGCTTCTGATGTTGACAAAGTATCAGCTCTCGAGTCTAGTGGGTTTTCTCACAGGACACTATGCGCGAGGAATGCATGCTTTGAGACTTTACCTTTTTGGATGTATGAAGGATGAGGTGGACTCATCTCAGCACCTTTTCCTTAGCTGCCCTGCTCTGGTGGGGTTAAGATCTAGGCATTTTGGCTCTTACTTCTTTTCTACGCTTGCTGACATTAAAAATCCTGATGAATTTCATCAACAACACAAAGCGGTTGACGCAATCCACACACTCTTAACCCACCCTCCTAACCATCCCACCACTAACTCTCCCCGTATCTAACTGAGGTGTGAGATAGTTTATATACCCTTTTTGGTGTGGTCTTGTTGTTTTTCCACAAATGGAGAGACTTACCGTTTTAAGACAACCCTGGTTGGTTGGGTTGGTTGGTTAAAGTGGTGATTCTTCCAGAATCCAACTAGCGCTTCCGCGCCATTTTGTTGCCACATCCTCGTTACCAACTTGTTTAATGGTTATTTACAGCATTGTTAACGTCTAAGCCAGATAGTTGTTCGAGATTCTCGAACAGCGGTTGGCCCAGGGTTAACATTCTGTCCTTCCATAGGGCAGGGCATTCACAGAGGAAATGGAAGATTGTCTCCTTTTTCTCCGGTTGTTTGCAACTGTGACAGTATGTATTGTGAGGGATACCCATTTTGGCTGCTTGTTCTCCGATAGACCAGAAGCCAGTTAGGGCTTGTTTATTAATGTCGACGATTGCTTGAGGTTGTAGGTGGGCCATAACGTTTTGCTAATTTTGCATTTCGTCTGGACTTTCCACCTACAGTCTGCGATACGGAGGTATTTTAGGGAAATTGTGCTCTTGACTGCACCTAATGGTGTGAGTACCGATTCTGCAAGAGCGTTATTCATGGCAGATCCCCCTCTTGCCAGTTCATCTGCTTTTTCGTTGCCTTCAATGTTCCGATGCCCAGGGACCCAGATTAAGGTAACTTTATGGTTTTCACTCAAGATGGTGAGGCTATTCCTACTTTGCTCCACCACTTTGGAGGTTGTTGTGGCCGAACCCAGTGCCTGGATTGCAGCTTGGCTATCCGAGAGAATAGCGATATTACCCCTAAAAGAGAAATCTGCGATTAGTAGCCTACAGGCTTCCCTAATTGCCAATACTTCCGCCTGAAAGACACTGCTGGTATTAGGGAGACGCACAGAGTTCTCAATTTTAAGTCTGTGAGAATATATACCAGCTCCAATACCGCAGCCTATTTTACTTCCATCCGTATAGACTGTAATGTCGAAGTTGTTTAGAGAGAATCCCTTATTCCATTCTTTTTTAGATGGAAAGAGTGTGGCAAAATTCCTATTGAACGTTACCATCGGGACGATGTAGTCAGTCCTCACCGAGGTTAACTGAGTTTGTCGCGATAAAGGACTAGCGTGACCATAAGTTTTTCCTTTCCAGCGACCCGCTTCATTTAACCTAAATGCACTCATGGTTGCCGTCTTCTGTATATGTAGGTCTATTGGAATAACGTGTGTCAGTGTATTGAGAGCCTCTCTAGGACATGATCTGATTGCACCGACCGTTATTGCACATGCTGATCTTTGTATTCTGCCGAGTAGTTTGGTATTGTACTCTCTCCCTAGAGCCTTCCACCAAACTACCGAACCATACGATAGAATAGGTCGTATAACCGTCTTATACAGCCATAATGTATGCTTTGGTTGAAGACCCCATCTTCTTCCAAGCATACGTTTACAGGCATATAAAGCAATTTCTGCCTTCCTTACCCGTTCTTCAACATTTAATTTCCAGCTTAGTTTGGAGTCCAGAATTACCCCTAAGTACTTTGCGCTGGGTGATAGTGAGAGAGTTTGTCCGTTAATATTTGGTAGGGTAAAAGTTGGTACCTTATATCTGGTGGTGAAAAGCATAAGCTCTGTTTTACGTGGGTTTAAACCTAGGCCACAGCCTGTGGCCCAAGAGTTAAGCTCGCCTAATGCCCTTTGGATGATCCCACTGATCGTATTAGGACACAGTCCTGACGCCGTTAGCACCACATCATCAGCGTACGCCACCGCTTTTACCCCACCTCTATTAAGTTTTGTTAAGACTTTGCTAATAACGCATAACCAGAGAAGTGGAGACAATACTCCCCCCTGTGGGGTGCCTCTGTGGACCTTCTTGGTTATACTGATATTACCCATATTATTTTTGATGATCCTGGTTTCTAGCTTAGAGATGACCGAATTACTGATGCAATTGTCCACCTCTAAGTCTATCAACGCCCGTTGGATCGCATCTGTACTAACATTGTTAAAGGCGCCTTCTATATCCAAGAATGCCGCCATGATATAATGTTTGTTCTCTAGAGAGCCCTCTATTGTTCGGATTACCTCGTGAAGCGCTGTCTCCGTAGATTTGCCTTTAAGGTACGCATGTTGTGCAGTAGATATACCAGAGCTCTCCAAAGAGCTTCTAAGATATATATCCAAAAGTCTTTCAAAGGTTTTTAACAGGAAAGACGAAAGACTGATTGGCCTATAGTCCTTCGCTGATTCATATCCCCTCCTGCCTATTTTTGGAATGAAGACGACCTTGACTAGTTTCCAACTATCTGCAATATGACCTAGGTTTAAACACGCTTTAAAAATTTCCTCTAGCCATGGTAGGATACAATCCAAGGTTTCCTGTAACATCTTTGGGATGATCCCATCTGGCCCCGGAGATTTAAAAGGTCAAAAAGATTTAATTGCCCATGCAACTTTCTCCTTTGTAATTATTTCTTTTGACAACCCTGAAGGGCAAATAATTTTTTATTACAGGCTTTTTCCAAGACAGGAATATACTCGGAAGTTTGCCATTGTCTGCCGAGGAGCGATCACGATTAGAACAATATTTTCTATCAATTGGTAATTCGTACACAGGGATTTCAATCTATGCACTGTCGAATGGTAGTCAAGCAACAGCCCATTCGGCTACAGCAGCCGCCAACAAATAAAGCTATACGGTATATCTAGAACTGTAACCTGACGCGAGGAGTCGAAGCGAAGAAAGGTCTCAGGGTATTGCTAAGTGCTCATATAATTCCACAGAATTCACTTTCGCTAAATGATTTTAACCATCAAACTGACTCCCATTGCATTAGAAAAGAGCTTTGAAAGTAATAGTTCACACTAAGATCAACTTACTCCCTCAGCGTGAAGTTCTCGTTCATCCCTTTTTAAACTGTATTTATAAATTTCAATTTGAACAACATTTGGCGCCAATAATGCGCCATATTTTCTTTAAGACTTTAAACCTAAAATATTGACATCTTCCAGCAAACTCCAGCTAAAAAGTGAATAAATAATTATATTTGCTGAATTTGTAATTTACTAACTAACTAACCCGCATAAATTATGTCATACAATTATTTGCGTGTAAATTTTTAATGAATCACTCACCTCCTAGACATTCAAAATCCCAGTTGTTAGAATCACTTTTTTGAGTTTCATATAAATTCACAAGTCCTTGCTTCAAAATCTCCTTTAAAATTCAAGAACCACTGCTGCAAAGAGAATGAAAGAAGAGTAGAGAGGTATTAAGTTTATTAAAGTAAATATTTACACACTTTGTTGGAGCGTTAGTAATTAATTTAGCTAATTAGTTACGGGAGTGAATCAAAGTGAAATTCTTTGGCGACCAACAAGCAAACAAACAGCTTTCCCATGAATGACTGTGTGTATGTACTTATTTGTGTGGGGGTGTGTGGTGTATAAGCTACGTAGTAGCTACACTTCTGCAAAATTAAACAAACAAATAAATAAATAAGAAGAAGAAGTTCTTTCATTACTAGTAAGTGAGTTGGAGTGAGATAAGTAGTGAGAGAAAAGTACAAGTTGAGTATGAGCGCATGAATGGGGAGAGAGTAACCTCAGGGGGACGAAGTAAACTAATGAAGGCCAAAAATGTTCTTAAAGGAATTTAAGTAGGAGCCTGTTTGGCGCAAAGTTCCCTTAATTTTTATTTTTATTTTATTTATCTAATGATTCGATCCTAACACAGCAAGGAGAAACCTTATATTTATTAATGTTCGCCACGATAGGCTACAATTCTCATGGTCAAATTTACAAAGAAAAACATATCAAGTAAACATTACTTATGAATTAAAATTAATATGATCTTTCTTTGGGCTAATATATTTCTAAAGTTTGCGTCTAAATGTGCTCATGATACTTATAGATACTAAAAGTAAATTTTAGAGAAGAGAATTCCAAAGAGCTGTCTTTCTGACGGTGGAGTTTTGTATCTAGCAGCGAAAAGTTTACAGTTTCTCACTGACTTCATGGCAATTATTCTGAGAGCGAGGTACCCAAGTACTTTGGAGTAGTAAATTTTGTGCAAAAGTAAGAGGGATCTGAATTGAAGAAGCTTAAAATTGAATTGTGTGCATGAAAATTGCCACTTGCCAAAATTATAAACCAACTTTCTGTAAGAAAATATTTTCCCAAATGACTATTAATTCGTACCCCTACGGTTTCTGCTCATATAATGCAGCAATATTTTCTAAGTTATTATTATTTTTATTTTTTTATAAAAAATTTAGTTCTTACTGCAACAAAAATGCATATAACGCAAAGCTTCAAATTTTGTACAAAAATTTTTCAAAATTCCATTAAAAGTTTCAACATTTTAATCATAATTTTTAGAATTTTTCTGGGTATGTAGTTTTAGAGTCCATTTCATTGTAGTGCAAAATATCGCTGATTTAAAAGAAAAAAAAAAAATTCGCGAAATAACACACCTTTTCTTCCATACAAAGTACATGATCTTATTTTTTTATTTGGAAGAAAAAGCCTAGCACCGTAAACTAAAAAAAAAATTGCCAGAGGTCGACGGTTTTATGGAAAAATAGTGATGTATTTATAATTTTACAACGGGTTATATTTAAATTATAAGAGTGCGAGTTACTAGTAAATAGGGCAGGTGCGTTAGGTTGCATTGGCTTGTAGGAGTGAATTTAAAAAAGGTCAAAAATCAAGAAAGTAAGGTTTAAATTTAGCACTTTCGGGTGTTCACAAAAAATAATGGCGAAATTTCGAAAAGGTCTTCAGTTCCTTAATAGACTTTGTGATGCCAATTTTCAGAAAACCCCATTTTATTTCCCATTTGAATTTAAGCTATTACTAACACGAGGTATGGCTATTTAATAACGACACTGATATTGTAAACGCTTTTAATTTTGAAGTTTAGGTAGGTAGGTTAGATGGCAAGAGTACCGCAGGTACACTTAAAGTAGCACTTACGAGCCGTTTTGATACCATAATGTGGACCACTACCTCCGAAAAATTTAGAGAAGAGAAACCATCAATAGCCATCCAGCGCTGTGGACGTAGTAGAGGAGAGTAAAAGGATCTAGGCTTGAGAATATCCTCAGGTCATCTCCAAAGGGCACACTAAGGAATCTCAAGCGGCTAACCGCCAGAGCCGAACATTTGCAAAGAAAGCGTTCAACAGTTCTTATTTCTCTCCAGGATCCCACAGTAGGGGTTGTTCGGAAGTCCAAGCTTCTCCGCCTGAGCACCGATCGACCGATCACTTTAAGCGTTTTGTTTCTATCGTATTGAGACCATAGAGTTTTTGAGATAGTACACTATCGACAGACCTCCATATGTCTTGCGCTTTTTTGAGAAGGAAATCGTACAGTATCCTTTTAACAACGGTCAAGGGGACACCGATGTCCGAGATGGGGACAACTGAAACCGGCTCTGTCGACCCCTTCCTGGCAAGCTCATCGGCAATTTCATTTCCCTCTATATTCTTGTGCCCAGGAACCCAGATAAGGGAAATGTTTCTTACATGTTCGCGACGTTTGAGTTCCTCTTAACAGGAGTTGACCAGAAGAGAGCTGCATTGCGGCGACGACAAGGCCGTATCGAAAAAAATATTAATGCCTCCCTCCCAACAGCCATCCCTATGCATTTTGCATGCTTGCAGGATGGCGAAGACTTCTTCTTGAAAATCGCTGCTCGTTTTCGGCAGTTTAAAGGAGACTGAAATATTGGCTGATTTAGAGAAAAGCCCCGCTCCCACTCCAGTTACCGAGTGTAGCCAGTGCATCTTCCAAAATTTCAGCCATTAATGATGGGAAGGGTCCTGAAATCATTAACACCAAATCATTGACATATGCTACCACCGTCAATAGATATGAGCCAAAGTTTTTGAAGTTTATTTTTATATTAATTTTTTTTTATTTTAAAAACTTCAATATGCACCACTCCTCTATTTCTAACAAAATAATATAACAAAAATGTAGAGCATTCGTTGTACGGAAGAAAATTTATAAAATAAAAAAAAAATTATCAAAACCATAGCGCCAAAACTTACTATGGTTTTTCATCATTTTCTCAAAAGTCACTATGGTTTTTGATAATTTTCTCAAAAATCACTATTGGTTTTGATAATTTTTTTTCTTCACTTCAAACAGGCACAATATTTTACCAAAACTGAATGAGCTACATAAATGCATAGAATTTATGTAGAAATTCTGACTAAAAACTTAGACATTTTTATACAAATTTCTTGATTTTTTGAAATATTGTACAAAACACGAAACTTTGATGGAAACTTATGCTTAAAAAAATTAAATAAAAAATAAATAAATAGTGAAACCGTTGCATTTTTTCGCGCTGCTATTATTGTGAACATAGGTGTATATTTGAACAGCGCTGACTTGAAAACAACGTTTTTTTAATCATTCATTTAACGCAAAATGGAATATTAACCCAAACAGTGGCCTTCCCTAAATCAGTCCTAAGAGTTCTATAAAAACTTGTTCATAATCACCATGCCACGTAAGCTCACCTCCCACACAAGCATCGTAAAAATGTAGTAACAATGTTTGCTTTCAACTTAAAACACTAAAACAACAAATACTCGTAAATGGGAAAGGTAGCAGAAACAAACAAAAACTAAAATAAAAAATAGCGCAACAGTTTCAAAAACACTAACTGCCACATGGCAACTATTTTACGAGTAGTTATATACTCATAGCCATAGGCACCACCGCCGCCAGGCTGCTGCGGTTGCGCTACTTCACCCAACTATGTTTGCATGTGTGTCGCAAAGCATCAGCCGTGCTAACGTTTGGCGGCAGGAGCATTTCGGCAACTCGTAAAAGTTGAGATTTTAACTTTCGTTTCGTACACGTGTCATACAAGTCGTTGTTGGTTGTTATTTGTTGATTATCACTGCCACGGCTGCTCATCGCTGATTGCTTTAACTACCGCCAACTGAGCTGGCAGTGTGGCGTGCAATATGGCGTACTCGTACAAGATGGCGTCATAAAGCGCTAAAAAAAAGTATTCAAACAATTTACACTTCTTAAAAATGAAAAGCTGTCGCAAACATTGCAGTTGTTTAGTAATTTTTTTTTAAGGAAAAATAAAATTTCCTATGCAGCAGATAAATTTTGTGGCCCACTAGGGTATGCTCAGCATCTGCAGGAGGCGAGTAGAATACCGACTGTGAGCTACATAACATTTGCACAGTGAAGCACTCTTCGTCCTTGCATCCTTGCTACCCAGCCAGCTAGTCAGCCATCCAGTCAACCGGTGAGCCATTTAAAGTACATAGTTACGACGTGCTTCCGCCGACATCCGTTTATTATTGTGATGAGACAATAAGCATTGCTACGTGAAGCGGATGCACGCTGCGTTGGTGGAGTGGCGCAATTGAGTGTGCCGTGTTAGTGACGATTGCGTTGGTTTGTGTGCTGGCTTCGTCGGTTGGAAGTGGAACAACTGGAGGAGATTTCACAATCAACTGTTTTTATGTAAATGCGAATATTTTTGCAGTTTATTAGAAATTGCTTTACTTTAGAAGTGAGGCTGTTTTTACAGCTTTCATAGTTGTGTATGTAATTTTTGCAATATTTCATAAAATTTTACTGAAATGTGCATTAAAAATATGCTAAAAATGTAGCTGACTTTTCATAATTTTTGTATTTGAAATTCCGTGCATTCGTTATATGGGCAACTTCGAACGTGCGCCCTATTATACCAAAATTTAATTGGCTATAAAAATGTATACCTAGAAATTATAGAAATTCTTATCAGAAACTGTGGAGTAAGAATGAAAAGTCTGTGTAATTTTCAAATTTTTGTATATACTTTTGAAATTGGATTTTTATATTTTTTGTAAGACAATAAGCAATGCTTTTACAAATAAGTTATGAGCTATAGCTTATTTTTTATTGTAATTTCAACTAAGGCTAAGCGATCACCCTTGTTGATTGTAAAAGAAAAAGGAACGTTAAAGGTCGGAAGATGTAGTAGACGTTTGAGTGTCAATCTGACATTCAAGGTGCATCGACTGAGTGATGCATAATGTAAAGCCACCCCAGAACATTCATAAAAAGAAGAAACAAAATAAAGAAAATTATTCAAGTCCATTGAAATGTTGATGTGCAATCGTATCGCTGTATCTGTAGTGAGCCTGAACTCGAGCCGAGCAGCCACTCTTAAGTTACAAAATAACGCAAGATTAATTTCAAGGCTCTTAATTTCAAGGTGTTCCAATTGATTTCCTTAAGTGATTTCCAGATTGAATTCCTGAAGTTACTTATTAGAGAACTTTCTATAATTGGAATAAACATTAAAATCAAAAACCCAAAGCATATTGAATTACGCAAGGAACAACTGTAGTGATCGACAAATCGGCGCCCTTTCACTGCTCTAAAAGCTACTTGGAAAACTTTTTTCAAAATTCTTTTGGACTCAAATTTCTAAGCCCAAAAAATCAACCATTACCTTTCCTTATTCTACTGTCATTAAAATATGTAATAAATTTGCATTTACAAAAGCCTTTTAAGGGCCTTTTGGTCTAGAAATTTCTAAAAGTCGGGGTTTTATTTTTGAAGTAAAACTTCTTAGGCTTCAATGGACGAGCGAGAATGGAGAGTAAAATTTCAAGGCCATGCAACGTTTTGGACATTTTCGTTCCGCGGGAGAGAAAAAAGATATATCGTAGAGGAAAAGGAGAGACAGAACTATACCTTATATATATCTTAATATTAGATACACTTTAGGCTATTTTTCCTAAGTTTTTCCTTGTGGTTGGTAATTTCTAGTGAGAAATAACAGTGCCTACTGCGGTCCTGGAATCGCTGCATTTATACGGGTGATAAACACTCGGAGTAGTGCGTTTACCTACACCGGTCGATCCTTCTCCGTTTTTTGTAAAGTTTGTCTATTTGTATTCTCTGCAAATGTTGAGCATTTATTTAGATATATATTCTTTCTCTCTCTCTCATTCTCTCTCGGGTCTCTCCCTCTTTCTTTGTCTGCCTTGAAAGTTTCACTTCTGTTATGTGTACTACGCTCTTTTATTTCGAAACTACTTTTTCGGCCTGGTGTTGTACAAAAAAAAAACAAAAAAACTATTCAACCGAATCGTCTGAAACTTTAAGATGTTACTCACAACTTCAATGGCTATCGCCCGTACTAGAATCATATTATTCTTTCAACTGGTCCGTATTTTTTTGACTAAAAAACTGAAAAACCCCCGATTTTTAGAGTGTAAAATTCAAAACCGCGCCATTTTTTCATTCTAGTACGGGACATAGCTGATTAATATTTTTTTAGGATTTTGTGTTTCATATAAATAGAAAGCCAAAATGGGCAACACCGTCCAGGTCCAATTTTTTGGGAGGCTCAACTTCAACTGATGATCTTTTTTTTCATTTTTGTATGCAAAAGAAGTTAAAAAAGCCTAAACAATTTAAATATCGTTTTTCATTTTTTTTTATTGTAGAAAACAATTCCGGAAAATACTCTAAATTTTCGATTTTTAGACCTCCGGGACCCCTTAATGAAAGTTTTCGTTCTGTCATATCCTGTATTGAAAAGTTATCCGCAATTTGTCTATGAAACTATGGAATGCGATCGGGCTCAGAACACATTTTGGTGCCGCATAGGTAGCTTGCACCGATCTCTCTTAAAACCAACGTGAATTGTTCAAAAGCGTTATAAGATCTTGGATTTCCACAGTGCTAAGATCTGCCAACTCATTAAGGAATTGTCATCTTAATAGTTAATAATATAAATATTTCAATGCTTCTTCCAAAATTAAAAACAAAAAAAGAGAAAAGTGAAATTCTTCTGCAAACACTATTTTATTGCCTACAAATATTTTCCGCGAAGTAGTTACTTAAGTTGCGGGAATGGGAAAAAGTCACAAGAAGCCATCTCATCTGAATGCAAGTGACGTTGCAGAGCTGCATTAACATTGCTTTGGTACAAATAGTCGAATACGCGAAGATACATGTGAATCAGTGCATTGCCCTTGAGATTTATTTCTTCATAGTCTTGACCCCTTATGATGTACCTTCTGCCTCAAATGATCCAACACTCACACATAATTTTCTTTAATTACTCCTTGGCATGAGGAAAGAGTTTTGAGTCGACTACACTAGGACGATCAAAATCAAAACCGGTCAACAAACTCTTGCATGTGGATCGATTTCGACCTGATTATTTGGATTTTAGTTTATCTGCATATCACTTTCCGATAGTTGCCTTCCTTCAGAAGTCTAGATTCAAATCGCGCTTGAAATGATCTCAGCCTATTCTGCACTAAAATTGGTCGAATTTTTATAAATCTTGTATAGAGTTTGAAAATGCGTTATATTTTTACAAAAAAATTATGAAAATTAAAAAAGAGCAAAGAAAAAGTAGTCAATACTGGCGAAAAAAGGACGTTTCTATTATTTTGCGCATAAGTATTGTATATACGTTTGCCGTTACTTTTTTGCTATGCAGAATCTTTAATTAAAAACTTGTAACAAACCCGCAAACTCACACCCTCCACAATAATAACAACAACAACGGCAGCACGCATTCTTAATGGAAAATTTGTCAAACAGAAGTCTCGCCAAAAAGAACTTCTTAAAATTTTTTACTTTTTTAATAAAAGCGCACAGTAGTAATTTCTATACATTAACTGTTGGTAACTACTTGAGTTGCCTTATTTTATCCACACACTTTTGCGATTTTTTTCTTTTATATTTCTTTCCATTTCTCTTGTTTTCATGCCGCCGCCAAATGCTTTCTTCTTAAGACTTCTTGCTGTGCGAATTTTCTCTTTGGTTTTTTTGCACTTTTTGTGTTCTTAAGTCGTCTTTCCTTTCCCCTTCCACTTACCTTGCTTTACATGTTCCCTCCTTTTTTCTTGGCCCATTGTTGAGTTGTCATTTGTTTTGTTATTTATGGCATTTTCTATTGCCACGTGACTGAGATGCTGTTTATGTTGTTATTGTTTTTGTTGATTTTTTCCGCTCTCAACGGGTAACATTTGCCATTTACAATAATTGCGCCGAGTATTTGCCACCCCCACATTAGAGCCCAACAAAAAAGCTGCACCATTAGTCAAGCCCAGCAATGAAAGCTTTCAACTCGACATCATCACCGTTGGCAACAGTCAGAAGTTGACATTTCAAACAACAAAAATAAACGTCGCTAACAATTGTCAATGCTCAGGTTGCCCAAAGTGATGTTGAGCAAAGCGATGGTGGTGGTGGCGATGGCGGTGATGTTTATTGTTCACAAAACTTTATTGTGATTTTTAGTGTATGCGTGTTGGAGTTTTAAAAATTTTAATCAGCTGCGCTGCGTTAGTCATCAATCTTTTAAAAATGTTTTGCATTTTCCAGCAATACATAGAAGTGTGCTTTGCTAGGTAATTGCGGAACAGTTGAGTTTTAAGTTTTTGTCCACTTTGAACCACTATTACTATTTACTATTTTTCCCCCTAAGTAAGGATATTTGTTAACAAAGCGGTTTTTTACACTCAATTGTAGCAATACTGAGTAATTTTTTTTAATAATATTTTAATAAAGTATTTTATTTTTAACATAGACTCATGCATGTTGGAGTTGCTCTTGCAAGGAGGCTATCTCGGGTGAATGCTGGTTTTTGTTGTTGCTTTGAAAAATTTTTCTAGGAAACTAAAAGAATCTACAATTCAGGACTTATTCCAGCATTTAGATTATTTTAGTATTTATTCACATTAAAAATATTCTTATTTTGACAAATATGGGCGGTTTATTCCTTATAAAAAAATGTATAGCACTCGTTATGGCTAAGACAAAATGTACAAGACCTTCAGCAAAAAATTTTGTGAAATCAACCCAAATTTTGAGTCTCTTAAAACTTGCGATTTATTGTGCTAAAATTTAATGTGCTATAAAACTACATACTCAAAATTTTTCTAAAAATTCTGGTAACAAATTATTGAATTATGTTGAAAATTTGTTAAAGATTTTTTCACCCTTTTGTACAAAGTTTAAAACTATAAATCGATTTTTTTATGGCAGAACGAACTATATTTTCATATCAAATAATTAAAATTGAATAAGAAACAAATAAAATGTCAAAATCTCTCCTAAAGTCCCTGAGCTGTAGTTATTAAACGCACTGTATTTTGCATGTAAACTCAGTATCTGTACTTGCTTGTACCTGTACATTTGCATTTATAGTAGAGTTCCTACCATTTGTGAATGATAAATGATGTTTTCCAAATGTGAATTCATTTTATATCAATGAGGCTTAAGCAAATTGAAGTTTTATTTATATTACCTTTTGATGCTTCATATAAATTCAATTTCTTCGACGGGCCCACACAAAAAGTCCAATGGCGTTGAATTTTTCATATCTTGAAGCAAAAGCTTTTCTTCCTAGAGCATATTGAAAAATATATATTTGTATATGTATATATATTTGTATTTATACAGTTGAAATTCTATTGCTCTAAACAACTCGAATTCTAAACAAAATCGTGTGGCAGTAATGCTTCGAAAGAATGTTCACTCAAATTTAGCTCCATAACTCAAACTTCTCTAACTCGAAATTCTCCATAGATCGAATGACAATTTTGGGATATGTAGGTATGCTTCTCTAAGTCGAATTATTTACGGGAAATCACAAATTGTGTAATTATGCTTTTTTCTGCGATATTATTATTTGGGAAAGTACAATTCGTAGACCTAAGAGGTTACATACGTTCAGCAGCGCCAAAAATGCGCCAAAAGAAAAACGGTTTTTAGAAGTGATAACAATAGAAATAAATATAAAAAAATTATATACATTGTTTATTAGTACTTAAACTTTATAAAAAAATGTGTCTTAATTTTTGTTTACAAAAATTAGTTTATAAAAAATCATGTGACCCAAACAAAAATGTAAAAAAAAATTGCTCCACGGTCTGCTTCATTTCTATATACTTCAAATGTTGATGGGTCTGTAATTCTTGTAAAATAAAAATGTAGTTATAGTCTGTCGAGCTGGATTTTTGAATTTAGGAAAATTGTGCACATTTTTTTTTGAAAATTCTGAACGTATGGAAGCCCTTAAGTGTGTATATCATGGCTTCAAAGCAATGCAATTTGCAAGGCGACTTGGCGATGGAAACTTCAAGGCAAGCACAGGTTGACATAATAAATCAAATCAAAGATACTAAGTAAAAGTGTATATCTGGCTTTACCTGAAATAACATTGCGTGAGTCATAAAAAGGTGTGTGGTAAGAGTAATGACGTTCGTTGACGAGGACTGTGAGAAATGGAAAACTACAATTTTGCCGAATTACTAGAAAGTAAAATGAATGCGATATTTTTAACGCGGATGACACAGCTTTGTTATATAAATATTTATTAGGTAAAACTTTAGCTTTCAAGAACGAAAACTGTCATGGGGGCAAAAATAGAAAAAACAAGTTCCATTAATGGTGGTAAGAAATATTAATTATAAAAAATCTTGATGCTTTCATGTTATTAAATGGTAAGCCGTAGATTATAAAGTAAATTTCAAAGCATGGATGACCAGGCAACTTTATGAAGCATGGATTTGAAACTGGATAAGCACTTTCAGCATGAAACGAAAGGTGTTAATGTTCGTCGATAATTGTCCAGCACACCCAAAAGCCATAGAAAATAAATTGAAATCCATTGACCTGGTGTTCTTTCTACCGAATATGACCTCCAAATTGCAAAAATATATAAAGTGTCACTATCGTAGCAGGATTGTAAAAGAGGCTCTAAGGCGCATAGAGGAAAACAAAAGGCCGGATTTTACACTTATTGATTACATCAATCATAGGTATATCAAAAGCTTGGAACATTTACATTGGTATACAAACGATCGTCAACTGCTTCAAAAAAGCTTTTTTTTTTGAGAGTTCTGTCTGAGTTGAAGAGGACGAAATACGTTTAATTTTCTTTAAGTTTGATGAAGGTAAGGAAATGATAGACCCATTTCGTAGTCTAAGTGGCATCGTTGTCTCTATGTGCGATGCGGCTGCCAAACCTAACCTAAACCTAAGGACATGATGAATGCTGATTACTAGGCTTGCCTAGGGACTAATCAAATAACTTCCAATGCTACTTTTCAGGACTACTTTGAAGTGGATAATGAAGTTTGTGTAGCAGGCTTTGCATCAACTCAATAGATTCGAACTCGAGCGGTGATAATGATGTCAGAGTTTACTTCAGAACTTTGAATTTATATTTGAACAGAATGAAATTAACACTAATTATTACTATAAGGCTTTAAACATTAACAAATTTCATGAACAGAGAATTTAATTTTCATATCCATCCATCCAAAATTTTCAAGTACTGTTATCTCGAAAACCGGAACCAATCTGCCAAACGAGTGATGCCATTGAATTTAGAAGGCCCCAATTCAGGTAGATCACCTATATAAACTTATGCCGAACTTTTTAACTTACACAGTGTTATTAGTAGCAGAAAGGTTGTGTTGGGACTCGGTCATTTAATGTTTAACAAAATACATACGAGGTGTGTTAAAAAAGTATCGCGAATTTTGAATTTTCGCAGGTTACGCATATTCGAATTTCGAATTTTTATATGGCGATATGTCGGTACTCATGTCTCTCACTCATGCCGACGAGTTCGGCCATTTCGAATGTTCAGTTAATTGTGGACAGCTGCTTTGCTTGCACGTGTTTCGGCTCGTCTTCGATGGATTTAAGAACCTGTATAAAATTTTGTGTGAAAAACGAAATTAAGTGCACAGACACATTCCGAATGTTGACTGTGTCATACGCAGAAGCTACTTTGGACCAAAGCAACGTTTGCCGGTGTTACAAAATGTTCTCAGAAGGCCGAGAAGATGAAAAAATAAATGAAATGAAGAAAATAGTAGTGGCCAATCGTCGAATCACCGTTAGAGAAGTTGCTGACGAATCGTGGGTTTATGGTTATAAGGTGGAAACCAAAGCTCAATCATCTCAATGGAAGCTTCCGCACGAACCAAGACCGAAAAAAGCGCGCCAAGTTCGGTCGAGTGTAAAAGTTTTGCTTACCGTTTTCTTTGATTGCGGGGGCGTTGTGCATCATGAGTTCTTGCCACAGGGTAAAACGGCCAATAAGGAATATTACCTGCAAGTTATGCGCAATTTGCGCGAAGTAATCCGCCAGAAACGCCCGAATTTGCGGAAGAACAAAAATTGGCTCTTGCATCACGATAACGCCCCTGCTCACACATCGTTGCTTGTGCGCGACTTTTTGGCGAGAAACAACACACTAATGATACCACGGCCACCGTATTCCCCAGATCTGGCCCCCTGTGACTTTTTCTTGATCCTGAAGAGGTCCATGAAAGGACATCTACGCTACGATTGACGAAATAAAGGCGGCATCGAAGGAGAAGCTGAACAAGATAAAAAAAAAAAGATTTTTTGAAGTGCTTCGAAGATTGGAAAAAACGTTGGCACAAGTTTATAATATTTCATGAGGATTACTTTGAAGAGGACAAAATATATATTATATTAATGAATAAATAAACAATTAAAAAAAAACACAAAATTCGCGATACTTTTTGAACACACCTCGCACATACATACACATTTGTATTGTACATACATAAATGCACTAGTATGTGTCGGTGAATAAAGCCTTTACTTTCAAAACGCAAAGAAAATCTGTTTACAAACCAGAATAATCATGCAAATCTTTCATAAAAGTTGGCATACTTTAACTGAAAATAAAGCAACAAATATTTCGAGCAAATCCCGCATAAATTTGGTTAACTTTTCGCTTTTGGTTAATGGAAAATTTGCATATGCAAAGAGTTGAAATTAATAATAATCACTGAAGTCAAGGCGACGCCGACCCATCCATTGCAAACTTTAAGAAGCACACAACCATTCATTCAGCCATTCATTCATTCATTCATACATTTACGCAAACATTTGTTCGCTCAACGAAATGTGGATTTGCACGAAAGACACTTGTCAAAAATTTGCAAGTTGTGGCGCACAAAAGCGAGGCGTCAAAATTGGTCACGCTGCGGCAGTGTGAAACGTAGAAATGACGAAAACTGTTGGCCACCACCGCCAGCATGATTTGCATGAATTTCATTTTCACATTTCTCAAAAGAGCCACAAAATCGAGCGAGCAACGAAAGCAAAAGCGGAGATAAATGCCAGGAGCAGCAACAAATTCAGCGATGTACGACTAACTTTTCGCCACCAGCAGCGGCTAACCAACAAACCGACCAACGATCCAACTAACACATTCGCCAGCAGCTTTAGGTCGCAGTATTCGTAGCAGTCACTTCAGCCATTGCAGCCGTCGACAACAATAATATGAACAACACTAATGCTAGCAACCACAAATGGGCTCAGCTATGCCATTAAGTGCATCAACAGTTCTATGAATGGCGCTTGTTTGAGGTATACTTTTAGGCTCTGCTTGAGGCGCATCAGCGGAAGGTACAGAGTGTGTCAATACTCTCTTTGCGTTAAAGCTGTTGGATGCCACACTTTAGAGCGTACATTCACAGTAGCAAAAACAGCAACAATGACAGACAAAAATGGCTGTAAATTTCAGTGTTATGAGGACAAATCAAAATGAACGGAGCTTACGACAAAAATAAAGTAAGATAAAAGAAAATTAAATGAATTTTTTATTTTATTTTCTTCAGGATATAAAGTCGAATAAACTTAATACAAGGTTTCACACTTCACATGCACTTCAGTGAAGATATTTGTGATTAAAAAATTGTACTAGTTACTGAATGTGGTAAAGTTCAAGTGCATTGGAAACATGTGCGAAAATAAACAAAAATGGTTGTCAAATCTCGCTGAGAAAACCTGGTAATTTTGAAATTGTACTGAAAACTTACAAATTGTATTTTTATATTTCTTAAAATTAATTTTACGGAGAAAAAGTATAATTGTACTTAAAATATCATAACTGATATTTATTATTATTTTTATTTTACCCATAATTTCACTTTTGTACGATTTTTGCATACAAAAAATTATTCGCGGAATATAATGGAACTATTTATATTTTCTTTGATGTATTGTGCATTCAACAAGTGATTTTTATCGCGGATAGAAGCACGTGTTGTTAAAAATAAAATGGTGTCTTGAACGCGTATAAGAGGCATATTTTTTTTTTTTTTTTTTGTAAAAGTGGTAAAAATGCAACAACTGCTGCTGCAGAAATAAACACTGTTCACGGAGAAGATGCCGTGAGTGTAAGGACTGCGCAAAAGTGGTTTTTAAAATTCCGAAGTGGTAGCTGCGACGTGGAGGATGCCCCGCGCGCTGGTCGTTCTAAAGTCTTTAACTCCGACGCCTTGCTCGAACTCGTGGAAGCTGAGCCAAATTTGACAGTCCATATGATAGCTCAGAGGTTAAATTCATCGCATCGAACAGTTCACAGGCATCTGGTTCAGTTGGGAAAGGTTTCAAAGCGGTTCCACATAGACTTTCCTTCGCCAACCTTCAGCAAAGAGTGAATGTGTGTTCTCAGCTACTGCAACGGCTTGAAAATGAATGTTTTTTGAACCGTATCGTTACTGGTGATGAAAAATGGGTCCTTTACGATAATCCTGTTCGCAAATGCCAATGGTTAAATAAAGATGAAACACTAGAACCGACCCCTAGGGATGGTCTTCACCCCAAGAAGATTCTCCTGTCTATTTGGTGGGATATGTCCGGTATTGTTTATTATGAACTTCTGGAACCAAACCAGACGATAACTGCTGATTATTATTCCCATCAGCTATCAAACCTGAATGAGGCACTTAACAAAAATCGACCGCCTTTAGTGAATAGACGCAAAGTTTTGTTTCACCACGACAACGCAAGACCTCATACCACAAGGTAAGCTGAACGAGCTCGGATGGGAGCTAATGCCGCATCCACCATACTCTCTGGATATTACACCTCGCGATTATCACCTTTTCCGTGGACTCAATCCCATATGAGTAACAAGAACTACTCGTCAAAATAAGCTATAAAAGGGATATCGAAGCGTATTTTGGCTCCAAGGACCACACATTTTTTGAGCAGGGAATTAAAAATTTGCCTAAACGTTGGGAAGACATTGTAAATAATGAAGGAAAATATATTATTGATTAATAAATACTTTAAACATCTTTTTTATTAATTTGTAAACCACCTTTAAAAAACGCATGGATGGACGCATGAACTTATGGACTGATCTGATACATTAATCGGCAATAAAATATGGTCTTAAAATGTCTTAAATGGAGAGACTTACAGTTCCTTGCCGACACTGAACGATTTTTTATAAGAAGCTTTTTATAGCAGAAATACATTTTCCAAGGGGCAGTAGTTATTCCACAGAACTATTTCTGTAATTCACTATTTCAGGCCCACAGTGGGCTTCAACTCCATACTAAGCTAAGCTAAGCTGATTAAACAATTCTCGAACTCAACAATTCTCCGAAAACTCAAAATACAGTGAAATTAAAGAAACACATTTTATGTCCTTACAAAGTAGAACTACCAGGGAAGTGATGTTACTTTTCTTGCAGGTCTTGTCGAGTAAAACAAGAACCAAAATATGAAATTTGACAAACACCCCCAAAATCTTGAAATACTGCAAAGAAACCCGGTTTTTCGTATATGTGCGTAGCCGAATTGTGACGGTAGACATGCATACAAAAGTTCAGTGACGAATTATTTTAATTGAAAAATGCTTTGAGAGGAATAATTGAATAAAAATGATTTCAAAATATACTATTACTAGTCACTACAAAGAGAAAATGAATGGCCAAGCTAGTATTTTTTAATAGCATAGCAAAAAATTGTAAAGGGTCATTCAAAAGTGAACAACCCGCTAAATTATTCAAAATAGTTATGAAAATGATCGATCTTTAAAGGCAACTTTTTGCAAAATTCGTGATTTTGGTGGAAACCATCGTTCGAATGAGTCGACAATGCAAAATTTAGTGAACATTTTTCGAGAAAGTGGTTCTCTCGAGAATAGAAAAAGGACTGGCAGACCAAAAACTGGATGTTCTGTTGAGAATATTGCTGCTATAGCACAAAGTGCTGCTGAGCAATCTTCAACATCGATATCTCAACGCTTTCCACCATTAGGCATTAATGAATCGACTGTTTGGCGGATGTTACCTGTAGACATGGTCATGGTGGACATTTAAATGATGTCAGTTTTCACCAATAATTGTTAAGAACGATATTTTGAATAAAAATAGTAAAACCTAAAAAAAAAATAACAAATTTTTACATGTTTTCTTTCAAAACAACATCTAGGCGTGTCTTTTGAAAGACCCTTTACTTTTGATATTGTTTTCATGAAAAGTTTAAAATCTCGTTCAGTTTTTAAGCAATTTTTGTTAAATACACATTCATTGTAGTCATAATTAAAGGTATTTTTTGTATCAATTCAGGACTAGTAGTCCTAAAGTGATGCGTAAAAATATTGCCATAATTCAAAATAGGTTAGAAAAATGAAAAAAAAAGAATTGTTTTGGAGGAAATGCTTTAAGTTTGCTCAATAAATATACGCATACGTACATCATTCCGTAAGTAAAAGTTCTACAACCAGTTAGAAATTCAAAAATTATTGCTTATAAGTGGACAAACATTCGACAAATTGATAACTAAAATTTTTGTGATGTTGGCAAATTTCATATTTCGGTTCTTATTTAACTCGACAAAATTATTACATTTATTTTGAACAAAAAATTACATCACTTCCCAAGTATTTATTAGCGCCGCATCGTGCTATTTTATCAGTAGCATTTCGTTCATATCTTCATCAGTCTGCAATAAAATAGTTTTTGTAAGCAGTTTAGCCTTTAAAATATATATTGAAATATGTAGTATGATAGATCTAAAGTATTTTCAAAAAAACACATACAGCTAGATAATTTTTCTATGTAAAAACAGGCGCTTAGGCTTTGCATAAACATTTATTAAGTAACTAACTATTTAAAGCCTCATTTGAAATGGTGTATTTTAAAAAGCGTGTAAAACGGAAACCAAAACAGATTTTTTATTTTTGCTTCCAGTGCTTAATTTTTTTATCTACGGTTAAAAAATAAAAATTTTTTTTTGGCCATACCAGGTTCGTTCAAAAAGTTGTTTGCCTTCAAAAAATGGTATTTCACTGGCGACACGGATACCGGGACTCACAGTTGTCTGAAATTAAAAAGACAAAAAGTTTCTTGTTCAGTATGAATGTCGTTATCGTGTGAGCTACGCTCTGTAAACAAATTTAATTTGACGAAATGGCGGACGTTCAAAGATGAGAACCCGTTTTTTGACTTTAAAGGCCCGAAAAAAATACTAAATAATTATTTTTCCTAATAATCGTAGTTCATACTATAACGCCATCAATTCTATGTCATTTAAAATTTATTTCAGTAAAATTAGTTGTGTGGATCCGCCTATATCTGTGTCCATTGTCCATGTGAAGACCATTTTTTGAAGGCTGGCAACTTTTTGAAGGAACCTAGTATGGCCAAAATAAATGTTTATTTTTTAACAATGGATCGAAAAAGAAAATACTCAAAATAAAAATAAATTAACTTTTTTCATTTCGGTTTTACACGCTTTTAAGGAAACACCCAAAAAACACCATTTCAAATCAGTCAAGGGCCTTATAGCAGAAATTATAAATAAATAATAAAATTTTAATTAATTGCATGCATTATTTATAATTCATAGACTTCAAAGAAATTTACATTAATTGATGCATCTGAGACTTGCGACGCTTAAGCATAAGCGGCCACCATGAATATTAAGAGCTCTGAAGTAGTTGGGTACTTTTTGGTTGGAAGTTGAAAAATGTCTATGCCCGACTTAAAAACGCTTTGCATTCTAAATATTTCTATTTGCTATAATTCGCAATAATCAGATACTATCTCATATCACCTTTAGCGCATCTTAAATTTTGCATTCTTAAAAGGAAAATACGAATATTAGCATTGGGAAACGTGACAGATGACACGTATGGCAGACACAAACAAACAATATTTATTTAAAGTCTAATATCGACAAAATTTACATGTAATGCCAAGGGCAACAAAACAAACAATTTGCATGTTGATAAAGTCAAAGGTAAATATTTGCTACCGAATATATATGAACAGCTGTGAGAGAGTTCATGAAGGCACATTTCATACTCACGCGATAACTTATCCTAGGTATGAATTTTTAAAACATCAAAAAATAGTAATTTTTGGCACATAAGTATTAATTATATTTATTGAAATTTTATAGAGTTGTTATAATACACACAAAAATAGTTTTTACGTTGAAATTAATTTAAAATTTAAACTGTTGGTTTTTCGTAATTTTATTTTTGAGCTCAAGACCAGGTTTACACAAAAAACAAAAAAGGAAATTATATCATTGCTTTCACTTATTGTCATCAAGATGTCTCAATTAGAATCTTCAAAACTGAGAAATATTTTATAAGTAGTTCGGTCGGCTACTAAACCTTTTAGATAGCTTTTTGTTGCTGAAAATCTAGACTTTCTTCCTACCACGGAACAAAGAAAAGGCGCTGTCTGTTTGAATAAATGCTATTTCAACTTTCTGAGGGAGAAAATTGAAGGTATACACTTGAACGAATCTTCGATTTTAAGAGCAGCATGTCACACACTCACGCTCGGAAGGCAAATATGGTCAACAAAGCTTTGAAAAATTAGTTGGTAGGATGCACTGCAATGAAATAAGAAAAATTAAGATTTCTTTCACTTTCAAGCCGAGTTTCAATGGCTTTCAACAATTTGAAAATTGAATTGGAAGTCGTTTATTCCCATATAATCTTATATACACTGTCATGCCTTAAGTCCAGATTCAACATTCGTAGTATGCAGTTTTTTCTTTTTACTAGTATGGCGGCCGACGTAGTCGAATGGGTTGGTGCGTGACTACCATTCGGAATTAACAGAGAGAACGTAGGTTCGAATCTCGGTGAAACACCAAAATTAAGAAAAAACAATTTTCTAATGGCGGTCGCCCCTCAGCAGGCAATGGCAAACCTCCGAGTGTATTTCTGCCATGAAAAAGCTCCTCATAAAAAATATCTGCCGTTCGGAGTCGGCTTGAAACTATAGGCCCCTCCATTTGTGGAACAATATCAAGACGCACGCTAAAAATAGGAGGAGGAGCTCGGCCGAACACCCAAAAAGGGTAGACGCGCCAATTATATATATATAATAGTAAGATGTATGTCTCGAAGAAAGTATATTTGCACTAATGGACAGCGCTGTTATAGGAAGTTTTATAATATAAAAATTTTTATAATTTCAAAACTGTAATTTTAATTTTATTCTCCTCCTTCCAATAAAAACTTACCCGCATATGAAGGCACACAAAACTAAACATACAAGCAACAGATAATTTCATGAAAGTAAAAGCGAGTGGTAAGAGCTCTAAGCAATTGCATGTACAATCGATAAAACTGATTCAGAGGAAGCAATAAAATAAACTAACTGATAATCTTCCAGAATCACCACTATATACATACATACATGAGCACATATTTTAGCACACTAAGCACTATTTCTGAGCACTCATTCACGTAGTTATCTCAATTCTCATATTATCTACCCACAAAATGGAACTGACACTTCTTAGCGCCTGAACGCAGGCTTTGCTGTTGTACTCGCCGGCATTAAGTGGTTCAACGTTTTTATTAGCCAACCCTTGAAGCGTTTAATAACCGCAAGTCGTGAACTTTTATGAAGAAATATGTAACATTGGCTTTTGAGAATGGCTGACTAGCTGGTAAGCAGGCAACTAGGCAAGCTAGGCAAGTTTGATGCTGGTGACAGAGCAATAAATAAGACTGATGGCATCCCTTTGTTATTATTTGCATGCCTACCTTACGCACACACATATACCCACACACACCCATAGGCCCACAAACCTAGACACAAATGTGTTTAAATTATTGCTTGTGTTTGTATAGAGACGTTTTTTCGTTCCGCTAAAGCTGCTATGAAATTTTCTTGTTGCGCATTCAAATACACAACCTTGCATGCAATATACATACATACCTATATGTACTTATACTCGTATATGTGTGGATACTCAATTACATCAAACCAAAATGAAATGAGTTTGTCGCCTGCGTTCGTTCGTTTTAGCTACCCATTTGCTTTTGTTGGGCGTTGTATGTTTGTAAATAATTAAATTCCTAATTATCTCATATGCCAGGCAGAAGGCATCAACATAAATAGGTACATAACATAAACATAATCACACAAGCAGAGCTTTGCTACGTAAACTCTCTGCTACGCGCCTTCAGCTATGCAACGGAATTTCAAATTTACTTATACACTTGGCGATTTTGTGCGCGTAAGTGAGATTAGTTATTGGCCTATTATCCTTTACGAACTTTCGCCTTTATGACTTAAAGTTGCGCAGCACTGTCAGCGCACAAATTTATTTATACACTCACTGCACACATACACACATACATAATCCCTCATGTAGCTACAAGACAATAGTGTTGAGCCTTTACTATTTGCCACGTTCACTTTTAATTAAATTTAATAATTCATTACTCATAAAGATTTTGCCGGCGAAAATTCACACTTACTACTCTAATCTATTTTAATCTCTTAGTAGGTGCTACGGCTTTTAATTAGGGTATTAGTATGCATTATCGAGTGCAAAGGATTTGGTAAAGTTAACACCTAACTACTTATTTACTAACATTTGCGTACGCCCATACATATGTATGGGTGTATATTTACATGAAAATAAGGCATGCATTAGTAGAGCTTCACTGTGGTAGATGTTGGTATGTGACCGCTAATTTCTTTTGTATATATGTATATATGTATATATGTATATATGTATGTATGTTGCTAAATTATTTTCATAATTTTTTTATAAAAATATAGCTTATTGTATAGCATAAACCTTATAAATCGAAGTTCTAAACTTTGCACAAAATTCGCAAAAATTTAACAAATTTCGAAATGTTATTATAAAAATGTACAACTTTTTAATCAGAATTTTTAGAAATTTTTGGAGCATAGGATTTAATTTTACAGCCTATTCAATACTATTATAATAAAGTGTAAGTTCAAAGCCACTCAAATATCTATTTTTTTAGCACAAAGAAAGAATTTTCCTTCATATTACAAACTTCCAAACATCTGCTTTATAAGGAAAGAAATTTCAAATATTGTAAAAGGATTAGGGGACTTTAATACATGATGACAAGTGTATAGTACAGTATGTCTAATGGAAGCGTGACCACCATAACTTGGAAACTGTTTAGCCAATTTGCCTCTTATAATATAATATTTCTTGTACGCAATATATTCAATAAAATGTATACTCGCCACCTTTAGCTATATACTATATACTATACTGGGTGATTTTAATTCGCTTTCAAATCATACTGGCTTGGATTTTTCTTCCACAAAAAATCACTTCAAATTGGTTCTAAATGAATTGTTGAACTAAATTCTTAGTATTATCTAATAATCTTCCTCTGTAATTTTTAAGAAATGTCAGCTTTTTCTTTCATTCATTACAGTTGAAACTAGTTAGTTAATTATAAGTTGAATTTTACTTTGATTAATTTATTTAGCATTAATCTGTTAATTAAATAAATAAATAAATAAATAAATAATGGGTTCACATCTTTGAGTCATATTTTTTGTTCATATCTGCACACGTTGTGGAAGTAATCGGTTCCAAATCAGGCGAATTTGTCTTGATAACTCTTTGACCGTCCACATTTGTTTTCCTTTGAGTTTTTGCCTAAACATTTTCAATAGGGTTAGCATCAGGCGACTGTAAAAGCCAATCCAACATTTCAATCCCATTTTGCTGTTTCTACTCTACACGTCTTCTTTTTTGTTACTGGGGATCGTTTTTTCTTCTAAAAAGGTTGACTAAGTCTTCCAAATATCATAGTAGCTGTTGGCAATAATGATTTTTGGTAAATTCATTCATCAAGACTGCTTTAGAATTAGCGCTAAACACAAATAAAGGACCAAATCCTTTTTTAGAGAAGCAGCCCTAAACATGAACCTTAACTGGAGGTTATATTAACAGTTCGTTGAAATTGTCGATTATCGGCAGTACACCAGGACGGACGTATGCAACTATTATTCCAAAAGGGAAATTAATACGGGAATATTACATTTGCTTAACTCCGTTCTAAAAATGCTTTGTAATCGAATTACTTCTGACTATCTACACCCCTTTCCAGAGCTATAAATACAATGGACTCTTTAGCCTGAGTGTTTTAGGAGCCACCAAATCTCCTGGTGCTCCTTGGCTCGACCTTTTCAAATTTCAATTTCAATCGAATCATTAAAGCGGCCTAGCCATTTCCTTAAGCTATCTGGAGAATTTGTACAAATCCATTCATCAACCTACTGACGAAGTAATTTATAAATAAGGTGGCAGCAAAAACTATTAATCTTTAAATAATAAACGAAAAAAAAAAAACACAAAATTTCCTATATTTATTATTATTTTATTATTTCAAGTGAACCAATAAATCATGTACGGTATTCCAGCTACTGAAGTTTTACTGCTGTGGGGGGAATAATATTTTGATGCATGTTGAATTTCGAGCATAGTACAATCTTCCTTTGGATTACAAGGATTATAAGTAGATCAAATATATACTTGTGGCGTGCGTCTTGATGTTGTTCCACAAGTGGAGGTTGGTATGGTTGCCCAGGAAATGGCCACACTTGGGATACAGAGAGAGAGGGCGGGGAGAGGTGGTGCTGGAATGGTTAGGAGCGTGCGGATTACGAATGATGACTATGTTTGCGTCGACCGCTTTATGCTGCTGATGAAATTCATCAGATTTTTAATGTCAGCGCCAGCTATATCAGCAGGCGTGGCAAAGAAGTAGGAGCCAAGATGCCTAGATGCCTAGATCTTAGCCCCACCAGAGCAGAGCAGCTAAGGAGAAGGTGCTGAGATGATTCTACCTCATCCTCCATACATCCAGCGAAAAAAGGACTCGAGGTGATTCCAAGTCTCACAGCACGCATTCCTCGCGCATTGTGTCCTGTGAGAGAACCCACTAGATTAGAGAGCTGATATTTTGTCAGCCTCAGAAGCTCGCCCCAGCGCCCGAGCAAGTGGAGGGAGATATTTTTTATGGGGAGCTTTTCTTACTTTTGCCATTGCCTGCCGAGGGGCGACCGCTATTAAAAAAAAACTTTTTATTCATTTTGGTCTTTCACCGAGATTCGAAAATAGATCAAATACGGTTGCTTTAATAACCATTTTCTGCTGTATATACGGTCCGCGACAAACGATAGCAATCCAATATTTTGACCAATTTTGACCAATTTTAATTATTTTTCTCTTTGAACGCTCATTATTTTTTATAATGCACGAATTGTTTTTATATGGAGAAAATGCGCAACACCGATACGGGAAAGAAATATAAGAAATCAGAGGAACTTTCTAACAACTTCGAAGTTTCGCTTTATTGTACTAAAATTTAATTGTCTATAAATCTGCATTCCACAAATCTTTTTACATACTCTAATTAAAAACCGTAGAATTAGAATGAAAATTTGTCGAATTTTCCTAATTTTTGTACAATATAAAGCTTGAAACTTGGATTTATGAGGTGAGGGTAGACAATGAGCTACGCTTTTTTTCGAAAAAAAAAAATAAAAACAAACACAACTGGTTAAAATGTTAAGGTGCAATCGTTTTGACGCAGGGTGTATATATTTGGCGGTTATATAATTTTGTGCGTGTTTAGTCGCGCTCCTCCCCCAATTGCGATGTGGGGCTAGACTAAAGGAGGGCTCTACAGTTCTTTGCCGCCTCCAAACTGCAGAAGGGATTTTATGAGGAACTTTTTTCCGATGAAACATTCACAAAAATCCTCAGAATTGCAAATAACTTTTTTCGAAATAATACGATTGTCCATCTTTTACGCAATGCCAAGGCCATGAATGAGTATATTATAAGTGTACTTCGAGTTTAAAGCCATAACTCAGCCACATATATTCTTTAAGAGCTTTTTATAATACTCAATCTATGGATATTATTTATAAACAATATTCCAATAAGGCTTTAGGTCACTTACCTAGGAAATGAAGTAAATTATCAAACAAAGTTTACTTTTATGTCACTTGAATCCTTTCTAATTTTATTATTTCCTAAATTTCGATTCGACGACTGGTTTCAAATTGAGTCACATTTAGCACACAATCTTTTACTTGCAGGCTTTTCTATTAAAAAGAAATATTTTTTATTCACTTATAATCGAGCACAATGTTTATTATCCCCCTAAACCGACAAGTTTTTCCTTCTGCGTATTTCTTCTCTTGCTTATACAATTTTTACTATCTCACTTAAACCATTTGAAATATGCAATCAGCACTCAATTTCACAATCCGTATAACTGTATAATTCAATTCGAACAAAACTTAGCAAGCCCAACACTCACACCTCACATTTGTACCATGTTTGATGTTGTTATGCTTTCGCATGCCAAGAATTCATTATGCAAAAGCGAATAACTGAACTTACTTTCAAGCAAACTTTCGTTTTTTATTTTCTTTTTGAAAACAATTTCACTTGAAAATCGTAAAGGAAGCGCAAAATTTCGCAAATTAATCGGAGCGGAAATTGTCGCGTCACACAGAATTGTTTCCTTGCTGCTAAGCAAATACTGCCCGTTGTTGGCCCTTTACTGCATATGGATGTATGTGTTGTAATAGGCAGCAGCAGCACTGTCACTGTATTTCAAAGTGTTTGTGTGCACATAAACACACGTAAGAACGACAACTACAAAGCAAGCCAAGTCAAGTCAAGCAAAGCATAAAGTAAGCTTCAAATACAAGGAGCAATACGCGATTCCTTCCAACAGTCACTCGAATTTCTAATATTCACATTCCGTGAGAATTTAGCGTAGCTGGCGATTCGAAAATTCCTACGCGCTAATGCAACCTTGTGACCGCACGTTCAAACCGCAACTGAATTACAAGTGACTTAAATCTTGCTCTGTAACTGTACAGTTACAGGACATGTAACCTCGCTGGCCCAACAACATCTGCCCCAATAAACAATGGGTGGCGGTGCTTCTAACGTAGACACTCAGTCTGGCTGCGCTAAAGCCGCGTGCCTTTGGCCGTGTGCATAAGTGTGCTTTGGCTTGATGTTGGAATTCGCATTTCATTCATAGATATTTCCCTTTTCTACTTTGTTTATGTGGAGAATACTTGTTGGAACAGAAATGTTCAGAGAGCAACAGTTGAGCCAATGGTTGCATACGGACAGGCGCAGTAGCGTGGCTCGCGCGTTTACTAACTGCCTGTAGATTCTTGTTAACAGTGTGAGCACGTTATTCTTCACGTCAAATGTAATAGATTTTGTGCGAATAAATACGGAATTTAAACAGCTTGACATTGTAGACTTTTTTATTCCCGGAGCTCTCTCTCTGTCTCTTCATCTTCTCATTTTAAATGTAAACAAACTGAAATAATTCACAATAATGCGATAAAATGGGTTATGGTCGTTTAATTTTTTTAAATGGTATATACGACTATTCCATACTTTCAATTTGATGGTCGAGATATTTATAGAAATCGCTGTTATATTTCAATTCGGTTCACATTTGTATGTATTACACTATTGTATCTATTGTATGGCAATTCAAATAAGCACGGAATATTTTGTTGCGTAAAATTTATACGCAAATGGTTTAAAACTGTTTTATAGTCGATCTTTAGCTCCTATTCGATGCTACGACTACTAACATACCGACCAACTTCGATTATTTCTGTGATTTTATTTCAGCGGTCTGGTTGCATTTTCGCCTTTATCAAAGAAAAACTGTAAAATGTACAGAATTATCTCTTTGTTGACTTCCATTGTTAACACCCTGTAACTCACAACTGAATAGAACAAACGAAAAACAACACAAGAATTTTGATTAGTGCGAAATGTCACCTTGACAACGAGCATAAACTTTAAATTGGTTGATCTATACTTTACGAAATATCGATCACTATAATCATCTACCAAGAAAATAATGTGTTTCTTTTTACCCAAACTATAATAATATAAATAATTGACCCTTTCATCCTTTACTGGGTGTTTGGCTGAGCTCTTTCTCCTATTTGAGGCGTGTGTCTTGATGTTTTTCCTCAACAGGTAGCTCTCAGTGTTATGCCAGCTCCGAACGGCAGATGGAACCTTTTCTTGGCACAAATACACTTGGAGATTTGATATTGCTTGCCGCGGGGCGACAGCTAATAGAAAAGAATATCTCTATAATTCGGGTTTTCATTCCCGAGTTTTCGAACCTGGGCCCTACCGAATGGAAGTTACGTCCCGTCTCGAAAATATAGTGTAAGTTATAAAACAAACACTCGATTCGCAAAAGTTAGCTAAAATTTTTATTCTTACGGCTTTATTCTTGAAGTTTTTATGCACCGGCCTAAGTTTTTTGAAAAAAAGTAAAAAAAAGAGTTAAAATATATGTCTGATCGATATACAAGGACATATAGAACAAAATCAATTTGCGAGGTCGTTAGAGGATTCAGATATTGTAGGGGTCTTCTCAGGCAAAACTTTGCTGTCAACGTAATAGTCTTTAAAAAAATCGAAGAGAACAAATCCGTGCCAAGAGAAATACAGCTAAACTCAATTTGAACACATTTTTTTTTTTGCACAGAAATACTATATTCTTATCTATAGAAGGACTGAACAGCGATTTTTGAGGCCGCACAGAACCAAACTTCGACTTCAGTCCAAGCTGAGCTGAAACCCAATCAAACATTTTAAAAAACCCAAATAATAAATAAACCATTATTTTTAACTATCCCGTATTTTTATTTATATTTTTGTATATTATATTTTTATTAAAAAAAGGAGAAATGGTGCATAAGTCTCAGTCACATTAATTTCAGCTCAAAACATATATTTGTGCTGACATTAAGGCATTACAATTCCTGCTAAATTTTAAAATATAGTTCATTGTATAAAAAAAACCGTAAAAATCGAACTTCCAAACTTTGCGGAAAATTCACAAAAATGAGGAAGTTTCTGAGTATGTTTTTTTTTGTTTTGTCGGGATAGACTATCAAGTACAGCACTCAGACACAATTAAGTCCATTGTACTGCCACCGGGTTCCAATTTTAGTTTTCTTAAAATCTACTTGACCTCCGAAGAAATCTGAATAGATCTTGTGTTGCCAAGGAACCAAGGAGACAAAGTGGTCGCTTCTTAACACATCAGTGCCAGGGGCCTCAAGTCTGCCCTGCCGGGTCTTTGCCTTTTCCAGGTGCTTCCCCCATAGAAAGTGTCCCTTCATCAGTCCAACCATTTACTTACAGTCCTTTCTATATACTTAATGACAGGAGGATCTGCGCAGTCGGTCCGACACGACAGGTAACATCAGTTTGCTGCAGCCGCTTTCAGCCTGCCAGGCTCGCTTATGGCTTAGAGTAACCCTTTTGCTAACCGTGGCTTTGATAGCTGCAGAAGGGAGTGGCTGAACGGGCTCTGAGGCCAACTTCCTTGGCCCGGAGCCCATCTTAGCTAAAGAGTCAGAGATCTCGCTACCCGTGATACCCAAGTGTTCCGGGACCCGGGTTAGCATCAGGCTATTATGTCTGTCGACATAGTTCAACCCGGATTTACAGAACTCCACTGCCCTTGAAGTGGTTGCAGGGTTGTCTAAAGCCACGAGCGTATCTTTACTGTCACTGCAGAAGCATACAGATCTGCCTCTCTCACAACAAAGTTCATCGCTTTTTGAACAGCATCCATCTCCGCTTGAAACACAGATGCGTGCATTCCAAGAGCGAAGTGTAGTTTTGTCCCGCCTGATTCCACGTACTAGACACCAGAGTCGGAACCGTGCTCGGTCCTGGAGCCATCCGCGAAAATGCGAAAACAATGTTCACCGGGCTCATTTCTGAGTATGTAGTTTAAAGTCCATTAAATTTTAGGGCAATGTAATGTAAATTTGAAATCGCTCAAAAATAGGACTAGTTTTTGATAATTTTTTTTTTTGTTTAAACTAAGAATTTGATTCCAAATAAAGCGCGTGTTTAGAAGTTAATATTCATAATTTAATATTTTAATATTAAAACATTAGCTAATCGCCATTTTAAACGTCTATCTGTACAGAGCTAACTCACAGCACGGAGGTATTATTGGTAAGCCTCACTGAGTTTTGATAGCAGTATTCAGTATGCAAAAACTAAAAGTAGATATACATAGCTCCTTTTTGGTCGAAGGTAAACCGACTCTCTTATCGCTTCCAAAAAACATGTCAGTCTTTGGTAAAAGAAAAAAATTTAAAAAAATTCGAATTCTCTGGCTTTGGAACTCTGCGTTCAGAGCACTAAGGATACTATAAAGCCGAACAGGAATTTATAAAAATGGTGTGCTCTCCGGACAAAGAATAAAATCCTAATCCTAATTTAATTATTTTTATATAAGAACAATATTCATTCCATAAATATAACTAAGTGCCAAACTTTGCACAAGACTTATAAAAAATTTTAAATTTTCATCAAAATCAGAATCAGAATTAAGAAAAAAATGGGTACACTGTTTTATAGCCCCCTAAATTGTGGTGTAATATTGTGCAGGCTTAAAGTGGCTCAAAATTTACGCAGATTTTTGATCATTTTTTTCATGACGGAGCTGCTCGTTTTCTCCGTATAACGAATGGTCGATATTTTTTATTTGGAAAAAAATGTCATGAAACCAAAATTAGCAAAAATTAGCGAGAATATTGAGCTTCTTCAAACTTTCACTGTGGAGTTTGGTCTGAAGTTTGAAGAAAACATCACCTCTATAGACTGGCAAGATCGCTGTGTGCAACTTCTTACCGAAATGAAAATAAAAGATATCAACATGGCAAGGCAAAAAGCACAGTCAAGCGCGAAGCGAATTTATAAACATTTAGACTACTCAAAAGGGGAATCATATATTAAATAAGATATGCGGCTAGCTGATATTACGAAAATTTTCAAAGCAAGATGTGGTTTACTGAAGCTAAATGCAACTACGTATGGAAATGCTCAGAAAATATGCACCCTCTGCAATTTAAACGAGGAAGAAAATACGCAGCACTTCTTAGGAAGATGTCCGGTACTGAAGGAGATCAGAATAAAATACCTAAACGCAGCGAAGCTAAATGAAGCAGAAGTAATAGATATACTTAATGGCCATAATTGGAAAAGACTAACTTGCTTTATATACTCAGCCTTACGCTATAGAAATTTTCTTATTGCAGAGTTCAATTTTTGATTAATTTTTGAGTTGTGACAAACAACATTGTTATTGCTACAAATTTATTATTTCTTTCTTTATGTATTTATATATTTAAAGGAATTATTGTAAAAATTATTGAAATGTAAGATGAAATATTTATAAATAAATAAAGAATTACTACTACTACTACTACTACTACTTTCACTGTGTTATTCTAATTGGTCGTTCAAAAGTGCCGCCTAGATACCAGTTGTGAATAATTCATCTTTCATATTTCTCAAGTAGATAGATATTCAATTTTAACCATGGAAACTTATAATATACAATAGAACAACGCACTAAAATTAATGAAACTTATGATGAAATTGGACGATCCTTAAGAACAACATTCGTAAAATTCGGTTTTTTTTTTGGTGGAAATAATTATTCCAACGAGTCGACAATTCAAAAGTTGGTAAAAAAATTTCAAGAAATGTCCTTCAGTTCCTGTCGAGGATAGAAAAAGGACTGACCGAACAAAAACTGGACGTTCTGCTGAAATATTGCTGCTGTAGCGTAAGGTGTTGCTAAACAACTTTCAACGTCGATATCTCGACACTCTCAACAATTACGAAATCATGTATGGACTGTTTGGCGGATTTTACATGCAGACGAGCTCAGGGTGGAGATTTAAGTGAATCCATTTTTAAGAGCCGTATTTTGAATACAAATAGTGAAACCTGAAATAATCTAAATTTTTACATGTCTTCTTTTCAAATAACATTTAGGCGTGTCTTTTGAAATGCCCTTTAGAATTAAACTGCGTACCAAAAAATTGTCTAAAAATTCTGCATGAAAAGTGTGGAATTTTGATTAGTGTTGAAAAAATTGTGTACAAACTTTGAAGCTTGGCTTTATGTTACAGAATGAATTATATTTCTATAGAAGAAAATATTTGAAAGTTATGTTAAAAATATATAATATAGTTAAAACTTATAAAAATATGGTGGTGACCTTATCATTACTCGCTTTATAGGGCAGTCGTAATTTTGCTGACTTGAGAATATCTTTAAACTTCCACAATTAAACCACACCAAAATACCTAACGAACTGCATAACTAAATTAGCCAACTCTTTTATTTAGAAACAAAACAATTGTCACTGAAGCTATTTAAAAATTTATACCTACAATAGAAGCGCTTTTGTCAAATCAACTGAATGTAAGAAACAACTGAAATCATTTTAAACCAACCAATACATTTAATTTATTTCCACCGACTATAAGTAGCTCACTCGTTTGGCTTTACTTGTATCCTCTGCTGATTTATTGATGGTCATAAATACCGACAATACGTTTTTTTCTTCTTCAGGAACATCGATAGTAGAGGTACTTTAAAGGAAAGCATACGGTGGCTAAAATTTTATTGATACGTGTTTGGGTGACTGTCACTGGTCTTGATTTCAACTGCTCGTCTCATTCTTGTCAATAACTAAAATTTATTATTAACTACGACCACTACTACATAACTCAATCCCTGCAAGTAAATATATCATTAAAATGTGGCTGATGCGGTTTGTGTGAACATCAGAAGGTGCTTAAAGGACAAATAAAGAATTCTACTATACATTCACTTGCATTGAGAAATAAATTTTGATCTGGTAAGCGGAGGATATCAATAAAGAGAAAATTTCCTACTTCACTAGTTAGTAATTTAACGAGTTTCGAAATTGTATAAGTCTATAAGAAAATCATTCGGTTCAGTATTTTGACGGCAGTCTTTAGTCTCTATAATGCCCAATAGTCAATTGCTTGTGAGATCTAGGTCCCGATATAAGACTTCTTATGCATCGAAATCTACAGCTATAACCCTGTAAGCATTCAAAATATCAAGAAGTAATTCAGAAACCGCATACTTAGTTGAAGGTAAGTCCAGTGCTGATCTGCTTTGTAAAGGGTGGTAAATTTAGAGATATCAGATGGCAACGAAGTAGCATAAGCAATGGCTGCATTGATTTTTTCTTATACCTCCAACGCAATCTCAATTTTCTCATAAACAATCCGCCGTCACATCCCCTGTTGCGTCAGCAAATCAACTGATTCCTTCAAATTCGCTTAGAGTCGATTAACGGTTTGGCCACACTTTCTGAACTATTTTCACCATGTTCTAATTTGTATGAAAGCTTAAATAGCTTCACACGCATGCTTTGTGTTAGACCGTCACTGATAAAAGTACTCGCATTCAATATTCCGTTTTACAAGAGGTATAGACAAGTGCCAGCAAATGAAATAATAAATGAGTAGCGTAAGGTTGAGAGTTCTATACTTGGAGACGAAACAAATAATAAGAAAAACTCTCCCACACTACCAGAAAAACTGCAAACAAATTTAGCATCATATAATCACATCAAATTTTCTCGTTCATACTTATCATTCCTCAAATTGTTGCCATCAATAACCGTTGACCCTTCAACGCATACCTAAAGTATCCTTCAAAATAAGAAAGATGCGAAAAGGTCATTCGTACTTATTAAAATCAATCAGTTTTAGTGTTGGTTAAACCCGTGCAATAATGGAACCACTTATGTACGCCATGAAAACGGAATGAGCTTTTATATCACCCTAGAGAATTGGCATGCCACCAAACATTGGCCACTCCGGAAAAGAGAGAGGAGTGCAAGCACATGCCGTTTGCCGCTTGCCACTCGCCACTCACCCTATGACAAGTGATGATGTTGTGACAATGCCACTAAAGTGTCGCCCCAAAAGAATTCATTCACCTCTCCAATTCAAGGAAGTTGGTGGTTGATAGGAAAACTCCTCACCCACTCACTAAATAAAAGAAAACTGCATACCTTCGATTTCTTACAATATGAACGGCCATGAGTTACGCATCGTTGGGCAATTATGCGTATGCGAAACATTGGCAGCGAAGCGCCACGCGTGGAGAAGAAGCCAAGAAAATGAAATGATTTATGGGAGCAGGCAGCCATTGAAAATCGAGTTGGAAGGTAATGAATAAAGTTTTGTGACCCAAGAAAGTGTGTTGCAGCAAAGAGTAGCAAGGAAAGCGGGCGTCAAGGTATACTTGTACAAGTGTTGAAATGGGGAGGATGGGAAGCAAGGGAAGCGAAGAGCAAAAGAAAAGAAAAAAATGAAAAAGTATAAGAAATGTAAAAATGGAAAGAAACGGAAGAGAATTGTTAAAGAAATGTGCAACTACCCGCCTGCTTAGCATTTACATACATCTCTCTCCAGGATGTTTAGCTTTATTTGTTGCCACCACAATTGGCGCACAACCCACCCATATGCGGGGGTACAAATTTTCTTATCAACAGGGAGCAATGGAATGAGAAAGTGGAACAGCTGACTGTGGAGTGAGGGCTGCTGCTTGTGCTTGTACGAGTATGAGTAGCCTTCGCTGGGACATTTGCAAACGATTTGGTTATTGGTGGTTGATTTGCCCCCCCCCCCTGAAATGAGTGGAGTGCAACTTTTAGAAATCAAATTGAAATTGCTTGGCTAAAACATTTTACTGGATTCTTTGACATGTAATGAAAGAAACAGAAAAATAACAAATGCCAATACCATAATTTATTTATGCGCATATGGGATACGAGGGTGAGTAAGCAGTTGCAAAGTGTTATGTGGGGGATAAAAGAAGGCAAAATGCGAAGTTTAATAAATGTCAAAGTAAGCAGTGCAGATGCTTGTTAGAAAGAGGTTATATGTATGTGCATAGTATATTGAAAGGGAGCGAGGAGTATTCAAGGTGTGGATGCTACCTGCAGTGCAGCATGAAAAATCAAAGCCATTGAAAAAATGTGTCATTATAAAAGTTAACCTTCCGGAAAAGCAAATGCAGCTTGATGACAAATGAAAAGACTAAGCACCAATTTTAACAAAAAGAAGTATAGAAGTGAATATAATGAATAATAAAATAACTTTTTTCCAAAAAAACAGGGTTTTGTCAATAGATGCTGCGAACTAAAATGCCGAGCACTCGTTTTATGGAGAAAAAGACCTATGTAAATAAAAAAAACGTGATCCGTCATGGGACGCCTGGCAGATGCGAAACATTTTAAATATTTTCATCTGTGACTTCAGTAATAGTTATATTCGATGTTTCCTCTGCCGGTATTACTGTGAC
Source organism: Anastrepha obliqua (assembly GCF_027943255.1). Lineage (NCBI taxonomy): Eukaryota > Metazoa > Arthropoda > Insecta > Diptera > Tephritidae > Anastrepha > Anastrepha obliqua. The sequence continues at coordinate 44,042,284 of NC_072895.1, forward strand.
GATTGGTCGATGATAACTAAAGTACGTTACAAAAGTATTGGATGAAATATTTTCAAGATATCTCACAAATACAGCATCTATTGTTGTTCCATATTTGGTAGTAGATTCTCTTGGATTGTTGTTGATTTGCAATTGAAATTCTTTTTGAAGTGTGCTTTGAGTTCTGAAATTTTTTGAATTTTCAGGTGGCGCAAAATTAATCATCCAGTTTTGTATTTGAAAATTATTAAGTAAAATTTAAAAAAAATTAAATAAAAAATGACTTTGAGTGATGAAATTTTTTAACGTTTCTGGTGGCGCAAAATTAATTATCCAGTTTTGTATTTGAAAATTATTAAATAAAATTAAAAATATATTAAATAAAAAAATGATTTTGAGTGATGGAATTTTTGAATTTTCAGGTGGCGCATAGTTAATCATCTATATTTGTATTTGAAAATTATTAAATAAAATTAAAAAAATTATAAATAAAGAAATTATATTGAGTGATGACTTTTGACCTTTACGCGCGCCATTGCTTGTCTGTTTTTATACAGCAGCTCTACACTTCACAAATTTCAATTATGATTGACGTACTGCACTACTTGTAAAAAATATAAATAATCTGATAGAATGATTAATTTTGTGTCACTTTGTATGATAATTAAAATGTGTCTTTAAAATGTGCCTTCCTCCATAGGCTTAAAGATTTTATTCAATTTCGACTTTTGCTCATTACGAGCAGGCATATCTTGAATTTGCTATTAAATAAGTTTGCACTTTCCATTTCGAATTAATAAAGCAATAAATTTGGCATTGCAAAATAGTTCCACTTGATTTAAATAAATGAGTAATGCAACTTCTGTCTGCTGTGGCTCTGCTTTCTGTGACCTTTTGATATTTTTCAACTCAAACACTGACCTTCGTCATTTCTTCGCACAGAGAGCGCGCCTCAAAGGTGGCCACTCTAGCCAGCCTTCCAGTTTCCCATGAAATCGAATTCCTATTATCTAAATACATAGCAAATTACCGAACACATTCAAAAACACATAACGCACCAACATTTACTAAGCACTCACGAGCATCCAACTTGCCGCTCTTTAGCAACTCTACATTTGTCTCTCTAACATGGCACACATACTAATACACTTTAACCCACATCATTTGTGAGTTGTTCCTTTGAAATTGGCTTAGCACATCTCATACTACTACACATAAAATATATATATGGGGCATTCTTCGCCAACCGGACACCCCCATCTGCCCAGAACAGTTTTTATAAAAAAAATTTTTCCCTATGCCGAAATAAAAGCTTATGTCATGTACTTTAATTTGTCATGTGGCACTTTTTAAATATTCAAGATGGACCTACTTTTCTAAAGGGATTAATGCATCGATCTCTTCTCGATTTTCCCCACATTTTTTAGGCGATAATAGTTCTGAAAAGAACTGTTTGACAGGTATTAGATATTAATTTATTCTTTCAGAACTTTTCTATAATTTGTTCAAATTATTTCTGTACCGTTTGACATGTGAAATACATCAAGAACTAGTGCTGTTAATGAAACAGTCGAACGTTGCACCAGAATCTCTCTCTACTTTTCTTAACAAACTGCTTCATTTTTTTTGGTGTTTTCCAACATATTTGTCAATATTCGTCGTCCATCTTGAATATTTAAAAAGTGCCACATGACAAATTAAAGTACATGACATAAGCTTTTATTTCGGCATAGGGAAAAATTTTTTTTATAAAAACTGTTCTGGGCAGATGGGGGTGTCCGGTTGGCGAAGAATGCCCCATATGTATACCTTAGTATAGCGTGGCGACCCGTCGCCTCTCCAACGATTCGAAAATTTTTGTAATTTTTTTTTAATTAATGTTTTATTTCCACAAAGTTTTAAACTTAAATGTATATGGTTTTAGTAAGAGAATGAACTATTGCGCGGTTTTCCATGGCCAAAAAGAGCTCGGGCCCTATCAGCCTCTCTAACCAATGGTTCTGCTACTTCATTTCCAGGTATACCCCTATGGCTTGGAATCCATATGAGCTGGATGCGAATGTGCATTCCTAACGAATTCAACTTCTCGATGTACTTAAGGACTACTGAAGACTTATCCTCGAGGGATGACGATGCCTTGAGTGCTGGAGGTTTCTACCTAAGTTGATCTCTGCACATAGACGGATGGCATGGACGTCCGTCTGAAAGATACTGGGAAAACTACACATCGACACAGATCGCTTGTTTTTGGACCATATAATGGGACCAATAATGGCTTCAGGTATCCTAGAGCCATTTGTAAGACACATCTGCATGAGAGTTGGGTGGAAGTGCATCTATCAACGGCCTTTATTCACATAAATATTTTTTACCTTTTTCGAATAATAAGAGTGTATTTTCTTATTTTATGAAACCTGAAGGCAAAGAGCGAAACTTATAAGTATAAAGAGTATGTAACATACCCCTAGCCTCTGCTACAAGTTGCGCTAATAAGTAAAATAATAGTAAAAAAATAAATGTTACTTGTGTCGGCAATGTTACTTTTGAAAATAATGCTGAACAGTTTTCGAGGCATAATTCGCTTGAAAAATGTTTTTTGTGTAAGAAATATTTCCGCTTATACTCATACCACCGCATTTAATACTCAAAATCTCTACCAATTCACTTTTATGTATTTATTTTTTCGACTTCTTTTCCTGATTCCCATTGCAATGAAATTGACGAGAAAAAAATCCGGAATTATCAGTAATGTTCGCTCAACGTCATTTGCTACGACAGACTGAGCTGGTAACAAATTAATCAACAATAAGCGAACGGTAAGGCAAAAGCGCACAGTAGTCGAATGACGCCCAAAAGTGGGGCCAAATAATGATCGATTTGAACAGCTATCGGCCAGTGAGCCAGCAAAACAGGCAACAGAGGAGCAAGCGAAACGGCAGCCAAGCAGCCAGTCGACCACGCAACATTATGTCATGCCAATGTTAACTTCTGGCAGTAGACGTATCGGAGGTGGTGGCGGCCAAATACTTGCACACATACTTGTACATATTAGTAGCTAGCGGCTGCAACAAGTCAGCCGATAAAGTCAAAAGATTTTAGCGCTTTTCATTGCCAACGAAACGAGACTATCAGTGCGGCAGTGACAAACACAGGAAGAGGTGTTGAAAGAGTGGAAGTGGCTGCATTGGGAGGTTCGTGCAGACAGTTTTTGCGGTTGCGAGAAGCACACGACAAAAACTAGCTACAAAAAACAGCAGTGGCAACAACAAAAACAAAAAACAAAGCATGCAATATAATTCAGCTGTGCCGTGGAAGCAAAGACGTGGATGCTACATACAAGATCGACAACATTTCGAGATGCGAACGATGCAAAGCAAAAGTTGCCGAGATAATGTAGAGACAACGGCGATGACATTGATCGATCAGAGCACAGAGACAACCAACCTAGCTGGCGCACGACAGCACACGCAGCGGGGAGAATGATTAGCGGAGTGGGGGTTGTATTGTATGGCATTTTATTTGAGGAAGAATAGCGAACTAAATGAACGATTTAACGAGTTTAAAGAGGGAAAATAAACGATAATGACAAACAGGCAATATAAATGCAAAAAGAAATAAAAAAAAACGGAAAAGAAAAGGAAAAACGAAACTCAAGAACTAAAAGCAACCAGTAGCAGCTACATACAACGCACTTAAACGCAGCTCTAGCAACACTGTGCTTTGTTGCCACATAGGCAACAACAAATTGAGAAGCTGCATTGCCCACTTGCAGTGCTTTTAATTTTTGCTAAGTCAACATTGTGAGCCGTCTAGCTTTAGCTGTGCAACGTGACACGTCACAGCGAAGCGCGAAAGTGTCATTCAACTTTCTTTGCTCGTACTTCCAAACACACTTACCTTTCTTAAGATGGTTTGTCCGTCTTTTGGCTATACCACATCACTAATGAGTCGCCAAGTAAATCGCGGTACTTGCAACCATTGCTTCCATTGGTATTCACACCAAAGTAGGTGGCTACCGATGTCGTGTTGCAATGTCGCCAAACAACCGACAACCACAACAATCGAACGATTTGCTACAGCCGATCGAGTGAGATCGCAACAAAGTTGATTGAAAGTTGTTCTAATGACAGTGATTGTGGCATTTGTGAAAGGCGTTTCATGTTTTCCAAGAAGTTACATAGAAAGAAAGCTATGTATATATGTATGTTTGCACAAACGTAGGCTGGTTAGATGCGAACACACAATGCTTCCGCAAGCGATTTTCATTTTGGTTAAAAAGTGAAAAATTGTTAACACTTTTTAATGAAGTGGCGACTTTTATAGTTTTAGCAATTAAAAAATTATAAAAAATGATAAATAGAAGGAAAGCACTACCGATCGATCATTTACCAAATGAAAGATAAAAGTGTATACGTTGAAATTTGATTATTAGACGGCATGATTGGAATGGCTAGAGAAAGATACTATAGTCTGTTGTCAAATTATAGCACCACCACTTATTGACAAATTCTGACTATTAATTTATTTATTCTCTTAATCCCAATTTTTTTTTTTTGTTTACAAATTTACAGTTCATTCTATAACAAAGGCCATATTAATACAAGTTTGAACTCTCCACAAAATTTATAAAAATTCGATAAATTTACATCAACATTTAAAAAATTTTAATAAGACCTTAAGAACAAAATGTGCGTATGCAGTTTTATTGCTCATTCAATTTTAGTTCACTAAAATGCAATCTTGACTTAGCTCAAATTCTTGTTGATTTCCGAAAATTTTTTTGCGAAGGGTTTTGGATGTTTTCTTCAATAAAAAAAAAACTGTGGATTCCTTATGTAAGGGAAAAAATGATCAAAAATCAATGAGAATTTTGAGCTACTTAAAACTTACACTTTACTTTCCTAAAACTTAGTGGGCTATTAAACTGTGCTCTCAATTTTTTTTTATTTTTTTATTCTTTTATTTTTATAAATCTTGCTCAAAATTTCATCTTGGATTAATATGATCTATTACACAATAGAATGAATATATATAGTCTATTAGAACTTAATTATGAAATACTCAGAAAAGATTTTTTTGAAATAATATCTGGTTGGTTCAATTAAACAGCTACCTAAACTTAGAAGCGGTTCTTTCAAGCCGCAAGTTGTCTAAGATATTTAATGCAAAACATAGATTTACCCTCTAAGAAATAGTGTAAGGAAAATGTTAACAGATAAAAGAGATAATAACTTAGGCGATTCTTCAATGGAAGAAACGGTGGTATAAGTGCATTGTACCGGGAGAGGGAGATTACTGTGAACGGTATAAACTTGATTTGGATGAATGAATAACGATTTTTCCTATTATAAAAAAAATTCACCTCATCTTTTCAACATAGATGTTTCACATAAGCAGTATAAACTCTTGAACATATCACACACTAGATTTCCATCAATTCATTCACACTCATTTATTCGCAAATCTTTGGCACTTATGTAACGCATGAATATATTATGGATAAAAATTTTAAGTGCTGAACACTTGCGCGCTATTACCGAAATAATTTATTCTCAATGATTTGCAGCTACTCGGTGTAACAGTCATCCTCTTGCGCGTTCCACGCCTCTTGGTCGTCATTTCTATGCTATCAAGCAGCATTAACTTCTTTCATTTCACCATAATTCGCATTCGTTTTGACGCTACGCGTAAACGATCAACCAACGTCAGTCAGTCAGCCATCCAGCCAGCCAACCAACCGGTCAAATGCATTCGTCCGTTGGACGTTGAACGCTGAACGTCGCTCTGGATATGGGTTGTTGGTTGTTGGCGCGTCAGCACTTGGCATGTGTCACTCAAGGTTTACGAGCACTTTTATAACAACTTTTACTGCACACCAACAGTAGCAATAAAGAAGGGATTGCGAACCGAACAATGAGTGCCGACACAGCTGCGCCTGTGAAGTTTTCTTCCGCAGCAATACGACTACAGAACTCGAAAGAATTTCACAAAGGCAAAGGATCGACTAGAAGAGGGGGAGATGTGGTGGGTACGCTTTCCTAGATATAAAACAGTTGTCCATCTACCCAAACTGAGCACGTTCACAATCAGTGCTCCAACATCACTTCACGCTTTTCAATTGTTACCACTTTGGGTGGGAGTTGAATGGCAGCCTGACTGCCCGCCGAATGATGGAAAAATTGAAAAACTCTAAAGAAAATGGAACATTCGGAAAAGTTTTGTTTGTTGGGCAAAAGAAATGTAGTAAAAGTTATTTTGCGCTTGTAAAAAGCGGTTAGGGGAGATTGTATGTCGTATGAAGTTACATATGTGAGAATGTATGCGTGCTTATGCTTGGCTTTATGTTTGGCATATACATACACTTGTGTTCACAATAATAGTAGCGCGTCATATTGCACAGTTTTCGCTATTTATTATTATTTTTTTTATTTTTTTATAAAAATTTGTTTTTTATAAATCTTATTTTTTTCAAAAATATAGTTCGTGCACCAAAAAAATCTGTATAACTTCCAAACTTTATACGAAATTTAAAAAAATGAACAAATTTGCATCATGATTTCAATCTTTTCAGTCAGAATTTTCAGAAAATCCAATCATTTCCGCTAAAACATTGTGTCAGTTCAAAGTGGCTCAAAATTCGGGTCAATTTTTGACTTTGGCAATTTATTGACTGCGTAATGCTTTTTCTTCCGTATAAAGAATACTCAAAAGCTTTTTATTATATAGAAAAACGAATTAAATTCAGTGGGCTATAAAACTGCTTATTAGGATTTTTTCTAAAATTTTGAGGGAAATTTGTTGATTTTTTTTAACCCCTACAAAGATTAAAACTTCAAGCTATATACATATTTTTTTTCGAAAAATAATTTTTATAAAGAACTAAACTTTATAAAAAATAATTTTTATTGAAAAAAGTTTTAATAAAAAAATAAATTATAATAAAATAAATTTTATAAACAAATAATTTAGATAAAAAATATTTGTATGGTAACAAAAATTAAACAAAAAAATATTATAAAAAAATAATTTTTCCAAAAAACAAATTTTTATAAAAAATAGTTTTATAGAAAAATATCTTTATAAAAAGATAATTTATAATAAAATACATTTTACAAAAAAATTATTTTTATAATGAATTATTTTTATTAAGAACATTTTTTTATAAAAACACTTTTATAAAGAAAAAATTTTATAATATAGAAAAATAATTTTTATAACGAATAATTTTTACAAAAAGAAACTTGTATAAAGAAATGAATTTTGTGGTAAAATAATTGTTATAAAGAACTAATTTTTATGAATAAATACTTTTTATAAAATAATAATTTAATTAAAATGTTTATAAAATAATAAAAATAAAATAATATATAATAATATAAGTTTTATATAAGAAATGCAGGAAATTAAATAAAAAATCCATAAATAGCAAACATTTGCAATATATTGCACTTCTATTATGGTGAACACAAGTGTATATTTACGTATGTGTGTATGTGAAATGAATGGGCAGCCACAGTTGTAGAAATTGATTTGTCATCGAATTTGCTACTCGTACTCTTTCTTTTCTTTTAGTTTTTATCAATCAAATTTGCTGAAAACAAGGACAACAATGAGCTCGTGTGTGAGGCGTCTGGCCACACGTGTGACAAATGACGCCTTTGGTGTGTTTTCCTATTTATTATTGTTGCAAAATTTGTCCAGGGGTTTGTGTCTTTATGACAACTTTGAAAGAACAGAACACAATAGTTTCTCGGTTTTTAAGACTTGAAATTGATTTTAAAAATAGCAGAAAAGACTTTTTTAAGTTGGGGCAAATCCACACGACTGATTTAAAACGAAATACGCATTTGAAATAACATTTTTACATTCGTGTCGTCATTGTAGATCTTTTGTTACATACACATAGATAGATTGAAAGTAACTCAGACACAATTTTTTGCACTTTCTTTTTCATGTGGTTTCTGATTCACTGCCATTTGCGATAAGAAAATCAAATAAGTGTTAACTTAGTGCGAAAGTGCGAAAACCAAATTAAAGTTTTTAATTACACAGCTTTTTATAGCTTAAAATGATAATAAATCGCCTGTGTTGGTATATACCACTCAATTTTAGGTTAGGTTTTTTGGAATCTCCGCAATTAAAACTCCACTTGTGTCCCTTGACTTTTAGCCCAATAAGTGCATAGGCTGCGTCAGCTTTGCTTTCAATCTCTATGAGTACAATATCCAACAAGGCATTGAGCGCGAAAGCATGGTAGCCCTTAGTTACTGATTTCAATCAGGGCACCAGCCCACTACACTGTAGCAAAAAGTTGCACAAGAACCAGTAACAAATTGAAGAAGTTGCAAATAAAATAGGGAGCGTAAACGATTTTTCGTGGCCAAATGAAAATTAGTTTGTAAACGAATGTAAAGTAAAAGTCTCAGGTGTGATGTCATCAACAAGATGACAGAACTTCCTGCAAAAAAAAAAACAAAAAACAAAAAAAACAACACGAATAACTTCCAAAAAAGCAAAAAATAAACCTCTCTGGTTTTAAAACTTTTTTATATCCACCAAATCGAGCAGATTTATACTTACTTGTAATTTTTTTCGGCCTCTGAAAAACCTTCTTAAGGCCTCACGCACACATACATACATTTTTGACCTTATATCTGAGCTTATACTCGTATCACCGAGCAAAGAGTTTTTCGATGGGCACACAACCATTGCGAAAAGACTGAGATTTTATACCAAGTTTTTTCATATAATCCTGTTTGAATAAATTGAAATTTAATTATATTTAATTAATAAATATTAAATTTAATTCATTAGTCCTTTATCCCTCAGAGTAAGAGCTGCTATGTAACCTATAAACTACCTGATAAACTACATACAATGTCCGCTGTAAACTCTCTGTGAGTTTCACAAATGGGTTTAATAAAGCTTATTAGATTATGTCAGGTTTTGGTGGTTGCGATCCTCCAAATTTAGGAAAAAAAATATACCTAGACGCCCGATGGGCACCTTTTTGATACCATTATGACTTTCGATTAACGTCATCCGATTTTCTTCAAAGCACAAAAATTATAGAAAAATTACAGTGTTTGACGTTTGAATTTCTTTGACTCCACTGAGGTGGGAATTTTTTGTCGAAATTCCCTTTTATAAGCCCGAGAAAAAGGTTGTGTTTCAATTACGTGAGTGCGCTTCCTCGTAAATGGATTCTTCTTATCACCTCTTCCCACCATCCTCTTATTTGACTAAAACGAAGTTTATTTTAAGCAAGGGCTTGCAAGATGAAAACGATATATGGTACAGGGTACATATTCGACGGACCCATCTGACAACCCTGTATCTTTTGACATACCGCGTTGGAAGCGTCAGTCCAAGCAGATTTTTACCATGGAACAGTACACGCCACGCGAGCGCTCCCAAATTGTTGAAATTTACATTCAACAAGAGAAGTCAAAACAAGAAGAAGAGGAACAAAATCATCATGTCCGATGAGGCTCATTTCTTATTAAATGGGACGGTAAAGAAGCAAAATTGCCGTATTTACGCCACTGAAAATCCTCACGAAATTCAAGAGGTACTTCTTTGCACTGTTTGGTGCGGCGTTAGTGCGAAAACGATTATTGGGCCGATTTTCTTCGAAAATGAAGATGGTCAAGCTGTTACCGTCAATCAGTCGAAAGCGTATGAGGCAGTTCTGGTTTCAACAAGACGGCGCTCCACCACACACACCTCGCACCACAATCGATTTTTTGAACAAATGGTTTCGATCCTCGTCGTTTGATGTCGAAAAATGGCGATTTTAACAGGCCACCGCGTTTGCCCGATTTAACGCCACCTGACTTCTTCCTGTGGGGATATTTAAAATCAAAAGTTTATATTAATAAGCCAAAGACCATAGAAGAGCTCAAGAACATTCGTGAGGAAATAGCCGCTATTCCAGCCAAAATGTTAGCTAAAACTATGGAAAATGCTGCAAAACGGGCACAATACGCCGTACAGGCTCAAGGCGGCCATTTGAGAGATATCATATTCAAAAAGTGATGTCAACAAATCTACTTGAACCAAATAAAATGATTATTATCGTCAACATCAAAAAAAATTGTGCTTTTCTTTGATTTAAAAAAAAAAACACATGGGTCCGTCGAATATGGGCAACCCTGTACATACTTGCATTGTGAAAGGAAAATGATTCCATGTCAAGTTATCACGGGATTTTTAAACTCAAATATTTTCATAAGATACCAGATGATAGAAAAAGTTTATTCTAATGGCGGTCGCCTCTCAGTAGGCAATTGCAAGCCCCCGAGTGTAGTTCTGCTATGAAAAAATATAAATATCATAAAAAATATCTGCCGCTCGGAGTCCGATTAAAACTGTAGGCCCCTGGACTTGTGGAACAACATCAAGGCGCAAACCACAAATAACAGGAGGAGCTCGGCCAAACACCCAATAACTTTTTATAAATATGTATGGAAGTATATATATATATAGGGTGATCAATCATGAGGTGCTTTTTTCAATAGTTAAAAAAAACAGAAATGTAAATTATGTTCAAAACCTTTATTTATCATTTGAAAGGACATTCTTTGACATTTACTTTTTGAATATGACTTCATTCAAATGATGGCCGCAACTACGCTTAAGGTGGTCCATTCTGAAGGTCCAATTTTCAATCACTCGTTCGAGCATTTCGACTGATATGTCGTGAATAACACGCGTAATGTTGGCTTCCAGAGCTTCAATCGTAGCTGGTTTATCAGCATAGACCTTGGACTTCACGAATCCCCAAAGAAAAAAAGTCCAAAAGTGTGATATCACAAGATCTTGGTGGCCAACTCACAGGTCCTAAACGTGAAATCAGCTGCTCTCCGAAATGACTTCTCAATAAAGTCATTGTTTCACGAGCTGTATGGCACAGAACGCTGATTTTCATAATACAGTTGAACAATTTGTAGACGTTGTTGCGGTGTGAGTCTTTCCATGATGAAATGCCAAACGCTGTTCAACAAATCCACGATGACAGTTTGCCACAACTCGCGCGCGATCTGTAAAAAAAACGCAAATGAAAAAAGCTCGTCTTAATTGATCACCCTATATATGTATATATATTGGTTTAGTTCTTATTAACGATTTATTAAACCTTTTTTATTTTTTTAGGAATCACATTATGAAAATTTCAGGAAGTACTGAGTATATTCTCAGCTATTATTGAAAAAATTAGAAATAATCTTCAAAACTCACAAACATTTTTCGAAAAGTTTCGAACCAAAAATATAATTTTTTTAAAAAGTACCTTTTCTCCTAAAAAACTTTAAAAATTTATGAAAATTGTAAAAATAACGGAAGATATTATAATGTACTTTAAAAACTCCGTTCCAAAATTTTCAAATTTAAATAAATCTCTAAACTATTATTTTTTTTTTAATTTTCTTCAGTTTACTTCTTTTTATACTCAGGCCTACAAAGTATCAATCCATGCCCCAAATATTTGGATCACTTGACATGGAGACGTTTAGGTATTAAAATGGCTCGGCCCACTCACATTATTATCTGTCGCTCTACACGCGATCGCTAATAAAGTTTTGCAATAGCCTAGAAATTTAGTAGCAGTTTATGCTGTAACAAATCAGATGGGGTGCTCCCGAGTTTTGTTTGTTCAAACTGGTTCGGTGGTCTAAAATTAAAATTGCTCTCACGGCTCTTGCGGTATATTGCATTCACTACTTTTCCAATAGAGTAAACTAGAAATTTGAATTGGCGATTATTTAACTTTTGTAATTTTGTTCCTGAAGTTTGCTGTCAATATGACATTTATTGAACCGTGATGCAAGAAGTATCATACTCAGAAAAAAATGGTCCCGTCATGAGTAGCGAAATGGTTGTCGGTGCATGTGCGGTTTCCTTGTAAACGTTCTCAAACTCTCTATATACGTATCTGTGTGCTCTTATATACTCGTACATACTTCATGGTGCTTCTCTAAAAACGGTAAATACCACACACGCAACTACGAACTCATTAACTTTACTAACCAAATATTCCGCCTGTGTATAGCAATTAAATACTCATTCTTCTACTCAGAAATACACGTAAGACAACAAATAAAATTAAATAAAATATGGGATGGCAAAAGCTCAGCGCAGTGCACATTTTTCACATTACTGCACAGATAATGAAGCATTCACAATCACCAAGCTGGAGCCGATGCCAGGTAGCAATGCCAGGAGCATTTTCATTTCAATTTTATGGCAATGAAACCGCTCGAAAACGGGTACAGCAGAAGTCTTAAAAATACGACGATTTCAATACGTAATACTCGTAAAAGACGTTGCACATTACCAGAGAATCAGCAGATCGTACAGACTACCCACACTACCACCGAGTGATAACTTGCTTTACTTAAAAATTTGTAGTCACTTAAAACTGCACACATACTTATACAGGCCTACACATACGAGTACATAAATATGTATGCCACTACATTCGATGAAGTCAGATATGCGTGCGTAGTTGTGACTGACTCTGACCTGTTGTGCACATTGCGTGCATAGTTGCTTATCGAGCAGCATTGTGAATTGGGATTTTAATTGCTTGACTAAATGGGCTCAAATGGATTCGCTGGAAAGTTGCCACGCAATAAGAGAGCGTTAACAAAGGAAGAGCATTTCAGAGTTTCCGCGTGATGATGTGGAATGAGTTCTCGTAAATGAAGTAAGGAATTCGCAGAAAAATATACCTCCCTATGCCTTTTCCAACGAAAGAGGCATATATTTGTTTAATGATGCCTTTGCGTTCACTCTTCACTTTCCAAGTTGCAGTTTATTTACCCTCTACCGATCTTTACACTTATTTCCTTTAAAAACTTACATCTAAATTTACTTTTATTTATGTCTATCTCTACTCTCTCGCTCATTCTTATTCCAGTTCCGAAAGAAGTTCATGTGCGTTGAATACTGTGAAAAAGATTTGCAAATTTATAATATGTGCATATGTAAATAAGTAGCAGCAAATCGTAACGAACTTTGTTTCAAAACACGACTCTAGCAGGCGACTTAGCTAACATAAATAAATTTATGGGTCTAAATATTCTTCTTAAAAATTGGGTTAAACATATAGCACAAATCTGATATTCTCCATTGATTTCAATTTGACGTTTCCAATGCAAACGTTTTTAGTTTAGAGGAGCCTTCTTCTTGCTACACTGCAGTATATACTACAAGGATTGCAGCCTTGAGAGTAAATAAAAAATAGCATGAAACTCTATTTTCATGCTATGATAGTCGTCCCTATACTAACAGCTGATCCATCATGACTTCAGGACAAAATCTTATATCAGTTTGTCAATAATAATAGAGTGACCGCCAAAGCTGAATAGTTTTGTACGAGACTACCATTCGATAGAGCCCGGGTTCGAGACCCACTGTGGGCATGATATACCAAAATTACGGGAAATACTCTGTGGGCAAAAAGTAAGGTTAATTTGGTTGTAAAATGGAAAATCTTTATTTATTCTTGTAAATCAATTTCATCCCCTTCAAAATAGTCCCCTCTCGATGAAATACACTTATGCCAACGATTTTTCCAATCCCATCAGCACCTTCTTCGATTCAGCTTTTATCTCCTCAATCGACTCGAAACGCGTTCCCCGGAGTGGTCTCTTGAGTTTTGGGAATAGCCAGAAGTCACACGGAGCCAAATCAGGCGAATACGGTGGTTGCGGAACGATATGCGTGGAATTTTTGGCGAAATGGTCACGAAGAACGAGTGCAGTGTGAGACGGTGCATTATCGTGAAGCAACAACCAAGAGTTGTTGGCCCATAATTCTGGTCTTTTTATACGAATTGCTTCACGTAAACGACGCATAACGCTCAAATAATATTCCTTATTAACAGTTTGGCCAGGTGGAAGGAATTCATAGTGCACCACACCACGAAAATCGAAAAGAAACTGTCATAATGACCTTTATTTTCGAACGACTTTGACGTGCTCTTTTCGGTCTGGCCTCGCCTTTAGCACAATATTCGCTTGATTGGTCGGTTGTTTCAGGGTCGTAAGCATAAATCCAAGTCTCATCTCCCGTAATGATGCATTTGAGCTTGTCCTGATAGTCTGAAAGCATTGTTTCACACACATCAACTCTACGACTTTTTTCCAAGAAATTGAGAGTTTTCGGTACCAAACGAAATTTGACTTTTCGTAGGCCCAAATGGTCTTTCAAAATGGTTTCCACAGATCCTTCTGATATTTCGATCATATCAGTAGGGTCTTTAACAGTCAACCGACGATCTTTGAGCACTAACTCCTTCACTTTATTGACGTCTTGGTCATCTGTTGACGTTGATGGTCGTCCGAAGCGCTCCAAGTCATCAACACGTTCTCGACCCTCTCTGAAGTCTTTGTACCACTTATAAACATTTTTCTGCGACATGGTCGAATCACCAAATGCCTTCTGCAACATGCTAAACGTTTCCACAGCCGAAATTTCATTCCGCAAACAAAATTTGATCGCACTTCTCTGATCAATCAAATCAGACATTGTAAAAATCGAAAAATGCACTCATGGTCGTTTGGTAAACACAAGCGTAAATATATTACTGATAATGACATTCACATGAAAGTTGGCCCAGATGTTATTAACAGTGCTGCCAACTCGTGAAAAAAATAACTAGAGCGAAATTTTAATCCCGCGAAGTTTGACAAATAAATTCACCTCACTTTTTGTCCACAGTAGTATTTCTTCAATCAGCGGTCATTCTTTGGCAGGTAATGGGAAGCCTTCATGTATTTCTGATAATTTTTTATTACTGTTTTTAGAAGCGTTTTACAATGGCAACTATGTAGTAAGAGATTATAATAAGCAGTTTTCATTTGATAATTTAACTTGTTCTAAGAAATATTTTACAATATAATCGCGACTTTCTCTCCACAAGGTCTGTTACCGTTGTGCGTTTTAAACGTCTTCGAGAAGAATCCAACCAAAGTAAGCTGTATGATGTATCACTGACATGATTTTTTAGTCGTTTCTTGTAAGCTATGGCAAATTGCTTAGTTACTTCTGACACAGTTGGCATGCAAAGATCACGATGAATGTCGCTATTTTTTATATAGTATGGCTCGTTTACTAAGCTTCGCAGGATTTTGTTTTAGAGGTGATGCACATTTGATTAGCACATCCACATAATTGTATACCGTAAGTCTGGGCCGGTCTTAATGTTTGCTTGTAATGAGGGATTCATAAGCTTGAACACCTACCAATGAGGTTATAAAGCTTATTTAATTTCAAGCCAAGGTCTTCACGTTTTTTTTTTTATGAGCTTTCCAGCGCAATTTGACATTAAATATGATATTATGTACAGTTATTTGACCTCGTCGGCGTTTTAGGTTATCGCCGCATCGATGAAGATTGACTTGTGATTAGCGTTCTTTAGAGAAAACACTATATGTGCTGACTTGCTTATGCTTAGCTTTATTCTGCATTTCTTAGTCCATGTAACAATAAGGCTTAACTCTTCTTGTAGCTTTTTCGTTGTGTTTTCGATAGTTTTATCGACTGCAAGTATGGGAGTGTCATCCGCAAATAATGCAGTTACTTGCTAATTTGCCGATGGCAGGCCGTGGGTATACAGCAGATATAGCAGAGGAATCAAAATGCTGCTTGTGGAACGCCTCCGTATATAAATATTTTTTTGACTTTTGCATTTTTGCAAAAGTACCTATGATTAAGGTATGATGAGAGCATATCGGAGTATTGGGCTGCCAACATAGACTTGAGCACTTGAGGTGTAGCTTATACAAAATTTTCTCATAAAAAACCATCTGCCATTCGGCGGCGGCAGAAAACTAGTAAAATTACATCAATACGCAAGAAAATTTAAGGAGAAACTCGGCCAAATACCCTACAAAAGATGTACTCACAGCATAAGCTGCACGGTGTCTTCCAAATTATCAGTCAATTCGATACCTCTGTAATTTTTCACTTCTAATCATAAAGACTTCTATTGATAAATGCTCCAATAGGAGTTAAGGGAGAAAAAAATAATAATTATAATATTTGTGGCTACTTGATTGCCACGAATAAAAGTACTGACGGGATGAGTAGGGTCATAGCTTTTAGTTACTTTATAATTCGAATTATACGGTTGGTAATTTAACGGGATTTTGTCTGATAGGTGAAGTGATCTTCTAAGCAAGTTACAAAATACTTTTTTCCTGAAAGAATTACTCTCGAAGTGGCGCTGGCTTATATTTACTCTTTTATCGGATAGATGATGGCAAATGCTTTTGCCAAAAATCAACTCGCTGGTGGCGCTCAGATCGATAATTGTGATAAAAGTAATTTCGCTGTATTTAGCTAAAAACCCAAAAAAATTTAACTTGGTAATGGCATGACCCCTTTTTACTATTACCCAAAGGTCTACACAAAATTTAAATTCTCCACGTCCATCCAGTTAAGCGCTATAGGCGCAGGCAATTGTGTATATTTGGTTGAAAAAAGCTTTTTCTGAATAAGTATTTAATTTCACGTTAGCCAAAGATTATTATATTTCTACATTTATCATTTTGTTATTATTATTGGAATAAAAATTTCTAACTACATTTGTTTATTGAAATTACTTACTAACGGAAGTTCCGTGAGAGAAGTCGAAGCCTTTTTATTTCAAAAAGTTAATAAACTACAAAGGTTCTTACTGACTAAAACGATAACTTAGAACTAAGTATAGAAAGCACTAAAATCTCATTTAGTTCTTGAAGTGAACGCACTAATGGGGCATTTCTAGCGTACTTCGTACCGAGGGTCTTGACGTAAAAAGAAAAATTAAAACGAAGTGTTCTCGGAGGAATAATAAATTTAATAACTAGCGGTAATACGGGGCAGCCCAGCCATGCATAAAATACAAGAAAATAATAATCATCTTATTTCGAGGGACTTAAGGTTAATCAAAGGAGGCGAGAATCGGCTTCCACAAAAGAGACAAAAACTAACCATCTCAGCAGAAATGAGAGGATTAAAAAGTTCTATTAAAATGTTTTTCGCTATTTTTTACACAGAAATGTTGAAAATATTACGTATCTGAAATGTACGGATCACCCAGTTTCTTGTGCCGCTTTGTCATAGGAATGTGGAAAAGGGTTAGTACTGAAGTACTCCAATAGCTATTTTGGCATCATGAGTACTGTAAATAATGAAATGACGATCTGTATAAGATCCTCGAAGGTGCCATAATAAAGCAGATTATGTTATTCTTGTTGATTGGTGCGATAATCATTTAAGCGATAAGATTAAGCTGTGGAGAAGGGCTTGGCTTCACTTGGTGTGTTAGAACAAGAAAGAAACGACTGGCGCGCTTTGTTTAACTCGGCCAAATGCGCGTAAGCGGTTATCGCGCCAAATAAGAAGAAGAAAGAATAAGATTAAGCTAACCAGCGCCAGGTGAACACATCAAATGAATCGAAGTCCTGCTCCACCTGATCTTTCCAACGCGTAGAAGGCCTTCCTCTTTCTCTGCTACTACCAGCAGGCACTACATCGAATACTTTCAGGGGTGGAGCGTTTGTTATCATTCAGCTAACGTAACCTACACAACAGAGGCGCTGGATTTTACTCGCTGCACTATGCCTATTGTGCAATATTCGCGGTCGTTCACGTACAAAGGGCCTGGAACACCTAAAGGGATGCCTCATCAGATGCTGTCAGCACCCAAGTTTCTGCGATACATAATAGGGCAGGTAAGATTTTACTAGATACTCTGTATTGAAACTATTGTTCCTATCCTGGAAGTAATTGAAGTGGTCAATGGCAGTTGGACAGCGAGAGAGAAGCTTTTTCTTTATTTACAAATGGTCTCTCTGACTTTACTTTATAATTGCACTATAATTTTAACCAGTTTTTTTTTAAAGGGAAAAAATGGATAAACATTTTTTGAAGTCTCACAGTATTTTTTATATTTATATTTGGTCTTTATGATCTTTGTAACTGTCAAGTGAAAACAAAGACTCCAATCAGCTCAATATTTATTGGTGAAAGGTAGCCCTTGTTTCTAGTATATTTTAGAACCCAGAGTGTTGGGTCAGCTGCCATGTTAACAACAGCATGGAAACGTAGAACCTGTAAGCGAATGCCACACGTGATGCTTTAACGAATTTGTTAAACGTCAACACAACCCAATTGTTACTTTGTGTTTAGGCTTTTACTGGAGATTCACAATTGCTCCGCGCCGTCAATTTTGTTTGGGCACGGAAGCTATACAATGGTTGTTATAACTATCTAAAATTACGTGTAAATTGAAAAAATGCTTTCACATACGGCAATATGTTGCACAATACGCGGCTAAAACACATGACAGAGAAGGCAGCGGGGTATCGAAAATTGAAATATGAAATATGAACTCACAACTACTTTCTGCTAATGTGGCGTCCAAATATCTATTACATGCCGGACCACCTGCTCAGCGTGAGCGCCAGCCTCACAGTAAATGCCAACTGCGCGACAAGAAACTAATCATTGTGCTCGTTTGCTCAAATTCAACCTCACAACCCCAAATTCTAGTCTCCCGTCTCGTCTATCGTACAACGCGAATTTGAGTTTCTCAAATGTTTAGCATCTACAAAAACCTTTCCCCCCACTTTTCCCTCTGAATACGTTTTCTCAACTTATAATTATTCTTGTTTTCTTCTCTCAGTTGTTTTCCTGTATCAAATTTTGTGTAGATCCATGTGTATGTCTGTATATTTACTTACACTTAGTAAGCGCGCCTTGTTGGTGAAACGGTCTGGTGTACACTTAAAGTATAGCCGGTTGGCGCAGTTGGAATTAGTTTCTTCTATCGTGCGTCGTAGCTTCTGACTCTTGGCACTTATTTAGTTTCTATTGGTTTTGCTATTATTCTTGTAATATTTATCACGATGTATAATTGGCATTGCATACTTGCATGCATGCACATACAATTATATAAATACGAGACTGGAACTTGATGACACTAGGAGGCAAATTTTCAGTTCTAAGAGCGGTACTAACTTTGGGGAAGGATTTATGTATTTGCATAACTCGAATGCATATAAATGTTAAGTGCATATATTGCCGTATAAAAAATAAGACATATGCAAGTTTGATATCCTTCTTATAGAAACCATTTTGTATAAAGAACTAGTCGGTACTCTGGTCCTCAGTATTGGAAACACATAAGAACAGTATTGGGTGCCAACTTAATGACTTCTATCGCAGCTGAAGATATGAGGAAGCAGTGAGTGTTGAACTCTTTCAACAAAGATTTGCGTGCACATACAGAGAAGAAAGGTCAAACTCTTTCTCTGCTACTGTGGTGCTCTTGCAACAACGTGACATTGCTGTCTAAACCCTTACTTCTTTGGATGACTTGGAAACTGCAACCACCTATGTAGAATATTTAATCGCTTGTCAGAGAGACAAAATGAGATGTAACCGCTCATCGAGAATTAGAGGCGGAGACTTGTGTCACCACATGTGTTACCAGAATGTACCTCTAAGCCTAAATGAGTTCTGCTACAATCTCATGGAGAGTAGCAGCCACCGTAACCTAATCTAACCAATATACAAAGAACTTAGGAACTGAAAATAGTCACAATCAATTTTCAGATTTATGGTTTTTCACAGTGTACTTTTATTTGAAAAAATCGAAGGATTGTGGTACGCAGAGGCGCCTCTTTCTATAGATATGGGCATGTTAAAGCCATTGTGTAACCTTTCGGCTCTGTCACGACTAGAAAGCGATACAGAAAACAAAGGTAATACCTATCAACGGGAAGGATATCGTTATGCTTCAAAAAGAAGTACGAATGTGGCTTCTGTCGAACACTTAAGGGGGGACCCTCATTTAGACGGTCGAAAAATGCATCATTTTTGGGAATTTTTTTCTCAGGTAAAATAACTTCAAACGTTTTGTAATTCATAAAGTACTTTAATAAATGTCTTGACTGTCTACAAGAATTTTCGGAGAAGAAAAAAAACATTTTAAGTATGGAAATATACACCTCGTCCATGGCACCTCATTCTATCTGTGTACATTCTAGCGCTCTGAATTTTTTTCTGAAATAAAAAAACCAAATTTTTTTTAAAACTTTAGGATAATACCTTCGATGTGACATTTTGATTTAAAAAAAAAATGTCGAAATTGATATTTTTTACCCAGTTTTATGTTAAAAGTGATTTTTCATGCATAAAAATTGACTTTAAAATTACAAAAAAATATGAAAATCTTTTTTTTTAAAAAAACACTTAATGTCACATTGAAAACAATTTAATTATCTTTAAAATGAGCTATTGTAAAGCCTGATTGGTTCAATACAGCGTTCTCAATTGTGTACACAAAATCGAAAAATGATGTTTCGAGAAAAACGCGTTTAAAGTTTTGGATACAGGCGATCAGGCCACCCGTCGCGTCCTGTTAAAAATTTTGTCACTCCTTCAAAAATACAGATATCGACTTGAAATTTTGAAAGTATGTTCTTAAATAGTTGTAGAATAGATTAAAATTATTTCCAAAAATTCGATTTTTTTGACCCGATAAATGAGGGTCCCCCCTTAACACAAATTTGTTTATTGTGTTGTCTGAGGGACACAGCCCAGATCCAATTAGCACAAAAACTGCCATTTTGACACACGATTTTTGGAAATAACATTTTATTAGTCGAACCATCTTTATTTGACTATGAGACTGCTTATGTCGACAATTTTCTTTCCTGCAATTTCTTTCAAGTTCACCATCGAGAATTCCCCAGCATTCTATGTCGTAGATCACCCAGACTTGGGTACTCTCACAGAGAGTGAAACACTGTTTTATTGCATTCTTCTTGATTGCAGCTTCTACATTTATGGTTGTACAGCCACACCATTTTCCTGACCTGGTCTCCAAAATGCCAATGGCCGGTTATTATTGTTAACATTATTCTGAATATAGTTCTGAATTTGCTAAAAATTGGGCCACTTTGTTTAGTAATATTGTAGGTATCCCAGTTAGTCCATCTGTTAAAGGCCTGCTTCTGAAATAGGGAGAATATCTCCCTTTAGCGCATGCCTTGGGAACAGCCTATTTCGATAGCTTCGGACTCGTTATAGGATGCCGTCTTGCCAGTTCATCAGCTTTCTCATTCCCTTCTATATTTCTATGGCCAGGTATCCAGATGAGATGATGTCTGTCGCATGCGCTAAAGTATTAAGTTCTTCTTTGCATTATCTGACGATTTTAAATTGGTTATAGGTGACTTTAAAACTAAAATGGCTGCTTGACTATCTGAAAAATGTATATTTCAGATAGTTGTTGCGAATGGTTTTTACTTCCCCTGCAAGCTTCTCTTATCCCGAGAACTTCTGCTTGAAAAATACAATACTATTCCAGTTCCCAATCTGTTGGTAGTTACAAAATTTCTGCCCTGGGTTCATAGGTTTTTTAACCTTCTAAAGTTTTGAAATATTTAAAAACCATGAAAGGAATTTGCACGAAACGTGGGCTGGCAAATGAACAATTATTATATATCGTTGAAAAGCTAAACATTTATCTCTAAATGCATCGAATATCAGTTTGACTAAAGGTGTAGCGATGGGAGTTGGACCCAGCGGTTAGAAACTGCTTTGAAATGTTTCTTCCTATATTAAAGTAATTTCGACACGTAATCTTCAAACTGAAAAAACATCAATGCAGTATTAAGTAACTATTTTACTAGGGCTTATTGCTATGTTTTGACAATTTGCTTTTTTTAATTAATTTTAATAATTTTTATATACAAACTAGCTGTACCTGGCGCGAGCTGCTCCGCTAACAATTAAAATAAATTTAAGAAAAATGACTTTAAAGAAAAATCAGTACACAAATATTCAATTCGTTCTAAACCATTTTATTGATTTTGTTTATTTCGAAAAAATCGGTTTAACGGGGCAGAAGTTGCTACTCTGCAGCGCCACCTGGTGTCGAGTGGCAACAATGAGCATATCCTACAAACCTTTTCCGTGGAAAAATACATACATATACCAATTTTTATAATAATCGGTCCAGTAGTTTTTGAGTTCATCGAGGACATACAGACAAACATTCATTTTTATATATAAAGAAGAAGATATGCTATAGTTCATTGTCCTACAAAAACCATTTACATCGAAGTCTCAAAATTTGTTCAAGATAAAAGAACAACAGATTTTCATCAAAATTATAATCATCATCATCATCTTTCGACACTGCTGCTCTTTGGAAGCTTTGGCCTGCTGCACGTGGGACCACCTCCTTTCCCAATTTCTTATCCCAAGATTATTGATTCCTCCTCTAGTTCGTCGACCCTTCTTGTTCTTGGTCTTTCTCTTGCTTTAGTGTTGAACGCTCTGGCTTCTACAATTTTCTTTTGCGCCCACTATTTTTATATTACCCAACCATCTTAACTGGTACGTTTTGATGAAACGAATAACATTTTCGCTGTTTATAAGCTGGTCTAGGTCATCATTCCACTTTATATGCCACTCGTCGTGATCTTTGATTGCTCCAAAAATTTGTATAAGTGTGTTTCGTTCGAAGGTTCTTCTGTTTTGCATTATCTACTTCAATAAGCGCCCACGATTCAGCTCCATAGCATACGACTGGTCTAATGACGGTTTTGTACAGAAGCAATTTGGATTATCTGTTTAGTAATTTCGATTTGAAGAGTTTCGTTAATGAAGCGTATGATCTGTTTGCTGTATGGATTCTCTCAATTTTTTCTAATAGCGGTCGGCCCTCGGCAGGCAATGGCAAACTCTTGTGTGCATTTTTGCCATGAAAATTGAAATGAAATTGTAAGTTCCTCCATTTGTGGAACAACATCAATACCTACACATCACAAATAGGAAACAAAATGCGGCCAAACACCCAACAAAGTGTGAATTTGCCTTAGGTTCAATTGCATTTGAGCATCAGAATATTTTCAACTGTTTTTCTGTTGTCACACCTATGGGCAAACTTTTCTGTTATAATAAGTAAACTGCAGATGTACCGCGAATGTTACAAGCAGACAGTAATATAATACCACAATGCTTTAAATCGATTTCGTCCTTACCATACTGATCAAAAATTTACCGTAATATATTCGGAAAATTCAAAACAAGTTTATTCCTCAAAAGTGATAATATCGCCTCCAAAATACTCCCCATCAACTGCAATGCACGTATGCCAGTGTTTGATCCAGCTCTCGAAAAATTTCTGGAACTCTATTTACTTATTTATTATTATTTCAGAGTCATCTCCGATTTTTCCATTACTTCCCTTCGGCTATTAAAACGCATTCCCCGTATTGGTTTTTGACACAGGTAGACAGAACAAATCACTGGGAACCATATCAGTTGAATTGAATGGTATTCGTTTCGTTCTTGGTCAGCGGTTAATGATGGCACGTTCGTTAAAATGATGCAAAACCCACGAGTTGGTTTCAAGGAAACCCTTACTTTTTGGCGAATTACTTCACGTAAAAACGTGTTTGGTCTTGGTTCATTCGGAGCTCTCAGCTCACTCGCCTGTTGTCTGGATTACATGTCGTACTCATAAACCTACGTCTCGTCTCCAGTAATGAAGCGTTGGATGAACACTGGGTCGGACTCAACCTTGGAAATCATGTCTTTGGCAGCAACACGGAGCAAGCCCAAATCATTAACTCCAATGTCTGGATCCATAGGGAATACCATAAGCCAGCTCTCAGACAGTTAATTTGCGGTTATTAGCCAACTCTTCTTTCACTTTATTTATGTTTTCATCTGTTTTCGATGTTCACGAGCTGACACTACGTTCGTCATCCTCGATTGACTCACGATTTCTTCTGAAGCGTTAGTTTCAATCCTAAGTGGCTGTATTCTTTAAAGTTTCGCAACATTTTTAAGGTTTTCGCATCATTGAATCCATTTTTAACGCAAAATTTAATACAAAATCGTTGCAAATTCATTTTAAAACTGCGAAAAATCGAAAACACATGCAGAGGTAGATTTACTCAAGACGACGTAACTTTTACAAAGGAAATTTTCGGTCAAGGTGGTATAAAGAGCTAAGTTTCTGAAGAAATCGCACAGAAAGCTACCATTTGCAAATTTTAAATTCTGTCACTCTGCGGTTAAAAAGATACTACTTTACAAATATTTTGATGGAAGACCAAACAAAAAAAATTATAGTCCTTTAAAAATTTGTTTAGCTCAACTCGATACTCAAACACCCATAAACACTTATAATGGGGTTTTCAGTAAGAGCGCTTCAATTTTTGAACTTTTTTGAATAAAACACAAACGGTTTGACCTTTTAAACTAATTTTTTTTTATTATCGAGTTTGAACATATACATTTAAGTATGAAATTCGATTTCTTTTGCATGACCACCGCGTGCACGTTTTACGAAGTCCAATCGTTGAACCCAATTTTCGACCACTCTTTTGCATAAATCGGCCGAAATTCCAGCAATTTCGCGTTCAATATTGGCTCTGAGCTCACAAATCGTCGCCGCCTTGTTACTGTAGACCAATGACTTCACATAACTCCAAAACGGGACGGCTTGTTAAATGGACCGTAAAATGACCGTAATGCTCTTAAAGTAGCAGCAACAGAACGATTATTTTCATAAAAAATTTGCACGATTTGCAATCGTTGCTCAAGTGTGTAGCGTTCCATGATGAAATGTATACTAATTAAGTTTACAAATGGCAAGCGAAAAATAGAAAATATTGCGTCGTTCGCCCTCCCTATCGGAAAAAAGTTGAAGCGCACCTATTGAAAAACCCTATATATGCACATCGGCATATTAGGACTCTGGCTATTCCAAATGAGTTCTTAAACATCTTACCTCTGGAACAGTATTCTGTTGTGTCCGATTGTGCACTTGTGGATCATTTATTATTCAAACTCAAGAGCACAACAAATTCACACTTTTTTCATAACACTTTTTCTGACTAGATATATTTTCAACAACATTGCTGCACAATTTAGCAAATTCCTTTCAAAATTGATGGTACGGAGCTTAAAGGCAGAATGCAATAACATGACTGTAAGTTGAGACTGTGCAGCCAGTGAGTCGAGTAGTTGAGTGCGCTTATCTTGTAATCACCAAAAGTGATGGCAAACAAGCAAAGCTAACAACATGGCAACAAGCTACAAATTTCATAGCCAAATGTGAGAGGACAGAACAAATGGGTGCAATAAACTTCACCTTGCAACATAGCCACTCGACTATTATCCATGTACCTTTAATATATGTATGGTTGCATGTAGGTAGGTATGTATTTTTGTATGTTTGTATGCTTTTATGTATGTATATATGCTTGTGTATGCATACACCTTGCACCCTTCCACCTCAACAGGTTTCGCAGCGCCTTAGAACTCGCACGGGTATTCTTGAGGCTGTTCTAATTTCTTACATATTGGACTTTTCCCATAAATTTAATTTCAGCAGCCAGCGCGTTTTGCGCATGCGCATAAAATGTCTATAAAACGCACTGCGCATAAGGTTGCTACATACGAGTACATGCATATAACGAGGAAAAAACAAAAATTGTAATTTTGTAAGTTCTTAACGATTAGCCCAACACATGCAACATGCAACCTCGACCAGGCAGCATGCAACATTGCACATAACGATCATCCTTTGGTTACTAATCATTCCATCTATACTCGTATACTGCTGCAGCTTGTGTGATTGGGCTTGAGAATGAGAGTAAATGGGCGTGCAATCGGTTATGAGGATGTGTGGCAGCTGAAGCGCTATGAATTATTGAAAATCACTTGAGATACGCAACTTGATTAGCAGTTGGCTTAAATGAAATAGAGTTAATTGTGTTTCGTGCAACAACAGGAGCTGTGTAACTTTGTGAAAGTGCAACATACTTCCAAGATTTAATTAAAAATTACATCAGCTGTGACTCGCTCCTCGAGGGCTGGGACTTTCAGGGCATTAAAATTGTTGCCTACAAACTTATGGAGGTTGTTATCATTTGAGCACCTATGGAAACTACGCCGCCTCGCTTGCAGATCTTAATTTTTTCGCGCATTTTTACACGCCTGCTTTGCAGGTGCGGTCGAACGTTTAATGGCACCACACAAAGGAGCACTAAAAATCAAATTCTTATATGCCAGTGAAACTTGTTGAGTGCAGCACGCAGGATCAAAGTACTTATATATGCTTGTGGTGGTAAACTCTAATACGTCTAAGTTCACATACACATACACACAGGTATGTGGCATGCTTACGAGTCAAGACATTTGAATGGACATATGTAAGTAGGTAGGGGCACGAAATTTATGACTAAAAATGAAGTTGTTCACAACTCAGCATGAATTGCATCATAAACCACTGTTCTGTCGCAACTAAAGCCACCGACAAAATGTGTTTTTATTATTACGAGAGTTTGGCAATCAGTGTTTGTGAATTACCAACTTACCGCTGAAGTGGTGGTTATAAAATTTTAAATTGGACACAAATCCTTTGCGACATAAAAATATGGCTCAACTTGTCACGAAACAGAGAAAAAACCATCGACTTAGAATAGGAAAAGACAACTAAAAGCAACTACAACTACAGTGGTGTTCGCATTAATAGCCTGCCTTTGAATATTAATCAGTATATTTTTGTAATAAATAATGTACTACAAAATTTAAGGGTCTTGGAGTTTTAGGTTAGGTTAGCCTGTTTGGCAATAAGCCACGCATAGGCCTTTTGGTCCCTAGCGATACCAGATGGAGTTTTAGTCGATACGAAATTTCTTTTCAGTGGTCCCATTAATTTTATTCTTTCAAAATCGTATACGGTTCTAGACTTCATTCATCGCCATGCATCTGAATTTTTTGATCCGTATACCTATAAACTGCTGTTACGGCTCTTGTTCGTTCTCACTTAGAGTACGCTGATACCAACGTTCGATTAATATAATATGAAATAAAACAAAAAATATTTCTTAAGCAGTCAATACGTTCCTTAAAATTTTATTCCCCAAATTCTCGACTAAAGCTAATCAATGTAGAATCTCTAGAAAAGAGAAGGCCATTCCATACACTTTCGTTTATTTTCAGTGCTGTTAATACCTAGTTTTACTTGAGCTAATAAGCTTCTATATTCCACAAAGAAGTCCTTGCAATGTTAACATTTTTATGGCGAAAACTTTAAGACTACATTTGCGAGTAATGCGTCTATTATTCGCGCTCCTCGCATCAATTCCAGCCTGCTTAAGGGGGGCCTCTTATCAGTCGGCTTCAAAAAATGCCCTCAAAATTTTAGAGCGGAATTCAAAGAGATTTCGGAGTTACAGGCCTCAAAACCATGTTTTTGAAAATGGCGTGTAAGATTAAAAAAAACGACGAAAGTTATCGTTTCAAACCGATAATCTATATAAAGATAATTAAAAAAAAAAAAAACATTTTTTAATGTTATTTAAGGTAGTAGTCTGGTAACTTATTTTGAAAATTTCGAATTTCGGTTTTTTACATATTTTGAAAGTGCGATATATTGGTAATATACTGTACAAATTTAAGACCGAAATTCGAAATATTGACGAAATTATAGCAGATATATGAGAGCGGCTCGTACTTGCGCGGCTCAATTGCTAAAACTTTAAAGGCGTTTTTCTCAAAACAACGTTTTTCCGGATGGCCGTCGAGAAAACAAATTTTCTATCTAACAGATTGAGCTGAAACTTAGATATGTTTTTCTACACATCAGTAGATTTAATTTATTTCGTCCCTAACTTTCCATTTTTTAGTCCGATTTCCACTTTAAAAAAAGGCAATTTTCTTACGAAGTCCGCCATTTTGTTATTTTTTGTCAAAATCATTTGATCTTACTACCCGCTAGAACGACAAGCACACTGATTAATAAGCAATTTGTTTTTTCTGTTTCAGATGACCACAAGTGACGAAATCACGCCGGCCAGCCACTATACCTCTTTTTTTTGCCGTTTGCTGCAGTGTACAAAAATAGTATCAAAACATTAAAAAAAAAAATTTTTTTGTACACCTTCTGATACCTTTAATAACATATCAGAAAATCAAACCGATTGAATTTTATTTTCCCTTCCAAAAAATGTCGCAAACATGGCCTCAAAAAACGTGTAAGTTCCTAGACTACTACCTTAAGAAAAACCTTTTTTGAAAAAAAAGCTAAAAAAGCACTTTTTTCAATAATTAATTGTGTGTTCATTTTTTCATATTTTTATACAAGAGTAGTCTATTATATGCGGGAAAGCTTTTTGAATAAGACAATATTTTTCTTTTGTGTTTCAGGTGAAAACTACGACCGCAATCTTACACGCCGTTTCACTAGCGCGCAACGAGAAGCTGTGCAAGATTCCTCATATGTCCGTCATTTTATTTTTTTATTTATGTTAAAAAATTATTTATTACTCTTCAATCATGCCTTCAAATAAATGCAAAAGATTATTCCTCTGTGTCGCTTTTTTCACCTCGAAAAAAAATTGAGAAAAAACACCTTTTTTTCAAGCCACTGATAAGAGGCCCCCGCTTTATCTATATCCCATTTTCTAAAAAATTTATATTCAATTTATTTTAATTGTTTTTCTTTACATTTTTGTCTGGTCTGCCAGGTAATTTATACTGCATTTTTGTAGTCCTTTCAATGTTATACAAATTTAACTGGCTTAAAATTTGCGTTTCATATAAAAAATTTCGAATATTCGATGCATGGAAAAATTCTGACCAAAAATTTGAAATGTTGATGATTTTTTGTGTTTTAATTTTCACAATTTCAAACCTTGAGTTATGTGGTTTTTGTTGTAATATGGCCGATATTTTTACAAAAAAAAAAAACGAAAAAAAAATTAAAGAGCTCTTTTGTCGCATTTCTATTATTGTGCGCTCCACTATATTGTATAGTACCCATACATATATTATATATATCTTTATGTGTGTACATATAATATGTGTCTCACCAAAAAAAAATTTGCGGGTATGCAACTGGAATTATAACATTTATTATAAATATTTCAAGGTTAGGTTAGGTTGACCTGGTGGGTGGAAGCCATCACATGGACCTGTTGGACCTTAGTGGTACAAGATGGAGCTAGACCTTTACGATTCTCTATAGTAGACATCTTGTAGTAAGTCGGCTTCTTTTGCGAATCTAGTAAATTCTGAAGCTCTAACCCCGAGATACATTCCAGTCAATATTTCCAATATTTCGGAAAAATATTAAAATTTCGATTATTGGAGGGATTTACAAACCGGTCTAGTTCTCGTAAATCGCAATATATTCTAGCAAAAGTCTTAAAAGATAATATATTTTTTTTTAGTTTCGATGGAAAAACAGTACCGTTTTTGGCTGGGATAGAAGTAATGTCTCACAGCATTTTCCAAGACACGACTAGAGAAGGAAAACCATGGCAAAATTTACTCTTGATTAAAACAGCAGATCAGAAATTAAATAAATTTAGTTTCCTGAGTTGGTTCGGATGATGTTCGGATCTCTGTGCGTGAAATACGAAAATGATATAAAAAGTTGTTTTTAATAGCGCTCGCCCTTTGGCAAGTAATGACAAGCCTACGAGTGTACTGTAAATCCCCCTTTTTGCGGGAAAACTTCAAGACGCACTAGTAGCAGGTGCTCGGCCAAACATCCAAACAGGGTGTAACGCCAATTATATATTAATTTGTGGAAAATAAGTCCAATATTTTCTCGGTATATAGCTGAAGTGATCGATATATCTTAAAGTAGCGATCAAACAACTTAAAGTTTATGCTCATCGTCAAGGTGACATTTTACACTAAAAAATACTTTTGCTATTTTTTGTTTGTTCCACTCAGTTGTGAGTTACAGGGTCAGCAAAGAGAAAATTCAGTATATTTTACAGTTTTTCTTTGATTAAGATAAAAATGCAAGCCGGGCCGCTGAAATTGTGAATGGTGTTTATGGTGCCGATACTGTAACAGCTAATTACGTGCAATTTTGGTTTCGACAATTCCGTTCAGGAATTTTTGATGTTAATGAAAATGTCGTTAAAATCACAGAAATAATCGAAGTTAACAGACATGATAGTAGTCGTAGCACCGCTCAGGAGCTAAAGATCTACGATGAAACAATTCTAAACCATTAGCGCAAAAATTTTACGTCAACATATTGGATTGATATTTGTGTAATTGGCGAATGTTTGCATACAATTTTTAACTAAAACAAGAACAGTCATATATTAGTAAATATTTTCCGTAAACTTAATTCAAGATTTATGCTAAATAAGCTGATAGACGGCTAAAAAATTTAACAAATTGAGCATTTTTAGGCTCTTTGTTCCATATAAAAAAATCCAAGAATGTTCTTAGTATTGAAAAAAAGCAAAAAACAAGTACCAAAAATTAACGGTATTTTGCAGTTATTTGAAAACTGGATTTTGGGCTGCTAAAATTTTATAGGCTATAAAACTGCATAGCCACAAAATTTGCGAAAATTCTGTTCAAAAAGTTGAAAGTTTTGTAGGGATTTTAAAAAATCCTGTACAAAGTTTCAGAGTGTGCGTTATATGGTTTTTGTAGTAGTAAAAACTATATTTTTTATTTTAAATTTTTATTATATTAATAATATTTATTTATAGAAAAATTGTGGTGTGTTCATAATTTTGCTACTTGGTGTGTATGGTAAGAAGTCGTAGAGGTACGAATAAAAAAATTGTATTTATTTTACGCATTTGTTCAATGAATTCCATGCAAATTTCAACTTGCCAACGCGCATTCCACACTTAAATATATTAAATACCCATACATCTATTAATTGCTAAAATTTTCATAAAAGTGTGGTACATGAGTATGCACCCTCCTTCTGCCACATAATCTTCGACAATACACAACATAAGTTATTGTTAAAAATAATACGCTTACAATTTTTGTCCAACCAAAAAATCGAGCAGAGCAAACTTCACGGAGCAAATACAAATAAACCTACCTCAAAAGTAGAGCTTCAACTTCAGCAGAGCAAGCAAAAACAAACCTACCTCAAAAGTAGAGCTTCAGCTCAAGTGGAGCAAGACAAAAGCAACAATTAATTTGCCACATAAATCCTTCAAATGCAATCCAAATAATATCACTTACCACAAAAAAGCAAAATGCGAACAAACCAACATTGAAACGGCGAACAACTTCAATTGCTGCCAACTGCTGCTGAGTACTTCTAAATAAAAGCTTTATGTTACCCATATTATTGCTGCCGCCTTCAACCACTTCAAGTGCTTCCCGTACAGTGATTTTGTGGCTTACCAGAAAGGCTGCTGTTGGCCAACCAAGCTCAGAGGATTTAGGCAACTTCGTCTGTCCGCCTGCTTGCCTGACTGCAAGCGATTTTCTGCTCCCTCCCGATTCCTCCAGCGCCAACGCTTTTTGTTTCGGTAGTTAGCAATTTTCATAATAACAACTTTTGTTTATTGTTTTTAACAGCATTGTTGGAAAAGTTTAATCCTTTTGTTTCCATTTGCCACCAGCGAGTAAGAAGCGAAGACCCGCAGCGCAACAACTACATTTTTGTTGGACCATGTACCTACGTATGTATGTGTAAAAGTAATGAGTATGCGTATATAGATATTTATATGTGTATGTTTGTAGGTAGCTGTAGCTAGACACACAATATGCACATTGAGTTGTCAGTAGCCACGGGCGAAAATAAGTGAATGAGATATTGATTCAAATACAAGGCTACCGGGAAAACCGTTTTGGATACTTAGGGTCATTACTATTTAGAATAGTTAAAAAATCGAGTCTCCGGCCATGAAACATCAAATGATAGAAAAGTTTTCCAACAGCGAGGATTTTCCTAGAAGATTTCTACTATGCAATAAGCTTCTAATAAAAAACCATCTGCCTTTTGGAAGTGCCATAAAACCGTATGGTCTCTCCATTTGTGGTAAAACATTAAGACCACACCACAAATTGGTGGAGAAGTTCGGCCAAATACCCAAGTAAACTAAGGGTGTAAACGCCAATTGAATATATATATATATATATATATATATGGTATATGCACAGTTAAAGGACACATTAGTTTTTAAAATAAGTTTTAATGATGTGACGAAGAAAGCACTTTGTCAAAAATCGTTAATTCAAACCCTTATGAAGCAGCCACTTTTAATTATCAGGGCGTGCTTTAAATTTTAGTTAAGATTTTTAATAATTAACATACCCTTAACTTAACTTAAAACAAGAAAATAAAACTAAATTAATTAGAAAGTATTGGGTTGCCAATTGCGTAAAGTAATTGCGGATTCACTCATTGATGGCTTCAGTTGAATTTTTAGCTTTGCAGACGTAGTACAAATGTAAAACACATTTCGTTATTTGATAGTTTGCAATTCAGCTGCCAATCAGTGAAAAAAGTTGTTTGATTGGTTGCGTCGTTTTCGTTTGGCGTTCGCTGAAAAATGGAAAATCAAAAGGAACATTTTCGTCATACTTTGCTTTTTTATTTTCGTAAAAATAAAACGACTGAAAACTGGTGATGAAAAATTAACTGTTTACAACAATATCAAGCGGAAAAGATCGTGGAGTAGGCCAGGTGAACCAACTCAAACAACATCAAAAGCTGATATTCATCAAGAGAAGGTTATGTTATCAATTTGGTGGGATTGCAAAGGAATTGTCTACTTTGAACTCTGGCCAACTAACCGAATGATCAGTTCTGATGTCTACAATGAACAATTAATGAAATTAAACAACGCAGTTGAAGAAAAGCGGCCCGAATTTACAAATCTAAGAAGTATTGTATTCTATCATGACAATGCAAGGTCACACACATCTTTGGCCACTCGACAAAAATTATTGGCGCTTGGTTGGGATGCTTTGCCATATCCACCATATAGCCCTGACCTTGCACCATCTGATTACTTTTTGTTTCGATTTTTACAAAACTCCTTGAATAGTAAACATTTTAATTATGATGATGATGTCACATCGTGCCTGATTCAGTTTTTTGCTAATAAAAACCAGAAGTTTTATGAACGTGGGTTTGTGATGATGCCTTAAAGATGGCAAAAGATCATTGATCAAAATGGGCAATACATTACAGTATAAAGTTATTTAGTTGTACGAAAAAATTGTATTTGATTGCCAACCAAATACCTACATAAATAATAATGTCCTGAACCTTCGGTAGACACACTGGCGCGTGGTTCACCCCACAAAATGTTTGATGGGTTGTGGTCCGTTTACTTCTAACATCTGCATATACATAGGTATACTGTTAGCTGTATTCAAGCAATGCCGATTTTACTCTTTGAATTTATACAGATCTAAAAAAGTGATAGGGTGAAATTTACCCCACCGTGTAGTTTGCGTACTTGTTTGTATGTACAGCCAACGTCAAAAGAAAGTGTACGCCATATATTGACTAGTCTAGGATAGTCATCAAAATCAATTATTTCATCATCCAAATCAAATAGAAAATGTTCTACCTCGTTTTCTTTTAGAAGCCGACTTCTAGACCATATTGCCGTTTTTGGAAAATTAGGTAAGATAAAAATACATCTTTGACAAAATTAAGCTATATGTAAAGTATGCACCATATATTGCTAAGTTTTGATTATTTATTTCTTTATTTTTTAATTTTAATTAATTTTATGCAAAACATAATAAAGGGTTTCCCAATAAAAGGTGTTATTTCATAAAATATCAATGGTTTCGTTGCTTGTGTGGAACGTAGCGCCGTCTTGTTGAAAATAAACGTTGTCCAGTCAATACCATCCACTCCGGCCTGTTGCTTCATTTTCGAAAAAGTAAGGTCCAGTGACTCTGCCGGACTATAAACCGCACCAAACAGTCACACCTTGAGGATAGAGAGGATCTTCAACAATAACTCTTGGATTTTCTGAGCCCCAGATCCGACAATTTTGCTTGTTGACGAAGCCACCGAGGTGGAAATGGGCCCCATCACCCAAGACGATTTTTCGATGAAATTCCGAATCACTTTCATGCTATTCAACGACCCAATCCGCAAAGACACGACGTTGCTGATGATCGGCCGGCTTGAGTTCTTGTGTTAACTGAACTTTATAAGCCTTTAGACCCAAATCTTTATTCAAAATACGGTGTAATGACGTTTGAGGAATGCCTAATTCCAAAGAACGACGAGGAATGGGCAAACCTGGGTTTTCTTCAACACTTTCGGCCACAACGGCAATATTTTCGGCTTTTCTTGAGCGACGTGCACGGGTTTTATTCTTCACATCACTAACTTGCCCCAACAGCTCGAATTTGTTCACGAATTTCTGTACTGCGGTCCGACAAGTGGTTTACGATGACCCAAAAAAGTCCGAGTTTTACGAACCGTCTCTGCCAAAATTCACCATTTTTATAGTGAATTTTAATAATTTCAGTGCGTTGTTAAAGTGTGTATCGTTCCATTTTTATTAATGGCGTAGTTTTTACTTGTCAAATATCAAAAAATGACAGCTTCAAAGGTGACATCTACCGAAATAGTGGGCTATTTGAAATAACACCCGCTATTGGAAAACCCTTTACTACAAAACCCATATAATGCAACTAACTCACTAAATAATAATTCACTAATTAATTTTTATAAATTTGCTCCTTTTCGTATTCTTACTTCTTTATTTTTAGCTGAGAAATGTATAAGTAGTTAATTGATGTCCAAGATAGTTTTCTTTAAGTTTAAATAAAACAATTAATTTCAATTTATTCAATTTATTCAATTTATCGAAATACCTGCAAAAAAAGTGTGAATTAAAATTTACCCCCGGCTGTCGTTCACGTCAAAAAAATCAGGTGCTTCTACCGAAGGTTAAGTTTCTCGGACGACTTTTCCGGTAACTTTGTATATAAGAAATTATTTATTTCCAACCAAACTACCTTTACTTTCAGTATATCGATACAATTTGAGGTATATAGAAATAGTTCTTCGTGCCATTAAAAAAACTCAAAATTAAAACTCAAATCAAATGTCAGATTCAATAGAAAAAAAATTTCTATTATAAAATTTCTTTTTCATATCAATTCAAAAAAATAATTTTCACTAATTTTATAGTCATTTAAATTCACAGTCCCTTAAAACCGCAAAAAAATTAATAAAATAAATCTCAAGATGAGCATATCAAACGGCTCCGAAACCCTCCTAGAGCATATGTGTAGCATACAAATCAATGGGCCACCAGCAGCTCGTCGTCTTATCAATATTATCTGCACCATTGGGCGTGTCACTCGTACCAAGGAGATGTTGAAGCAACTCATTAAGGGCGGCATGAATATAGCACGGCTCAATTTCTCATATGAATCACATGAGCAACACAAATCCACTATCGAATTGATACGTGAAGCATCGACAGAAGTCACCGAAGAGGCAGGTTATCGCAAGCACATTGCCATTGCTATAGACACAAAGGGTCCCGAAATACGCACCGGTTCATTCGAGGGCTTTAATGAGGTTGAATTAAAAAAGAACGAAACTCTTCGACTCTCCATCAATAAGGATCTTATGGACAAAGGCAACAAGGAGACGATTTATGTCGATTATCCAAATTTAATTAATGTCTTGCAGCCGGGCAATATAATTTATCTGAGTGATGGCGCCATTACACTGCTGGTAAAAGAGGTGGCTGTGGATTGTGTGATTTGTCAAGTGGAAGTTGGTGGCATTTTAGGTGCTTCCAAGGGTGTTTGGCTACTGTATGTTAATATCGATTTGCCACCAGTGTCTGAGAAGGATCGCTTCGATTTGCGTTTTGCCGTAGATAATAATGTGGACTTCATTTTTGCTTCAAAAACACGTCATCCCTCTGCCATACGGGAGATACGCGCTGTCCTGGGTGAACGTGGCAAGAACATACAAATTATTTGCAAACTCGATTGTGCACAAATCTTAAATTACTTAGATGAAGTGATAAATGCTTCGGACGGCATACTAATCGATCGCGGTAGTTTGGGTATTGAAGTGCAGGAGGAAAAACTATTTATTTTACAAAAAGCCATAATAGCGCGTTGTAATCGTGCTGGCAAACCCGTAATAGTGGGCACTCAACTGCTCGCCACAATGAAGTCCCAATCACGTCCTACTCGTGCCGATGTCGCTGACTTGGGTAATATCGTTATCGATGGTGTAGATGGTGTAATGATTGCGAGTGAAAGTGCCATTGGCAAGTATCCGTTGGAGACACTCACTTATATGGCTAGTATTTGTGCTGAGGCTGAAGCTGCCATTTGGCATCGTCATTTACATCAAGAACTGATGTTAAACAATCCGGCAGCAATCGATGCAGTGCAT
Organism: Anastrepha obliqua; assembly: GCF_027943255.1. NCBI lineage: Eukaryota > Metazoa > Arthropoda > Insecta > Diptera > Tephritidae > Anastrepha > Anastrepha obliqua. The sequence goes on from NC_072895.1 coordinate 44,078,477, forward strand.
GCAGTGGCGTTGGCAGCAGTGGACGCGGCACAAAAATCTATGGCGACGATCATTGTGACCCTGACGACGTCTGGAAAATCGGCCTATATGATCAGCATGTACAGGCCACATTGTCCCATTGTTGCATTGACGCGTTGCAGCAGAACTGCACGACAGTGTCAGTTGAGACGTGGCATTTACTCTGTTTTGTACTTGGGTAAGATATGTCTTTGGGATTTCAGAACAATAGAGGAAAATAAAATTGAGAGGATAGAAGGTACGTCAAAATCTCTGCAATGCTCTCAGCCTCAGCTTCAGTGCCGACATTACCTACTATGTACACTTAATATTTTTTATAGAGCTTCCCGCTGGCGTGCAAGCGAATTCACTCTCCTCAATGCACTTTTATTCAATACATCCATTTTCTTTTGTAAAGTGGGCCTATCTGTTTCTAGTGCTACTGCCTTCGGGCCGCAAAGTTATAATTTTTCTGCAACTCCATGCAAGAATGCTTTTATCCGACAGTATCCGACAACCTCTACATTGTTCACTGTTCTTTAAAGTCTTGAAAATTTTAGTACCCTTTTTTGTTGTCTTAATTTTATTTTCAAACAAAGCTCAGAATCATTCAACGCCTCTTCATTCTGGAGTTTCATGAATAGACTTTCTAGATACCAAAGTTCTTTGCATGCCTTTTATGGTAATTTTATTGTGTTGGCATAAGTGAGGTCACACAAGAAAAATATGTACTCCTCAATTTAATGTCAAAGTGTATGCCATCTCGCTTCGTATTGCCTTCATTCATATATTATATGTTAGGGTGATCCTTAAAAGATCAAGTCAACGAGGTTTTCAGTTGCACCCCCTCAATCGGTTATACCACGGTCAAAGATATCGCCTATAAATTTTGATTACGATTAGTGATGGTTAAAACGTGTCCCACATAGGCCAAATTTCAGATTACCCCATGAATACTCAAATAAGTAAAATACATTTTTTTTAATATAATACCTCAAATTGATATTACTGTAGTCGAAGATATCGCATATAAGTTTTAGTTCCGGAATATTGAATATTTTAATAAATTTTATTGTATTATTTGAGTTCTCATAGAGAAATCTGAACTTTGCTTTATGGGTCTGCGACCGCGCCCAACATTTATGTATTATATCATCGACTATAATAGCACTGACGTATGGGTTGTGGTTTAGTAAATCTGATGTACATTTTTCTTTCAACATTTAATATTTATTTCCCATTGTCTGTAATCAATGCCGTGCAAAAGCTGCTTCATCCGTTCCAACAGAAAATTGCGCCCCGAATAATAAATTTCTTTTAAAATTTTGTTGCCTACTTGGCTAGTAAGTTCTCAGCGATATTTCCATGAGCATTCGCTCCATAAAACTGCGGTCTAGGAATCTGGAGAAACTCCCATCAAAAATTTGTATGTATAGGGCCGCTAGTGCCGAATGGGTTCGTGCGTTACTCCCATTCAGAAGAGTGTAGATTCGAATCTAAGTGCATGAAACAGCAAAATGAGAGAACAAGTTTTTTCGGTAGGCAATGGAAAACCTCCGAGTAATACACTCTGCCATGAAAAAGCTCCTCATAAATGAACCATTTGCCGTTTGGAGGTCGTTCCTTTTATAGGACAACATTAAGACGCACACCACAAGTAGGAAGAGCAGCTTGGCCAAACACCTAACAGAAGTGTACGTGCCAATTATTTATTTTTTAGTTTTACAAGGTCTCTTAAAAGGCGCGCCCAAATGTTGTTTTAAAATAAAACATGTAAAAATTTAGATTCTAGGTTCAGGTTTCACTATTTTTATTTAACAAAACAGTAACTTAATATACAGGCGATTCATGAATGTCTAATTATTGAGAACGTCGAGATATCGACAAACCTATCGATTGAACCTTGAAGGCTGTTGAGCAACATTTGTGCTATTCTCAACAGAACGTTCAGTTTTTGGTCTGCCCGTGCGGTTTCTATTCTCGACAGAACCAGTTTCTTCAAAGTTTCGATTATTTGCACCAAAAATATTACGATTTTTGCGTTAAGTTGTTCTTAAAGATCAACCCTTTTCTTAATAAATTTGAAAATTGTTCTATCGGGTAAAATTTTACTAGACAGATGATTGAAAAATGTGTGAACAGCTACCGTCAACGAATTATTTACTACTGACATCTAGGCGTCTCATTGGAAATACCCTTCACATACGTCAATTATATCAGCATTTGAATTTCATGGTCAAATAGTGTTTCAGCTTTCAAATTCGATGGCGTGTCTTCTTTGCTCAAAGAGCCGCCTTTTGAAAACTTTCATAACTCATTTTTGCAAATATTTATGTATACTTTTTTTCCTTACACGCCTATTGGAACACAGGGCGTCTAGCTCTGACCAATTTGACTTTACAAATTTTATACTAACCGAAAAATTCATTTGAATATTGTAAAGGCACTGTATAGAAAGAAGTGTAAGGTTAATTTTGTTCGCCTCAATTCTTATAAGCTTTAAAAATGCTTCCTAAACAACATGACTCATATAGCACAACCAAAAAGAAGGATTACAGATTTATCCTTTTTTAACAAATTTCAGAAAAATCTGATCCTGACTATCAGAAGGATGTTGAGCTTCGCGTTCAGTATGCCTTGGTCGCTGCCAAAAAGATGAGACTCGTCGATAGAGGCGATTCAGTGGTGATAATATCCCCGTGGAAGGAAGGCACTGGTTTCGCCAATAATATGCGCATTGCCTATGCTTTCTTTGAACCAGAAAAAATTGAATGCCTAGCGAAACGCAGCAATGCGACTCTAAGAAGCAAATCTGGAATGTTGCGTGATAATTAAAAAAAATGATAAACTCGGTACCTATTTTCTTTATATCGTATACTTGTGCATGTATGTATATACCTTGAATAAAATTTGAAATGTAGCAACTTTTACTTAGAGATTTTTGGTTTCGGAAAATGCAGCTTTTGGAAAGTTGAACTCTCGGTTTTTAATGGAACGTCATACAAATTTGCTTATAATACAAAGAAAAAAACATAATACTTAGTAGTATCTTAGAGTACCTAAGTAATCCGTTCCAAATTTTGATGGTTCATATTTAGATTTAGTAAAAGTTGACACTTGGAGTTGTTGATGAGGTGGTTGAACATTTCCACTGAAATACTTCTAATATTACTGACCCGCACTGTTTTACTACCACTATCTCGTGTGATGATGTTTTTTTTTCCAAGTCAGATCTATTTAGTGAGGTTCAAGTATAACAGCAAATCCTTTATCTCGATGTCTCACATTTCCTTAATTTGCTGTAGGAAAGGCTTGCCGAAGGAGCGGAGTCGTGCCCTGGCTAGCCCCGGACATGCACATAAATGGTGAAAAAGACTTTCCTTCGCCCCTTCCGCTTGACAGCTTCTGCAGATAGGATTGAAGGGTAGATTGAGTCTAGCTGCATGAGCCCCTACTTTCCAATGACCTGTAAGGGTTGCAATGATGCGTCAAATGTTTGGCTGAGAACATCCTAGCAGGTCATTCGTCCTTTGGATTTTGTATGACGGCCATGTGTTTTTTGTTATAATACATGTAGTTATTTGCTTCCATCTTCTTTCGGCTAAAGCATGATAGTGTGAAGCAATGGATGCTTTTAATGTGTTCAGACTGCCACCGTCTCTGCTATGTCTAGTGTCGAATCTTTTCTTGCTAGCTCATGTTATTGCCCCGTATATTCCTATGACCGGGAACCCATATCAGAGTAATTTCAAGCCAATGGCTGAGCAGTTCCAGCTCCTGTCTACACTGCAAGACCAGTTTGGATGAAATATAGTTAGAGTCTAAGGCCTTAATAGCTGCTTGACTGTGTGAGAAGATAGCTACTCTTGCACCAACTTCCTTGTAGAGCTTTAGGGATTTGCATGCTTCTCTGATCGCTAAAAGTTCTGCCTGGAACACGGTGGCATAATCAGGAAGACGAATTGACTGAGATAGGTTGAGTGACTTCGAATGGAAGCCAGCTCCCACACCACAGTTCATCTTAGAACCATCGGTATAAATTTCGATATCGTGTCTTCCAATCACCTCTCTTTTGCTCCAATCGGCTCTCGGTGGAAAACGTACCGCAAAGCCTTTCTTGAAGTTGAGGTCGGGGACTCTATAGTCTGATCCGTTTTTGAGCAGCGAAGGTCCCTGTAGGAGGATCTTACTGTGACCGTACGACCTTGTGGTTCAGCATCCTATGTCTCTGAGTCTCACCGCGCTACAAGTAGCTATTGTTTTAATGCGTAAATTTAATAGCAATAGATATGTTAGTACATTGCGCGCTTCAATAGGACTGGTGCTAAGCGCTCCTGTAGTTAAAGCGCTCCTGTAGTTAAGATACACGCTGTTCTTTGCATCTTGTTGAGCTTAGTTTTGTTGTATTTCCTTTCTGTTGCAGGCCACCAAACTAGTGCCGCATATGTTAGTATTGGCCTTACAATGGCTGTATAGGACCAATTTGATAGTTTTGGTTGGAGACCCCATTTTTTTCCCAACACTCTCTTACACGTATAAAGTGCTATATTCGCTTTCTTTACCCTGTACTCTACGTTGGACTTCCAGCTGAGTTTGGGGTCCCGGATAACACCTAGGTATTTTGGTTAGTGTGAGGCTGACGCCGTTTAGTTTTGGAAGATTGAAGTTTGGCACCTTGGTTTTCTTGGTGAATAGCATCAGTTCAGTTTTTCTCGGGTTTACATTTCTCGGTATAAATTTCGATATCGTGTCTTCCAATCACCTCTCTTTTGCTCCAATCGGCTCTCGGTGGAAAACGTACCGCAAAGCCTTTCTTGAAGTTGAGGTCGGGGACTCTATAGTCTGATCCGTTTTTGAGCAGCGAAGGTCCCTGTAGGAGGATCTTACTGTGACCGTACGACCTTGTGGTTCAGCATCCTATGTCTCTGAGTCTCACCGCGCTACAAGTAGCTATTGTTTTAATGCGTAAATTTAATAGCAATAGATATGTTAGTACATTGCGCGCTTCAATAGGACTGGTGCTAAGCGCTCCTGTAGTTAAAGCGCTCCTGTAGTTAAGATACACGCTGTTCTTTGCATCTTGTTGAGCTTAGTTTTGTTGTATTTCCTTTCTGTTGCAGGCCACCAAACTAGTGCCGCATATGTTAGTATTGGCCTTACAATGGCTGTATAGGACCAATTTGATAGTTTTGGTTGGAGACCCCATTTTTTTCCCAACACTCTCTTACACGTATAAAGTGCTATATTCGCTTTCTTTACCCTGTACTCTACGTTGGACTTCCAGCTGAGTTTGGGGTCCCGGATAACACCTAGGTATTTTGGTTAGTGTGAGGCTGACGCCGTTTAGTTTTGGAAGATTAAAGTTTGGCACCTTGGTTTTCTTGGTGAATAGCATCAGTTCAGTTTTTCTCGGGTTTACATTTAAACCACGGTCCGTGGCCCAATTGCTGAGTAATACCAGAGCTCCTTCCATAATCTCACTGATTGTGGTTGGAAGCATTCCTGAAACGATAAGCACTATGTCGTCCGCGTACGCCACTACTTTAATTCCCTTTCGGTTGAATTTGGTAAGGCTGTTGTTGGCGACTAGTAACCACAGCAGAGCGTATAAGACTCCTCCCTGAGGGGTTCCCCTGTTGACAGAGCATTCTATCGTGCTGCTGCCTACCTCATCGATGATTATTCTAGTTTTAAGCATGTTCTCTATCCATTCGTTCAGACCTATGTCTATGCCTAACATATTAAGAGCCTCAATTATGGATCTTGTGGTAACATTGTTGAACGCCTCCTCTATGTCGAGAAAAGCAACTAGTGAGTATTGCTTGTATTCTATGCTCCTCTCAATCGCACTTACAACCTCATGAAGAGCTGTCTCTGTGGATTTTCCTTTGAGATAGCCATGTTGAGATGGTGAAATCGTTGTGTCTGCAATCTTCTCCCTGAGATATACATCCAACAATCGCTCGAGAGTTTTAAGGATAAAGGAGAATAGGCTGATGGGTCTGAAATCTTTCTCTGTATCATGACCGCGTCTACCAGCTTTGGGGATAAAGATCACCTTAACCCTCCTCCAGTTTTTTGGTATATGCTCTAGCATAAGGCTTTTTCTGAAAAAGACCTCCAGCCAAGGAATCGTCGTTTCTCGAGAACCTGGAGTAATAAGATACGTACTTAAAAAGGTTGTTTTGGTGCATGTTTGGCTGCACACCTCCACACAGATGGACCATAATGAGGTTGATTAACGCTTTTGCCCAGCATGGGACAGTTGTTCTAAGGCCTTAAGAGTCAAAATCTTCTAGGTCGGATCCTAAAGGTCGTCCGCAGAAAACTTTTGCTGCGGTTTTTATTGCCGAGCAGGTAATTTCAGGCGACTCGAGAAGAAATTTATCTGCTCAAAAGGATAGCAGCAGACAGCCACTATAGAAAATTCTGCATCTAGACTTACTTTTTTTCTCTCGGTCCGTTGGGAGTTCCACCAGAGAATGCAAGTAGGTGAAAACACGTTACTATTTTTTTAATCCATTTCGGCAAGGTAAATAAACCCAATTGTCAAATATGAAGTAGCTCTAACGCGAAAATCTGCTTGAGATAGGATTTCAGTAAATTCGATTCAGGCTTGGTGCAAAGGTTTATGAAACTGTAATGTCGGATCACACCCTTTTAATAAAAATATTTATTTATCTGAATAGAAGAAATTTTTATTTAATAAAATACGTCAAAGCTCTGAGAGATTGCAGAAAGATGGATTCAAATTTTATCTTTTTTCTTGACCGAAAGATAAAAGGCAAATTTTGTCTTTTATTTTTGCCCTGGGGAAAACAGTTAAGACTTATCGATTATTTTTAGGTAGGTCAAAAGCTTACTTTTTTGAAAAAACTCAAATCTTATAGAATTAATTTTCCATCACTTTGCAATAAAAAATGTGAAATAGACAAACTCTTTCTCTTTGAATTGGAATTTCGTAAAAAACTATTGTATTATTTTTGATCTCTAATTCAGGCATTTGATACAACCAAAAATAAAACACATTTTATGTATATAAATAAATGACAGACTTCGACCTCTGCTAATTTATTAGAAAAGCAAAAAATGCCTACAATGTAAACCCGATAAGTTGTTGAAGTCGTTTCAAAAACTTTTTTTCTGGAAAAACGGAAGGTAAAGTTCTCTCCATGTCAAAGAGATAAACGTAGCTAAATTTTCACAGAAAACAAATTTTGATATAAAATTCTCTCTCAGATTGGATCAGTGCAAATATACTCAAATGTCAGTTCATTTGGAGTTTGGATCAACACACAAACAATTAAATGAAGTTACCTTCTAATTTTGAGTCAAAAGGGACCTCATTTCATTCACTTCTTCTGTTTTTCCCCAATTTTCGATCGCTATACCTTCCCATTGAATTTTTCACCGTCGTTGACAGTGATGAATTTTATGTGAGAAATTGAAGCATAAAAACTATCACAACAAAGGATGAACAAAAGACAATAAAAAAGTGCAAAAAGGCAAAAACAAGCGCATGCATCATAGGTATGTTTTTATTTATGTATATTTATATGTATATACGGGTATGTAAACATTTGTATGTATTGGTTTCTTCACCCATTCTGACCGTAATACAAAAATTGCTGAAGAACAAAAGGAAATCCAAATTGTGCATTGTCTCCAGTGGGCTGACGACTTTGATTCGGATACGACCCTAGTGTTTGCCGATACAACCAAACAACAGGTTGAAAAATTATGAAGGGGCATATACTTTGATATGTAATTTTTTAGAGCAAGATGTTCGCACGGGTTACTTTTGAGGCTGATGGTATATTTACATATTTTCCAACAATATTCAAACTGTATGACTTTCGAAGAGAAGGTCGATGAGTAAAAATACCCAACCAGGACTTTAAAGTGAAGCCCAAGCTATTAGTCAAAACTATCTTGCTGCATTTCATCAATGAATATGGAAAAATCAGCCTAAATTGAGGGAGTGAAAGACATGGGTTCTTCACTAATTCACCGATTCCTGCCGCACAGTCTATCAGAAAGTTCCATGCAAAATACAGCTTTCCAGTATTACGCGATTTTCTTTATTCGCCAAATCTTGCGCCACACAGATAGAGGTTTAATTCCGAACGTGAAATCAATATTTAAAGTAATAAAATTTGAATCCTTTGAAGTTATGAGGGCGGCTCACGCCCTGTAGTACAAGCTCGGCAAAACAGATGAAGACTCGCAGCGCAGTTCCAAACTATGAGAGATTAGCATGGAGCGCTTTAGGGATAGAGAAACTTGATAACAAGTAAATATGTATAAAACCAGACGAAATATTTTAGAGCATCATTCTCGTTATATAATAGCCGCACCTCGTATATATATGATACATTTCCTTGAACGTCAGTAGTTGTGTGTACATACGGGTATTATATCTACTTTAAAATATGCCACAGCAAATAGTCACTTTTTGCTTTAGCTGTGCCACCAACTTTGCGCGAGGCGAAGTCATTGTATGAAAGGTACTTTTTTCCTTCACTTTTTCACAAAACTCTTCTCCTCTATTTGTACTCACCTCACAAGCAAACGCATCACGATGTACAGGAGCATCTTCCCATTGGCTGTTGACACTGGTAATTTAGCTAAAGTTGATGATGGTGGTTAGTGAGGTGGCATTTAGGTAAAACAAAAACAAAGAAGAAACAACAAATACTGCAAAAAACCTGTTCAAATGACTTTGACATTCACGAGTAATTTTACCATGGCCACAGAAAAGCAAATACAACAGCTACGAAGTGAAGGAGAGTTCGCTTTGAATTGTTGAGAGGATTGTTTAGTATTGGTGCAGTGTTAGTTTTTTTCGTTTTTTTTTGTTTTTTTATTTACGGGCGTTGTTAATTCTGTTTTGTTGACGTGCATTGAGCATTGAACAATGTTTGATTTGAATTCAATCAAATTGACACAACATCGCAGCAAAAGCAATGAATTAGAGGAAAGGAAGTGGAGGACGAGAGAATGGACAGGGCAGACAGTGAATAAGAATTGTATTAGGCGTACGCGGAAAAGCTTACAGATGACATGCAGTGCATATATGTATGTACATACATACGCATGCATGTCCATGTGTGCATTGTAAGGCAAGCAGCCAATTTGGTAGCTAATGGACTTAATATGCCACTACATAGCAATGTTTTCTGAAAAAAAAGAAGAGAAAAAAATTCAGCCACCCGTAGCATGTGCAGTACAAGAGTCAATTAAAAACGAAATTCCACTGCTGAAGCACAAGCATGCACAAGCGATTTCCATTTCAATTGCACAAGCATTTAAAGTGATTTTAGAAGGTACCTTAGCTGCAGATTTATTGCACATGCGCGCGTACCCCGAAAACGTACATCCAACCGCATGGCTAATCTCCATATGCACAGCTATAATAAAACTCACTTTTTGAATGTGCACCCATACATACGTAGGCATGCTTTTTGTTGTTGATAGGTAATCATGTTTATGTGCACAATTTGGCGGCGATTTATTGCTCTGGCAAAGAGTGAAATAAATATTCGTGCAAGTAATTTGAAAAGGAAAACAAACGTAATGCGTACATTTATCTTGAATGGGTTGCCGGGGCACAAATGAATATAAAACTAAATACGAAAAAACGTATTATTATACTTATATGCTGGTGGTACATACGAGAGACGAGGCGCGTTCACAAAGCTTGTAAATGGTGCATAAATTACAGATGGAAAGTAGATATTTTCATTACTTCAGCAGATACACCTATTCCTGCAAACTTTCATGTACACACAAGATTGCAGATTGTTTTTCTGCTTTAGTAATAGGTTTTTCACGAGAACGCTTTCAGAAAGGGATGAGAAAACGTTACAAATCTTGACTCAGGGTGCACTGCCATGCTAACTGATGGCTGAAAGTTAAAAAAAAGTAATGAGTGGGGTTCACTCGAAGAAGTTTAACTAAGCCCAAAAATTGTGCATTCCTGAATACTAAAGGGTCTTTCAAACTGAATTCACAGAAATAAAAGAAACCCCACAAAAAAGGATAAGACAGTTTCACAAACCTTGACTTAAGGTGTATTGCCATATTTATTGACGGCTGAAAGCTGAATAAAAATTAGATTATGAAATTTGTTGGAAAGAGCTTTCACTCAGCCTGAGCGCCACAACGCCTTCCAACCTAAATTCAGAGAAATAAGAAATTTCCTGCATTAAAGAATTAGACAACTTCACGAACCTCTACTCAAGATGCAGTTCCATCTTTATCAATAGCTAAAAGCTAAACCAGCGGTAAGTAATAGAATTCATTCGCAAGAACTTTCACTAAGCCCAAACTTGTGGTTATCTTAATTCTACGGACTCTTTCAAACTGAATTTATAAAAATTAGAAACTTTCTCCAAGAAAGTGTAAGAAAACTTGACAAGCGTTAACCTAAACGAACAGTTGTCAATGGAATTTAGTCAGAAGAGCTTTCATTAAACCCAAGCTAACCGCACAATACAGAGTATTCTTAACTTTCACAACAATTCACGGCAATAACAAAGCTATTGGAGAGAATGGTGCGAAAATTTCACGAATCTAGCCCCAAGGTTCACTGCCATTTTTATTGATAGCTGACTGCCAAACAAAAGAGAGGTAGAGGAATTTATTTGGAAACGTGTAATATCGGTCTAAGCTTACTGCTGCCGGAACACTACAGTGACTTTTAAACTAAACTCCGTAATATGCCCGTAATATCGTCAATTTCTCAATAAAATCAAAAAAAATATCGTCACCGACGTATTTACAAATCAAGAATCTGATACCAAATCAGCACTGATCGTAAAAACATCACTATGTCGGACTTGCCTGAATAGTGATATTTTATTTCTCGCTGACAGTAGTGCTGAACTGGTACGACATTGATACAGAGCCGATGCATGTAAATAGGCCTCAACATTTTTTCTCTCTTTCTGTGCAGACCCGTAGAACTTATTGCGACAATCAAGCGACCATTAAATACATGCAAATCAATAGCACTTCTTCAAAGGTATTTATTGCATGTTAGAGGACTGCAAAATTGGTGGCCGTGGGATAAAACATACATTTAGAATATGTTCGTAGAGGCTTTCCCTTACATTATTCACAGTTAAACGACACGAAGTACGGATGAGGCAGCGATGAATGGCACACTCGGCTGTATCAAGGTGGCTCACACAATGTGATTTCAGCTGTAACTCGATGAAAGGGGCAACTGTAATATTCGTAAAAGACTACCAACCAATTACCAGCGTTAACTTCACAAGAACTAATCGTTTAACGTTTCACTTCAAATACTAAATTTTAGACACAATGCTGACATGTATAGAAAATATATTGACACGCAAAATATATGTAAAAGTGTCCAATCACAGATTCTTGCAGGTAATATCCCTCACAAAAACGGCTGCTTACATGATTATCGAACTTAGGGTCCAAAATATTGATACTTTTATGGGCTGCAAGGAAAATAAAAATCGTCTAAGTTATTGATCTGCAATTGAAATTGCGTTTTCAGCTACATTTTCCTTCGCGCCCAGAGGAATTTTGTGGCCTACGAAAATAATACTTCGCCTCTCTTATTCAGGCAGTAGACAAAGGACAACCAATTATCACAAACAAAATCAATGATAGATGAATTCAGCCTAAATAATACATAAACGGATTTAATAAGAATAATTTTAGAATCACCACAGGAATTCCAACACGGCATTATATATTGAATTATTATCTTACTAACTAGTGAATATACTACAATGGAATTTCCAAGTTCTAATGGGAGGCGACTTCATCGCCAAAAATGTGCTGACATCGTGCCCAGCACTAATGCATACGCGGCACAAACACTTGGATAAACATATTTTAGTAGAGGAGGAAATAAAACTCAATAAAATAGGAGAAATACTAAAACATATTCAGAAAGTTGGAACAAGAGAAATGTTCTGAATCCATAAAGAAGGCACAATAGATCGTTCACTTCGCAGTGTTAAGTCCCCTCGTAAAGCCACTACTCTGGAATGGAAATCAAACTCTCTTTGCGGATGCATTGGCGTCTTGACAAACACGTGCAAATTTTGCGATTTTTTCATTTGAAATCGGGCCTCGCCCGAGTTTTAATTTTAGTAAATGTTTAGTTAGGCAATACAGCATTCACTTTAAGAATAATTTTTTGAATAGTTGTTGATGTTATATTTTTAATTTTCTGAACATATTCCGGGACCATTTTGACCAAGGTGGTATTTCACACTGTGAAGATAGAATACTGAGTTCACTTTACAAAAATAGAACAATGTATGTACCTTCTACTCAAATATGAACGAGACGGTATCAATAAAACGGTCCGCGGATGACATATGGCAAAAATAAATTTTTTATTTTTTGGTAGGACTATTATAAGCTTACATGGCAAATTTCAGCGTGATATGTCACATAGTTTGTTTTCTGTGCTACTGTAAATAAGTCAACCTCAGGTGTGCTCTGCGATGTTCACTATGGATAAAAATATCGAACAAAGAATTTGTCTTCAATTTTGTATTTTGAACGGGATTTCGTGTGCCGAATCGGCGAGTGTGCTTTATTAAAAACACGAGTCTACGAGTGGTATAAGACTTTTGCAGAGGCCCGAGAAGTCGTGGAAGATTTGCCCCGATCTGGTCGCCCATTAACGTCTTCAAAGGATGGAAACGTCGAAAAAGTCAAGGAAATGGTGCTGGAAAACCATCATTTAAGTTTGCGGCGCGTGGCTGCTAGACTCATTCCATGAGAGTTGATTTTCTTTCAAAAACTTCATCGGAAGAAGGCGCTATCCACATGAGCCGAAAATCAAAAAACCACGTCAAAGTCGGTCAAAAGTGAAAACCATGCTACTGGTTTTCTTTGATTATCATAGTGTTGTGCACTCAGAATTCATTCCAAATGGCTCTATGATAAATAAAGAATATTACTTGGAAGTTATGCGACGTTTGAGAGAGAACGTGCGTAGAAAACTGCCCATTTTGTGAAAAGAAAACTCACGGATCTTGCACCATGACAAAGCACCGTTTCGCAAGACTCATATTGTGAACGCTTTTTTGACCACAAACTCGACAAATATCATCGATCAACCACCGTATTAGCCTGATTTAGCCCCTTGTGACTTTTTCCTTTTCCCAAAACTTAAATTGCTACTCCTCGAACGCCGCTTTGAGTCGATTGAGGACATTAAAGAGAATTCGCTGAAGGAGTTGAAGAAAATCTCTTCAAACGCGCTTAGAATGTGCTTTGATGACTAGACTAATCGTTGGCATATGCGTATTACTTCGAATGGAGTCTATTTTTGCTTCTAAGGCTAACAAAGCCGCAGCTCTCGAACTTGGTAGGTATCCTTACCGGACATTGTCCGCTAGGTGTCCATGCGGTGAGACTTGAGATTGCTTAAAGTGCTATTTGCAGAAGGTGGAATCATCTCAGCACTATCTCCCGGCTGTCCTGCTTTCGTAGGACAAATATTTAGTTTGGGCTCCCAATTTTTTGTTACACCTGCGGAAATTGGGGGTTTAAATATCATACACCTGATGAAATGCATCAGTAGCTTAAAGCGGAATATGTGTAGTTAATTTTACAACAAATAGCATGTAAATCAAATAATTGAACTTTGAATAAGATTTATAAAAATTCTGCAAATTTTCATCGAAATTGAAAACTGTTTAAAAAGAATTTAAAAAAATTGAGGTACGTAATTCTATAGTTGAAAAATCGCGTTGATTTTTGATACCTTTTACCCCGGATGGGTTTGCGTATTTTCTCTATATAATAAATGTATGACGAGATAAAATACCGGCAACATGTATATATGAAAGTACGATTATGTAAGCAATTGTATATGCATTAGGTCTATAAGAAAATTTGATTTCCATTTTCAATGCAATGCGATTTCTTTCAAGTACAAATTTCTATTTCGCGAGTTTTTTATACGATCCATAGCTCGCATTTGTGTCCCATAAGCTAATCAAGACACCCAACCCACCATTGAGAATGTCGCTACGGTAACAATAATTTCAATTACCGCCTTTTGCAATAGGTGCGTTTTTTGTTTGTTTTGTTGTTCGTCAGTGATTTGTTTAACGTCGACCGTTGAGCGGCAGCAGCGATATTTTACAGTTGTTCTTGTTGACTTGCATTAACTCACAATTCTTATCGGCCAGGTGCTGACATGTTGCATTTTAGGTTCAAATATCTAGCAAACTGGCTGGCAAATAAATTTTCAAATAAAATTTCGTAGACAGGGAATAAATGGTTAAAATAAAAATAATATCAAACAAGTGCAGAAAACCAAATAGTCACAAAACCATGAGCCACTAGCCTTAGCAATATGCAATATGCATATATAAACACCCATACATACAGAGTTATGCTCATACATATACATACATGTGCATGCGTTTATGTACATATCAAAGCTTGAAGGCTGGCATAACTGTGCGTGTTGCTGTCACTTCAAATCGGCTATGTGCACATTTTCCTATGCAAGAATTTGATTTTCGGCTACATTTATAACTGGTTTATGTGTTATATGGTCACACATTAAATGCACGAAAATGGTTGTAAAAAGTTTGAAACTTTTATTGCTGATATACATTTGCTTACCTATCAAATTTGCAGACACATACAGCTTGCAGTCTTACATAATGACCTTTAAAAATTTCTAGTAGGATCATATTTCCTAGATGATGGTTTAATGAGTGAATTCGAACCATTTATTTTAGATTAATTGGATTATTTTCTATTATACCAAAAAAAATTATATGCATTTTTTCATTCGTCCTATCGCATCGTGCGACAAAAATAACCTTTTTATGCTATGCCGGCAAAATTTCTTACGCACGTGAAACTGTAGAATTTATATGGTAATGCTGCTTGCTCAGTTTTTCACTTCCTCATTATATTAAATTTAATAAAGTTTAAAGTCGCAAAGGACTAAATTTTCAAAAAATGTTTTTAAATACTTATTCTGATTCTATGATATTAATATGGATATCAAAAGAGAGAGAATATATTGCCAGTACCTTACCTAAAAGGCACACCAGTTTTATTGTTTTTACTAGCTTCATAATTGCTTCACAAGCATCGATTGAAAACGCTAAGCTTTTTGTTTTGTATAGAAAAGCTATCAGTTGTTAATGCTCAACAAATTTCTTAGATCCGTGAGGCATTAAATGTATACAAATGCACATATTTTCCATCTGTGCATATTTTAATTTCACACCCATTAAAGTTTGGTCGTAATTCCAAAAAAAAAAGAAGAGTCGTTACCTCACACCGTAAAAGATTTGCTCATTAACTTTTGGTAATCACATAAATGAATACACATATCCATACATATGTACATACTCGTACATAGGTACATAGATATGTACAATGGAATCCCACTTATAATTGCATTTCCTCTGGATCGCCGCAATCTGCATACCAAATGTGCAGAGCAGCTGTCATCAACAAGCAAGAAGAACTCCCTCAAAATCTTCGCTTATCCAGCAAATGAGTATCAAGCGGCCAGCGGCCACCGGCCAACAGCCACCAGCCAGCAAACCACTAAACGTGCAGCTATTCGTACATTTGTTGTATCTCAAAGCTTCTGCATTCGATTTTTCTCGCTCGCTTATCGGTAATTTTCGATTTCATGGCCTTTGCACTGGCCAACTGTTGTTAAATAAGTCGAGTGCGAGTTGTATGACTTCAACTGCCGATTGGCTATATTTTTCGTTTGCTTATTGTATATACAAGTATTTTTTTTGTATTCCTTTTCGATTCTTTTGCTTTTGGTTGCTTAATTTTTACATTTTTATTTTCACTGCTCACTGACATCCTTTAAATCCCCTTTCTTTGTATTGAATTCGCTTGTGTTGATTTTGCTTATCGCAGATTGTGCACAACACCAAAAGCAACTGTCGATTTTTTCAATCTCGACAATAAAATTACATGCAAATCCAATTAAGTTGTTAACTCCTTTTTTCGGCCACAATCATTCAGCCTGACTGTGGTGAGTGTTTTAAGCGTAACGTCTGCTGGTTGGCTAGCTGTCGATTTCTCTTCAGATTGAGTTGTTTGCATTTTTTAAGTGATTAAACAAAGGGTTTATAGATGGTCTCTTTGATATTTATTGTTGCCTTATTTAATTTATTCAAGAAAATCTATGTTGCTAATAGCCGAAACGAAAAATTTAAGCTTCTTATATGCTCAATGAGGTATTTAGAGGGAGGCGAGAGAGAGAGAGAGAGAGAGAGAGATAAAGAGATAGAAAAAAAGAAAGCAAATGTATTTATTCAATGAGCGCAGAGTGGATGAATATAACACTGAGTAGAGCAAAATAGGCCTTTTGCATTCCAATAATATGCAAGTAATTGATATTGGTTTGCCAAGACATCTTCAGCTCCCTTAACGAATACCTTTGGTAGGCGAATCTCCAACGCTTAGGGACTGCACTCAGCTAGAGTTGAAGTGTTTCACTTCTTGCCATGTCAAGACCGGTCTTTCATACCAAATATACACGGAGGTCTCATAATTCTCAAGTTGAAACCGAAAACCTATTTAAGTATACAGACCCAACCTGTACATGCGAAACAAGCCTATCTAATTTGTCTTCTCCACTAAACAGATAACACCAATTGATGGCCAGTTCTTTTTCAACTGTGAGTTTAACCATTCGGTAAATTAAAATCTGTAAGATCACCAGCAAAGGCTACAGAATGGTTCTGATCGCATAAAAATGCTATCTGATAAGATAACTATCTGATAAGATAACTATCAAAACATCCTTCAAACTATTAACGAAGTTTATGCTGGGGCATTTCCAGATTGCTAGTATTTTAGCCTGGAACATCAGGAGCAGAAACACGGTACAGAAATCCAGGAATGTTTTCTGATCAGTTACACTTGCCTGAATTTGAATGTCTGAGACAACCATCATGTTGCCAGGATCCGCATGTCCTAAATTACATAAGTACAGATACAACCGCTTCCACTTTCTAGCCAGTTACAGTTTGGCTGAACTCCTTCTCCTATTTGTGGCGTGCGTCTTGATGTTGTTCCAGAAATAGGGGTTTCGAACCTATGCACTTTCAAATGGTAGTCACGCTCAAACCCATTCGGTTACGGTGGCCGCTTTTATTAAAAAAGACAAATCTACTGTCCATTTAATATCTGGTGACTTGTTATTTGTCGGTCTATTGAGAAGCTCATTTCCAATATGAAAACCATTACTACAGAATCTTCTGTCAGTAATATTTTTTCTCTAAATGATTGCGAAGAAGAAGTCTAAATGCTTTGTGAATAACCAACTTCGAGTCATCCAAAACTGGTGTTTACGGATGGCCGAAAGACGGCTCAGTTGTGGCCAACATTTGAAAGGAATTATCTTTAAAAAATAAATGTCATGAATGGTTATACAAAAAAATAATAAACTTTCTCCATTGAATTTTAATTTATTTGATACCTCTAAATTGATCACCCTTTATTACATATATAGCTATTTTGAAAGCCGTTTTCTTGTACTCGCAAAGCTTATTGATTGGCTGAAGAAGGAGCTTCTCTCAGATAAAATTTTTTTTAATCCTTTGCGGTTTTATGTCTACTCTCAGCCACCACAGCAAGGAACCATATTTTATATTGTATTTGTTTATAGAATTAATAAATGTTGATCATCCTTCATAATCTGACATGATATGCATCACTCCTTTCTCAACGAAAATTAATTCCTACCAGTATATGGGCATGGGTGTCGTCCAAATTTATAACGACCGCAAAAGGTTAAATGTTTCTAAGAAATGGAACTACAATACTATCCTATACAATTTAATATATACGTCCACATAACAGCGCTGCTCACCTGCAAATCACAAATGTGAGCCCTCCACTGCTGTTAATTACTACGGAATACTGCAGAAAGCAATAACTACATATGTTTGTATGCATGTATAGTACAACAGTGCTAAAGTTAATTTTTGTGTGGACTCTTTTGTTGCATAACTAATATGTATAGATCATGGTGAAACTAAGTAGGGAACTATGTTGCGTCGCCTATTACAATTGAGAACGTTTAATTAAGGAGCCCCTTAATCTTGGTGTAGAATTAAAAAAAAATCGATTTTTTTTATATTTCGAAAGTATAGGCTTTTAAGAATATATTGTAAATTTTTTGGAAGGATATTCCCAGTATTTTCAATTCTACAGCCCTTTTAGCTGGTATAGTCAGATTCGTCACGCGGCTACTCTCAAAACTTTACACTCAATTATCTCAAAACTACTTCTTACGGGCTGGTGTTATCAAAAAAAATAAAAATAAAAACTATTCAACCGAATCATCTGAAATTGGAATACATATGTTATTCACAACGGGCGGCCGCCGTAGCCGAATGGGTTGGTGCGTGATTACCATTCGGAATTCACAGAGAGGTCGTTGGTTCGAATCTCGGTGAAAGCAAAATTTATAAAAACATTTTTCTAATAGTGGTCGCGCCTCGGCAGGCAATGGCAAACCTCCGAGTGTATTTCTGCCATGAAAAAGCTCCTCATAAAAATATCTGCCGTTCGGAGTCGGCTTGAAACTGTAGGTCCCTCCATTTGTGGAACAATATCAAGACGCACACCACAAATAGGAGGAGGAGCTCGGCCAAACACCTAATAGAAGTGTACGCGCCAATTATTTTTTTTTTTATGTTATTCACAACATCAATGAGTACCGGCTGCAGTCATACTGATTAATAGTCTTTTTGGTTTTTGTGTTTCAGATAAATAGAAGAACCAAAACGGACAACACCGTCCTGTTCCTATTTTTCGGGAGGGTCAACTTCAGCGCCATTTTTTAAATTATTAAAATGAAAAAAAAAATGTATTTTTTTTTTACATAAGTTAAATAACAAGCCTAACAAATTTAAATATCGTTTTTCATTCCTTTTATTCAAAACAGAAAAACATCCTGAAAAAACCCAAAATTTTCGAGCTCTAGAGTCTAGACGACCGGGAACTATTAAAAGTATATTTTCGTTAGCGTCGCCTCTATTTTTTAATAAAAAAAAAGTATTCGGACTTCTTCTTCTTAATTGGCGCTATTACCGCTAACGCGATTTTGGCCGAGTTTAATAAAGCGCGCCAGTCGTTTCTTTCTCGTGCTAACCGGCGCCAGTTGGACACACCAAGTGAAGCCAAGTCCTTCTCCACCTGATCTTTCCAACGCAGAGGAGACCTTCTTCTTCCTCTGCTACCACCAGCTGGTACCGCATCGAATACTTTCAGAGCCGGAGCGTGTGTATCCATTTGGACAACATGAACCAGCCAGCGTAGCCGCTGGATCTTTATTCGCTGCGCTATGTCTATGTCGTTGTAAACCTCAGTATTTGGACTGCCTTGTAATATCAAGTAGGTGCATCTATTTTTACTTTTCATTTTCATTTTTTATTTAAGTGTATGATAAATATAACTTCAATGAATAGATATAGACATTTTTTTTAATAAATTTTACATACTAGAACAAAAGAGAGCTATTATGAATAATGAGTCGCAATTTTCGAATGGAAAAGAAATCTTGGCATAGCAAAATCTAGGTCAAGTGATCTGTACTGATTTAACTCAGTAAGAGCCCTTGTAATAGGAGCAAACTTATAACAATTTTTTTTTGACTGTTTTGACATCAAATGGATAGTAAAAGCGTAAATTTTTATAATGAACATTAAACCCAAGGCACATTCATTGAAGGTGGTGGCATTAGACCAACAACGTTGTTTTGTATATTTGATGGTCAAAGAAAAGTATAGGGAAAGTACAAAACAAATAATGAATTCGCCTTGTTTCATTCTGGGCTGGCAGGCACATGTACACGGCGAAAGAAAAAAAGTGCGTGTAGCGTAGTACACATAACAGAAGTGAAACTTTCAAGACAGACAAAAAGAGATAATGAGAGAATGAGAGAGAGAGAGAGAGAGAATATATATCTAAATAAATTCACAACATTTTGCAGAGAATACAAATAGACAAAATTTACAAAAAACGGAGAAGGGTCGACCGGCGTAGGTAAACGCCGGACAAAAACCGTGGCAACAACGCGCACTATTCCGAGCGTTTATCACCCGCACAAACGCAGCGATTCCAGATCCGCAGTAACGGCACCAATTACCGCATGGCAATACCAATAAGAAGTTTCACTTCAAAAAACAAATCAGCTGATTTACCGATACTTCCTTTAATAGATTCGCCTTGATTAAACCCAATCTGTTCAAGAACTTCGTGACAATCAACAGAACAACAAATAACATCAAGCACCAACATCATGGGCTGAAGGGTACGTCTATTGGCAAATCACCCCAGATGTATTAGCATGCACCGAGAACGGTAGGGTGGTAGTGGCTCAGAGAAATTAAGAGGTTGCCGAGCGAATCCAATGAAATTTCGTTGTACCCTTTCAATTCCATTTGAATCAGAGGTATAAATTGGATTCCAAATCAAATATGCATATTCGAGCTTAGAACGAACTAGGGAGTTATATACAATTTTTCTAGTAAGTGGAAATTTAAAATCCCTCCCATAGAGCCTCAGAAAGGATAAATTAGCATAAACTTTCGGCGATATCTGTCTGATTATGTAAAACCAGACTCAAATGTCACGCCTAGAGCACAAAACTTTAGAAATAACAGCATTTGATAAAGTATTAGAGGAAGGAATTACATTCAGAGTTTTTGAAAAGGCGATATGAAAATATTTTTTTATCTTAGGTGAAAGCTTATTTTATTATTATTTATGAGCTGTATGAGCTTTACGACGACATAGACTTAGCGCAGCGAATAAAGATTCAGTGGCTACGTTGGCTGGGTCATGTCGTCCGAATGGATACAAACGCTCCGGCTTTGAAAGTATTCGATGCGGTACCAGCTGGTGGTAGCAGAGGAAGAGGGCGGCCTCCTCTGCGTTGGAAAGATCAGGTGGAGAAGGACTTGGCTTCACTTGGTGTGTCCAACTGGCGCCGGTTAGCACGAGAAAGAAACGACTGGCGCGCTTTATTAAACTCGGCCAAAATCGCGTAAGCGGTTATCGCACCAATTAAAAAGAAGAAGAGAAAGCTTATTTTGGATAATCCAAGGCGACAAGATTGTTTAAATCTTGTTGTACTAAAGAAGTTTCCCATTGGTAAGTTACTTTTTTAAGGTTTAATTATATGAAACCCACTGTCGAAAAGAAAAACTCATGCATGCGATGGACTTGTGTTAATGCCGAAAATTGAGCGTTAAGATATAATAAACCACATAATTCTAGAACAATGAACGAAGATATGACATTCTGCAAAACAATAGAAAAAGTGACATATTCTTCATAAATGAGTCGAGTTTACCAAATCGAATTTTTAAATATCCTAAAAAAATTTCAACTAATAACAGAAATTGTTTGTCTTTACCACTCAAACATTTATTGTTGCTACATGCATTAAGTATTTCATTTTATGCGCAAGCAAACTTCCATAAATTGCGATTACCAGTAATATATTTGACATTTTTACCCAGAAACAAGTACACCAATTTGCTTTTTCAAAAATGGATACTTTGCTTTCTCCTTTGCCTTAATAAAATCTAGATTTTGCACGCCTTTTCACAGATAACCATTCGAAAAGATAGAAATCACGCAGTACTCATTATTTACGCATATAAAAGCCCCAAAAATAGGCGTGGCGAATACTTAAACAGCAGGCGAGCGTAAATAATCACCTAAGCGCCACCGCCTTTAGGATCCCGAAACTCTACACACACACATAGCCACACGTAACGAGGACGCATTTGTATTTTAGGACTGACCTCAAAACGAAACTTGCGAAATGACTACTTGAGAACTAGCAAAATAGTGGAGCAGTGGCCACAGATAGGTATGAACAAAGCAATACATATTTCCATTCAATGCGCGAGCCGCCATGGAACTTTAATATCTGTTATTAAAACTATAAAATATGCAATAAGCGCGGCAGCGTAAGTTAGTGAGGGCTACAGCCGAAAGCATAACTTGTGCGCAAAGTGGTTAAAATAGCAAAAATATATACGGGGAAAAATAAAATTAAATATAAGATACATCGTACTCACCCTGACAACGCGCCGGCGGTGAGGCATGCAACACAACAGTGCTGCGTCTCAGCGATCTTGCGATTGTTGTAAGCGGACTTCTCTTGCAGGCGGAGTTGAAAGGAGCAATGGAGGTTGACTAAAACTCGGCTGGTGTTACTGTTTGTGTTTATAGCACAATTGCAGCATTCAGTCCACAAATTTATTGCAATTTAAACAGCGATTTTCACGCTTTAATTACTTGCGTTGCACATAACACGCGCAGCGCGGCGCAAAAGTGAATGGCAGCATTGGCGCAGTAAAGTTTTAAATGGTAATACAAAGATATCACTGCGAGTTACAAATGTTTGCATGCACATCGTATATACACGCATAGGATTGCATACTCACTTTACACTATTTAGGGGAGTACGCGTTGATGCGCGGTAGTTGCAAGGCGCGCGGAAGGCGCGCATAACGCAACGCCCTGCACCAAAGGTTAAAATATGCAGCAATGATTAAAACTTACAGGAAAACTGTTTACAAAAATACACTCACATATAGGAACAACAACAAAATGAACTATAGCAGCAGCAGCAACAGCAAAAACGATGTCAGCGCCGTAGGGCACTCGACCAGCCGACACCGGTCGAACTGGTGCAATGCAGTAATCTGTTGTGTTTGCTAGCGCCGCGTCTATAGTTGCATGAAGAGATGACGGTGAAGGCGGCATGGAGCCTACAACAGGCGACGATGATGATGTTGCACAAGTGAGTCGGCGTTCAACGCGCGCTCCACATGCAATGTACGACTGAGCAAGTAGGCAGACGGAACACAAAATGACCAGTCAGATAGACAACGAGACGGTGTGTATGCGCGCCCGCGGTTAAGTTTATTATTTCTTTTTTTATATTTTTACTTAAGAGGAAACTGCAACTGTGCGATTTTGTGTTGTCAGCAAATCAGAAGCGGCTACAGTGGCTGCTGTAGTGCGGGGTCGCGTAGCAATGCGAGCCGCGCGCTTAATCAATTGTATGGCATCGCACATTAATTTATTATCTTTTTGGCACTCATCACTTAAGGGCATCCGCATCGATGTGTAGAATCACAGCGCTTGTTATAGGCGCGCACATACAGTGGCTAATAAAGCGCGTCTGTAGGAGCAAGCGCTCGTAATGCGATAAAGCTGCAAACTGTTTATTTTTTTCGTTCAATCATTTCAGAAATGATATAAATTGACACACTAGCAATTTAAAATATTAATTTCTAATATTTTTAAAGATTAACGAAAAGCAATTTCACTTTAGTTGCATTCGCTCGAAAGGGCGCGAAAGTGAGCGCGACCTCTGACACACCCACTCACATTCATATACGTGCACTTTGATTTAGGACAGAATAACAGTATCCTGTGCTTTAAATATATACATATGTATATATAAATAAGCACTGAAAATTTTGTTGTAGCGAATTCGTATTTGAAAAATGTTGCACGCACTCGCGCGCTCAACAAATTTAAATGATCCGCGACGCGTTCAATTCGCATTGAGTTGGATTTTTGCACTGTTCTCGTGTCGTCCAGTTTCCTTAGGCCTAAGTCTGGATTTTGTGTTCAACTCGCTATTTCAACGTACAGAAACACATACGCGTGCATACGCCCAACAGCCAGCCAAACAACACGCCACCACAACCCGCAGAACAGCCCACTTTTCCAAGCTGCAATATTACTTTCAATATTGTTGTTCGTGTGGTCGCGTGTGTGTGTGTGTGTATTGGTGGCGCGCAACAGTTAGTCTGGCAGGCAGTCGTTGTGGGCATTGGTCGGCCAGCTAGTGATTGCATGCAATTCAGCCTGATTGCTAAGGCAGCGCGCTGGGATGAAGGCAGCTTTTTAGTCCAACTATTTGTACAAATGCCTGGGCAGTCAGTTAGTCAGTCAGTCGGTTAGCCAGCCGGCTGGTCGGTTAGATAGATGCGAGTATATGTTTGCTTAAACGTGTGCGTCGTTTGATCAATTGCAAGGTGTGCGGTGCAGTTAAGTGGACGGACATGCGTTGGGGAGTTTGGCCAGTTTTTGTGTGCACTCGGCTCGACCGTTGGAATGCCAAGTTAGAATGAGAAATGGCATAACATAAAGAAAACTTAAATAAGAATGGATTGCTGGAGATACGACAGCAGAGCAGAAGGATGCCGACAACAATGAAGGGAGAAGGAGAAAGCAATTGCATGGAAGTTGCCACCTGTTAACAGATATTGCGTTTGTTTTTGTTTTTTTTTTGAACTCTCAACATGAAGAAGCAGAGAATCAAATGACTTGAATTAATGTTCAGTTTTTTTAGAAAAAGGGATAAGAAAAGGGTTTTATATTAATTGTATTGTTAAAAGTACCAAAAACGCTTAATGAAATAAAAAAAAATTCCCAAAACATTTTTTAAATTTGAAAAAAACAGGTTTTTCGCAAAAAAACAAAAAAAAATAATTTATTATAACAAAAAAATGTTCCCAAAAAATTAAAAATTTTCCAAACTAAACTTGGTGTTTCACCGAGATTTGTACCTACATTCTCTCTGAACTCCGAACGGTAGTCACGCACCAACCCATTCGGCTACTTTAGAAACATTGAAAAAACTCGAAATTATTAATCAAGCCTACAAATTAAATAGTTTGCAGAACAAGACTATGTCCAAAATACATGAGTCGCATGCCATATGATAGCGCAATTGTTGATGGGTATCCCGTCTATGTGTTTATGTTGTAGCAGAGCTGAAATCTTTATAAACAATTTTTTTCGAATCATCAAACTTTGTGCAGATTAAAAAAAAATCAACAAACTTCTCAACTAGAATAAGCAATATGTAAATACAACAAAAAGGGGAAATGTATTTTTCTATTTTATAAGGCACCTTACTATCTTTATGAGGAATTATTTCTCACAAGATCGACTCGCCGAAATGATCTGCAGTAGCTCTGCATTTCCTAGAAAGGTGAGTGACATAACGATAAAGTCACCCCATATCGACAAGTTTTGACGACTTTTCTATTTTTTAATTTTGACTATGTTTCAACAGGGAACAAGAAAAGATCGCAGGTAGCCAGATCGGGCGAATATGGGGGTGCGGCAGCAATTCATAACGCAATTCGTCGCAGTTTGGCGGCGACAACTCTCGATGAATGCGCTGGTGCGTTATCGTGGTGAAACTGCACCTTCTTTTTCGTCAAATGCGGCCGTGTCTCCTTCAATTTTCTGTGAAAGCTGTCCAATAACTCACATTAGTATTGTCCAGTGATCGTTCTTACTTT
The DNA here is from genome assembly GCF_027943255.1 of Anastrepha obliqua. Lineage (NCBI taxonomy): Eukaryota > Metazoa > Arthropoda > Insecta > Diptera > Tephritidae > Anastrepha > Anastrepha obliqua. The sequence goes on from NC_072895.1 coordinate 44,103,835, forward strand.
TTCTAAAAAAATCATGAGGATGACACCGTTCGCATCCCAAAAAATCGTCGTCATGACCTTACCGGCCGATGGGACTGTCTTCGCGTTCTTTGGAGCAGATTCACCGGGAGAAATCCATTGCTTTGATTGTTGCTTAGTTTCTGATGTGCAATGATAAGTACAGGTTTCCTTAACGGTGACAACATAATGCAAAAATTCCTTCGGGTCTCGTTTAAATTACTCCAAATACCGCTTCGAAGTTAACAGCAATCGCGGCACTCATCGGACCGACCAATTTTCATCGCCAACTTATCATTTAAAATATTAATTACTATTACGCTCGATACACTCATAGCCTTTGTTACTTCGCGCACTTTCGCGCGGCGATCAGCGAGAATAATGTCGTGGACTTTTTGAATGATTTCCTCGGTAACTACGTCTACCGGGCGTCCTGGTCGCTTCTCATCTCAAAAACGGATGTTCGCCCACATTTAAATTCATTGAACCAATATCTAGCTGTGGTCATAGATGACAAAACGTCCCCATAGACAACATCCAACTTTCCTTTTATCTCCTCGCATTTATTCCCATCCAAAACCAAAAACTTATTTTTCCATCTTAGCGAAAATCACGAAGGACGGCTTACTCAAATAGCTGCCAAATCCAAACTAATCTATCAATCAGTCTGAAATTGGTTTTGCCGTCGTTTGATAGTTGGCAGCACACCATGCTAATACCAACTCCCCTCAGGAACGCACTCAGTCATCAAACACGGGTACTTATTGAACCGCCCTCGTAAAAAGCAGACAAGCAATGGAGTGTGTAAAGCTTAAAATAAAAATTTTCATCACTCAAAATCTTTTTTTAATAAAAAGTAATTCAAAAACCAAATTAATGATTAATTTTTCTGCACTTTTTATAATAAAGTAAACTTTTTAAAGGGCTCAAAATTCTGATTACTGATAATATGGGCTATTTTCTTCCATATAAAAAAATGTTGCGCATTCGATACTCATATATGGGCAGCACCCAACACCGTCAGCAAAAAAAAAATTGTCAAAACTAAATGAGAATTTCTAGTCACTTCAAAGTTGTATAATATTTCGCTGATATTGAAGGGGCTATAAAACTGAGTGGCTACAGTTGTTCTAAAAATTCTGAAAAAAAGTTTCAAATTTCGATGCAAATTTGTTGATTTTTTTTAATTTTGTAAAAAATTTGAGGTTTTGTGTGTACAGTTTTTTTTATTGTAGTACGCACTATATTTTTATAAAAATATAAAAAAAAAAATCATTAAATAAAAAATAAGTAGCCGAAGCTCGGTAATATGTCGTACTGCAATTATATTTACCGCCACTTGTGTTGCTATTATCATTTGTTGTATTCTAGACGTCGCAAAAGTCATAACGAGACTTTGAAACTTTATACTGTAGATTATAGTAAACTCTTTTATTATCTATAAACACCCAGATTTTTATGCAGGGTTACCGGGAAAGTCGCTCTAAATATGATACTCATTTCTGATTAATTTAGTTGCATAAAACGTTATCTAGAACTTAACCTCTTTCGAGATGTTCGATATTGAAGGTTATTTAAAAAAATATTTTATAGCTTTTAGGTATGTCCACTTTATTTTAATGTAGATTTTTTCTGTTTTTGCCGATTTTTTCTGTTTTTAGTTAAAAAAATATGTTTGTTAACAAATATCATTGATAAAATCTTAACTAAGCCATGACAAAGTTTCGAATTTACGATTTTTCACAAAGTGTTTTCTACTTCACAGCATTCAAGGAACAAAACCGCCAAGAAGCTCTTATGTGTGTACGAATTCTCCTCGTCCCTCTCCTTTCTTCCTTTTTTAATAAATCTTATTTTTGCCATGAATACATTATTTTATTAATTTTCTAATATTTAGTAGCATTTGCGATGTGGTAGCATCTTTCAGCTTGAATTGGCAAGTGCATCACTAATACATTTACTCTCCCCAAACGCGCAACCTCAGTACGACCATAAAAGACTTAGCGGCATTACTAATGTTGGCAGGTTTTCAAGTTCACTGCAACACTTGCCACAACGTTCTATCGGCCGGCATTCTCTGCTACACCTCACGCCCCACTCCAACCAGAAACTTGCTTTCAGCTCTCCACGATACTCTTGAAACTTCCTACGAAGCTACTCTGCACGGCTGTTGCAACGCATTAAAAACGCAAATATCGCTTGGTAGGTAACTTTTGTTGCTTTTTCTGCTTACATACGTGTGTACTTGCAACACGAAGACTACTTGCTTCGAATGCCTTCTTCTTCAGCGTCCGTGCAGCAAACCGCTTACTTTGTATTACCTGCCATAGACTTCTAGCAGCATTTTATTATTTTTATTTCTTACCTGTGATTTTTCTTTTTTTTAACGTCGTTGTATTTTCCTTTTTTTTTTTCTTTGTTTCGCTTGGGCTCTCAATTTTATCAGATCAACGTTGAATTGCAGTTTTCGTGTAATTTCCTTGCCTTGTTATTATAGCTGAGTGCTCGGTTGCATTGCTAATGCTTTTGCAGTTACTGTTGTTGTCAAAGTTGGCTTTGTTGTAGGCATACCATGTGTACAAGTATATCGTTTGTGCAATGTTTTGATTTAGTATGTTTTTATTATTGTTGTTGTTGTTGTCCGCTTTATATATAACCCATACATATATAATATATGCAAGTGCTTGTGTAGGTATAGAATGGCCATTAAATTAACAATTTTGTTGTACTAATTTTGAAAAGTGTTAAAGTTACGGAAAATGGTTTGTCGTCTCATGTACTCCGATAGTTCGATTTAGTGCCTGAAGTTATTAGCGTTAGTAGTTACGGCAGTCGGTACATAACAACTACACAGTTGTTATTCGATTGAGTGATAATTGCGAAAGATTTAATGTTCCAGTTAAGCGAAATTCATTTGCGGAAATCGGAGCCTAGAGAAAGTTGGGAAAACCTCCGCTGATGAACAAGCGCGATAGTCCCGGTTGAAATGACTTTGGCCAAAGTAGAAGTGTGCTCCTTTTTTTGCTTGCATTAAAATTAATAATAAAATGATGATTGTATTTTTTTTTACTTTGAAGTTCTGATTTCTGAGAAAACTCTTTGATCACAAAATTTTTGAAGTGAGGGAAATAAACAAACCGCTTTTATTGTAGTTCAAAAGTCTATCAGTTATCTGATATTTTAATTACTTTTTTGTACGTCAATTAACCAACAAATAACACAACCGCATCTGTAGAAAATATGCTCTACTAAGATTTGATATAATTCGATTTATTGTACTTGTATTTATGTTCTTTTTTTCCTACGTAAAAGGTAGACCCGTAAAACACCATCACTGTACCTAACATTCATAACTTATCCACCATCAACGCAGTCAGCACAAGTGAAGTTCCTAAGTTTAACGACCACGCTCAGATATTAGAACCATGAAAAATCTAGCCAGTTAGAAATCCCACAAGTTGCCTGTAGGATTCAGCGAAAGTAGACGTCCGACTCATGGTGTAAAGAATACAGAGGTAGCGGCATCCGCGGGCTGCTATACTGCTCCAGTAAGTTTGACAGAATCAACTGATTTTCTGACGTAATACTATAGTTCTTATATTGATTTTATTGTTGTATGTCAATACAATAAAAACTAATATTGTTTTTCATTAGCAAGTTTCCCCTTCATCGTTGTCCTCTCTTTTCTTCTTATTCTGCTTAGCGCCACAGTCCTTGGTGAACCATTGCTTCCTTCACAGCTTCTTGCCATCGATCTCGATTTACAGCCACTTCTGTCCAACATTGCACGCGCATTTTTCTAAGATCAGCTTTCCTTCGGGCGTCCTCGTTATTTTTCTCCAATTGTGCGAAGATCTAGTGCCTTTTTCATTGATCGCTCCCGGGCATTCTAGCCTCATGTCCCAGCCATCTATAGTAAGTCGTTGAGACTTAATAAATCTTATTATAGTTTATTTCTTAAATGCCGTGTAAGCCTGTCATCATTGCTTAGCCCTCTACCTAGTATCTCGCTGCCTCCCAGTTAAGAATAACCTATTTTTTGCCGATAATTCCGATGGTAAAAAGTGTGCTTTTGATGAGATATATCTCAGTTACTTGTGCCATACCATACATATATCCAGAAACGAAATGTGCCATGACAATTGACAATAAGATGAATAAGGTGAAAGTAGTTAAGTGGTGCAACTTCTTCTCCTTCTATTGCCCAAAACGTACATAATTCGTGCCTTTAAGAATTGCAGATAAGAAAGCAGAACTATCATAGGTATGCTGACAGGCCACAATTTGGTGCACACATACAAGATAGGAATTACAAACATCGATAGCTGCAAATTTTGCAATGAACTGGAAGAGAAGGAAACGCTAGAGCACCTTCTATGTTCTTGCCCTGCGTTAACTTTAATTTAATATGGTTCTTAAAATGCTTAGGAGCTCTACAATATGAGAAGTTAGAATGTCTCTCGGGGTTAGAGCTTCAGAGTTTACTTAGATTCGCAAACGACTCAGGCTTATTACAAGAACGCTACTACAAGGAAACGTAAAGGTCTAGCTCCATCTGGTAGCACTAAGCACCAATAGGTCTATGTGATGGCTTTCAGCCAGCCAGGTCAACCGAAGCTATATCAGCATAAATAGTTCTTTCGAACATGATTTTTGGTTTGTTTCCGGTGCGTATTCTTTACTCATACCAAAAACTAGGACAACAAAAAATTTTTTTTTTTTATTTATTTTACAAATCTGGTTCTTTGTTAAACAAATTTCTTTTTAAATGCGATTTTTTTACAAACATTTTTTTTTAAATCTCATATTCAAATAATATCGAAAAGGGTTTGTTTAGCCAATTTTATTTGAGGTCATTTTAGTCAAATTATTTTCGTTTTAGTAATAGCTTAACTGTTTCTTAAAGTATTTATAAAAATAAAAATAAAAAAATAAAAACAAAAACTTTAAAAATACTAAAAAAAAAAACAAAAAAGATTCAACATGAATTTCAAAAATTACAAAAAAGGTTGAGATATATGTAAATTTCTCTTTGAAATACGAAGGAAAAAAATTAAAAAAATAAATAAAAATTAGTTTGAATTTAAAAATATACAAAGTTTAAGAAATAAATACGAGGAAAATAAAAAAATTCTCAAAAAAGTAGTTTTTGTATCATTTTTGGCTAAACGAATTTATTTTGAAAATAAGATTTATTTCTTCATTTTTTATTTTGTTTTTGTTTGGTAAATTTTGGTTATATCAGATTTATTTTTGTTTTAGCTGTAACTTACCCATCTCGAATGGGTTGGTGCGTTACTATCATTCCAAATTCGGACCCTATGGGTTCAAATATTCGTGAAACACCAAAATGAAGACAAAGTGGTTTTCTAATAGCGGTCGCCCCTCGGCAGGCAAAGACAAATCTTCGAGTGTATTTCTGCATGAAAAAGCTCCTCATAAAAAATATCAGCCGTTCGGAATCGGCTCCATTTGGGAAACAATAAATAGGTTGAGGAGCTCGGCCAAACACCCAAAACGGGCGTAAGCGCCAATTATATACATATTTTTATAGAAAGGTTATCGTTCTAGAAAACACGATAGAAACAAAAACTTAAAAAGAAAAAACAAAAAAATTAAAAAGTTCAAAAAAGGTATTTGGGTTTCAAAAACTACCAAAAAAAACACCATAGCAAAATCTCATTTTCAAGAGAGGTGAAAGCAAATTATTTGCCAATAGACAAACAAAAAATTGTCAAGAAACGAATTGTTATGAAACGATAAACATTTTTGAAAATTATATTTTTTGGTAAGAAAAAATCGGTTTTTAAAATCCTATTCATTTTTTTTTTAATTTTTTTGGTCGATTTAAGTAAAATCAGATAATTTTTTTAAGCAGCTCTTTCCCAAATAATTTCATACAGAAAGTACGTGAATTTTATTCTGATACGATCAGCAAAAACATCAACATTTTTTACAAAGAACTTAATACATAATATTTCAAAAATATCTCTACCTTAATTATGAAAAATTTTAAATCATTTTTTAAATATTTTTCGGTTGACCTTCTATCATAGCCAACCTTACTAAGAACACCATTTTTAGAATTATAGGATAAGAATTTCAAAAATACTTCACATGGCGTGGAATCGCTCAATGTGAAAACCCTGCAGAAGCGTTGCATTTTTATCAAGGGAAATTTCACAAGTGAACTTAGCTCGAATTTTTTATTAAATATTGCTTTTGAAATTTGGTTAGACGGTGGTCGTAATATTAAGAGCGCTTAATCCAATTATCCGTCTCAATATGTTTTATGTGCTACATAATCACTATTTAATTTTCACGAGGCAGTGAAATGTTATACCAAAAACAACGCAGCCGTAAGTGCTCCAGTTCATGCTGAGTCAAATTAGTCGATCCACAGCCATTCATAGGAACTGGGAAAATATTCATTCACCTTGGGGTAAATTTTGCTTGATAATCTCGATCTATACCATCTCAAGATCGAATTACGTCAAGATGTGCATTTATACATTTTAAATACCCAAACCTCTGCAGAAATTGTTTTGTGACCCTATTGAAAAATAATGTAAAAACTATCTGAGAAAATGTAAAAAAGAAAAGTTGGAAAACTTCTTGCCAAACAAGCATTCCTTACCTTAACAATCTCATCGCATACTAATCCAGTTCAGCCACTTATCCACCCATAAGACTATGCATAATCTAGTAGCACTCAATTACCACATACATATTTTCAATTAGAAATCTTCAACTCAAATCTTCAATAATGCCCCATTGCAGTTGCTTTGACACTAAGAATAAAGAAGAAATACAAAAAAAATACATCGATAGTTAGAGCAATAAAGTAGGCAATACCAGAAAAGCAGAAGAAAAATAATGCATTTGCACGGTGATTACACTTAAATGATAACATATTTGCAAGAATGCCGACACGCTGCATTTAAAATCAATTAAAAACATGAACACGCTTCTTGCCAACCAAATGCAAAAGCTAAAAGCCAGCACTTAGATAATTGTCATGGCAGACAGGCGTGGAGAAAGGTAAAGGAGTTAAAGCACATTTATCAATGCTTTAATATGTATGTTATGTGCAAGTGTGCGTGTGTATTGATTCATTTTTAGTTAACGTCTTTCTATACGTATACATTTGTGCTTGTGCATATGTGCATATAAATATTTACTGCTAGGTGTATATTGCATAGGCGCTCCATATTAATTAAAGACAGTGAGATGGTTTTTATGTTCCAAAGCATTTGCTCACAGTCAGTCGAAGTGAGATGCATGGCGGTCATTAAGAGTAGCCCACACACAATGCGCAAAACTTCATAATTTTCATACGTAAGAGGGAAAAGTTGCGCTAGTGGCCGTTGATGTAGCCGAGGCATTACCAGCCGCACAACAGCGTAATTCTTCAACATCAGCCTGAGCGCAGATGATCTACAAGTTAGTATGCAAAACGGCATGAGCTGCGGAACTTTACGAACTCACTCATACTTACATAGGCGCAACTCATATTCATAGATATCTGATAGAGGCTGACTTCTGTTGTTGCTGTTGTTCCAATGTTAATCACCTTAGATGGAGCAAAAATGCTTTTATTTTATTTTATTTTTTTTTTAATATTTTTTTGCTAGTCATAATGCTTCCTGGTGGCAAAAATGCGTCTACAAAATAAGTTATAAAATTAACAACATATAGAATACGATAAAAAAGGCATCGACAAATGCTCTCTATCGCTTTTGGGGCTGACCACTTGGCGATAATTGCCCACGTTCATGCATCCAGCGTAGTCTGCAAGCTATCACGCTGAAAATGCATCAACTCGCGCTTGTGCTGAGTAAGTTATAGTACACTTAATAAAGTACCGTTACTTTGTAATTTCAATTAAAATCACTCAACGCTGATGTGTTCATACATACTTTAGTGAACTACTCCAGGCCAGTGTTACCAGTGTGACGAGTGTTGCCAGCGTGCACTCATTCCCTCCGTTTCAACCAATCACTGTCTAATAGAATGTACTCAATTGTCATTTGATTAATGATGTGCTTATACATTAGAGATAAACAACAATAACAACGCCAACAGCGTAAGAAGTTTTCATTTTCAACGCCTAAACTGTTAGTTTGAGAAATGTTGCCCCAGTGTGGCGCTCTCGCCATTTCAATTACTTGCGACAAAATCTAAAATATTTCAGCAGCCTGTTGCTGTTGTTGCGCATGCTTTTAAGCTGTCCCCTTTGCTTAAACTTAGATACTTGTTACTGTGCCGTCAACTTGTCATCTTTCAGTAAACCTGCATATCGTTGGAGGCAAAAAGCAAAGCTGGGGGTAAAATAAAGGGTATCCCTGAAAAGTGGCAAGCTTGGCATTTTAATTCAGTAAATAAAACCAATTTTTGTATAGATTTTTTTTTAATCGCGAAAACAGGCGCTGTGTGTGTTGGACTGGGCGTGATTAGCGCATCGGGTTCGATGTATACTATGGAACATGGAACGCAAAATATTAGAATTTTTTTTAATAGCAATTTCTTGTGGAACCACCATTACAGCAGTAGAAGAAAATCTGACTCGATACCAACCATTTTATGACTCTTCACTTCTACGAGTACAGTAACAGCCTCTGAAATTCGTAGAACTACTTTTTTGAAATGTTTATTTTTTATGCTAGTTTATTATAAAGATCTATTTATTTATTTATTTACTTAGCCAATAGGCTAGGAAGTATGCACTTACATATTTTAGATATCTGTAAAAATAAGAGGAAACTTACCCTAGACTATTTCTAATAGAGATTCAAAGAATCTATGAAGCGATTTTTTTAAGCTAAAAAATTATTTTCGACAAATTTTGAATTCAATTCTATTGAACTGGTTTGAGCTCTGATAAAAAGTGCACTACGAGCATACAAAGATCGAAAAAGGCCGACGTAGAAAAACTTTGAGTAACGAATGGATCTAGGGGGAATATTAATGAAACCCCTCTCATGCAGCATGGGACAATCAAAGATACCGCTTACCATGGAGTTATTTTAAATTTATTAATAATCATCTAGATTCATAGGAAATCAGAAAAGCATAGAATACACAGTACGAAGCGCAAGAATACTTTCTGGATTCTCCCAACCTTACCATAGTGGCACACATCGTATGGAGACCAGATAACAACAGCATATTCAAGCCTCCAACGAACGAACATCATATAGGAAAACTTCAGCCTATATGGATTATTAAAATCTAACGCCTAATAGAAGGATCTAAAGCCTTATCGAGAGAGAACTTTGAAGAAAATATTACATCCAAGTCCTTCATTTCTTTTACAGGCTTTAAGAGCGAAAAAGAGATGTGATATTGGTGGGTGACAATGATATTGCAACATGTCACGTCGAAACACGTGCTTATATTCAATGAAGTGCGATTCTTCATGAACCAGTTCCTTACGTTATTGGTTATTGGGAGCCTTGTAGGTTCAATCAACTAGTAAAGCAGAAATCTTACTGACGAAAAACATGTTCACACCCTAGCAAAAGCGGAAATTATAAAAAAAGAGGTTGTCTGTAAAGTCGATAGTTTAACATGACAACGTCATAAGAAAATATAATACTAATGGAATGGTTGCATTTTTCAAAAGAAAATTTTAATTTTATTTGTTTGATAGATATTTTGTATGGATATAGAGAAGGAGGTAAATGGAATTGATCTAGTTATATTTACACAAATGTGAAAAATTACGAAACATTTATCAAATTCATGAAAGATATGTTCAATTTCGATTGTGCATCAGACGTCAATAAGTCAACAACACTAAAAGGCATCATCATTTCCTACTTTTCCTATCATCGCCCCATTCTCAACAGAGAAATGGTTCATTACCATACACACAGGAAGGAGGCATATGCAAATACAAATATGTGAATTTATATATGTATACATATGCGCATATACATACATATATATGCTCACTCAAGTAGGAGAGATCCAGATGTCGAACATTGCCGAGCGCGGGAGCCGATTGTGCCTCTTTGCCGTTCGTTCCGCGCTCTCGCTTGCAGTACAAGCAAGGTAACGCCGCATGAGCAAGATAACGACGAATGAACAAGATAACGACGCATTTTTTGGTGCGTGCAGCCGGCTACATCGAATTACAAGACGTTATCCCGTCAAAAATTGGAAAATCCGAAGAATTTCATGAACTCTTTAAAAAATGTAAGCAGATTTTTCAGCACTTTTAGGGGTATGTAATTTTATAGTTCATTCAATCTCAGTATAATATTATTCAAATTTAAATCAGCTGTGAAATACATAAAAGTTATCATGTAATATAATTCGTCCTAATCACGTAATCCGCCCCATACTGACCTACGGCTATGACCTTTGAACGCTGAAAGTTGTTGACATAAGCAGCTAAAGCGTTTTAAAAGAAAAATACTAAGAAAAATTGTTGGACCTGTAAGGCAGTAAGATCGATTATTTCGAATTAGATATAATAATGAATTGGATCTCAAAAACGAAACCGTGATATGGCTAACTAAATCTCAGAGCATAAGATGGCTCAGGCACATTATGAGAATGCCTAGAAACCGAGCAACACATAAACCGCTTGAAATGTGCTCGGTTGGAGCCCGAAGAAGAGGAAGCAGACCTTGAAAAGTTAAAGTTAAGAAAGTGGTATTGAATAGGGAGAGATGGCACGTGGTTGTAAGTGAAGCAGTGGTTCAACAAGAATTTTTATGTTAGGAAGAAGAAGCAGAAGAAAGGGGTAATTCGATTGAAGCAAAAAAATACATAAATTAAGTCTGCTATAGCAGTCTTCTCAAATTCTCATTGCTAGTTGGGCGCGTACGTTATTTGAGGGCAACTTTAGAGTAAAACTAATTATTTTTTATTTTGAACAAAATGTAATAAAACGTCACACATTTTTACACAACAGCAACTTATAATAGATCTATGAAATAATTCAATAAAATGTTCAAATGTTCCTTATACATATTAACCATAACGGTATTTATTGCAGCCTTCAGAGAAAAATCTTATGAACGAATGAACGGGCGCTGTTAAGAAAATTAAAGATTTCTATATCAGCGTAATTTGCACATAAAGCGACGAAAATGTGCATGTCTCTTCATTCTTGAATTAAGCTGTAAGACATGTCTTATATGAGAGAGTACAGAAAAATAATGATTTCTGGCACTTATAGCCACGTATGTGCATGTTCTCAAATACCGTACGCACCCTATAGACTATATTTTTATTTATTATTATTCCATACTCCTTTAGGAGCTTAAGGATTCAACAAAAGTATTCCAAACATTTCTATGTCTAGACATAAATCTCAGTTCATTAAACGATTTTCCAGTTTCATAAACGCTTGCAGCTTTGCGTTCGTTGCCGATGTCACAAGCCAAGTTTCCGATCCGTACAACAGCACAGATTTAACGCACGCGTTAAAAATTTTAACCTTTGTGCAAATTTTGATGTTGTTGGAGCGGCATATATTTCGAAGCCTAGCGAATGCTTTATGTGCCTTATTTATTCGGTTGTAAATGTCACTTTTCGCACCACCGTCTATGGAGATCGTAGTACTTCCCAAGTAACAAAAACTGTGAACGTCTGCAATGGTTTCATCACCAATTGTAAACAGCGCAGCATTGTTAGCTTTGATACGCATAGATTCCGTCTTTTTAATATTAACGATAAATAACAAAGGGGACAAGTCACACCCTTTTCGCACTCCAGTAGTGACACTGAAAGCTTCACTGAGCTTTCATTGTGAAGAACTCTACAATTCGCACCATTGTAGCTATTTCTAATTAAATTTGTGATTTTCCTCGGTATACCTAATCTATTTAAGGCTTCCCATATGTATTCTCTTTTCACAGAGTCAAATGCATTTTCAAAATCCACGAATGTCATATATAGGGTGGTATTATATTCAATACATTGCTCAATTATCACTCGCATAGTGTTGATTTTATCAATGCAGGAACAGTTTTGCCGGAATCCGACTTGTTGCTTACGCAGCTTACTATTTATTGGCTCAACAATGCGGTCTAAAATGATTTTATTAAATATTTTGCCAACTGCCGGCAACAGTGGTATACCCCTCCAGTTGTTACAATCCGACAAGTTCCCCTTTTGGGCAATTTTACCAATATCGCTTCCTTCCAATCGGATGGTATTATCTCCGAGTTCCAGATATCTCGAAAGAGGGGTATAATATTTCAGCTGTGACATTTGCGTCAGCTTTTAAGCACTCAGCTGGAATATTGTCAATACCGGCAGATTTTCCATTTTTTTGTGATCGTACAGCTTCAAAAATCTCTTCTTTACTAGGATGATCTGTGCATATACTACGTAAGGCTCGCCTATGCTGCAACCCACTCGGTGAGATAATGCTATTAATATCTGTTTGAGGGTTGACATTGAATGTCCTTTCAAAGTGGTCGCCCCACACTTTCAGTTGTTCTGCTTCCATGGTGATGACTCGACCGTTGTTGTCTTTTGTAGGAATGTTTTGTTGGCAGTTGTTGTTTGTCAACTTCCTCGTAATCGTGTTCACCTCTTTCAGGTCACCGCTTGATGCAGCAATTTCAGCTTCTTCCGCTAACTTCTCGTAGTAAGCTCTTTTATCAGTTCTAGCTTGATTTTTAATTTTCTTCGTTAGTACCGAAATTTCTCTGCGTAGTTCCGAAGCGCTTCTAGTGCTTTGTATTCCGAGCAGTTTTCCTTTCTTTTGTAATCTCTGCTCCACTAGCAGCCAAAAAGATTCAGTTAGCCATACTTTGTTTGACTTCGTTGTGCTGTCTAGAACTTCATTTGCAGCATCCACTACTGATGCTTTGACGCTTCCCCATGGTACTTCGACGTTTGTTTCGCTAATTCTGGCGTTAAGGCTTTCATGTTTGGTTTGCATTGTTTTTACGAAATTGTTCCTTACTCAGTCATCCTGGAGTCTAAGGACTTGGTACTTTTTTCTCGCTGACCTGTTTTCTCGTTTTACTACAAGTGTTTTTAATTTTAGCTTTGCCATGACTAGGTAATGGTCGCTGCCTATTTCAGCGCTCCGCTTATTTCTGACATCACGTAATGCGTTTATCCAACGCTTACTGACGCATATGAGATCTAGCTGAAAACATTGTGTTTGCAAATTCGGGTTAGGCGTTGTCCAAATGGTTTTTATAGTAAATTGAAAAAATATCAACTTTCGAACTTTACATAAACCAACAGAAAGAACTCTTAAGACTAATTTTTGCCAAACAGACAAAACTTGAGGAAACGACTTTTTGCACGCACTATGTGGCATATTGTGATACCTTGTAAGAGCCAAGTATTGTTGTAACTGTTGTTCTAGCCTTTAAACTCAGTCCTACTAGTCGAGGATAATTGATTCCTTTATCATCGACCCGTCAGAATGAGCTTCATCTTTGAAAGAAAGCCGAATCAATCATATTTTTTAGATGCGCCTCCAACCGATGAATTTTCATGTGGATTTTTATTGTATTATTATTTGAAAAAAAAAAAAAAACGTTTAACTAAAAATGTGTTCGGCGCTGAATATGACTTCGCATATAGATTTGAATAGAACGTTTCCGGAACCATCCACTTTTATTAAAACAAAAAATAAAAATTGTTTAAACATTGTGAGGCAAGTTTAACACATTGTGGGTAAGTCACCCAATATTAATTACCTTTATCTCAAAACCTTGAAATGATAGTTGGAGCTTCAGCACCTTGACAACTTTGCACACTCATAGCTCAGACACTCTATTGAAAAACCCTGTATGAGCTCCTTTTTTACCAACTTTTCGCAATTTATTTTACTTCTAATTTGCAATTATACTATTTTTCTATTATAATCTCGTTAGAACTGGTTATGTAAGTCACCCATCTCACTGTGGGTACTTACACTCTGTGCCTGCTTGTTGGCTTGTCTTCTTGTTTCCGTCATTAACTGGTTAAATGTGCAATTTACTGACTGAATTTCACTATTAGCTGCACTCCGTTTGGCAGCCTGTAGACTTGCGTGATTTTATTTTTAACCTTATGCTAATTTGTGCTTTTACATAAGGATTTACGAAACAAACCATGTCGGATGGAGTTCACGTCTGGGTAAAGTAGATCACTCCGATCATAAAACCCCCTCAGTTGAAAGTTGAACGCAAAACTATCAAAATTTGGTATAAGTGGTCCTAGATTAAGACCCGTGACCTATAAGTTAGGTCTAAATTACGAGCACTCCAAAATTCTTGGACAGTCTGGCTTGATTGCCGACTTAATGAATTTACTAGTGTACAACTGTGTAGGCTTTTCACTCAATTGAAAACACTTAGAAACAAGGTAGAGTACACTTATTAACGCATGATTCGAAGTTGGTTGGAATGGTTTTTGGGCGCGTACTGGGAAGAGCTATGCGATAAGCTGGAATTTAGACTCCAATTTCGACTGGCTGCTTACTATCGTAATACTTTTTAGCTTATTAAATAAGGTATTCTTATAGCCGACTGACAATTAAAGTCCTGGATGTACATTTGATACGCTCGAAATTAACGCTTCATTTTCGGCCTCATCTGATTACATCGCTATCAAACTAATGTTGGTAGCTGATTAAAACGTCCATGCAGGAAATTGCATGATTGATGAGCTGGTGAATTGGGACAGTTTTAAGTATTAGATTCCCTTGGTTACCTTTAATCTGCTTTTGTATAGTTTGTGTTAAAAATTTTTGAAGGAAAGGGTAGGAAGCGTTTGAGGAAACTTTTGAGTTCAACAAATCATCAACTTTCGGTAATGGAAGCGGTGTTAATAAGCAATGCCCAATGTGTGTTAGCCGCCGTAGCCGAATGGGTTGGTGTGTGACTACCATCCTGGAGTGCGTAGGTTCAAGTCTCCAACATGAATACACACGCAACAAATTGGAGAAGGAGCTCGGCCCAACACCTAACAGAAGTGTGCGCGCCAATTATTTATTTATTTTTATTTAATCTCCACCATTTTTGCTTTCGCGAGGCTACAAATAGACAACTTGGACCTCACTTTTAGCCCACGCCTGCGGAGATGCCAGAAATGAATATTAGCAAAAATTATCCATTATTCTCCATTGATCTTTACAAAACCTTCCGATTGAAATATTGTCACCAAGGCATAAGTCGATTAACAGTTTTCCTCGAAAATGGTTTGGATGAACCTCTAAAAATTGCATATAGATCCTTCTTCTATGCAGAATGACTGTGTACTTTTTCTGCACAAAAACAAAAGGGGCCATGAACGTCTAGTATCATTTGCGCGGGAGGAGGGAAGTTGTTGGGTGTACTATTTCAATTGGCCACTAAGTTGCGTAATATGCCATGGATGGTAGGCTAGTTTCAGTCATACTGTTTAACCGAGGTCACACAGAGACCATTTTGGTCCATAGCGATACCAGATCAGAGTCCTATTTTAGTGAAAATATACATCACTCAAGATGCGCGTACTATTCACGAATTTTAGAAGTCACTCAGTTCAACGATACATTCCACTTTTTCAAAACTGAGACCATCCAGGTAGCATAGTCTAGTTTTCGAGGGAGCCGGACACCACCATAGGAGATGCTCCAGGAAGGCAGGTGCTTACACTATTTAGGTGCAAGCCCTACTCCATTTAGAAAATTTTTTATTTTAATTTTTTTATAGACTTTTTTTCCAAGAAATTACTCTGGTTTAGGGATTCAACATCATGGCATTCGCGCATTTTGCAATTTAAAGTATTACTTCACTTTAGCAACATCCCCTGCATCATGATCTAAGATTATTGAAATTCTTCTATGTAGAATGAATGGTCATCAGACGCGTGAAAACATGTGCGAGAAATGAATTTGATATGCAGACAGCAATAAAAATGGCTTAACTGGCGTAAATGCTATTTGACGAACAACAAACGTGAACTACATGCCTGCAACAACAGCAAAGGCCACAAGATAAGAAGCATACGTAGCTAAAAATAATAATAATAATAAATAAATTGAACAAGCAAGCGCATGTAACACCTTAACGCTGGATGAGCCACAATGAAGGATTAAAATGAAATTGAACAAGGAGTGAAAAATATATAAGTAGATGTATGTACATAGGCATACACACATAAATTTATAAGTAAAATAAAATGGTAAATACACTTGTCAATAAAAATATTCGTACAGTCGACAGAAAGCTATCCAATTTACCCAATTAAGACATAATCTGAGTTATATTTTGGGACACAACTGGTGATACGCAACTGATTCCACTTAAGAGCAGAATAAGGAGGCGATGTGGTGCTTTATTATTAATTTATTTATTTACATTCTGTCAAAAAAGTACAGGGAATTGTTCAATAAAACGCAAAATAATTGTTTAATCATCAAAATTTATTTTCCATTCGAAGCAATACACATATGCGAACGATTAGTCCAGTCATCAAAGCACCTTCTAAACGTGTTTGAAGAGATCTTCTCTCTTGACTCAAAGCGGCGTCCGCGGAGTGGCAGTTTAAATTTTGGGAAAAGGAAAAAGTCACAGAGGGCTAAATCAGGTTAATACGGTGGTTGATCGATGATATTTGTCGAGTTTTTCGTCAAAAAAAGCGTTCAGAATATAACTTTTCTGAGATGGTGCGTTGTCATGGTGCAAGATCCATGAGTTTTCTTTCCACAAATTGGTCCGTAGAACTATTTGGAACGAATTCCGGGTGCACAATACCATAATAATCAATAAAAACGAGTAGCGTGACCCTCACTTTTGACCGACTTTGACGTGGTTTTTTGGGTTTCGGCTCATGTGGATAGCGCCATTAAGTCGCCTGTTGACTGGTTTGTATGTCAAACTCATACACCCACGTCTCATCACCTATTATGATACGCTGGATAAACGTTGGGTCTGAATTAACTTGCTCAAGCATGTCTTCAGCCACTTTCTTCCGATGAGTCGCGCAGCCACACGTCTAATGCCCAATTGATGGTGTAAAATGTTGCGAATTGATTCGTGAGACACGCTAAGGTCACGAGCTACCTCCCTCAAACTTAAATGATGGTTTTTCAGCACCATTTCGACACATCACGTCAAACTCTGCGACACTATGAAGGTTAGTTGTACTAACATTCCAGCAAAAAAAAGTGGGCATATGTATAACGCGCGCTTTTAAATGAACTATTCCCGATATTTTTTTGACAGAATATATAATGGATACTTATAGGCTTAGCGGACATATTTTAAGATTAATAGGCATTCAAAAAGAAAGTACGATTAAATAATTTATAATAAATATTCAAAACTATCAATAGGCGACCTTTTGAAAATGAAAAATCTATCTCAACAAATTTACAGATTTTATTAAACTCAGTTAAGGTTCTAGTAATAAAGAGATTTTGAGAAACCAATAAAAAGAAAATCCTGTCAAGAAGTCGGGATAGTCAACAGCAGCACGGATCAAATCATAAGATTATTTTGCCGAAATGATTTTAAGTTAATCGATAAGCATCGCGTCTCATAGGTAATGCTGGGTTCCGAGAAGCGTAAATTACGCAACGCGAAATGAAAGAATTTTGCCGGATTCAATCAATTCTAGCAACGTGGACGAATCGGAGATATGACGCCTAACCGAAAAGAGCACGGCGTAAGATTTGGCAATAATAAAATTTAGATGACTTACAGAAGTAAGCTTAGAATCAAATATTGCATCCAAGTCTTTGATTTCACTTTAACGTGATAGAGGCGTGCTAGATATGTGATAAGAGGAGTCACAGGTGCTTACACCGTGTCAAGAGGTGTTTAGTCCGTAGGCACTAGCGTATCTCTGCTCAAATCGAGCGGGAGTATGTGGCATGTGAATCGGGCATGCGTATGAGCCGCCTCATACATATCTTTAAAAGATTACACCGCTCTGGTTCGCCTGCCAAAAACAAAAAAAAAAAAAAAAAATGATTCCTCGAAACACAAAACTTTCGAAGTGGAAATTTGCAGCTTTTAATGCTGTAAGTTTCTAAATTCCTTAGTTTGACATCATTTTGTACGGATATTTTTTTTACAAGTGTGTGTACATATAAGTGCATACATGGGTATTAGGGGTGTTAGTTTTCCCGATCCCGGGATTTTCGGAATTAGTTATTAACACTTCAGGATCCCGAAATTAGACTCGGAATTTAGATATTCAGTACTTTTTAATAATTTAATTCGAAAAAATTGAATTAATATTGTTTGAGAAGCCTATTACTATATAAATGGGTTTTAAATCGACAATTTTATTTCATTGGTAACTATTAAAAAGGGTTTTCCAATAAAAGGTGTTGCAGAGCGATTAACGATTTTTTATGGCCGAAATTTGTTGGTATTGATCTGAACAACGTTTATTTTCAACAAGACGGCGCTACGTGCCTCACAAGCAACGAAACCATTGATCTTTTACGGGAAAACTTTCCGGAACGTGTTAGCTCTCGAAGATGTGTTCCAAATTAGCCACCGAGATCTTTTGATTTTACACCTTGTGACTCTTTTCTTTGAGGCCACGTGAAAGAGAAGGCCTACGCCAATAGCCCAGGGTCCATTCAAGACCTCAAAGATGGAATTCGTGAGGCTATTGAAGACATAGGGCAGCCAATTTACAATTCGGTTATGGAAAATTTCATGAAAAGGATATTGTCGTGGTGGTCATTTGCCTGATGTTATTTCCCACTATTAATGGCTTACCTTCCTCTTTATACTGAAATAAACATCCGATCATTTATATTAAAAAATAGCATTTTTCTTTGAGTATCAAAATAACACCTCTTATTGGAAAATCCTTACAATAGTTATATGTAAAAATGCTTTAACGTGTAGGTACATATCTGATGAAGTAATTTGAGTTATGTTATAAAAATATCTGTGCAAAAAATTAAAAGGTAGTATTTTTTGGTTGAAAAAATGTCATAAATTTTTTTGTTGAAAAAAAAATAAAAATTATGCAAGTCGTGCAACGAAGGCACACATATGCAGGTATTGCTTCTTATATCAAAAATAAAAGAAAAACAAAAGTGCTCAATCCATATTTGCAAAAAGTTTAAGTCCATGTTACTTTTTCTTCCTATCAAAATGAATTTTTTGTGCTTCCATTTATATAATTCTTAAAAAAATATTTTCCTACGTCTTCTATAATTGTAGGAAAATAGTCCCGGGACTAGGTCTCAAACTTAAATACAAAATACCGAAATCGGGGTGATCCGAGTCTTCGAGAGCCTGAGACTCACATCCCTTATACATACGTACTTTTACTAGTTAATCTGAGACAGCACAAAAGCACAACCTATTCCTTTGAAATTGAGAAGGAACAAAAAAACTTTTGAATCTATTTTTCTAAAATTATTGTGTGATAACATTAACGACGATGATTGTCGACGAGACCACAAGTGCCAATTGTGGTTAATATTGTTGGCTGACCATATTCGCTATGAACCTTCATACACTCCAGTCCCTATGCCTGCGTGGCTGATGCTGTGAGTGTGGCTTAGTCCTCTAGTCGGCTGGCTGCAGCAACTCACTACATGTGAGGTTCCTTCGACGCGCCTGCTGTTGAAGAGAAAAACGTGACGAATGTGCAAATGTTTTGTGTTGCTGAACGAATTAAAATCGGTATTTTTAAGTTAAGTTGCTGAGCCGAGTAATGCTGTTCGAAGGGGGCCAGGTAGTAGGGCAGTGCCTACTATGTTAGGATGTGGCAGAATGAGGACAAAATGCGCGTTCTCTTAAAACGATCAGCGCATGGAAAGCTCACAGATTTATGGCAGGTTAAAGCCGTTTAAACTGAAATTAAACGTTGTTCAGCGTTGAGCGGTGAAGATTTATCGCATTGTTCACATGCGGTCATACTCATACATACATACATACGTATGTATATGCGATAATACGTCCCTGCATTCATACAAGTATATAAACATGAGTAGGTAAGCGTATTTGCAGCTATGTTTTTCTGCGTCCAACTGTGATGAGGCAAAAGGGCTCCCAGGCTTGTTGTGAGAAACACCAATACAAAGCTACAGTTGTGCTGTTGTACGAAGGCCAACTCTTCCTTCAATTAACCTCACTTGCCTAACGCTTTTCGACCCGTATCGGCATGTTTTGCTTAATGACCAAAGAATTTTTATTTAAATTTTCCTCTCAGTTCGATAAAATTGATTTTTTACATATATTGATAGCCTCACATATTCCTTTCAATGTGTATTCATTTAAGGTTCGCTTTGATTTTGGCGGCTGCCGATTCGCAGAGCACTGGCTTGGGCACATGGGAATATAATGAAAATACATACATACAGGCATATGTATGTATGGAGGTATGCGATTTTCATTGAACATTACAAATTCAGGTAGCATAACTCATTAATTAAAAAATTTCGCACTGCATGTTTGAGCAAGCAAGCACTATGCAGTAAGCAATCAGTTGCGCTTTGCTTTGTTACTTCAAAAAGGATGCTTTTAATGGGCTTGCATTCGAGCTACAGAGCCATGAATACAAGCGGAAATTGAAGACCTTTTATTTCAGCCTAAATTATGTGCCCGTCTCATAATCGAGAAACTTGAAACTGATCTGACTGCCAGAGAAAAAAGAAAGTATTTTTCAGTATTTTAAATGTACGTACGATCTGAGAAGCTAACATTGACTCGGATCATTTTAGTGTTTTGAAAAGCTACCATTATAATATGTAATGCCGATTGAGCCCAATGCAAGCCATGTGGGATTACTACCAAGAATTTAAAATGAAAGGCAGACATTTAGTTCGCAGAAAGACGATAGCTGCGTGGAAAGTGCTTGAGATAATAGACGACAGGAAAAACACTCGGAAATCCTTCCACAAAAGTTAATAATATCCATCCAAGTCACCATTCCATTTCCATGTGGTCCCTTCGTTTGATCATTGGTTCGAAAGCTACTGTGACTATAAAAAACAAGACAAGGTCTCTTTCTAATAGCAGTCGCCTCTCAGCAGGTAATGGCAAGCCTCCAAGCGTATTTCTGCTATGAAAAAGCTCCATAAAAAAACGGTCTGACTTTCGGAGGCGGCGTAAAACTGTGAGTCTTCGAATTTTTAGAGTTACATCAAAACGCAAAACACAGTTTGAACGATTAGCTCAGCCAAATGACTAATAAAGGATGTACGCGGCAAATAAATATATATAATATATAAGTAAAGTTTTGGAAAAGGGACGACTTCAAGTACGCGTAAAGACGGCGACTGATGACTGGTGTTCTAAGCTTGCATAAATTACGGAGAGAACACTTCTTCAACCAACTGCATGATGATGGTAGCGTAAATCGAAAAGAAGATGAAACCTTTGATCTCTCAATCAGTTCAATCAAGGTCGGTAGGTAGGTAGAGGTGGTAGTAGGTCTTTAAACCAAGTCAACCGATCTATTGAGAAAAGTTCCCACGACAGTCGGTTCTACGTAACCAGAACGACCCGGATTTATATCCGGCCAAGGACTGTCATTTTAGCAGCATTATTCGTATATGCATGGGAAATGTTTATGCTGCTACAAAAACAACATCTAGTATGAAGCCCATTGATCACACAGTTCACGAGTTCCACTATTTGTGCTGACCAAATGATTGCAGAGCATCGGTAGAAGGGTATGCAGTCTGACTATCCGGCATTTAGAAGGAGGAGAAGACTATTGCAGATGTTATACAGATAGGGGCAAGTTTTGTGTGAAAAGAGAAGTTTGATTATCAAATTCTGGTATCCACTCTATTGAGGGAGAATTTTTATTAAAATAATTGACATTCTGTGATATACACAGTTCGTTATTAATCGATTTTTTTAATAAAAAATATATTTTATTCTCCTACAAAAACCATAGACATCCAAGTTTGAAATTATGTGCACCCTAAAAAAATGTAACGAATTTTCCTCAATATTTCAACTTGTTAACGGGAAGTTTTAGTAAAATTCCGAGTACTCCGTTTTATAGCTTATTAAATTTTGGTATAATAAAGCACAAGTTTCAAGTGGCTCCAAAACGATGATGATGACAATTTTTGCCAATTTTATGCACCTATATACTTAGCTCACAATGACGTGAAATGCCAGAAAATTGCTCGACAATTATAACCTTTGTACTAAAAAAGACATTATATGGTAAATACCTAGTACGGCCAATTCACTTATCTAACCAAGAAAGTGCGATTTACCAGATGGGCTGAAAAACTTTATCTATAATAACTTAAAGGGCCTTTCAATTATTTTCGTTTTCTCAATTTTGCTAGTGCTGAATAAGGCTTGAGAAAAAATTCTCTATTAAGTTCAATTAATTTCAAGTTCAGTAATGCCGTTTTCCCACACTAGCTGATCTTTATTTATAGCGCCTTAAAGAATTTCACTTCACTTCACTTGACTTTGAGCCTAACCAGACACTTTAAAATTTATAAGAGGGAAGATAAAGTGAGCTACAATGTCAGAGATGAGTTGAGACAACGGTCCTAAGTCATTTTCCAACCCAATCTCGACTTCAACCACATTTTATTAAGACTTATGGCTAACCCGCGTATGAATAGGAGACTGATTGCTAATCAACGAAAAGGGGAAAAAGTGGAGGTTCATTACGACATCGATGGATAAAAAAAAAATAAAAAAATATTCGCGAAAAGTGCGTTAATTTGTTAACAACGCAGTTCACTGTTGAATACTTTATTCACCCGGCAACTGGGTTGTAATTATAATGCGTTTAAGCGCAAATCACTGCCCATAACACAAACTCACAGATTTGCACTCGTCGTAAATGACGCGAAAATGCAGTGGAAGAATGCTGTTGTTTTTTTCAACCACCGTCATAAAAATAATTTACCTACGCACATCTTCGACCGTCGTTGCTGCTCAGACCACTCTTGCAGCAATCATAATTGTGCAAAGTTGCACTTAACTTTTGCAACATTTTGCCCTTTGTCTCCGTTTATCCTACTTGGCCTTCTTCTTTGAGCTGGCTCTCAGTTCACACAATGCCTTCCGCATGAAGTCGCGCAGAGTCTTATGTGGATGTCCCTATTCGTCTACATGCCGCTAATGAATTTATAATTTGACTATACAACTTGTTTGTTTGCGCAAACATTAACGCCGTCTTTCAGTTCTTCCCCTTTCCTCTATGCAATCGATTGCGAATTGCTTATGTTGATTGCGTTTCATCGATGATTAAAGTCTGTTGTGCACTTTGGCAGTGGCTGTTTTACTGCGATCGAAGGTAGCAAGTTGCAAATTTTCAAGAAAACATTGATGAGAAATAAATTTAAGTTAAAATAAAATAAAGAGTCGGAAGATTATGATGACTGTATTAAGAGATAAAAATATTATGGTGAAAAAAATGTGTCCGCGTAAATAAAAATGAACTGCTTTGAGTATTATTTGATTATTTCGCCGAAGTTTTCTCAATTTTTTTTTTATTTTTTCTGCGTTTTGTTGTATTCCTACGAGTAGAAATTCCTACAGAAGCTTTTCTATAGCAATAATACAATCAGTTAGGTTCCACTGCCAAAGGGCGCACTCAATAAACAAGTAATCATACCGAATCCTTCACAAGGTGGTATTATTAGAGCTGATTTGATTTTTTTTTTTTGTGTGATTTGTTATTTTGACCTTACAAAGTGGCCTGCTTCTTTATTAGTGCTTTGCTAGTTTGTTAATATAGCATTCTACTAGAATGCACTCAAATTCTCATATTGCAAATACAAAATACATGTAAATGTTATTGTTGCTCTAGTGTCATCATCACCTTGATAGAATTCGTTTTGCAAGTAATTCTCTCATCAATTTAATTTTCTTAGGCTACTTAAGACTTATTGAAGGCGAACTCGAAGCTACCACCGGGCAGTTAGTGAGACGCTACATATTTAGCTGATAATTAGAAGAAACTAACCGAAAAATTCAGCGAGTGGTCTAATCGAGTGAATTTGTGGATCTTACGTCTATTGCGAACAAAAGTTTAGACGAACGAATCGTTCAGACGATTTCTTTTACTATTGGCATTCATTGTTCGCCAATGCTTAAGCATTTGTCATATGCGTAGTTACCATATGTAATTAATTTAAGTATTAAAAAAATACACAGTTTTTCAAAGTTGTTATCTTTTTAAGTTGACTCTTTAATATATGGCACATCTGGTTTGCATTATTTAGATACTCAGGATTTTAAATTGAAATAAAACAACGAAAATTCAAATTGTTTGGTAAATCTTCATTATTTTTGTGAAGAATCATTCATGACATTTATTTTTTAAAGTTTATACCGTTTAAATGTTTACCGCAACTGCGCCGTAATTCGGCCATCCATAAACACCAATTTTGATTGACTCGCTGCAGGACTTCGGTCGGTATCTCGTGAATAACTTTAGTAATGGGTTATCTAAGCTGGTTATTCACAAAGCATTTAGACTTTACATACCCCCACAAATAAAAGTCCAAAGGGGTGAGTCCTCTGTTCTTGGTGACCAATCCACTGGTCCGAGACGAGAGATAAATTGCTAACCGAAACAACGACGCAGTAAATTCATTCTTTCACCAAATGTTGTGGAGATCACGTGCTTTAATTTCCAGCATCAAAAACGCGCGATAGCGTTCGCCATTCACCGTTACATTGGAACAACATCAAGGCACACGCCACAAATAGGAGGAGGAGCTCTGCCAAACACCCAAAAAGGGAGTACGCGCCAATTATAAATATATATACATATATATATATATATAATCTCAAACTTTGCTAATAGTTTTTTAACACTGGAAAAACAATTATTTTTAATTATTTTGTGAGTACAATTTTAACCAGGCGCAGAACCCTCGCGAGTGATGAGACGTTGAAAGACGAAGTGTGGGAATTGCCTTGCGCCTTACCGCATCGAAAACCACCCCTGCTCTTTGTTCTCGGAACTATCGTTAGGTGATGCTTCGTGGAGGGGGAGCGGCATATTGGCTTTGTACACAAATTTGCAGAGGCGCTTCGCGCAGCGCAACTTTCTGATGGTTTTTTTTTTCTACATCGCAAACTGCGGATCCGTTTTCTTTTGAGTCAAGCATAATATCAACCAGGTTGTTAACCTTACATGGTTTCCCCGCCTTTCAGTTTCAAACTGCGGATAGGGACATATAAAAATCTCTCAGTGGAGGTGCAAATAAAGCATATTTTCATTTGTGTGGCACTGAAAATCGTCGAATCGGAGATAAAATAGCCCTACATCATGTTATTACGGGGCTAGAATCCAAAAAATGCGCTGAAATATTATGAAAAATGCAAGAAGAGAGCGGAAGTGTGCGTCACTGAAAATGGTGGCCATCTGTTTGATATCGTGTATGATCATTGATCCACTAAAATGAATTTTATCAAACAAATTTTAGCCGGTGAATTGATGCATTTGTCACTAAATTAATCATCGTTGTTATGTAGGAAATATGAACATAATTATTGACAAATGAACAAACCCAGGCGAGTATACACAAGGTGACTTCCAAAAATCATAGGCACCTTCCTTCTCCTCTTCTTATTTGTTTTGTATTATTAAAGTGTCTGGCGTCAAACTCATACGAAAACTAGTCAAAACTGCGAAAAATAAAGTAACTGTTTTAGGAAGACGCCGCCTTGGATCACTTTTGTATAGCAGCTGATTTGTTTTGTTTTTCTTGCGATTTTTGTTGTCTTTGACATTTTGGCATTCCAGCTATCAAATTTCAAAAACAAAATGCATGCACATGTTGATGTTGCATTATCGCACACACGTTTTGTGATTTCGCCTTGGAACAAATCACACAAAGTACATCCCTTGAAACTGCAAGATAGACTGGGTATTGCTTCTGATCCTTCTGCGGTAACTGTCTTAAGAATGAGGTCAAATCATTTCAGCACCTCCTGCTCAGCCGTCTTGAGACATCTAGGCTCGAAATTTTTTGCTACACCTATGTATATAGTAAGCTCAGATATCATACACCTGACGAATTCATCAGTAGTATGAAACGATTAACACAACCGTACGTAGTCGTCGTTCGATCTTCTTCCCCATAAACCCCAAGCGTAATTCCCTTTCTCCTACCCTTTCTTCTCTCCTTTCTCTCACAATAGTATCGCACATTTTTATACATTCGTCCAAGTGGACCCTCGCAAAGTGAGCATTCTTCCCTAACCTAATCCAACTGCAAGAAACCAAACAAAACTTTACTGCTTTCTTAAAAAGTTTAATTGCGTAAGTAGTCACTAAGAAAAAAAAAACTACCATCTATTTCTATATATCTTTGCACAAAGTTTTGCGAAGCCTAGAATTCTAATTATTATTGCGGCATTGATTAAATGACCCACCGAAGTACGATAAACAACTTCAAGCTCTAATAAACCTAATTGGGAGGCATTTGAAGGCAATTAAAAGCGAACTCCAGCACAGTTTAAAAATAAAATAAAAAGTGAAAGCACTTCGAAAACTGACTGGAAAGAGATAAAAGGGGCAGAGAGTGAGCAGAAAAGCTTTGCTAGTAAAGCGCACAAATTCGTATAAGTGCACGAGAGAGCAGGGCAGGGCAGGACTGGGCTGGCACAAAAATATAACCAACAAAAGAAATTAAAACGCGAACGTAAAATGGGCGCAATTAAATGCTGAGGAAGAGAAAAAATTAAATTTTATTGTGAAAGTTGTTACGGCTGAATGAAAATTACTACTTCAAGTAGACCGAATGCTGAGTGAAATGCGCTGTATAAAGTGGCATTAAGTGCTGCTAAATAAATTTCGACCTAATTGAAATGTTGTAAGTAATTCCTCCACTGACCGCGCTAGCTGATGAGGCAGGCAAATTAGATTAAGCGCTCTAAGTATTTTTAATCCCAGCAGAATTTAATTAGTGCGGGAAATTTGATTTTGTTGCGAGTAGCTTAAAGAGCAAAAAAAAAAAAACTCAAAAAATGTATCTAATATAATTTTGATGCAGAAAAAATGCATCACTACTTCTACAATTTAATATTTCCCCGTTTTCATTTCATAGTCGCCTCAATGCTGGCCATACGTTGCTCTAATGTATCGACCCTCGCCGTCTGCATGTGAAACATCTCCTGGAGCAGTTCACGCAATTCCTCAATTTCATCAATAAATTGACGTTTTTCCCTCAAGAAGCACACTTTCGGCACAAAACTGTCTTCCAACTCTTTATAGCAACGCTTCTGTTCTTCAATCTTCTTTTCCACATCTTCCCATTCGGCTTTCACGTGCTTTAAGTATTGAAAACGTTCATAGCAGACTCCGAATTCATGTTGTAATTTATTCCGCCAAGTCTCCAATAGACACACTGCCTTCTGCAGGTCTAGAATCTCGCGTGACTTCTGGCACATACGTGCACGCAACTCTTCTATTTGATCCTTGGCTACATTGCAACAACGTATGAGCTCACTGATTTGGCATTGTAATTTGTGATGATTCTTTTGTAGCGCACAGATTTCCGGATTATTAGAGCAATTCAATTCAATCTCAAAATTAATGCAAGGTTCTGCCTCGCAGACATCATCCGTCTTGAGACGAAGCTGTAGTTTTTGTATGCGCCGTTTCATGCACTCCAATTCGGCCATAACTTTGCAGCAATCCAGTTCTTCGTCCAGTGTGAACTCCTCGAGCTGCTCTTCTTCAGCCTCAGGTTCCTCGTCTGGTTCGTCGTCAACTTCGGATTGGGTAACATCTACTTCTTTCCACACTTGGAGAACCTTTGTACAGGTTCGCTTAAAGATATCTAGATTTGGCATGGTGCGTAATTATTAATTATTTAATTTTTTATTTTTATTAAAAAATAATATTATATTTTGTTTTATAGGACAGATTTTGAAAGAAAGTGCGATTTGTCAGTTCCGATTTTTGATGGAATTAAAAACAAAAGGGAGAGATGTTTGAAATTATGGGGTATTGTGAAAGATTTAAAATGTTATATAAAAGGTCGTCCATGCAGTAATTTATTTTTAGGAATTCATAAAACTAACAAAAGTAAATTTTTTCGGTATATTGTTGGTTTATTTATTTTATTTATATTCGCATAAATTATGGAACACGATTTCATTCACGATACTGCCTCAACTGTCTTCGCAGTAGCGCATACTATTAGCATCGATTCTTTACGGCATCTTACTAATGGCGTCAAATCGCAGCTCCGAGAGCACCAATTGAAATCGCCCCTACGGCTGATGACACCATTACCGAACTTGGTGGGCAAAAAAGATCGATTGTGATGTGGACTGTGTGGCTTTGCCATCGTGGTGAAACCAAAAATTGTTAAAGTCCATATCTTGTATATCCGGCCACAAAAATCGTTTATCATGCCTCTATACTGGTGACCGTTGACTGAAAAGGAGTTTTCAGTAGCATTTTCAAAGAAAAATGGTAATTGGTCCACTGCCTTAAAATCCCCTCTCAATCTCAAGGGATGCATTGGCTTTTTGATGATCGTATCTGGAAAAACTTGTCACTGTAAGGGGAGCATATATTTAAAAAACCACTGCATGTGCCACCATGTACTACATATATACAAGTAGGTAAATTTTTATAAAATAAATTTCTTAACATATAGGGTGGGCCATATAAAATTTGCTTTTTGAATCGGCTATAAAAAAAAACTAATCAATATTTTTTTAAACTTTTTTTTTATTTTGAAGATTGAACATTGTCACTGAATTCAAAGCTAAATAAAGGGTTTTCCAATAAGAGGTGTTATTTCCGTAAAAGGTCAATGGTTTCGTTGCTTGTGTGGCACGTAGCGCCGACTTGTTGAAAATAAACTTCGTCCAGATCATACCATCCAATTCCGGCCATAAAAAATCGTTAATCATCTCTTGATAGCGCAATCCATTCACTGTAACTGTTGCTCCAGCTTCATTTTCGAAAAAGTAAGGTTCATTGACTCCGCCGTACTGTAAACCGCACCAAACAGTTACACGTTGGGGATAGAGAGGATCTTCAACAATAACTCTTGGATTTTCAGAGCCCCAGATCCGACAATTTTGCTTGTTGACGAAACCACCGAGGTGGAAATGGGCCTTATCATTCAAGATGATTTTTCGATGGAATTCCGCATCATTTTCATGCATTTCAACGACCCAATCAGCAAAGACACGACGTTTTTTATGATCGGCCGGCTTGAGTTCTTATGTTAACTTTATAAGCCTTAAGACCGAAATCGTTATGCAAAATACGGTGTAATGATGTTTGTGGAATGCCTAATTCCAAAGAACGACGCGAAATGGACAAACCTGGGATTTCTTCAACACTTTCGGCTAGAACAGCAATATTTTCGGCTGTTTTGAGCGACGTGCACGGGTTTTATTCTTCAAATCACTGACTTATCCCAACAGCTCGAATTTTTTGACCAATTTCTGTATTGCGGTCCGAAAAGGTGCTTCACAATGACCCAAAAATGTTCGAGTTTTATTCACCATTTTTATAGTGAATTTTAATAATTTCAATGCATTGTACGTAGTAATGGCGTAGTTTCTATTTGTCAAATATCAAAAACTCTTCAAAAGTGACATCTACCTCAATAGCGGGCTATTCAAAATAACACCTGTTATTGAAAACCCCTTATCTCTCCCATTTTCTTGGCTAACTTAGCTCAGAATAATACGCAGTGCAACGAAATCAAACCAAAACACTTTGTGTTGCCACTTTTTTTAATT
Organism: Anastrepha obliqua; assembly: GCF_027943255.1. NCBI lineage: Eukaryota > Metazoa > Arthropoda > Insecta > Diptera > Tephritidae > Anastrepha > Anastrepha obliqua. The sequence continues at coordinate 44,133,474 of NC_072895.1, forward strand.
TGGACGCGAAGCATGGTTCTATTTGACTGGCTATTGTCGGTAAGATATATTTGTAGTTTTTTCGTCTGATTTTCTTTTGTCGTTAAACAATAGATTTAGCCACGTGAGCAGTTGTACTCGTATTGAACACTTCCAAGGCTGAACTTAAGTAGGCTGGGAATTCACATAGGTGGTGTAGTGTGGATCAAGGGTGACGCAGATTTTTGGCAGCAATTATTATTGACATCTTAATCTTTTTTTTCAGACTATGGTATTGATACTACATTTTTCGTCAAACATACACCATAGATACATAGTGATACTCAGCTGAACAAAGCATAAAAGTAAATTAAACATTTTCTTGAAAATGATCATTCAGATACGTTAACTATATACGATACAACTGCCTCATTTCAGATACTAAAAACTCAAATGACATTCAAAGGAAACTACCCACCCACAACCAGTCACTTTTGGGTGTAGCTTTTAGTCTGCCAGATTCATTAAACAGCACTTCTTCGAAAATGATGCCGCTAACGCTGATGAACGGTAAACGTTATCGTGACATGATAAGAAACTTTTTATGCCCTGAATAAGGTAACATGGACTTCAACAATAAGTAATGACAACATAACGGTGCAACTTGTTACACAGCGCATGGAACAATGGCCCTATAGCGAACGAAGCTCCTAGAGTGCATTGTCTCACGAATCAACGAGGTCTTGCCACTTGCGATTTGGCACTATTGGACTTCCCTCTCTGCGGCGAGACGATTCTAGAATTGAAAAACCAAATTGTGCCCATTATAAAGGTTGTACAGCCCGAACTGTGTTACAAAGTAATGAAAAGTTTGCCAGTGGAAGTATAGTGGACATTTTACAGATGCTCTAATTTAAAGATTTAAAATATAAGATTGGATTTATAAATTTATGGATATCAAGGCAAAATTTTCGGAATTGAATATGAGTGTATTTGAAACAACCAAATTATTGACAGTAAATTTATGGCTCAGTAAAGCAAGTTTTAGCAAAATTATACAAAATATTCAGGCTTTTATATATACACCCTTGGCCACGCAAACCTTACCAGTAAATTTTTTCGTGTAAATATGCATTTGAACTGTGGTTATAGCGATTCTGATCGAAATGATTTACATTTTTATTTTGATCTAAGCAAGTGCTTTTATTTGAAATTGAAGTGCAAAATATTGACAAATATCTTTTAGTAGTTTGTGAGAAATCGCGCATTAAATATAACGACTTAAAAAATTGCGTTAAATATAATAATAATCGTGATCAAAAATTTATAATTTTTACTTTGGAAAAATAACGAATGCCTATTCACGAGATAGCAGGAAAAGTTGTATGTAGCCATCTAACAGTAATGAATTTACTCAAAAACAAAAAAAAACAGAACCAGGATGATCGTCGGAGTAGAGTAGGAACTAACATCTCATCGAACAGATTGTGTTATTCGTAAGATTTGTTTCAAAGATAGCTTTAAAAACTCAAGAGACTACAGGAATGCGCCTTGAATGCAAGGAAACTCGCGCAAAAACCAATTTTGATGAAAGCCGGTTTAATTTGTATTGCAACCAATTGTATCGTTCCTGTCGTAGAAGGCAATATGAGCATACTTCTGAGGTCATATTTCAGGACAACTCCACACCATGTCATCGGGCTAAGTCGGTCAGTTTTTATACGGTATTTAATCAATGATATATTCCCATGTTTATGGTTAAGAAGTGTCATCGCTCACCATTCTGGTGGGGCAAGGAATTTCTCCCGACTTGAACACGATTGAGCAAAGACCAAACTCTAAGACAGAACTCAAAAATGTGCTTAATAAGGTATGGGGGTAGAAAACTCTAAACGAAATTCTTAAAAATATCTATACTTCAATGCCTGCTCAGGTCCAAGCAGTTATTACCGCCAAAGACGGTTCTACTGCATATTAGAGCATTTAATAAAATATTTAATAGGACTATGAATAAGTTCATGCGGTTTTACAACAGATGGCGTAACTTGATTATTATTCCATCGATCCACATTTCCAAACATTCATTGGAGAGCTACTGTCGTAAGGCACAAACGTCAGTATAAGTTTTTTATTTGAAGCGTAAACAACAATATTTTTACCACACTTGAAAATGTCGAATTTCGTGCCAAATAATGTGTTTTTGCGGGGAATTCTTCTTCATTATTTTAATATGAAGAAAAAAGCAGCCGAAAGTCATCGTATCTTGGTGGAAGTTTATGGTGAGCATGCTCTAGCTGAGCGAACGTGCCAGAAGTGGTTTGCACGCTTTAAAAGTGGTGATTTTGGCTTGGAAGACGAAGAACGCGAGGGTGCGCCGCCAAAGTTCATGGATACCGAATTGGAGGAATTGCTCGATCAAGATCCGGCTCAAACGCAAGAAGAGGTTGCAAAAACTTTGGGAGTTGATCAATCAACCATTTCCAAACGTTTAAAAGCCATGGGAATGATCCGAAAGGTAGGCCATTGGGTGCCGTATGAATTGAAGCCAAGAGACGTTGAACGCCGTTTTATGGCATGCGAACAACTGCTTCAACGGCACAAAAGAAAGGGTTTTTTGCATCGAATTGTGACTGGCGATGAAAAGTGGGTCCATTACGACAATCCAAAACGTCGGGCAACGTATGGATACCCTGGCCATGCTTCAACATCGACGTCGGCGCAGAATATTCATGGCCTGAAGGTTATGCTGTGTATCTGGTGGGACCAGCTGGGTGTTGTGTATTATGAGCTACTGAAACCGAATGAAACGATTACGGGGGATGTCTACCGACGACAATTGATGCGTTTGAGCCGAGCACTGCGAGAAAAACGGCCGCAATACGCCGATAGACACGACAAAGTTATTTTGCAACATGACAATGCTCGGCCACATGTTGCACAAGTGGTCAAAACATACTTAGAAACGCTCAAATGGGATGTCCTACCCCACCCGCCGTATAGTCCAGACCTTGCGCCATCCGATTACTATCTCTTCCGATCGATGCAACATGGCCTGGCTGACCAGCACTTCCGTAATTACGATGAAGTCAAAAAATGAATCGATTCGTGGATTGCGGCAAAACCGCCCAGGGAATCCGTGAATTGCCAGAAAGATGGGAAAAAGTAGTAGTAAGCGATGGACAATACTTTGAATATTAAATTTGTAACCATTTTACGTCAATAAAGTTTCAAATTTCGAAAAAAACCGCACGAACTTATTCATAGTCCTATTACATATAAATTTTTTATATCGAAAACAAATGCAAATACTGCTCAGATTTTGAAAAAATTTGAATACGTAATAAAAACTCTCATATGCCTATAAAAGAAAAATTATATTCATAGTTAAAAACCATGATGGAAAGAATAATGAGATGGCGCCTATCGTGGCCCCGTTACTTGCACTAAGCGAATTTGACAATGCGTTACGTGGTTTTAGCACCAGTATGGCCAGATTACCATTTTCGTAACTTGATTTAGCATTTTTTTTGTTATTTAGTCTCGGAGTTTTAGTTCTTTCTTCATGAGATTTTTCTAGCCTGTTCTAATTAAAATTTAATGTTTATAATTTTGTAAATTATACATTTTTTTAATAATTAGTTAAATAATTCTCTCAGTTTTATTTAGCTTTTCTTTTTTTAACATCTGGTAGCATTGCCCGCGATTGCAGTCGTTGTTGGTGTTCTTCTGCTTTCGGCAGTCAAATCTCTCTCTCGCTACTGCAGTGTCGCCTAGCTTAGGATATAAAAACGTACTAAATGCCCATTTAAAGAAAATAAAACACCAAATTTTTATTGAATCACTTAAAGAACTTTGTATGCGTGACAAATTGGTTTTAGAATATGCGTTTTTTTAAATAAGTGTGTGATGGATATGTACAATTTAATTTATGAGTTTTTTGTTAAGAGAACGACTTTTTTGCTATATTTGAGGTTATGTGACAAGATGAGGTACTCTTTTTGTAAAAATGTCGTAGTGGTTTTTCCAGTACTTACTGGTTGTTTTTTACTTTTGTTTTTAACTATGAATACACTTATTGATGCCCTATGTCTCATTAAGGATGGAGGACCGGAAAAAAGGATTACACCTCTATGGTTTCAATTCGCATTCAGTAAATTCAAACGCTTTTTAAAATGTGTAACAAGGTTTTCAATGTTAAGAAGAGTTGAGAGAAGAAGATTTAATATTCCTGCATAACCTTAAAAGGAGTAAAAAATTAAATTTACACTTTCAAAATATCAATTTTTATAAGAACTAACTAATTTTTATTAGCACTAAAATCTTCTCAGAGTGGTCTTTTTTAACCTTCTTTTGTATAATAATACAGTTTTTGTTTAACTTAAACTTTCGGTAGCTTCAAATATAAAAAAAAGAAAAAACACGAAACTTCAAAATTTTCGCATTTTGGGTATAAAAAAGCACTAAATTTATTGCGAAGAGCAAATGGTTGGCAATACTGCACTACTCAGAAAAACGTGACGACACGCACTCCCTGATGGGCGCAATCTTCTTTCTATCATTCTTGGTTAAAAACTACTAATTTTTTCTTAAAAAATATTCATTTCTGAAGCATTATTTTCTATTTTGTAGATGTTCTAATTTTGAGAAAGATTTGGTAAGTTAAACGGCAGGAATTGCATAAAGTGAGGTGGTAAGGTTTGCGTGGCCACGAGTGTATAATCTTATATACTTCTATTTATATATTTATTTATTTTGCAAAATGAACAAAACTTTTTACTGGCTATAGCACAATACAACTTCATTCGTACTTAAAAATAATCACTCAATAGACTACAGACAGCTCCATATGGCAGAAGCATAATTTCACTCAGATGAGCTCAATGTGTAGTCGAAATGAGTTCAGCCAAATTGAACAGCTTCTATTACTATTACTATTCATATTATTTGTTTAATGTTTTTTTTTATTTAACATCATCCAATACAACCCCTTTGACATGCGTGGCATTCATATTAGTAATACGATACCTTGAGGGATCAAAACCGATTTCAAACACATACATATAAACATAGACGTATATAATAAAGTTGTGCAAACATTTTTATTTATTTATCTACTTCAAAGATAGAAATTTAATATGAATGCAAGCAATATGTGTAACAGAATCCGTCCTAATGCACTTACAAATAAGCTTTATTTAGATTATCATTAACCCTTTATTCGACAACATTGAATCCATGAAGTTTAGAATTTCTACTCAAACATTAATGAACGCACAGATTTTTAAAGCATGAATTTGATTTTCGCCCTTCCTTAATTGACTTGAATAAATCTAATTAAATCAAGTTAAGATTTTCAGCGTTTTTTTGTTTTTGTTGCCATTACTCAGTCCATACATATAACAAATAATGAACTTCAGCAAAGTGCCAAAGCATTCTACGAAAGCATGCTTTTAGGCGCCTGACCACTTTAAACAGAAAATAGAACAAATTTTAGCTGATGACTTTCAGTTGATAGCAATTTTAACCCCAAATTTATTAACGATATACAAAACACACACAAATGCATACGAAACAGCATTTCAAATGGGTGTAGATAACATTTCAAAACTGTTACGCTGTGGGCGGAAATGCCTGTGTGGTGGATAAGCGAAGTGAACGAAATACTATGAAGGGAGCTATGGTCTGCGGTGAGTGAGTGAGGGGTTGAAAAAATTATTAATGTTGCGTGTTATGAACAGGCTGAGGCGTAAATGATTAATACATTTGGTGGGTGTAGTACTTTTTCCTTTTTAGGCAGGCGCTATAATGAATTTCAGAAGTGGAGCAGATATGCAGCTGTCTATTTGGGGAGCAGAGTGAGAAAGAGAACTATTAATTAATAAGGAATTTTCGAAGTAATATTTAAAGAGCTATATGAAAGTTTAATATATGAAATTTTTTATTTATATTTAAAATGCAGTAGAATTTTATTTAGTTTACAAGAAATGAAAAAACAGCTGCTACTTTTAGTTAAAATACTATAGCAGAAGGTTTTTTTTCTATAAAATGAAAACTTTCAAACAATGAAAAAATACTTAACAAAACAAAAAAAATATTTTGTATCTGGCTTTGAAATGATATATGTATTTTAATTTTCCCCAACAAAAAATGAGTTTCTGTCAAGCTTCTTTGAGCATACACCAATTGTTAATTTTTAACTGCAATTAAGGAATGTATGCATAGTTATTTTCAAAACTTAAATACACAAAAACTTTTTTTTTTTTAGTTTAAAAGGGCGCAGAATTTTTTGTGTCATGGGAATAAGTATCCGCCCTCGTAAAAGAGGTGTCGCTGTTGATACTATTTTTGCGCCCGCTCTAGTAATATTCTGGTGATTTGAAGGTGTATATGTGAGGTCTCGATCGCAGTACTTGAAATCCGTTTCAAGCGTAAAGATCCGTTTTCATCTGACGCCAAAATGTCTACGTTCGTCCCGAAAAAACAGCATTTGCGGGAAATCATTCTTCATTATTACCTTTTAAAGAAAAGTACAACTGAAACGTGTCGTTAATTGATCAATATTTACGGCAATCACGCTCCATAAAATACAACTTCTAAAGAGTGGTTTCGAAGCTTCCAAAGTGGCCATTTCGACGTGAAAGACAAAGATCACGTGAGCGCATCGAAAAAATCCGAAGATATTCAACTACAACAATTATTTTACGAATACGCATGTCGAACCCTTGATGATATGTTTAAAGAGTTGTATGTTGACAGATCAACCGTCGGTTTGCGATCGTTTGCACGCGATGGGAATGGTCCAGAAATCAGGCAACTGGGTGTCACATCAATTGAAGGAGAGGGATATCGAGAGACGTTTGGGGACGTGTGAGATGCTTCTTGAACGGCAGAAAAGAAAAGGTTTTCTGCATCGCATCGTCACTGGCAATGAAAAATGGATCTATTATGATAACCCTAAGCGGCAAAAAAGTTGAAGCCTGCCAAATGAACCAGGTCCATCGACAGCGAAAGAAATATCCATGCTTCAAAGGTTACGTTGTGCATCTGGTGGGATCAGAAGAGTGTCATCTATTATGAACTCCTTAAACCATCTAAAACCATCATTAGCGATCGTGTCAGACTGCAGCTAATGCGTTTGAATCGAGATTTTAAAGAAAAGCGGCCGAAATGGGACGGTAAACATGACAAACTGGCTTAAGAATGCCAGGCCACACGTTGCTAAATCGGTCCAGAAATATTTAGAGGGCCTGAATTGGGAAATATTGCCCCACCCGCCGTGTTCCCCAGACATTGCACCTTCAGATTATCATCTGTTCCGCAATCTGTTCAATGCAGTCAGTCCTTATTGGAGAGCGATTCACTTCTTACGAGAGCATCGCAAACTGGCTCAATGAATTGATAAAATCAAAAGAACTCGAATTTTTCGTCAGAGGAACCAGTATGCTGCCTGAAAGAACGAGACCAGTAGTTGTTTCCAAATATCATGGGTTATTTAACTGTTTACATAATTCATAACTTTGACTACGAAAGGAACGGAAACTTGTTCCTACAGCCAATACTTACTATTTCTTTGTACAGAAATTTTTAGTTTTAAGCATTATTCCTGAGATTTCTGTTAAGCTCCTATGAACATACACCAATTATTCATTTTTAAGACCTACTAAGGTATGTACTCGTATGTATATAAAGACACAAAACTTTTTTTCAACTTTTTAACACTCTTTTTCATATGAAAATATGTACTAATCACTTGCTTTGTTTTTGTACAATCGTTAATTTTTACGCTTAGTACATAGTTTACAGGGAGGAATCAGTATTTTTTTTGTTTTATTTTAAGAAAACAGTTTACTTTTAGTTAAAAAAATTGTTTTGTGACACTTTTGATGCAAAAGGTAAACTCTATTTAACAGAAAAATCACATTCACATAGCATAAGAACTTGAGTTTAGATAAACTTTTAAAAATTTTGAAAAAAAGGTTGGCTCCTCTACTTGCCTTAACTATAGGCTTTCCAATAACAGGTGTTAGAGGCGAATAGATTGCGCTATCGAGAGATGATTAACAATTTTTTATAGCCGAAATTGGATGGTATTGATCTGGACAATGTTTATTTTCAACAAGACGGCGCTCCGTGCTACACAAGCAACGAAACCATTGATCTTTTACGGGAAAAGTTTCCGAACTGTGTTAACTCTCGAAGAGGTGTTCAAAATTGGTCACCGAGATCTTGTGATTTAACTCCTTCTGACTCTTTTCTTTGGGACCACGTGAAAGAGAAGGTCTATGCCAATAGCCCAGGGTCGATTCAAGACCTCAAAGATGGAATTCGTGAGGCTATCGAGGAGATGGGGCAGCCACTTTGCAATTCGGTTATGGAAAATTTCATGAAAAGGATATTGTCCTGTAAGCGTGGCCGTGGTGGTCATTTTCCCGATATTATTTTCCACTATTAACGGCATACCTACCTCTTTATAATAAAATAAACATCCGACCATTTATATTAAAAAACTGTATTTTTCTTTGAGTATCAAAAAAATACCTCTTATTAAAAAACCCTGTACTACTAATTCGTACCCCTACGATTTCTTCTCATATACACCCCACTGCAAATTGTAAACGCACCATTATTTTTTGTAAAAAAATATAGTTCAAATTACAGCGCGAACCGTTTGAATTTATGGCCCATTGAATTTTGTTGCAATAAAGACAGCTACTGTAGACGAATGGATTAGTGCATGACTACCCTTAGGGAGTGCGTAAGTTCGATTTTCCGTGCATGAAACAGCAAAGTGATGGAAAAAGTGGTTTCTAATAGCGGGTGTCTCTCGGAGTGTATTTCTGCCATGAAAAAGTTCCTCGTAAAACAAATGTCTGCCGTGCGGAGTCGGCTTGATACTGTAGGTGTCCCTATATTTGTGGAATAACACTAAGACGCACACAAAAAATAGGAATTTCAAAAATTTAAAAATTGTCACATTTTACACAAAAAAAAAAAACAAATATATTAATAAAATTATCTCAAAACAACATTTGTACTTAAAAAAATATACTTCAACTATTGTTGCGTAAAAAAAATATTTATAAATTGTTAAACAATTAAGAGGGGAGCCTGGTTTATGAGGTCTAAAAATTGCATTTCTTTGCGATTTTTTTTTTAAGGAAAAAAATAAATTAAGCACTGCAATGTTTTTTCTACCTTTTAATGAACATTTAAAAAGTATACAACATTTTTGTACTGGTTAAAATAAGTTGAAAAAAATGTTTAACATAGAAATTAGTAGAGCGCTGCAACGCTGGAGTTTCCAACTGGCGTACAAGATACAGCTCGTAATTTTTATCTAAAGCAAAAAATTCAAATGGATTTCTAATTATCATGATTTTTTATTCTAGATGAACTAAGAAAACAGAGAAATTCCAGAATTTCAACTTTTTGAAGGTTTTAAAGAAAAAAATGCCTTTCTATAAAAAAAAATTCACTTCAACTTGGTATAAAAATCTTGAAAAATTTTTTTTATCTATTTTGTTAGTTCAAATAGAAGAGAATTTAATACTGAAAGGAACAAGTTATGATTCATTTCAAAAGGTTCATTCGTTTTTTTTTCTTTCATGTACGCCAATTGAGAGAAATCATAAAAATGAAAAGTCGAGAAAAGAAGATAAAGTTTGTACTATAGTTAGACAAAATTAGACAAAAAGTTTTGTTACAACATATTTATTGGAGAAAAAAAAATGTTAAACATCAAAATTTTTAATTTTTTTTATTTAAAAAACGAACGGAGAAGTTAAAAAAAAGCTATTTAAAATATAAGAAGCAAAAAAAAAATATTCACAAAACAATATTAATAAAACTCAAATCCACACTTGCATTGCAACTGCACGTAAGCGAAACTATTTCTGCATCAAATTTTTATACTTTCAAGGAAAAAACAAAAAAACCTAAAGTTTAGAATCCTGTCACGTTTCTGCCAACACCTCACCACCATCAACAGCATTTACATATACTTGCATTTCAAAATACAAACACACACTTACATTGCAAATGAAGTACCCCGAAGGCGGACAGACATTCGGCAATCAAGATGAATGCGTTGGATTATCCTTTGGAAACATGACGGCATCTACAACTGATACAGATAAATTAAATTTGGGTATCCTTACGAACTTCCCCAACCCCCCACACGCCGCTCTGCACAGCGCCTGATTGACACACCCTCACTTGTTAGATATTGTTCGAAATTTTTTTACATATGTTCGTCAGCTGGCCCTCCTTCACCTCCGTCTCGCTTTTTTCCACTACACTTGTCCGCAACATTCCAACATGCAACGCCGGACGTGCCTGTGCTGCAATTCAATTCGGTTTTACTTCAACATCAAATTCATTTTCGGTTTCACATTCAGAATATGATCACGTACACGCTCTTCCACTCCCTCGCTGCCTCTGTTCTTTCTGCCTCCTCCATTTAGCTGCCACTCGTTGCAAAACAAGTTGTTTTCCTATTCACAGAAATGCCAGCTGTTGTTGTGCTGCGGCGGTATTTGCTTGGTTGGAAAGATGAATCTATCTTGTGACCATGTGACAGATGAAGACTCACTTAATTTGTTTTCCTAAGTAATTTGTTGTGCGAAATGGTGCAAAAGTTTACATCACGCATGTTAAGGGCCAAATACTAAGTAGGGTTGTTGTTTGCATGAACTTGTTGTTGCTGTTGGCTTTTTGATAATTACTCTTTATATAAAATATTGTTTATGCCGGAGTAGTAACGACAAGTTTATCCGTAACGAAATAATGTAGAACTTGATGAATTTGGAAACAGCTGATATTATAGCAGAATAGCGCAAGATTTCCAATGAAAAATGAATTCGACTAGAGAAAGACAGGAAAGCACTATTACTTGGATATGTCATTAATACTAAATAAATAAATAATTTTAATTTTTTACGTAATCTATGATTAGTAAAGGTACACGCATAAAAAGGCCTTAAACTGTTTCTTGGCAAGTGTAGCAGTGAAGAACCCAACAGAACGCAAAATATGCACCTGCAGTGAAGACGACATACGGGTTTGCGGGCATACCATCCTGATCAAAAAGTTGATTGAATATATTCAGAAAATTCAAAATACAACTTTATTACTCAAAAGTGATATTATCGCCTTCAAAATACCCATTAACTGCAATGCACTTATGCCAGTGTTTGGTCCAGTTGCCGAAACATTTTTGGAAGCCGTTTTCGATTTTTCCAATACTTCCTTTCGACTGTTAAAACTCGTTTCCCGTAGTGGTTTTTTTGACTTAATCAAACAGAAAAGATCGCAGTGAGCCATATCAGGGGAATTCAATAGCTGTTAGATGGTATTCGTTTCGTTCTTGGTAAAAAAGTCTTAAACAATAATGACACTGTGCGATGGTGCGCTATCATAATGCAAAATCCACGAGTTGTTTTCCTACAAATGGTTTCTGTTTTGGTGAATTGCTTCACATAAATGTCTCATAGCGCCCAACTAATAGTCCTTATTAACTGTCACATCTTCGGGCAAGAATTTGTGGTGTACAAACCAACAAAAACCGTGAGCATCTCTTTATTTTTTGACTGAAAGACGCGATTTTTTTATCTCGGTTCACTCAGAGCTTCCCACTCACTCGCCTGATGTCTGCATTGCGTGTCATATTCATAAACCTACGTCTCGTCTACACTGGTGATGTGTATGATGAATGTTGGGTCAGATTCAGTTTTGGAAATTATGTCTTTGGTGCGGTTACTTTTTTACATGAAATTCAGGCCCTTCGGGATCAACTTTGCAGCAAGACGGCGCAACCCCTAATCATTAACTACAATGTCTTAGACAGATCCAAATTCAAGTCCTCTATCAGCTCTGTAATGATTCAATAGCGATTATTGACCAATTTTCGTTCACTTTATTGATGTTTTCATTGGTTTTCGATGTTGATGGCCAGGTGCTGCGTTCGTCATCCTCTATGGGCTCACGATCTCTTCCGAAGCGTTCATGCCACTCGTAAACGGCTGGTTTATTTAGATCATCATTACCGAGAAAATTCCGCAACATTTCTAAGGGTTTCGCACGATTGAATCCCTTTTTAAGTCAAACTTTAATATAAACTCGTCATCGCAAATTCAAATCCATTTTTAAAACTCTAGAAAATAGAAAACACGTGCCGAAGTATTATAGATTTACCCAAGACGGCGTAACTTTTACAAATGTCTAGCAATGCACGAAATGCGTAATACGATTTTCAGTATGGGTGAGTGAAAACAATTCAAGTCAAGTACTTTTTCGAGTGAAAAATTAAGTTGCAAAGCTGAGTGAAGCAGGTACAGCCAAGGTAGCCATTTGCATAAAGTAACATTCCACAAGTAATTGGAAGGTTTCACTTGAACGAAGCTTTTGCTGCATTTTTATAAAAAAAAACCGTCAATGCGAAGCCTACACTTAAGTATTTAGTAGTATCCAATTTTAAGATTTTACATTCCTTGCAAAATAAAAAAAAAATCTTTTCGCATTTTAGCAGTGCTTCCTTTTGTTTTTCTAACACCACTTATAAATTCACGCAATCCATCATCCACTGCGCCCACAAACCATTTCTCATAGCTGGAATTGCTTTAGCAATCACAACCTGCCTTACGACCGTAAGCATCAACAATAGTTATTCCCATGCAATGATGCGAAATTACGACTGTGATGACTCCCAGCGACTAGCAACTCCCAGCATCGTACTTCCGTTGAATCTTCATAAATAAAAAAGCCACATATGGCACCACATCCGGTCCCGGACCGAGCGCATTACATTACGGTGGCTTAGCGTGGCAAGCAATTGTGCCGAAAGTACCGAAGAGGGGGGAAAAAGTATCAAAAGAAAAAAGCAAAAACCTGAAAAACATCGCTGAAAGAACCAAACAAAGCCACACGAATGAAAATGGATATTAAAATAAGAATAAAAAAATATTTTATAAAGCCGTAAAAAACGCAATCGCTGCTCTCAAATACAAATGTACTAACGTATGTGGTATATATATATGTAATATATGTATTTGTGCATGTATGCATGTGAGTACATCCTTTTGGCAATTTGCGAAAAAATGTGAATAATCGTGAAAGAGAGGAAAGGGAGAGAAAGGAAACAATAAAGTAGGCGAAAGGAAACGGAAAAGGCTAAGGGAAAGTGCAAAAACAATTCAAATGTAAATGAAAATGAAAATCAAAGTGGGCGTTCATGAGTTACTTACTCTTTTATTGCACCGAAAGGAAAGTTGTGCTTTACGACTGCAATGAAATGTTGAAGCGAAAGTGAAGAGGAAAAGGAGTACTTCAAATATAAATATGAATACCCTGCAGTAAGAAATGAGGATGAATTTTTTAAAGCACTCGTTGCGTATTATCCGTTCCGCAACCGTCCCCGAACTGATGCAATACGGATAAATGTTATCTGAATCTTAGCCACCGAGAGCAGACTTTCTGAGAAGTAGGTAGGTGCTGTAAAAGAGACTCGAAGATATGTTAACTTCCATCCCATTAATAAAAAACAAATAAGAGTTTCGGCTTTGTTATCGTTGGTATTTGCTCGAGCGCCTGCGATGGACGTGTGGTGAGAAACAGCTGGTGACCTTACATACCAGTGTTCTAGCCCAATATGCAGGCAAGCAGTTTCTTGTAGTACCCCTGTAATTGTTCTTATATGAGTTTTATATCGCATTATTTAGATGAAATGAAAAGCTCCCTTAGCATTTTCTCCGGCAATTTAACCAAAGTCATCTTCAGCGAATTTCATCGAACTTTGAAACTATATAACTTTGTTGGCTATGTTATAATATTATAAAACTAGCGAGAAGCCAATGATTTTACCAATGCTTTTTACCAATGCTTTTACCTGCAACCATACAATGCACCTGATGCCTTCTTAGCAATATCCTCAATATGAAGTTATGCTTTCTGTCCCGCATTCAACTCAAGTACTTTACCTTGTCGGGAAGCTTACTTGTATCCTGCATCTTCTCGAAAATAAGATGATCTTCAATTTGAGTAGATACATAGAGAGACCGCAACCATGGACCCTTTTGGCAGAGAGCTGAAAAACTTTTCTTTAACAATAAATGCTAAATCACCTAAGCAATCATCCGACAATCTTCTTCTACCCAGTTCTGCCAGCAGACCTCCAGAACTAGAAACACCACACCAGTTTCAACCAGTTTCACCAGTCGTATGAAGTGTGCTTGTAACGTATTTCGCTCTATATTACGGACTTTACATTAGTGATATACTTACATATTCACCTATGTGGCGCTACAAATGTGTGCCGTTTTTGGCCGAATGCAAAATGGCGCGCCAGTTGATTCTGTCCTCCTCTCGTGTCGGTTGGAAATCTCGAGTGAAGACAGCATTTGGTCTTTCCAACGGATACCGTGTCGTAAATTCGCCTTACTGCAGCGTCTTCTATCGTATGTGTGACAAGTCCAAGCCAGCGTAGCCGCTGTATTTTCACACGCTTAACTATGTTCATGTGTCATACAAGTCGCTGTTCCACCGTACGCTGTACTCCTAACTAACGCGGAGGGAGCCAAAGATCTAAAGTAGAATTTGAAGGCTCCCAAAACTTTTTCATCCGCTGTTGACATCGTTCATGTTTCTGCGCCATACATTAGGACGGGAATAATGAACGTTTTGTAGGGGGCCAGTTTAGTTCTTCGAAAGAGAGCTCTACTTCTCAGTTGCCTACTGAGCCCAAAGTAACACTTGTTGGCAAGAGTTATTCTCCGTCTAATATCCAGGCTGACGTCATTTCTGTTATTAATACTGGTCCCAAGGTAGACAAAGTTCTTCATAACTTCGAATTGTTGGTTGTCAACACTGACATATTGTCCAAGACGCGAAGACTCTCTGTGTGTTAACAGCAGATACTTTGTTTTACCCTCATTCACCGCAAGGCCTACAGTGCTCGCCTCTCTCGCTAAACTGGAGTATGTTGAGCATACAGTGTGGTTGGTTTCGCGGTTCGATGTCGTCGGCATATGCTAGTAGTATGGTACTCTTATGAAAGATAGTACCAGTGCGGTTGAACTCGGTAGCGCGAAAGATTTTTCCCAGCAAGAGGTTGAGGTTGAGAGGTTGAAGGTTTACAGCAAGATAGAGAATCACCTTTTCTGAAACCTCGCTTGGTACCCAACGGCTCGGAGAGGTTACTTCACATTCTGTCAGCCCTTGTGGTAGCGCGCAACGTCATCCTACATAAAATAAAAATAAATAAATAATTGGCGCGTACACTTCTGTTAGGTGTTTGGCCGAGCTCCTCCTCCTATTTGTGGTGTGCGTCTTGATGTTATTCCACAAAGGGAGGGACCTACAGTTTCAAGCCGACTCCGAACGGCAGATATTTTTATGAGGAGCTTTTTCATGGCAGAAATACACTCGGAGGTTTGCCATTGCCTGCCGAGGGGCGACCGCTATTAGAAAAATGTTTTTATTAATTTTGCTTTCACCGAGATTCGAACCAACGACCTCTCTGTGAATTCCGAATGGTAATCACGCACCAACCCATTCGGCTACGGCGGCCGCCCTCCTACATAGCCGTATTAATTTTGCGGGGACATCAAATTTAGACATAGCAGCATAGAGGTGATTTCTAACCGTGCGTGAAATCGACGAAGTGGTGGTGCGTGTCGAATTGTTTTTCGTGGGTTTTCTCCAGGATTTGGTGTTTTGTGAAGATTTGGTCGATGGTGAATTTACCAGGTCTGAAGCCGCACTGATAGGGCCCAATCAGTTTGTTGACGATGGGCTTCATTCTCTCACACAATATGCTCGACAGAGCATTGTATACGATGTTAAGCAGGCTTATCCCGCGGAAATTTGCGCAGATTGTAGGATCACTCTTCCTAGGTATTCGACACAGCACATTCAAGTTCCATTCGCATGGCATGCTCTCATCCGACCATCCTGCAAAGGAGCTGATACGTGCGGTTAGTCAGCTTTTGTATAGCTCGGCGCGAAATCCGTCTGCTCCAGCGGCTTTGTTGTTTTTGAGTCGCCTAATGGATGTTTGGATCTTTCATTGGAGTGATTTTTTTAATGGTGGGTCCCGAACCTGACCAAAACTCTTAAATCTTGGAGGCTCGCTGCACACATTAATTCACTACGGACGGATGTCCGTAGATTGTCCAGGGGACGCCGCGCGGATGCAGTGTGTCAATTTTAAAGGAGAAAGGGTCAAAGATCGATTGTGGCATTTGCCATGTTAAATGTAATCAAGGACTTTGCTTTGTATTTCTGCTTCCTAGACCCCCACATTAATGATATGCCTTACAATAAGATGGTGGCACAGACCACACCACGGTTCTATTGAAGTACAAATTCGGTAATCGTGTCATCTCAAGAAATCGTCAAGTGATTTAAAATCGATAACGTTCAAGGAGAACAGGAAAAATATAATTTGCAGAAGCAGCAACGTTTTGAGTGACAAATGAGGAAAAGAAATTTCTCTTTAAAGAATTGATAGCTATAGACGTGTTCGCGTTTGAACAAAACTAAAGGTCCAAAAATTACATAAATACATAATTGGTGCGTACACTTCTGCTAAGTGTTTGGCCGGGCTGCTTCTTCTACTTGTGACGTGCGTCTTGATGTTATTCTACAAATGGAGGGACCCAAAGTTTTAAGCCGACTTCGAACAGTAAAATTTTTCAGGGCCGAAATACATTCCGAGGTGTGCTATTATATGCCGAAGGCTCACTGCTATTAGAAAATACTTTTTCTATAATTTGCTGTTTCATGCACGAAGATTCGAACCTGCGAACTCTCGAATAGTAGTCACGAACCAATCCATTCGGCTACGCCAGCTTCTATAACATAAATAAACTTCAGTCCAATATTTCAACTATTCTATGAAATTATTATTCTTCTTCTTTATTTTAGGATCAGATTCTGTTTATTGAAACATAAAATCTGAACCATTATAAGTACTTTGAACTTACTGGATATCATACACATATTATCAGCTTTATCCGCCAGCTGTTATTAAGTTCCAATTTTCTTTAACCTTT
Source organism: Anastrepha obliqua (assembly GCF_027943255.1). Classification (NCBI taxonomy): domain Eukaryota; kingdom Metazoa; phylum Arthropoda; class Insecta; order Diptera; family Tephritidae; genus Anastrepha; species Anastrepha obliqua. Next base: position 44,150,480 of record NC_072895.1, read on the forward strand.
CTAGAGTTTAATGTACTGAATTGTTCCAATAGTAACTAGTTCAAAATGCCTTCGAAAGTTCCGCATAAAGGGAAAACTCATAGGATATCGCCATGACACAGAAGACAGTTGAAAGCGTTGTGAGAAAATCAGTTTTGTTTTATTAGAAACTAGTTCTGGCTTATTTCTAAACTAATTCAATTAGCTGTAAGGTACATACGCCATTTAGCAGATCGAGTTCCTTCAGTTGCCGATTTCACAGCATGCGCCTGCCTACAGTTGACAAATAAAAAATATTTCATTTTCTTCTCAGGTCACTATTATTTTACAGTTTTTACTCCTTCTGTTTCCATTTCTGGCCATCCTTTTTTTGTTCATAAAATTTCATTTCGAAATTTATTGTATTCATATGCGACACTACATGGAGTTCATTATTTTCAGTGCTGCGAAATTTATGCGGAAACAATTTAATTTTATTGTTTTTCCCATAAATTTTAAATAGGGATGTTATTTATTATACGTTCGCGAAAGAAGAGAGGCAACAAAGAGAATTTTATACATTTATTGTTGGAAAGGGAAAGGCATAGTAATGAAATGCAGGTAATTGAAGATATTTTCAATTCCAGCTATTGTCAATTATTCTGGAACAAGTGGGAAATCATGATACAGCTGCTTCCTCTTTTTATTTTTTTTGTAGTTAAACTTTTAAGGTACTTGACCACCTTGGAAAGCTAAAAAGTACAACATATTCAATAATTTTTTTTTCATGTTCTGTATAATATATTAAAATAAATTTTCTTTTTAATTTTTATTTAGAGCTTATATAATACAAAAAAAATTGATTTATTAAAATTTCTTTTTTTAACATATATCCAGGAGGCGCCAAAGTCGAGGCCTGAAGAAAATTATGTCTTGCGGCGGACAGTTAATCTTAGAAATGGTAATTCTAAAACAAAAGAGAGAAACAAAATTTTCAAAAGGAAGGTTCCTTGCGTGAGAATTTACCACAAACTGACAAAAAAAAAAAATAATAAAAAAATGGCGGATGTTTGAAAAAAAGTTAAGAAAACACCCCTGTTTTTCACAATGTTATGCTTAAAAAGCAATACTTTATTAACTTTTTTTTTGCAAAATGTGGTAAATTGGCATACAAAACATCTTAACAAATAAAACAAGACCAAAATCATTAAAATCGGCTAAGCAGTTTCGGAGATAAAGTGTCCGCCATTCGAAAAAAAGTAATTTCTGGAAAAACGCGTTTAAAGTTAAAACTTGCTATTTTCTTTCCGCTGAGTCAGCAAGTAATGAGTGCAGGATGCGCCTACACATTTTCACTGATTTCACTTTGTTAGAATTCGAATTTAAAAAAACAGTTTCAGGTGATGATTTTTAAAAGTATAAGGATTGAAAAAATGTAAAAAAAAAATTTAATTTTTTGAAACTTATAAGGTGGTCAAGTACCTTAAATACATATTTATTGAGTAAAGGTACGCAATATTTAAATTTTTTAAACAAGAAATCCTTTCAAATAATAGAAATTGCAATGATTAATAGACGATGTTTAAAATTTAATTAATCTCTTGTTGCAAGATTTATGTATCTGAATTCCATGTTATAACCGTTACACACAATGAATGTTACATCCCAAAAAATTCCAGTTACCCAGGATCTTGAGGGCTTATGTTCTCACACCCCGTGATCCCGCAATTAAAGAGATGGTTAAAGATATCCCAACGAATTCGCCCGTACACTTCTGGTACAGGTGTTTGGCCATGCTCCATCTCCTATTTGTGGTGTGCACCTTGGTGTTGTTCCACAAATGAAGGGGCCTACAGTTTTAAGCCGACTCCCAAAGATAAATATTTTTTTTTATGAGGAGCTTTTTCATGGCAGAAATACACTCGCAGGTTTGCTATTACTTGCCGAGGGGCGGCCCCTATTAAAAAAGAACATGTTTCTATTATTTCGTGTTCATGCACGCACTCCCGAATGGTAGTCACGCACCAACCTACGACGGTCGCGTGTTATATAGGTAAACAATAATTTCTCCTTACATTCTTATAGAATAATTTCAAGTATGCAGTTTTATAGCACATTGAATTTTCATGTAATAAAGTGCAAGTTTTAAGTGGCTTAAAAATATTTTTAATTTTTAAGTTTTTTTTCCTGCCGATCCTGTGTATTTTTTTCGTATAATTAATGCTTCACATTTTTCTAAGGGTGGCATGTGGCTTAAAGAGGGAAGGAAAATATTTATTAAGAAAAAATGTGGTAGATTTGAGTGGAAAAGCACTCTGAATGGAAAAGCACTTTAGGATCAAAAAACCTACACAACTTTTAAAAAAATTTACTTTCTTGGTTATCATCACTCAGCACTATTTATCTAACTGGAGGTTGGAAACCAAAGAAGTTGGCAATTCCTGGTAGAAGGTAGAGAAAATCTACTACATGTCATGCGGCATCTTTCAAAAGACGTGGGCATCTATGTTGTTTTAAATTAAAACATGTAAATATGTTAACTCTTTCAGGTTCCGCTATTTTTTTTCAAAATACGGCTCATAACAATTATATCTGAAAAATTGTAATATATCATTCAAAAATAGCCAAATAGTTGATTCATGAATGAATATTAAGAAAAAATCAATTTTTTGATTTTTCCATATTTCGAAAGTATAGTATCTTAGGAATATACTGTGAAATTTTCATGCAGAAATTTCCAATATTATAGCTTCTAGAACCCATTAACTAGGTAGAGAGCGGTCCGCGCGCTCCTGTACCTCATACTTTAAATTCATTGATCACGAAACTTTGTTCCGCCTGGTGTTGTTAAAAAACAAAAAAAAGCTATTCAACCGAATCGTCTGAAAGTTTAATATGTTGACATTATCAATGGCTATTGCCCCTACTAGAATCATATTATTATTTCAATTATTTCGTTGTTTTTTTTTTAACTAAAAAAACCGCTTTTTAGACTTTCAAATTCAAAACCGCGCCATTTTGTCAATTTTTTTTCATTTTACTATGGGAGATTAATAATTTTTTTTGGTTTTTGTGTTTCAGATAAATAGAAGATCCAAAATGGGCAACACCATTGGACCTGGAGTCCAATTTTTCGGGAGGGTCAACTTCTGCGCCATTTTTTAAATTATTAAATAAGAAAAAAATTCATTTTATGAATAAAAGAAGTTAAATAAAGATCCTAAAAAATTTAAGTATCGTTTTTTATTCTTGTTATTGGAAAAAAAATTCCTGAAAATACCCTTCGAGCTCTAGACCAGCGGGATCCCTTAACTATTGATAACGTCGGGGCATCGATGTTGAAGGTTGTTCAGCAACACTTTGCGCTACAACAGCAATATTCTCAGTAGAAAGTCCAATTTTTGGACTGCCAGCCCTTTTCCTATTCACATTATTTTTTATTTCCACCAAAAATATGGCATAAAAAAGGTGCCGTCTAGGAATTATTCTTACTGGCATCTGGGCGTCACTTTTGAAAGACCCTTTAGACTTCAAATTCGGCTGAAGTTTGTGAGTTATGCTGCAAGTCAGGACAGTCAACGGAAATGTGGTCTACGCTACCAATTCGAGCATATTTATATTCGTTCAAGTAAAGCGATAATCTCAATATCCTTTAAACGTTCATATTGACTTACGCCATATTTTTCCATGCAAGGCAATCAAGAGGTATTCGAACTCAATAAAAGCACTCCAATATGGCCATAAGATCAACTTAAACTTTTTACGCAACAATAATATTAAAGAATATTATATATGAAATTATGCTTATGAGATTTCCTCTTTTAATACACACTATTCCGCTCTTTCATACATGCATACATACGTAAGCGGCACTCGAATACCGAAGTTTGAATATACGAGTAATAATGGGACAGTTTAGCTAAACTTTTATGGCCATAGGGCAGAAAGCATAAACCGTGATTTAACGAGCAACCCACCACCTCTCGAAAAAAAACAGAAAAAATACACATTCAACTAAACAAATCGAAGCAATGCCATAAAAATAAACTATGTATTTGCACCGTTGTAAAGGGCTAAAAGGACACCAAGCAGCGCATGGGAAAGGGATCACAAGCAAAAGGGGAAAATGAACTACTCCATAAGCAAAATGGACGCATTGTTACACAGCTAAACGCGCTGCTCTAAGCCAAACCCAAACATATGCTAAGAGGAATTTTGACCTTTGCGAAAAGATTGGGCGGAAATTGCGTTACAGCTTGGGAAATATTATAAAATTAAATAAAAGTGAAAATTCCGCCCACGGCGAGCACACCAATATGCCGGTGATGTGATATGAAAATTTCAATATGGACTTTAGAGATTCGTGCTAAAAGATTATAGCTTCTTTAAGGGCTTGAGGGTAGCAGAAGTCTCTATAACTTGCTTGCACAAGCAAGACAAAAAAGTTAGGACGCCAGCAGATTGGGTAGCTTATTTGCCTGGCGACTGATGTCCGCTCATAGATAAGCTGCTTAAAAATTCCACCATATACACCTTGAAGGAAGATGCCATTCAGTCGCTGCCGCCCAATGCACTTATTATCCTTACACGCGTATACGTATTTATGTATGAGTGCGACTACTTTTCTGTTTCTTTGGCTTGTTGTTTGCCAGCAACCGCCCACCATCTCTGTACTAAATACAAACGGAGCTGCTAGCCTGCCATATCTTTTTAGAGATTTTATGCGCACATTTAAGGTAAATGATTGCTGCTGCTGCTGTTCTCTGCAACCGCTGCTTAGTTTTCTCTGTCATTTCCTTTCTGGCGTCCTTTTGCTAGAAAATAGTCACCAAAAGTTTGGTCACGTTCGCGCTATTTGGCACGGTAAAAGCGCGCGTGCGGCATTCAGCCGACAATCGTGTGGGTGGTTGGTCGGTTGCTTCGTTACTTCCAAGGGTATCCATGGCATGTGAACCACCCAAAGGATCTATTGCTAACTGCATCCGCCACTCCCTGCCTCAATTGTTTACCTTCTTATTATAAACGAACCTCAAATTCTATTATGTTGTAGGTATTTTTTGAAGATTTTAAAATTCAAGACGCGCGCCAGCTTAAACGTTTTAGAAATCTATTCCGTCTCCCCAGGCAAGGCTAGCAGGCAAAGCTTACAGGTTTTCCATTCTACAATTCATTTTTTTAATTTTTTTACACACATACTTGCACACATACATACACACTACGCTTTACAATGGCGTCTGGAAATGGAAAGTGCGACAATCTCGCTTGTTTTCTTGCTTTTGTGCGCCGCTACCAGGATTTCAGCATTCGTGCAGTTATCGAGTGACAGCAATTGCTGCCAGCCACATGCACGCGCTCGCCCATTACTGCAGTCACATATGGCCTGCATAAATTGCAAAATTTCACTTCTCACTGCTTTGCGTCTTACGAGCATGTGTTTGTGAGTATTTCACTATGGCATCTTGTGTTATGAAATAAGGTGGCGACAGTGTAGTTTGTGACGCAGGTGAAAGTCATTGCTGCTTGGATGAGTGAGCGTGTGTACGTGAATTGGAATTGTACTTTGTGACAATGACAAATGAAGCAAGTGCTATCATCATTTTTTTTTGTCTCGGTTTTGCCACGGCTAGCAATTGCGTGCAAGTTACTAAGCATTTATGCGTACAGACGATTTGAAGTTTCAGATGATTTCGAGTTTGAAAATTCAGTTCGTTGACATATGGGACCTTTTATTATTTTCCAAAGCAAGTAAACAATAAATGAACTTTAACTTGCGTAGTGCGCTAAAATTTCACCCCAGCGAATATAAAAACCTTTTTTTGCTAGCGACGTCAGATTCATTAATATTAGTCAATACTCTCAGTGAAGTGCAAAAATTTTAATCTTAAGAAAATATGGCGCATAAAAATCGCAGGTTTGTGTTGTACAGCTGAATCTCTCTTTTACAAAGCGAACACTTTTCTGACAAACACGTCCTTAATTTGAAATTTCTGCTTTGTGTTCTATATCGAAGGATAAATATCTAGATACATATTCGAGGATTTTTTTATTTTATGATATTTAAGAAAATAGCATAGCTCCAAAGTTGCAGAATTTCGTGATTTTTGGCTCTATACTCATGCTTAAAAACAAAAAAAGTGCTTGTAGCGTAGTACATATAACAGAAGTGAAACTTTCAAGGCAGACAAAGAAAGAGGGAGAAACCCGAGAGAGAATGAGAGAGAGAGAGAGAGAAAAAGAATATATATCTAAACAAATTTACAACATTTGCAGAAATAAGCGCCAAAAAGTAGGCACCAAAACAAAACGCAAAAAAAGTAGGCACCAAAAAACGCCTCAAACAGTAGGCACCAAAAATATATTTCCTACAAGTTTGCACCTACAAACGAACGCTAAAAAGTAGACAGTGTCAATTCTCACTAGAAATTAGCAACCACAAGGAAAAACTCAGCAAAAATAGCCTAAAGTGTATCTAAGATATAATATAAGGTAAAGTTCTCTCTCTCCTTTTCCTCTACGTTATATCTGTTTTCTCTCTCGCGGAACGAAAATGCCCAAAACGTTGCATGCCCTTGAAATTTTATTCTACATTCTCGCTCGTCCACCGACGCCTTAGAAGTTTCACTTCAAAAATTATGAAAATACTCTTACCATTTTAAACCACTCAATTTTATTTTTGTAAATATTTTTTACTAAATAAACAAAAAAAAATATGTTGAGTGGGAGAAATCTTCATTTTGTCCTTTGTGAGCTCCATTGCTTGTCTGTTGAAATCGGCCCAGATGATCACAGGGGACCTCCACCGAACACAATTGATTCATTTGAAGAGAGCAATCGCCGAAAAACGGCCGGAATATGCGACCCGGCACGAGGCCATAATTTTACAACATGATATTGCTCGGCCGCATGTTGCTAACCGGCCAAAGCATATTTGGAGAACAGTGGATGGGAAATTTTACCTCACCCGCCTTATAGCCCAGACATTGCCCCGCCCGACTAGCATTTGTTCCGGTCGATGCAGAACGCACTCACTGGAATACGATTCACATCAGTTGAGGGTATCATAAATTGGCTCGATTCCTTCTTGGCAGCCAAGCCGGCGCAATTCTTTTGGGACGGTATCCACAAATTACCAGAAAGATGGGAAAAAGTAGTGGCTAACGATGGACAATACTTTGAATAAAATATATTGTACTAAATTTTTAATATATAATAAAGCTTCAAATTCACTCAGAAAATCCTTAAAATTAAGTTATAGAACCATATAATCCGACAATTCAAGACGATTTAATACCTTTATATGGTACCTTTCTTTTTGTTCTAATAGCCAATCACATATCCATACTTTTCTGCTTTTTGTTTTTGCAATATTTCACTTTTTCTTTTTATATAAACATAAATAGTCGCATCATCGGCGCTTATGCTATCCATCTTTACGCTATCAGCATAAAATCGCATATGAGTCGCTAGCCCCTGTGGCAAATATTCAAAATGAGTTGTTTACAATATTTAGTAAAAAACTTGCATTGAATAATTTTGCGCCACCTTGTATTTACAGGATTACTTATAAACTATATGAATAGATTAATCTATACAAGTTAACTTTAAGGGAAGCAATTCATGTAAAAAGACCTTAAACTTGTAATTAGAAGAAAAAAGTCCAAATCTAAAGAATTTAAGATCTGACAAAGCGCTCTGGGAACGTCATAGGCATAAGTCGTCGTAACAGAATCCAAACATTTCCGAAGACTTCAATGTGGAGGTAAGTGGTGGTAAATGGCGCAAAGAAGAGGTGAAGAATCAATGACACCATTTTTGATGCCTTCTATTTGCAAAGTTTATAATTTAATCAATACATAAACAGCTCGTATTATATTAGGTATATGAATCGAGAAATGTGGAAAATTTTCACAGGACTAGCTGTCTCTGTCTCTATTCTATCATATCTCTTTCTCTCTGTTACTTCTCTCATTCCATCCTTGACTACCTACGCTTTTACTTTACAGAGCTTTGAATACAGTAGGCTTTTTAGTCTGAGTTTTTTGTAGTGTTTTTTGTTTTTTTGTCGGGACAGACTAGCAAGTACACCACTTAGACACAAATCAATCCCTTCCCCTTTTTAATTTTCTTTAGATCTTATTTTCTTAAATCCTCCGAAGAAATCTGAGTAGATCTTGTGGTGCCAAGGAGCCAAGGTGATCGTGGTCAGTGCCAAAAACCTCGAGCCTGATTCGAGAGAAGGCGGGGCAGACGCACAGAAAGTGGTCAGCCGTCTCTTCCTCCTCTCCACATGCTGCGTGCACTGTATGAGATGCCCACCTTTTCCATATTCTTTGCCCATAGAAAGTGGCCCATCATCAGTCCAACCAGCCTCTTACAGTCCCCTTTGCTTAGTGACAAGAGGAACTGCGACAGTCGGTCGGACATGACAGGTGACATCAGTTTTGTCTCAGTTTTTGTCTAGGAGTTACTAATCTCTCGTGATTTAAGGGGTAACACCACTGTAGAAATTTCAAAAAATTGATTTTTTTTTTTATAAGCTTAAAAAATTCTTTGAACCTTTTAAAATACAGAACAAAAAGTTTTATACGTTACCGAAGTTTATTTCATAAATATTTTAAGCTTTTAACCAAGCGTTAGTGACTGCTACCTAACGATTTCTCCAAATTTCCAAACTTTAAACGCGTTTTTCTCAAAACACGTTTTCTGAAATTGGCACGCAGCATAACTCAAACAATTTTAAATATTTTTAATCAGGTTTTTCACTACGTCTGTAAAATAACCTTCTTAAGAGAAGAGCGTAGGGGATTTTCGATAGATTAATTTAAACGATTGTTATAATTATTTAAGTGCCGTTTTTTTAGTCCAAAATAGAGTTTTTTTCTTCAAATGCTTGCTAATTCCACAAAAATAAATATTTTTTAAATCCCCTACGTGTTTCTCTAGCTATTCTTATCTAGATTAAGAAAAAATAATTTTCCTTGTTCCAGATTAAAATTTGCACCCTCTGTGCTGCGTGCCGCGGAGCTCCTTCAAGAGAAACCACATTACAAAAATGTCTCCAATACCGCCATTTTGTAAAATTTTTCGATCAAACTTTGTAGTTTTGTATTTTAGTATATAAGTAATAACTTCCCAAATCAGAGTGATTGTTTTCCCTTTCTTTCTATACAAAAAAATTCTTTAAAAATCGTGTTTATTTTACGCGTGTAGAGTGGTGTTACCCCTTAAGAGTAAAATATGCAAATACAAATTACTTTTCAACACTTTCCAGTCTTTTGATTTAATACTGATGATATGGACTCCTTTTATAAACCAACATATTCCAGTAAATAATAAATAAGTAAATAGTACTTTTTAACTTAGAAAATAACTACGGAGCTAAATAATTTGTTGAGATACGGACAACAAACGGCAACATTCGGAATGCATTCGGGCTATGATTAATAAACTATAAACTATGGACTATATAAAATATATAATTGCACATATCTCGTTTTGCACGAAAAAAAGCAATAAAAATGATTAACTTCATTGGAAATTGGATGGTTTTTTTTGTTTTTTTTTGTTTTTAGCCGCTTTGAGTCATTTCTTTGCCACTTTAGAAGGATTACGAAACTTTATGCCAAAAAGGAAATTTGTCTTTGAACTGCAACGGAATACTTCTATTTTACATTCGCCCGCATTCAAATCGCCTTAATGCCCATATATTTGCGCTTTGAAAAGTTTTCATCTTTTCTACACACATACCACTGGCATTTTGGAATATTTAAATTTCAGCTAAGCTAGCATGCCAGTAGCTCACTTCTAATCTTAATCATATTTATGGCACGAACAAAGCCAAAGTTTTTAATACCCTCATAACTCTTGGGTACAAGAAAACCACAGAGAAATAGCCCCAACATGGCTGGTTCGGGCTAACAGCGTTGCTTATTGGCGCTTGTTAGTATTCCGAGTGGTGTTTAAGCATTTGCCAACTAGCAAAAAAAAGAAAATACCAGAGGCATGCATAGAAACATATATCCGGATTTACACACAGACACACACGCACACATTCAAAGAAACGCTCGCATTTAGAGCAAAAGTGAGGCGAAGTCACTGAGAAGAGCACGGCGAGGACTTTTAACTTATTGACGTTTGACTGCCGGGCATGCTTACACCCATACACACATATAAATTTGCCTGCATGCGGGCGCCCTGTTTCGCCCTGCAGGCGCTTCTGTGTATGGCTTAATGTCCTAATATCCTTAAATATCCGCGCTGTCATACTTAACGAACCAGCAGGCAACAACAAAAACAATCAAAAGACAGCCAGCAAGCAGCAGCAGAACAATGGCACAACAACGAAAGCTGGCAGGCTCGCAAGCTGGCAGGCTAACAGGAATTGCGTCAGTGATTGGAGGCGGAAGTATTAGTGCAACAACAACAATTGTGCTTAACAATGCTGGCAAGGGCATCACGCAGCATTTAACGTTCGTAAATTTACGTATTTTCGATATCGATGCCTTGCCTAACGGGCAATGGAGGTATTTGTGGATGTGGAGGTGCACGAAAAGAAAAAGCTCAATGGTTTATTACCACCCTCCGCCGTCGAGGCCGCCGCATCTTTTGTTATTCTGCATTACATCCAGGTTATTTATCTCATTTATTTCGGAAGGGGGACAGAGAAGCGCTCTTATTTGCGTGCGCTTGTTAATTTTGTCCAAGTTACAAAATTTCAACGAAGAAGACGAAAATGTGGGAAATTATGTGAGAAAGGGAAGCAAATGTTGCGAAGAAAAGCAAATCAAAATTCTTTTCTTATTTATTTTATTATTATTATTATGCTGTGCGCTGTTAGAGCATTTCATTACATAAATTACAGTAAGGCGCTGTCGCGGCTGATGGTATGCTTCCAAAAAAATATTTTTAATATATTTCCGCATTGTAAATTTGATGGCGTTATTAAGTTTGCTTCCACCCACTACGCTTTAGTATCCAAAAGTAGCAAAAAATTTAGCTTCCGTCTCTTTTAACAACTAACTGCCAAGTATCAGCCAATAATTTACTACCTCCACCGCTCGCTCTTACTTCCGTTGCTATTGTCACCGTTTTACGCGCGTTATTGGCATCCGTTGCTCATTTTCCCTTCATGCCCAGTGGATCCGTTATTGTTTGCAAACTAATTTGATGCAGTGAGCCCTTCTTCTATAGGTGCGAACTGCTCACCAAATCTCTGTTCTGCATATCTGGTAACCCTGACTAACATGATAAAAACTAGTTATATGGTGATGCCAACAGATTTTTTATGCCTATATTAAGTCACAACTTTCTGTCTGATGTTACAATAGATGTAGTAAATTTTACGAGGATTGATTTTAACCCATAACTTCTCTCATGAAAAAACGATTTTTTCGGCTAAGAAGAGTGACGCTACTTTTGTGATTTTCAAAATAATTGATCAAAAAGAATTTCGTGTTTTTATTTTACACTGGTTCTTAATGGGGAAAAAATACCGTACAAGCGAAGCAATAGCTTGAAAAGTGTTAGGAGGACCCGTTCCATCAGAAAAAGCAATAAAACGATGGTTTTCTGACTTGAAAAGTGGTCGTAGAGAAGTCGATGATACACAAAAAATCCGCAAAATCATTTTTAATGATCTAAAGTGAAGTTGCGTGAATTAACTGGCATCGTAAATATATCAAAAGAAAGTGTTGGCTTTATATGAGAAAGTTCTGTTCAAAGTGGGTGCCGCGTTAGCTCACTTTTTTGTTTCATCAAGACAAATAAATCAAAGCAATGTCAAAACTACATGAATTGAACCTCCACTGTATTCACCAGATTTGGCTCCCAGCGATTACAGGCTGTTCGCAGACCTAAAAAAGAAGTTCGGCGGTAAGAGATTTCGCTCGTATTAAGAAGTCATCACTAAAACTGATGCCTATTTTGAGGCAAACGATAAATCGCCTTACAAAAGTGGTATTGAAATATTAGAGCGGGACTGGAATGATTACGTTGTTCTTGATGAAAATTACGTTGATGAATAAAGCTACTTTTGAACAAAAAAAAAGAGTATTTTCTTTGTTAGGCTCAGGACTTTGCAGCCCATGTGTTAGTTGAGTAATACTAATTTTAAAATGCTCATTTGTAGATACTTTTCGAATTCTAAAAATACTTCACTTTTTGGGTCTATATATATTAACACTCTAAAGCTTAATTTTTCGGTCAGCCTGTGACGCCCTCTTAACACTGTGCCGCGCTGAATCTTAAAGGCACGCGTTAATTCAAAGCCACTGCACTTCAGCAACTCGGGCATTGCCTTTTCTAATGATTTTTATAACATAAAATTTATTTTTCTTCTGATTTATTTTGTTTGCAGCTTTATACATGTTTTGCCATAAATTTTGGCACGTAAGAATTAAATTTGTTTACCGTTTCAATAAACGTTATGAATTATTTAACTTGCAGGCAGTTAATTGCAATGTTTTTTCCTCACACACACGTTTGAAGATTAGCGGGCGTTTATTGCATTCAATTAACAACTGTTGAGGAATTTTAATTGAAAACCACAATTGCAGCGCATTAAATTGCCAGCATTAACTAAATGTATTAAAATTAATTAAAAACTTGTCGTTCACACATTCGAGAACACACTGCTACTATATATATGTTGGTATATATACAGCGGTGGGCATAAAAATGTTAATAGACACTCCAACTGCGATTGCAGGGTCGTAGAAAATTGACGCCGGCTATAACTGTTGCTGAGTATAAATGGAGATTTTACGAATCAAAGTAAACAAATTAAACCAAAGTTGTGTACCTGTACCGCTGTGTTAGGTAAAAAAATGACAAGCTCTAAAACAGTGAAGTGATAATATAAAAATTCTTACCTATATCAGCAGCAAAAGTCACGAAATATGAGCGGTGGGCTTGTGACATTGCTTGTTAAAAATTATGTGTTAGCACAAATGGTTCTAAATAGCGGAAGAAGAGTTTTTGAAAAAAATGGTGAACAAAATAGTATTTCATTTAAATTGCTTGAAACCGATGGAATGGCATAGTCCAGGCGAACGCTTTTCCGAAAATATTCGCTAGAAGGACCGAGAGGCGCTGAAATAATTTGGGAATGTTTAAGCAATCATGATATTTGATAATTGCCACTGATAGAAGTATTTGTATACCGAACTTTATTACAGCGTCCGGTATATCTACACAATAGTCACCCTGGTGACTCTATCGTGCTTTGGGTTTAGCGCGAGGTTGCAGACCGAGTCCACATCGAGCCAAATCGATTTACCCGCATTTGGGTATCAGACCACAACCACCAATTCATTTGTTTTATATTTAAATTCAATAATCTTTCAATGAAAATATAGTTCATTTCCGTACAAAATCCATATTGATGCAAGCTTCAAACTTTGTGCAAAATAAAACGAAAAATTCCATTTTCATCAAAATATTAAATATTTAATCGGAATTTTTATAAAAATTTGGAGTATACAGTAGGGCGGGTCGATTTAAAAATCGCTCATTGCTCTGTGAAAATCGTATTCTAGGGATCAAAATAAGAAACTTTGCCGAAGGAACCATACCTCTAAAACGAATTCTGATGTCCCCCAATTTGGGTCGATCGAAAAATCCCACTTTGACCCATTTAGAGTACTCCAATCGAGTCCAATTGTATGACCGACCCCCACTAACTTTGGACGGCCGATCTACCCATGCCAGTGGAACACCTCCTGGAACTCCCCTGGGGGGCTCCCCATACAATCATTTCAAAATGTCACCATTTTCGGCCTTTCGACTTTGATCCGCCATAACTCTATTACTTCTTACTTGTTTCCAGTAACGTTTACTTTTTGTTTATTTAATTCTCTATATAAAGAGATGGAAAATTTAGTAGCCTTGTGTTTTTTTAAGTCTAAAAAGCCGAAATTTTAAAATATGTGGAAAACTTTTCCCCTTTAATTACATTCTACTATCATATGGATTAAAATAAATAAATAATTGGCGCGTACACTTCTGTTAGGTGTTTGGCCGAGCTCCTCCTCCTATTTGTGGTGTGCGTCTTGGTGTTGTTCCACAAATGGAGGGGCCTACAGTTTCAAGCCGACTCCGAACGGCAGATATTTTTATGAGGAGCTTTTTCATGGCAGAAATACACTCGGAGGTTTGCCATTGCCTGCCGAGGGGCGACCGCTATTAGAAAAATGTTTTTATTAATTTTGCTTTCACCGAGATTCGAACCAACGACCTCTCAGTGAATTCCGAATGGTGATCACGCACCAACCCATTCGGCTACGGTGGATTCAGTGCACAATTTTACACTAAATTGATGTATTAAATCCCCTGATTATGGGAATTTTTGAAAATTTGTTGCCTTGTGTTATTGATGGAAACCCCCTATTTTTCTAGAATCGATACCATTTAGAAAATGTTCACTCTGTTAAAAATATGTTTACTTATCCTCTATAGTAACTATACATTTTCACTGATTTTGATATAAACATTCTTTAGTTTGAGAAAAAACTGGAAAAAATCAGAAAAGATAACATTTTTATGTCCGCCACTGTATGCACATTTGTTATGGCAACTACCGCAAGTACATCATATACAGATTTCATTTGAGTATTTAGTTTGGTGAATTTATTATTCCATTTATTGCCATTTGTTCATGCATAATTTATAATTCAATTCACTGGTAAATTGAATTTTTATCAGGAATTTACAGATTAAATTTTCCCTATTCTATTGTCTCAAAAGCAATAGGTTAATATACAAGTACACATGTATAAATGTTGCAAACTGTGTTCGCATAATTGTTTAGATAAATATTTAGAAATTCATTACTTAATTACTTTTCCTAGTGATTTGCATAAAATAATTGGTTTCATAAAATTTTCGCACATTCAAAATGTCCAACAAAATTATGCTAAAATAAGGCCAGCAAAATATTAGGCGGTATCAGGTCAAGTAAGCTATTGAAAAGGGACTATCACTTTAAGAAAATTTAAGCAAAGCAAATACGTTCAGAGATACACATACACAAATACTGAAATTCTGGGAAGAGTCTCTAAGTTGAAAATATGCCGCTTTTCTAATTTTCTTTTTTGTGGAATTGCTAGTCTGATTTTCAGGTCGAAAAAGGTAACGAAATGGAATCACTGCTCTCAACCATAGATATGTACAAGATGAAGTCTACAACAAACAAGACTAGAGTCATAAAAATGTTTCTAATGGCGCCATTTTTTTAATGAGTTATTGCATTGGAAGTTACACCTCTAGCTGACTTCCAATGAAAGCTTAGCGACATTCGGTTCAGTGGAAGCGAAGTTATTGCGTCTAAAGTGTCAGTATATTTCTGTCATCAAAATGAGTTTCGAACAAAGAGCTAATATCAAATTTTGTTTTAAAATCGGTAAAACGTTTACCGAAATATTTGAATTGATGAAAAAAGTTTATGGCGATGATTGTCTATATCGTACCAGAGTTCATGAGTCTTTTACACGTTTCAGAGATGGTTGAGAGGACATAAATGACAATGAACATACGGGCCACCCAAAATAAGTATTCTCCGAAAACTCCATCGAAATCGTTCGTAAATTTATCAAAAATTAACCGAAATCATTGTTTAAATTCATGGAATCGGAGTTGAATATCTCCAAAACATCGATGTATCGCATTTTAACTGATGATTTGGGCTTACGAAAGGTCTGTGCATATTTCAATCCTCACAAGTTAACTGAGGACCACAAATTGCTCAGAATTCAACA
The DNA here is from genome assembly GCF_027943255.1 of Anastrepha obliqua. NCBI lineage: Eukaryota > Metazoa > Arthropoda > Insecta > Diptera > Tephritidae > Anastrepha > Anastrepha obliqua. The sequence goes on from NC_072895.1 coordinate 44,166,190, forward strand.
TTCGAAAGATCCCATTAAATAGCGGGGAAAAGACGATAACTTCCTTTAAAACATTGTAACTGATTATGGAAAGTAGTGTTTCTAATATGAATCTGAAACTAAGCGTCAAAGTGTGGAATGGAAGGTCCCAGGCGAGCCACCACCCAAAAAATCGGGTTTGGAGAAATCAAAAATCAAGTCAAAGAATTGTCCACAAAGAGTTCATGCCAATGGGTCAAACCGTGAATGCAATTTTCTATCTTGGTGTTTTGAAGCGTTTGTCGCATCGCATTCGTCGAATTCGCCATGAATACTACAAAAGAGGAAGCTGGTGATTATTGCATCATAATGCACCATCTCATCGATCCATTCTTGTGACTGATTTTTTGACTATAAATCGCATCTTAACCATCAATCACGCACCGTATTCGCCCGATATGACTCCCTGTGACTTCTACCTATTCGAAAAATTCCATTTGACCATGAAAGGAAAACGTTTTGCGTTCGAAGAGGCCATCCAAAAGGCTTATACCGACATCCTGAAGAACATTACGGTCAATGAAACACCTGAAACACTCTTTCGAAAAGCTTTTAGATGGCGCAAAACAGTGTATCAAGGCCAGAGGGGACTATTTTGAATAAATAAACTCGAAGTTTTCAGGACAAAGCTCCTGTCGTTTCTATTTTAGTTCAGAACTTGTTTATTTTGGACTTCATATTGTATGTGCACATGTGTATTGTTACGCAGATGTATCGAAAATAGGCTAAAGATCTAGTCTGGATATTAAAGCAGGTTCATAACACTGGGAGTACGCCTGTCTTCGAGAGAGATAGTACGCCTCATCAGGCTGAGATTTTCATAGTCTCGACTTACGCCAGCCTTAACCAAAAGCCATGTCTGGAAAGCACATTTATTGTCATATTTTTAGAAATTCGTACCACCTCTTATCATCATTGCAGTTAGGTTTTATACCAGCTGCTTTATAGCCATGTTGAAAATAATTGACGACATTAGGATACAATGTCACAAAGTTAATGTAATACTTCTCTGCTAGCTGGATTTTTCTAAAGTGATCTACTTTGCAAAAAGCTTAGATATTTCTTTGGATTCTCCGATATGCCTGTCAAACTTATAAGCTGCCTTGCAGGAAGATGTCAAGAATTGATCTGTAAAACTTCCTCCTCCATATTTAGTATTGTAACCTCCTAGTATTGTGTGCCGCAAGGTTCTGTTCTAGACGCGCTTGTGTTTAGTCTTTTTGTCAATGAGGTATTCGCTGTGTGCCAGTACGTCACGCTTATGTTGATGACATCCAGTTGTACCTGTTCAGCTGTGTTGGTCTTCTTGAGTGTTTATGTTTTAAAATTAACCCTGATCTGTCTGCAATTTCCCATTGAGCCTGTGATAATTGTCTTCGCCTAAGTCATATGTGTTGCCCATCAGTAACAGTGTACATAGATATTATATGTATGTGGAAGACATTCCAGAACTGTCTACTGGTAAGAGTGTTATAACGTTTAGTAACAAGGTTTTTTGGTTTTGTTGTGAATTCTATGTAGAGTTGTTCTGGCCACATTAAGGTGTTGGTAATGTTTATGCTGTTCTACGCATATTATAAACGTCAGCTTCGTTTACACCTTTAGAGACAAGAAGAAAATTAGTTGTTCAATTAATTTTGCTTCACTTTACGTATTCTGAGTACGTATATAGCCTCACAGAGTTGATGTTGCATTCACCAGCGTTACAGGTTATGTACCTATATGGCCCTAAAAGATATGACCACTGCTCTCTTTGTGGAAAACTAAAATTCTTGGATGCAGCATTTCTAATTATCTTGTGGCAAGAAATTCTGCATTCATACACAAACATAAAGAATATAAATCTTCAAAATATCTAAATGATAATTTAAAATTAACGAGGTTTAACAGGCATCAAAGGCTGCTTATTCCTAAATATGCTCACTTGTCCTTACCTTTCTTGACTTTCCTAAGGCTCTGGAGTTTTATTCCAGAATTTGCAAAGGTAATCCACAATTATTTTAAGTCTGTATGTTGCATGTGATTCTGATTTTGTTTTCTTGATAGTACACTGGTTGTACTCAGTAGTGGTGATTATACTATACGGAATATTAGTATGGTGCCCGGCACTTGACAAAAGTATTATTTTTAACAGATTGGCTCGTATTCAAACATCAGCAAGCTTATGCACAAGTGGAGCTCTAGAATCAGTCCCACAGAAGCACTAAACGTAATTGTATACTTACTGCCAATTGTCTTATAAATATGTTAGCAACTAGTTGCCATGTCAGCATTGAGGTTCAGGGAACTCACCCTACCAAAAAATTCAATAAATGTCATTTGACATATCAGAAAAATGTGTCACTATTCCAGCTACTACAAATTTTTGTAACAGGGTAGGGCTTCATTTAAACTCTTTATCACAAAATTCCCTTGAAAAGAGGACTGGGACAGTGGTACAGTAGATAATGAAAAAAAATCGACGGACGAACAGGTTGATGGAGGAGTTTACTCTGAAAAGCTAAGCACCAGGGCATCCTTTCTCTTGCCTTATAAATAAATAATATATGTAAAATCAAAGAGCTGGAGTTATTTACACCTAAGTATACCAGTGACTGCATATTCACTATGGTGAATATAAAATATATTGGGCGTTCGTTAAAGCAAAGACAAATTTTCAAAAATCAACACAATTTTTGCGCCACTTCAAACTTGCACTTTATTATCCCAAAACTGAATAGGCTATAAAGCTGCGCACTTGTAGTTCTGATCAAAAAACTTGTCATTTTGCTGAGAATTATAGATCTTTCTTAAATCTGCAGAATGTTTGAAACTTTAACTTATGTACATATATGGTTTTGTAGGAGAACGAAGTATATTTTCATGAAATTTTTTTTTTTATTAAATAAGAAACAAATAAATTTGCAAAACTTGTCAATAGTCCCTAGTGATAAAGTTATTTATCATTACTCTTGTTTGATATACGTCCTGTTAAAAATTTGAGCTTCAACCCGAGCTTGGACCATTCTTAAATTAATTTTGTTCCAAACTGAAATTTGCAGTTTTATCGTCAAAATTCTATACAAACACTCACGTTTTTTTGGTGCATATTCAATAATGCAATAATATTCCATAATTTAAACAGTTAAAGCTGAATGCATTCATATATAGTAGATACATTCACTTAAATGTTCGCATTATTTTTTCCTACGTTTTCTGCCACATTATGTTGCTGCGGCATTTAATCCTTTTTGTATTGTGGGCGCATGCCGCCTGTCGTCAACGCGTTGGCATAAGCTTTTTTAATCGTAATAAGCTGAATAATTAAAGGATTCAATTAATGAAATGAATGACAAAGTTGTGAAAGCCAAGAGAGGGCGAGAGAGATTGAGAGAATGAGGTGCGCAAGTGTTGGAGTGAAAATGGTTGAAATCTGTGCGGTGCTTAACAACGCGGTTGCCGTTGGCGTTGATTATGGCAAAGATAATGACAGAGTTATTATTGCAGCTGCAAAAATTTTCGTGACGAGCAGATTGCGGCAGAACAATTAAAAGATACCACATCAAGTAAGAGATGTATATGTATGTATGAGTATTACAAAAATAGTATATTCACACCTACTTATAGAAGTGTCTACGCATTCACTTTTATCGCCTTAAGGGAATATAAGCATATGACATAGTTAGCGTCATAAGTGCACATAAATTTGCAAAAATTAACTCAATTGATAGATTTTCTTTATACAATCATTCGCACTTCACCTTCAAATATTTACTATTTAAAATATTATGTGATGTGTTATGAAATGTTGTAATCATTTTCTGCTAGATGCCATATCACAGCGTTCCACACATTTTCTTTCAAAAAACAGTTCTCAAACAGATTTGTGTTTGAAAAACCCACTGGAGTATTACATCCATCCAAAATGAGGATAAAAACAGAGGAACCTCGATTCATCCTTCAATACTATTACGATCAAGGAAACAAGTGGAAGCAAGTGACCAAGAAAAATTATTCGGTTTATGAACCCAAGTCAAGGCTGGATAGCGGCGTCGAGGCAGGTTTCTACTCTGAATCCCTGAATAGCATTCAAATCAATGCACCTTCGTTGCAAAACTAGCGGATTCTAGTCAGAACGCAGACTGAGCCAATATAGTAATTTTGAAGGCTAATCAGGCTGCTATAACTTCCAAACTTATAACGCAGTATGCAGAGGAACTCAGCTCGCTCATTTGTTGATTCGATATCACTCTAGTGTGGGTTTCAGACCACGTAAACATTGAGTAACGAGGTAACACGACGGCGGATGAGTTTGCTAGGCTAGGTTCTAGAGTTTCATTTAGCCGGGTTAAGGCGCAACTGGAGAAAGCGGATGAGCTTGCTAGACTAGGTTCTGGAGTTTCCTTCAGCCGGATTAAGGCACTACTGGATTCTCCACATTTCAGCTTTGCAAGCAGGTGTTGGAAGGGACTACCAGAGTATGGTACTAAATCGGCGCTAAACGCTAATTAAGTGTCTCCCAATTCAGAAAACACTCAAACAAAACCAACACAGACCCAATACAATATCGATTGCAAGATCAAAACCGCGATTTCAAAGATTATGCTCTGGTAATGGACGTCAAAATTGAGCCACACTCTGACAGTACAGTCTACTTCGATAAATTTTTGTATATTTATTTGTTCTCTTCAACATCTCCATTTTCGAATAATTTAATGCATTTGACATGTTAAATATTTCTTACTTTATGTTATATTGCAATTAGTATCAAGCACTGAAATATAAGCAGTGGTTGTTCTATTAGATCTAACAAACAAATCCATGCATAAAACAGCTCTATCGTCGAAAATACTGAAAACAGGCACAACAATTGTGGAGTCCGGCTGGCAAGCGAGCACTTATTCTACCAGTATAGTTCACGAGCTGAAAACCCCCAGAAAACCTGCACAGCAGAAGTTCCTAAAGCTTTGATGGGAGCTTTTATATGTAACATCCGATATACAAACTAGACCAGCTACCAGGCGATCATCTCCTCTTCAATCATAGAAATTTAATGATGTTACAAGTTTTTTTTTTTTTATTTATTGCATCTTTCTTGTATAAGAAACTAACAATAAGTTAACAAATCTTATGTGCAAGAGTATTATGTTTCCTTGCCAGTGCTAAGAAACTAATTATTTGTTCAATGAGATATATGGTATATGTACATATATGATTAAATCAGATGTGAATGTGATGGAAGTGAATGAATGCATGGAGCTAGAAAGGACGGGTTTCCAGACTCCAATTCTTCGTAGCTGGGAACCGGAAAGGCCTGTTACAAAGTGGTACCAAAGAGATGAGAACATTTCTGAAGAATTATGACATTTCTCTCAAAATGGATGAAAAATGATGGAAAATAGAATAAAATTAGACATCCAATTTAGTTTTGGAATAACTTTTTTACTAAATAAGAAAAGATGTTGAGTGCCCGAAATTTTTATTTTGACCTTAACGAACTCCATTCATTGTCTGTTTCTAGATTGCAGCTGTCTAGTTTACAAATGTCAAATATTATTGACATATGACGTCATTAGCAGTAATTATAAATCTTCCAGTAGCGTGATTAATTTTGTGACACCTTTTATAACTGGCGCGTACATCCTTTTTGGGTGTTTGACCGAGCTCTTCCTCCTATTTGTGGCGTGCGTCATGATGTTGTTCCACAAATGGACCTACAGTTTCAACCCACTTCGAACGGGATTTTTTTTATGAGGAGTTTTTCATGACAGAAATACACTCGGAGGTTTGCCATTGTCTGCCGAGGGGCGTCCGCTATTAGAAAAAACTTTTTCTCAATTTTGGTGTTTTACCGAGACTCGAACCTACGTTCTCCCTGTGAATTCCTAATGGTAGTCACGCACCAACCCATTAGGTTACGACGGCCGGCACAAATATATTCAAATTCAGTTAATTGTATGTCTTTATCACCCGTATGACAGATTCAACTATTTATAAATTTTGATATTTTTCTCAAACGAAAAGTATTTTTTTAAGGAAATAGCTTTATTAATTGTTGGTTTTTTAATAATAAATTACCCACACGCTACGCTTAACTGATTACAAATATGATGGCTGATATGCAAAACGAAAAAAGAAAGCTTGGCATTCGTACCGTTCACACTTTGTCCTCACATCAATAATTGGGCAAAAATTATATGCTGTTATAGAATACATTTGTGATTAAAGTAATAACTAAAATTTTTAATTTTAATAATTTAATTTGCTTAATTTTTTTTTTTTGTCTAAAAAAATGCGCAGAACCTTGTTCTACTTTTTACAACCTGTCAATAACCCTTAAAAGCAATGACTTTAACCAGTGCAAATATAGCCATTTAGCAAGCTTAGGCTTCAAATAATGCTCATGATTTTTAAAGCTCTTCACTCTCCACATTTAGAACCGAAACATCATTTCCGTTTCATTAGCGTGCGGGTCATTTATGTTTGAATTATTGAATTCTCAACGGTATGGCATTAGAAGTAGCAGCAACTAGCTTTGAAACGTTCGCTAGCAGCTCAGTACTCACTAATGCGCATTCACATGTGGTCATAGCCGGAAGTGACCGCAAGGATACTAGACTGTTCAGGCAACTGTATCCTGTGAGCTTTTGTAGAGCTCTATTTGCAAACCACAGCCTAATGCGCACTACTACCACTAAGGTACATGCAAGTATATGTATGTATAAGAACATACACATAAATACTCGTACGTGTCAGTGTGCACGAGAAGGCCAGGTGTTTCATATGTGTGCATGACGTTAATGAGTTTTCGCTAGGGCTCACAACAACGGCAACTAATAAGAGCAACTAATAACGACAACTGTAGCAGTACCAAAATTGCCGACAAACATGCCACAAATGCAAATGTGCGGCCGCATAATCCTTGCACACACAGATACACACACACACACACATAACCATACAGAAAATATATTACATTTGTTTTTGTGCGCCTGCAACCGAACGTATTAATTTAACTGAATGTAGCAGAATCGCCAGGATACATTGAATGAATGAGCTAGTCAATATTCTACACTAAGGTGTCCCGCATTAATTGCGAGTAGTGGCGACCAATGGAGTGTTGGAGACAAAGGAGTTTGTGGGCGTCATGAAAATGGAATATTTAATTAAAACATTTTGCCAACAGCCTGACAGGTGCTATTCAGTGCGACGGCGGTTTTCACAACCAGCAGATATACACCACCAAATTTCTTATAATGTAAGTGTAGCTATGCTTGTGTGTTTGCTAGCGCTGGTAAGTATAGTACGTTTGGTTTTGTTGAAACGGAGCATATTTAGCAAAGCTGTGGTGTCCACTTCAAATTTAATGATATTCTAAATAATGCAGACAAGAAAATCTGCAGTTGGAGCATTGAATAGACAAATCTGCTATCTATTTAAATGCACAAACACATGCAAACAAGAACTTATACACATATTCAAATACTTCAGAGTGAGATAATAAAGTAAAACTCATCTCAACTAATAGTGAAAGTTGAAAAACACATGAAAATCGTGTATGTATGCATGCAACTATGATTTTGTTCCATAAGTTTGATACAATAATTTCATTTCTACTAGTGTCAGAGGTTCAAAGAGGTACCTAAGTGAAAGTAAGGCATTGGCTAAAATTAGACTCCCACTCTATAGAAGCATCTTTGTATATAGATAAGACATTACTTGATGTAGGTGAACAAGAATGCTAGCAACAAAGTGATGAAATGTGTATACGTTTTACAATAAATATACAATTTGAGTTATATTTCTTAGAGCATATTTATCGTTTACTAGGAGAAGGAACATAAATCTGAAATGTCCGACTCTTAATGGAACAACACTTCAACTCTCGACAGAAGCGAACTATCTTGGCGTCAGTCTTGACAAAACGCTTACGTGGAATTCCCATATTGAGAGAGTTACTTCAAAAGCCACAAGGGCATTCTTTGCCTGCACAAGGCTTTTTGGTAAGACATGGGGACTAAACCCTAGAATGACCTTCCGGACATTCACCACAGTTGTGAAACCCATAGTCACTTATGCATCCTTAGCATGGTGGCCCAAGGTCAAGCAAAGAAATGCGGCAAACGAATTAAACAAACTGCGTCGCCTGATATGTGTTGGTGTAACAGGGGCTATGAAAACATGTCCCACGAATGCATTGGGTGTGCTGCTGAACATACCACCGCTTCCAATTTTGATTGAAAGGGAAGCTCGCTCGAGTGCCTTAAGATTAAAAGGTATATCTGAACTTAAAAGTGGGGATATGAAAGGGCATTTAAAGATCTTAGAAGACTTCCTACATAGTCCCATTCTTCATAGGGATGATATACTATCACGCAAACCAATACTCTTCAGGAACTTCCAAGTTATAATTAATGAACACACAGACTGGAGAACTAACTCTATCACTTTCAAACCTGGCTCCCAGCTATGGTTTACTGATAGGTCCAAATTGGAAAATGGTAGAACAGGGGCCTAAATTCAAAAAATCGATTCCGATGGGATTCTACCCAACAATATTCCAGGCAGAGATACATGCCATTGAAATATGTGTGAGAGAATGTCTTAGCAGACAAATGAGAGGTACTCATATCTACATACTTTCAGATAGCCAAGCGGCTCTAAAAGCCCTTCTATCAACAACTATCACCTCTAAATTGGTAAATGATTGCCTAAACCTTCTCAACACGTTAGGGAACCTCAACATAGTAACACTAGGCTGGATTCCGGGACATGAAGGACATGAGGGAAATGAAATGGCTGATGACCTTGCAAAACAAGGAGGTAATATGCTACTTACTGGTCCTGAGCCTTTCTGTGAACTCACAAAATGCCACATTAATGAATTCCTTAGGAAATGGGAAGAAAGAAAATTTGCTGCACACTGGCTAAACTGTGCTGGTCAGCGTCAAGCCAAACTATTCCTAAGTCCCAACAAAGGAATATCTGACAAGCTTCTCTCAGTAAGCAGAGTAGATCTGCGTCTTTTAACAGGATATCTTACAGGTCACTGCAGCCTGAGGTATCATCTAAATAATATTGGTCTATCTGAGACCAATGTCTGCCGCTTTTGCGAAATGGACATAGAAAGCTCAGAAGATGTGCTTTGTGAATGTCCTGCGTTGGGCAGACAGAGACTTCATCACCTTGGTTGTATCGTAGTATCTCCATGCAATCTTTGGAACAACAAACCCAAAATTGTGCTAAAATTTTTAAAAAGCCTAAAACTCTGGGGTTACAAAAAATAGGCCTTTCACAATAGATCAGTTCCGGTCGCAGTGCATAATGGCCTTCTAATAATAATAATAATAATAGAGCATATTTTAGCAAATTTTGCAATAAGAATATTCCGTCGGCACATTTAGAACCAATAATAAAACATTAAGTATTTAGGTACACATTCATAGCGTAGTTATGTAAAACTTATTCTGCGAAAAAAGGCCATATAGTATGTTTCAATCGCCAAAAAAAATGTTAATCAATGCGATTTTTGTGCCACCATACTGAAATTCAATGGGCAAGAATGATGTATTGTATAATCGGATTGTTTCTGAAAATTCTGATTAAAATGTTTGAGATATGTGAAAATTTGAAAATTTATTATTTCTTTTTTTATACACTCAAAGTTTGAAACTTCGATTTATGTATATGGTTTTTGTAGGAGAATCAACTATATTTTCACAAAAAAATTATTAAAATTTAATCAGAAATAAATAAATTCTCATTAAGTTGCAGTAATCAAATTCACAAGCATATTTTAAAGCTATTCGATGTTTTAAAAGTATTTTAGGAGGAAATATTAAGAATTTAATGATATATTTTAAGCGCTTAAATAAGTTTTTAAGCTAATATTTTGGGTTACCCTGTTAAGAAGATATCGAGTTTAATAGTTTATAATGGGAAATTAGTTTAATAAGTTATGTCATCTCATATTTCACTACCTCGTCAATCACTTTACTATATCGACGTTTTATTTTACGCCGCCTTCAAATGGCAGACAGTTTTTTTATGAAAAGCTTTTGGTCTGCCGAGGAGCCCCCGCCATTAGAAAAATCTTTTCCTACCATTTGGTGTTTCATACACGGAGATTCGAACCTATGCACTTCCGAATGGTAGTGGCACCGGAAGGAATGGTGACCACCATAGTCTGTAGAATAATTCATTATAAATGTATTATATGGTATCGAGCGACAGTAAAAGTTATCCAGGCAAAATTTCATATGCATTTTCATTTGAATACATTTCATCAACTAATTTTTTTATAGAACTTTAAAGGGACTCAATTTTCCCCAAAACTATTTTTAAACACTTACACGCGCTTCGTGATATTAATATGGATATCAAATGAAAGAGAATATATCCATCTATTAAAGAAAATGTGTATGTACTTTTCACCAGAAGAAATATAGTACAATAATGTCTTTGCAAAAAATTTTCTTAAACATTCTTAAATTCTTTGAAAACAAAAATAAAATATGTATATACATATATTGTAATATATACCCCAACATCATTTATTTTTGCTGTTTGCTGCTTTATAAAAGCGTAAAAAAATGGTTGAACTTTCTTTGAAGTAAAGTATACGCAATGCACCATACCTGCGTTTCCGTAAAGAATAAACCAAGTGAAATGTGCTTCGTGTATACATATCTGCATATGCTTATATGGATGCGATTACATACTATAATATTGTTTTTTAACTTAACATACATACATATATTGCATGTACATTTCAAAAATTTAGGATGAACTAAAATAAAATTTTGAAGGGCTGTTGCTATGGCCTCATGACATATCATTAGCGTATCAGCTTCTCAGTAAGCACAGAAACATATAATAAAATTATATTTAACATATAATATTTGGAATGTTCATAAAATGCGTTTTGTCATATTAAACTGGGTAAAGGCAATTCAGATATAGCAACAAAATCCACTGAGCTCAAACATCTTGGGCTCAGAGAAATTATTGGCGCCACCGCTAAGAATCTTCAGTACCACTGTATAATGGCATAAGATGGGGCAGTAAGAAGAAATCGAAATCACCTAATGTACACTTCCCAACAAAAGGATAGGTTATCTGCATTTTGACCAGTTTCGACTATTGTATTTTTTATTATAATTTCGTGCTTTTGTGCTATGGGGAAAAGTTACTATATCTTCAGGGGATAAATCATAAAAAAATCATTGGAATTTTCTATCAACTTCTATCGTCACTTTATTGTATTGTAATTTGAAAAGTTATAAAACTGCATAGGAAAAATCTTTCTAGAAATTCTAGTTAAAAACCGTGGAATCGGGATGAACAATTAGTGAACATTTTCTATATTTCGTATAAAAATTGATAGTTGAATTTATTATATGGTTTTTCTTAGACAATGAGCTATAAAAAAATAATGAATATTCCAAAAATAAAAAATAAAGAAAACTGGTCAAAATATTGATGTGTTATCATTTTTCGCGGGCTGTACAAGCGCGCATCCGTATATCTGCTTCTTTATCTGTGTGAATACTCGTATACAAATAAATAAAAAATTCTATTATGTAATCAACCTTTAAAGCCACACTTTTTTGATGGCCATCATCATCACGAACATAATCATCAAAATGATGCAAAATGATGGGGGTCATCAACGTAGCAATAACGAAATGTACATAAAAATATATTCTCCAGTTGTTCACAATAGCCCAAGAAGTAAATATGAAAGCAAATGGCAGATATTTGCATGTAGCTATTTAAGCAAGCATTCATTGTCGCATAAAGAAGCACCCACTACAGAACCAGTGATGCAATCACGTTTCACTCAGCATTTCGCATTGCGGCGCAAATATTTTTATATATCTCCGAATATATTCTATGTACACATATTCACATGTATATGCGTGCGCGGGTGTATTTTCACAACCCTCATAATTTTTTTATTATGCTAATAATGCGCATAAAATGGGCATTTACTATTATTATCAAAAGTTATTATTATTGCTATGACAGCACTCGCCAAGTGGCTGCGCCTAAGAGTAAGCAGTGATTTCTTGCCCACTTTGCTTACACGTAATACATACTTACACACTCATATATATACTTGCCATCATATTAACAATTTCCACCGGCACGTCCAAACAATTTTTCATTGCCACCAAAAAGGAATGCACGCGTGTATATAGTTTATAGGCGTCCATATAAGCATAAATCTACGATTTAATATATTCTTATTGGATGTATCAGGTCAGTCCATAAGTTCGTGCGTTTTTCAAAGGTGGTTTTAAAATTAATAAAAAAGATGTTTAAAGTATATTTTCCTTCTTTATTTACAATGTCTTCCCAACGTTTAGGCAAATTTTTAATTCTCTGCTCAAACCATTTTTTGTCCTTGGAGCCAAAATACGCTTCGATATCCCTTTTTATAGCTTCTTTTGAGGAGTAGTTCTTGTTACTCATATGGGATTGAGGACCACGGAAAAGGTGATAATCACAAGGTGTAATATCCAGAGAGTATGGTGGATGCGGCATTAGCTCCCATCTGAGCTCGTTCAGCTTGCCTAATGTTTGCCTTGTGGTATGAGGCTTGCGTTGAGGTAGTGAAACAAAACTTTGCGTCTACTCGTATTCACTAAAGACGGTCGATTTTTTTTAAGCGCCTCATTCAGGTTTGATAGCTGATGGGAATAATAAACAGCAGTTATCGTCTGGTTTGGTTCCAGAAGTTCATAATAAACAATACCGGCCATATCCCACCAAATAGACAGGAGAATCTTCTTGGGGTGAAGGCCATCTCTAGGGGTCAGTTCTGGTGTTTCATCTTTATCTAACCAGACTTCAGGATGACCAGCGCGCGGGGCATCCTCCACGTCGCAGTTAACACTTCGGAATTTTGAAAATCACGTTTGCGCAGTCTTTACAGTCATGGTATCCACTCCATGAACAGTGTTTATTTCTGCAGCAGCAGTTGTTGCATTTTTACCACTTAAAAAAAAAAAAAAAAATATGCCTCTTATACGCGTTCGAAGATTCCATTTTATTTTTTAACAACCCGTGCTTCTATCCGCGATAAAAATCACTTGTTGAATGCACAATACATCAAAGAAAATATAAATAGTTCCGTTATATTCCGCGAATAATTTTTTGTATGTAAAATCGTACAAAAGTGAAATTATGGGTAAACTAGGCACGAACTTATGGACTGACCTGATATTTGTATGGGTGTGTGTGGGTGGGTAATTTTGATTTCATTGAAATTTATGACGTATACACACTTGTACTCAACTTTAAATATCCTTTGCAATGCACGGTATTAGCATAAAAGTGGTATGAATTTTGAAAGCGTGTACTTTGTGTGTGTGTGTGTGTGTGTGAGTATAAAAGATGATGGACAACTTGGAAGGGATCATGCATATGTGAAATAAATTAGTATGAGTCACGGGAGAAGGAAGGAAGATTTAAATTGGCTCGAGAGTGAAATTATTCTATATGAAACTTATTGTTTATTCATTTCACTTTGTTTTGAGTGGCAACTGATTTAACAAATAGCAAGTCGTTGCTTGCTCTTTGCTTAGCAAGCTGTGCCTTCACTTTGCGCTCAATTTATTACATTTCACAATTAACTTTTGCACCCGATGTAATAGTGTGTCCTGTTGGTGACCCATTTTACCTTTTAACTTTCCCAACAGCCACTTACGCTACTCAGCCTGTCGTTATTCCGGTTGTCTTTTGCAACACTCCCACCCTGCTGGTGCGTTTAATCACTTGCTACTGAGTTTCAATTAACAGATTCTTATGTTGGCTTCACAGCTACATCTCAACTAGCACCCCATTGTATGAAACTGTCAAAATAATGAATCCTTAATGCCTGAAAATACTTTCGCTGGAGAACGTGTCGCCTGCTTTTGGGCGCAGTGTGGGTTGTGCTGGTATCCTTTGACTTTTAAACTCTTCTTTACGGTGCTATTCATCTTGTGTGCATGTTTTTTTTTAATATTTCAGCACACGCACTTGTTCAGAATATATATGTATATGTATATATATATATGTGTAACGGTGCGTATATAAAACCATGTTTTTAGCGGTAGCATGTGCTATGGCTTTTGCTGGAATTAATGTCACACCTCATTCCCAGGCTAATTTGTCAAAACGATGTTTGCGATAGAGCTTCTTTTCATTTCGTGTTTCTTAAGAATTTTTGAGGAGAAATATGAGCTAAATTCTTTAAAGGAGTCCCCTTTCACAGTTGGATTTAAATTTGTATGTTTAACTTGAAAATTGTCCTAATTTCTGGTTTTTGTGATTGAAAAGTCTCTAATTTTAAGTGACGAAGAAAGTCATCAAAAAAGTTTTTAAATTAAATATTTAATTTAATATGTGTCCACATATCTGTTTTTTGTGATCGAAAAAACCCTAATTCTAAGTGACGAAGAAAGTCGTCCCATTTTAAGTTAAAAATATTAAAAACTTCACTGTAATAGAGGAACAAATTTCTTCTGTGCAAGTTTGAAGCAGTATGATTTAAACAATTTCCTGGGGTTTTTTATGGAGAATGTTAAAATCTCTTCTTTTTATTAACTACCAATAGGATCATATAGTTTTTTCGCTGGAGTCGTCGGGTTAGGCCTGTGGTGTTGAAAAGTTTGCTGGCTTCCTCGTTCACGTGCCTCTGTAGTCTCATAGAGTGGGCTTCTGCTTGTATTTAAATAACTTCAGCGACCGTAGGTATTGTATATCGCTATTTTGTTATATGTGGAGAATTTTGAATTCCGTCAAAGTTCAATTTTAGTATTTTCAAGTTAGGTCGCTTCGTTTTATTTTTATATGCTCCTTCCAACGTAGCTTAGCATCGAGGGTTATACTTAGATATTTGGCAGCATTTGCTTATGGAATTGGAGCACCTAGTAGCATTATTGGGCGATGGTTTGCTTTTTCATCGGTGAAGGTCACATGAATTGATTTGTTACTGTTTAATTTTATTTTCGAACATTTTTCTACTGCGTCTATAACGGTTTGAAGTTTAACTGCCGCTACTTCGGCGGTTTTTCCTGTTGCGAGGATTGCTTAGTCGTCAGCAAAGGCGGTACTTGAAGGTAATGGTATATCTTTCGTATACAGAAGGTAAAGAAGGGGTCAAAGGATGCTCCCTTGCGGCACGCCAGCGTTTATTTTATGTAATTTGGAGTACTCATTCCCTTGTTTTACGCGAAAATAGCATTCAGTTAAATTGAAGTGGAAGGCATGAGTTCAATTTGTGGATAAAGCCTTCATGCCAAACCTTATCGAATGCTTGCGCTAGTAAATTCTGTGCAAGTGAATTCATTTAATTCAAAGCAGTTCTTCCGCTATTGAACAACCCATTTTCCATTTCGAATTAGTAGTACCAAACGAATTAATTTCTTTCTACTCCCAAAATGAGTAAAATTCGCATAATCTTATTATAAATCAAACTGTAAGGTACTGCATTGGCTATCCTAGAAGTTGCATCATTAAAACGTGTGTCCATTCGGGCAGGATATCCCAGCTATAGAAACCAAAGCATTTTATAGACTATGTTCATACACTGTATACACCAAATACATCAAGTGTGCCCGCCTAACAAAGCCATCAATTCGATTTTGTAGAAATTTGGTTAATATGCTTACATACAAGTACAGTAACATAAATTGGGAAGGGGTTTTTTTTTTCTTATGTCAGTGGAATAATTGTCGACTGAAGAGGATGAAAATAAATGATTTTGATAACAAAAATTAAAAATAAACTTCTTTAAGTTCGAAAAAAAATTTTTATTGTAAGCACATTTTTTCACAAGTTTCCTAATTTTAATTCAAACTCTAATTTTTCAGATAACAATGTAAAACAACATACCTATATACATTTTTTTTATAAAATTTGTTCTTAAAATTTTTCCGATAAAAAATGTTAAAAAAATGGATTCATTTTTTAGATAGAATTGTTCTTCATATTTTTCCGATATAATTTTAACAAAATTGTGGTTTACAATTTTTCCGATCAACCAATGTAAAAAAATTACTTTACTTTTATAGCCAATTATTTTTAGTGTTGTCATAAAAAATGTAAAAGATCGATTTTGATATACATTGATTTTACAATTTTTTTAGATAGAAACAAATAAAAAAAACGAAACATTTTTTTAATAAAAATTGTTTTTTAAATTTTTCCGTTTAAAAATTAGGTGAAATTGCTTAATAAAAATTGTTTTTTGAAGCTTTTCGATCTGCAGATATAAAAAACAATCGATTACTTTTAGTAGTACAGTTTTTTTGTTTTTCTATGAAAATCGATTAATTTTTTTGAAATACCTACATTGCGTTTTTTTTTAATCAAACTTGGTTTTCAAATTTTTCCAATTAAAAAGGTAAAACAAAATCGATACGTTTTTCCGATAAAAAAATATTTTTAATTAATTTTTAATAATAAATGCCCTTTGAAACCAACAAATTTAAAAAAGTCAATGAAGTAAAAGTATTTTTTTTTTATTTTTCCATAAAAAATGTAAAAAAATCGATGAATTCTTTAGATATGTACTGCTTTTAAAAGTTTTTCTAAAAAAAAATCGATCTGTTGTTTTAATAAAACTGATTTTTAAATTTTTTCGATAAAAAAGGTACGAAATTTCATTCAACTTTTTTTGTTAAACTTTTTTTTTTAATTTTACCAATAAAAAATTACAAAAAAATCTATACTTTTATTCCTAAATTAGAACAATTTTTTTTAGTAAAAATTGTTGTTTGAAATTTTGCCGATCAACAAATGTAAAAAAATGAATGAAATGTTTTTGAAATATAATGCTTTTAAGTTCAAACTATAAAAAAGAATGAATCAGTTTTTTTTTAATAAAATTTGGTGTTTAATTTTTTTGAATAAAAAAATTTACGAAAATTCAACTAATTTTCTTCGTAAACATTTTTTTTTAGTTTTTCCCACGAAAATGTAAATAATCGATCTATGTTTTTGATATACATTGCTTTTACAATATTTTCGATAAAATAGTATTAGAGAATTCATCAATATTTTTAATAAAAATTAATAATAATATAATTTTTTTGATACAAAATTTTGAAAAATTCTATTAGTTCAATTTACATACATTCTTGCTTCGGCTGACGATCTTCCCACCGCTATAAACGCAGCTGACCATCATTATTATATTTTCATATGTGTCCAAAATGATGTAAAAAAAATTCAATCGGCATAAAATAGTTTTACTTTTCAATTTTTTTTTACAAGTTCACCGGTTCAGCTGACGTGTTTTCCCCCCTCTACCGCGCAGCTGACTATTTTTTTTTTATTCTACTAAATGTCAACAATACATGAAAAAAATATCAGCCGGTATAAAATGAGTTGGCAGAAATTTTTTTTCGACACGTTTCGTACCCACCGCGGGTGCGCCAATTTAAAGGTATAAAACGCAGTCCAAAATCGATCGCTGGCTCCCGGACTATAAGTTTTTCGGTGAAATGTTTTTTTTTAATTTATCGATAAAAAATGCCGATAAATCTTTTCGGCAAAAAATGTTATGAAATTTGTCCACTCTTTTTTCACATTTCGACATAATTGATTATTTTCTCAATTATGTTCACATAAAAGCTTGGAATATTTCCTTTACTTTTCAACTTTTATGGAGAGATAAAATTTAATATTGTACATAAAATTGATCTTGAACGCTCACAATTACAATTGAACAGCTACTATCAATCAGTTGCTAAAAGCATAAATTTATAAACTTATTTTATATTTATAATTACAAAATTTATTTTTTCCAACAACTGTGCCACAACAGTTGAATTCTATTGTTGGCCCAAAAAATAATATTTTCATGATCCTGATCTGGATTTCTGAACTTATTTTAGTTTAATATTTATTTGAATTGAAATACCTCCGGGGGTTTGCTATTGTCTACCGAGTGGCGGGCGCTATTACAAAAACTTGTTTCTATTATTTTGTGTTTCATTATACAAAAATATTTAAGCTTCTTTTAAAGAGCCGTCCGTAATTTAAAAAGAAAAAATTTAAATTAAATTTGCAGAGTTTCCCAAAATATATGTTTTTCTTGCTACTCCCATGCCTAAAAGAATCACTGTTACATACCAGTATGTAAGTATGCAATAATGGATGTATGAATGTATGTATGTATGGAACATATGCGACTTAATGAATTGTTGTATGTGCTGTTGACAACACTTAGCACTTTTACTCGCGTCAAGGAAGGTGAAACAGTGAAAAAGATTACAACTCACACACCGGCATTCATAGCCTTCCTTGCGCTCGCTGACTCCCGTCTTTGACTCTATTTCTTTAGAGTATTTTGTTGTAACCTTAACACCCATAATTGCCGCACCAGCGACATGAAATACATGCATACCTACGTACATATACACAAGTATAATGTTTCTTGTTGATGTGGCATGCTGCCAGTAGATTGGTGTTAGATACGTATTCTTGTGGCAAGTCTTTAAATTTTTTGACATTAACATTACACAAGGTGGGAAGAATCACAAAATATACGTACTAACTATCGGAGAGCGTATGAAAGTTGATGTTTGCACAAATGTATGTATACTACATATAAGTACATGCATACCTGTATAAGGTTTGTAAGCATAAATGTAGGTTTACTGCAGGTTCGAATATAGCCAAGATATGGGTATTAGGGATGTCAAACTCGACAATCCGGGATACCTATACTTTTAAAGTTCTAAATCATCTTACACCATCTTTGTGTATAAACCAGCTGGGTTTTTTCGGTACAATGTTCAATTACTGAAATATTAGTATAGACTTTGTATCAAATTATATTAAAATAGTATGAGTAAACGGCATCCACTTCAGGTATGTAGGTAAATAATAAAATGAAGTTCCGACTTTATTATTTCAAGTACGAATCATAATACAAAGGTTTCCACACAAAACAGTGTCAGAAGACTAATTCTCCGTTTTTAGGTTTTTTGCCGCCAAGTTCTTTTCGGCATACCTTAGGTTACTTCATCAGTTATTTACGCACTAAAATATTATTAAATGCGTATAAATTTAACTATTGTTATTTCTGTTGCAGCCGAATGGTTTGGTGCGTGAGTACCAATCGGAATTGAGGAGGTTTGAATCTCGATGAAAGACCAAAATGAAGAAAAAGTTTTTTCTAATAGCGGTCGTCCCTCGGCAGGCACTGACAAGCCTCGGAGTGTATTTCTGCCATGAAAAAGCTCCTCATAAAAATATATATGTTGTTCGGAGTTGGCTTGAAACTGTAATTGCCCCCACTTGTGGAACAGAGAAGCAGCCACAAAGAAGAGGAGGTGCTCGGCCAAACACCGAAAAAGGATATAACCGGCAATTATATATATATATATATTTCTGTTGTTACTAATGAAACAATTTTTAACTTCAATGAAAAACCATTTTTAAAAGCCATTAATTTTTTTTAAAGGGGGGTTTTTTAAGAGCTATAGGAAAGTTTCTCAAAAAAACACAGGTAAAATTCAGAAAAATACATGAAATTTTTAGTTAAATCGATAGTACAGTCCATATAATTTAATGTTTGCAAATGCAAATGTTGACCGCGACTGCGCTTCAAATGGTCCATCCGCTTAGTACAATTTTGGAATACTCTTTCCAATGTTTTGGTTGGTATCTTACATATAAATGCTTTAAGGGGTTATATACCTTGTGTTTTTCAAAAAAATCAAAATAAATTTTATTTCTTTATCGTAAAGTACAATCCCTTGAGAACATTTTCCAAAAATTTCATAGAGATCATAGAGCGTACGGCCTCATGCGGCGCTTGAAACTTTAAACGCGATTATCTCAAAAACGTGTTTTTCCAAAAATGCTTTTGCGGTGGACGCGATTGCAAAAAAAGTATTCAACCGATTTTTATAATTTTTTTTTTAAATTGTTCGTAATTGATGTCGCCTCTTAGTGAACGATCAACTTTTTATGTATAAATTTTTATTTTGCAGATATGAATTTTTTAATGCCAATTTTAGGACTGTAGAAGTGGAGTTTTTTAAAAACATGTTCCTATTTTCACAAAAATCAAAATATTTAATATATTGATCGTTCACTAAGAAGATATAACCCTATACTAATGAAATCTTTTCGATTTTTTGATTTCAGTTGACTTGGTGGACTTGAATCGCGTCCACCGCAAGCCTCTTCCAAAAAAAGGGTCTTGGGGGAAAACGCCATAACTCCGCCATTTTTAAATATTTTTACACAAACAAAGCCTTTTTTTTCTTTAAACATTGTAATATCCAATAATAAAAACTTTTATACAATAAAATTATTGCTACATATCTTTAAAAAAAACCCAACTTTCGCTAATTTCACCGGACCACAAGGTATATAACCCCTTAATGTTGCCTTCCAATGCGTTAATTGAAGCTTTAGCTTTAGCTTGAGCTTTAACATAGCCCTACAAAAAATAATCTAAAGGCGTTATATCGCACGATCTTCGTGGCCCATTGACAGGTGCCGAACGTGAAATAAAATGTTCACCGAACTCGCCTCTCAACAAGTCCATTGTTACACGTGCTGAGTGGCAGGTGTCACCGACTTACTGAAACCACATGTCATGCAGGTGAAGCTCTTGCATTTTGGGCAAAAACAAGTTGGATATCATTTCACGGTAGCGCTCACCATTCACAGTTACGTTACGATTCGCAGCATTTTTGAAGAAGTACGGTCCAATGATACCTCCAGCCCATAAACCGCACCAAACTGTGACTTTTTCTGGATACATTGGTAGCTCTTGCAATTCTTCTGGCTGATCTTCACTCCAAATTCGACAATTCTGCTTATTTACGTACCCATTGATCCAAAAATGAGCTTCGTCGCTGAACACAATTTTTCGATAAAAAAGTGGATCTTCGGCCAACTTTCCAAGAGCCCATTCACCAAAAATTCGGCTTCAATTCTTGCACCAACTGTATTTTGAAAGGCTTCACACCTAAATCCTTTCGCAAAATTGTCCACGTTGTTGAGTAACAGAGACCCAATTGCTGCGAACGGCGATAAATCGATAATTGATGGTCATCATTAATACTGGCCGGTACAGCTGCGATATTTTCTTCAGTTCGCACTCTACGTAAGCGTGTTGGTGGTTTGATGTCCAATAATGTAAATTTGGTTCTAAATGTAGTCACAATAGCTCGAATAGCCGCGTCAGTGGGTCGAATAAACTGACCATAAAATGGAAGAAGCGCGCGATAAACTTTCTTAAGAGAACACGCATTTTTAAAATAAAATTCAATGATTTGCAAGCGTTGTTCGTTTGTAAGACGATTCATGGTTAAATCATAGACCAAACTGAAGATGTTTGACTGTGAAACAAAACACGAAACGTGCGTCAGCTGTTTAAGCCAATTGTTTAAAAAGATAATAGCTAAAAACTCACCCGTTATCTTATGAGAGCTTCTCAAACAATATTGATGCAATTTTTTTCGGACTAAGTTGTTGGAAAATTATGATTATCTAAATCATTGCACTAATCCCACGATCCCGGGATTGCGATAACCAGAACCCAAAAACTCCGGGATCGAAAATATTAAAATTCCTAGTACGTAAAATAATTGCGCAACCATTTATAACCAGCTAGTTCTGAACTAAGAGGAAGAGGAAGGCCACCTCTTCTTTGGAAATATCAGGTCGAGAAGGATTTAGCTTTATTTGGTGTGTCCAATTGGCATCAGTTAGGGCGAGAAAGAAATCAATGGCGAGCTTTGTTAAACTCGGCCAAAATCGTGTAAGTGGTTATTGCGCCAATCAATAAGAAGAAAAAGTTCTACACAAAGTGCCTTATTACCAGGCTTCTTTGCCATTAAAATAGTTCCTCTTCTATCATGTTTCAATGCTAACTGACCTTTTTAACCCGTTACCGCATATGAACCCATACATTCAATTTTATTTTCAAATTAAATATTATAAAATAATTCAAACTATTTGAATCTATCAAATTATATTTAAGAACAATAAAACGCAAAAAAATTGTCTACGATTTTATGACATTTCGAAATAACCTTGACATTTCGAAAGTGGGTGACAAAGCAGAATTCAAGTGAGAGTGATTCATTTTCAAAAAACGATAACAAAGTAAAACGTAAGTACTTTTTGACAACAAAATATAATAATTTCATAGAGTCGATATATACATCTTTTCCCACGCATAATAATTTTTCCGCTTTTCAACTGAACTTTACAACTAGTTCATACCTATATACAGTTCGGTAAAAAAACCGAAATATAAAAATTGTTCATTATTTTTCTTATAATATGTCTTATTGATAACCGTGAATTAATATTTTTCAGCGCTTTATTAATTAATTGAGTAAAAAGTGAATACATTGAGTATAACAGTTGCTGAGTATGCAATAGCTGTGGTGTTTGAAATTACGCCTCTACAAGCCCTCCACTCCGAGGCAAGACCAAACCTGTAATATAAACCTTTTTCGTTGAATATAATGCTTTTTTGATCAATATTTCAAGATCTGCCTTTAATATTTGTACGCTAAATATGGCTACTCTTTCTCAATTTGATGTTTATACAATATCTCAGACTAATTTTTATTTACTGCTGCGCACCTCACTTAATTAAAAATGAATATCTTACTAATATTGTGATAATACAGAATTCAATATATTCGCTTATTTCCCGGATACTAATTTTCTATTTTGCAACTGCACAATCAAATTTTTACATTGAGTCAAATACTTGCTGGTTCTTCCTGCACGAATTTCTTCGCCTCCTACTGTATTCGACTTCTAATCGCAAGCTCGTACTCTCCACTTAGCCTCCTACAGCGAGGTAAGCAGCATTTTTTATTGCAGTTGTTATGGCCAAGGTTGTTGTGGTTATCTTTACGATGTTGTTGTTGCTACATTTTTCCTTGCTTCTGACTTGTTTGGCTCTTTTCTTATGTCCACACATCATTAAGCCTGATGAAAATTGCCGCCGTGTGTTCGGCGAACACACCTTGGCGATGATCGCATGTTAGGCAGATGTTAAGCATGAGTGTATTTTATACGAGTGTGTGTGATGTGTTGTTGGTTTTTTTTATGAAGCCAGTCTTATTGCAAGGTGTAGGTAGGAATTTATGGAATATTCACATAGAAATATGCTTAGGTGTTCAGAAATGAAGAGAAATTGGATTGTGTAGGTTGACGGAAGTTTGCTGATGTCTAAGGAATGGAAGTGGAATTAATTTAAGTATATAAACATATAAGTGAAGGTAAGAATATTTGTAATAACACTGTTGAATTTTGATTCTAATTGGTAAGAAAAACCATTAGGTGACTTTTTTAAGGATAATATTGTATTATAATATTTTTTCACTTACGCAGAGGGTTATAATTAAGAATAATCAACATTAATCAGTACTATTTGGCATTCATCAGATATTATTTTTTATTTTTTTTTTCTATTTCTGATTGCATTTAATGGTGCTTTTAACTAAGGGAATTAATAAAACAAGCGCCAGTCAAATAATTAAAAGTAACGTTAAAAAATTAAGTAATCAATTTAAATTTTACTTACGTGAAAATAAATATTGTAGGTTTTTTCTTATAGAATGATTATTAGTTCTAATTATTATTATTATTTTTAATTATTTTATAAGTATAATAAAATAATATTTTATTTAGTTTCTAATTTTCAATTTTTTGCTTAATTTTCATTAAAAAAAGTAATTTCTCCCTTTTTCGAAGTTAATCGAATTTGGGATTTTGGAAAATAAATTATTTTTAATTATTGTTTACACATAAACACCTAGAAAAGTAAAAATATGGGCGTGATCCACTTTTTTCTCTTCTTTTATAAACTTTATAAAATTAAAAAAAATATATTATAATACTTATATATATGGCGGCCGCCGTAGCCGAATGGGTTGATGCGTAACTATCATTCGGAATTCACAGAGGAGAACGTAGGTTCGAATCTCGGGGAAACACCAAAATTAAGAAAAAGTTTTTTTTAATAGCTGTCGTCCCTCGGAAGGCAATGACAAATCTGCGAGTGTATTTCTGCCATGAAAAAGCTCCACATAAAAATATTTGTCGTTCTGAGTCGGCTTGAAATTGTAGGTCCCTCCATTTATGGAACAATATCAAAACGAACGCTACAAATGAGAGGAAGAGCTCGGCCAAACACCCAGAAAGGGTATAAGCGCCAACATAATATGTATTTTACTTTAGACTCCATCATTTAAAAAAATGATTTGGTCTGACTCCCAGAATAAAATTTTGTTTCGCGGTATAGTGTAATAATTTAGCGGATCAGTCAAAAAGTTAAAATAACTTTGAAATAGCTAACGCACTTGCATTGCGCGATAAATATTTTGTATAATATTTCTGCTAATCATACAAAATAAAAATATAAAAAAATATTGTTGGAAATATTTAGATAATTTGGTTATAAATCCAACTAAATTTTTTTTTTTTGACTTACGAAAAATTATCCCTGGTAAGCACTGTATAGCTAGAGGGGGGGAAATTACCAAAGTCCATTTTTTCCATAAAAACTCGTATACCAATACGAAATATATTTGAAAAGATTTTATGGGGCTCAGAAAATTTCTCTCCAACATTCGCCCTTCCATTATTTTACTTCTTTAAATATGTAAGTATATATATTTTTTGACATCCAAAAATATTTGAACTGAAAATAAGTTCTTTTAGTCACCCTCAAACCTGCACTAGACTCACAATAAATCTTTTCCGCTCCAAAATCTTTTTCACTGTTTCCAAAACAAAAGTAAGTAAACATGGCTGAATAAGCGAATTCCCCACCAAAAAAAAAACCTTATCAAAACATTTCTCATTTTTTGCTCAAATCAGTTAAGTTACATCTCCTTACTTGCTTTTAACTCCGTTTTAAGTAATCCGCTTTGGCAATGTGAAAGATTTACGAGCTGCATTGCGCTCTGTTTCTATTTACAAATACCTGCATACCACATACTTCCCCATCACAATCAATGCTGATGCTACACTTTCACTTTTCGAATTCTTTTCGCGCCACTAAAAGGGGTGCGCTCGCATCTTTATTGCACTTTCGCCCCTTTTTGCTGCGCATTGTTCTGGTGCGAGGGGAAATGTGCGGTTAATGTAGACCACCGATAAATTAGTTGCGCGGATTTTGTTCTTTTATTTTGTTTGAATTGTGGATCGTTGGCTTTTCAACAGATTCATCTGCATTCAACCACAACAAATCATCTGCAAAAACGTTGGTGCACAGGCTCGTAAGAGAAAACGAAGGGTTTAAATTTTCAAATTGTCAACTGACACTTGGTGCACTTTTAAAGTTTTTTGTTACGATATGAATTGAATTTACTTTTTTTTGTGGGCGTTGAAGTGAAAATTTCTAGATACACGCCTTTAAAGAGCTAAGCAAATAAGTACCTAAGTATGATGAATAATCAAAAGAAAAAAGATTGATAATCCTTCCATAATCGTGTGAAAATTCCATTTGAATTTCCAAGTAAACCAAATAACTGAAAACAATTAATATAATAATGACTATGAAGGAAAAATATTCTGGAAATGTACTGTACGAAAATTTTCTGACGGACGACGTAGCCAAATGGGAAGAATATCAAGTCGCACACCCCAAATTGTAGAAGGAGCTCGGCCAAACATCCAATAATGGGTACAAGCGCTCATATAAATAGTATACGTATGAAATTTTACTCTTGTATTCAATATATTTTTTAGAATGTTCATTAAAAAAAAACGTATTACCCTGTGGCAACTTCCAGTAAGCGTTGATTAGAATAAACTTCAATTGGCAATTCCCAACAAGTGGTCATCCGGACAAATGCTTTTTATGATTTTAGGAACGTCAGCGGTTCTCTTTCCTGCTTCCGTTTTTTTAGCCAGCCACATTTTTTCGCAACCGAAGTTTAACTATTAAATAAATTATATACATCACATAAAACACCGTTTTATCAAGCTTGGTGTCCCCGCATTAGAGCAAAATACTTTAGTTAGTTGTGAATGATAATAAAATACGCAACAATGAAGAGCTCTCAAAAGAGATTGTGTCGCTTAAGCAACAATTAAACGAGGCATTGGCGAACGGTGCACAAAAATCGGCAGAATAGATCAGGAGTGAAATTCACACTGTTTTACGAAAACGAACCGGTTCTTTCTGTTGCCATCGTAGAGCAACACTTTGAAATATAACCTCTAAAACCACAAGAAAAATAAACTTAAACAAATCGAAGTACTTGCATACAGTTGGAAACTTATTAAGCAAAGTGGCATTGCCAGTAGGAGAATTGTTTCTAGAGCCATTGTGCGATGAAAAGTATGACAAATTGAAGCAACAACTCATATCAATTTACTCCGGGTCTACGGTTGTTAAATTTGAGAAGTTGGGCCGCAGGATCATATGAAGTCATACGGTTCAATTAAAGATACTCCAAATAATTTTAGTTTCTTTAATTTAGTAAAAAAGTTATTCAAAAACAAAATTGCATGATTGAAAAACTGCCACTATCTTCTAAACGTCTGATTTTACGATGCGACAGTGAAAGTTATCCAGGAAAAATTTAATATGCACGAGAAACTATAAATTTTATATGGTTATGCTAAATTCTCAATTTTTCATTTTTCATCAATTTAATTAAATTAAATTTTCAGAAAGTGGATTTATACACTTATTACGATATGATGTATCAGCATCCCAGCGAAAAAGAAAAAAATTGGAAACACAACGAGAAATTTGAGCCAATTGAAATTTGGACTCTCTTTAACTTATATAGAATAGGCTATAAAATTGTATACCCAAAATTGGTTTAGAAATTCTAAACAAAAAGTAGAAAATGTCGATGTATTTTTAATTTAATTTATTAAATTTTCGTCAGTTTTGTATATAGCTAGCTAGAGTTTTGTATGAAGCTTTCTGTGTGGTATTTGTCAATGCTTTATCATGTCGCAGAATTCGAAAAATCGTATGAGTTCAACATTAATCTACACTGTCTCCTTATAGACTTTAAGCAAGCGTTGATAAACTCAACAAAAAATATATCGACCATCACATAAAAGTACTGCGTACACCAACAAAATACATAAATTTGATCATATGACACTTATCCACTCAAACGCTAAAGTATATTAATAATGAATGACGAAACATCTTACGAATTCGAAATGAAATCCGGCGTGAGGCAAGGTGACTCATTATCAACGCTTTTATTTAATATAACACTGCATTCAGCAATACACGAAATAGCTCAAAGTGGCACAATATTTTATAATTCGGCACAAATATGCGCATATGCTAACGACATTGTGATTTTTGCGTGAAATAGGGAGGCTCTTCAGAACGTTTTCATGCGCTTAGTGCAAGCTACAAGACCAACGGGCCTCAATATAAAGGAATAAATGAATAAACATAACACGATCCTTTCATGATAGTCACATCAGAATCTGAAGTTATTTTTTTTTGAGTTCATGCAAGAGTTTAAATACTTAGGCGTAATACTCAGCAGCAATAAGGATATGGGCTTATCCATACAAGACCGTATTCAGACAGCTAACAGATCATACTTTTGCCATATCAAACCTATGAAGTCTTCATTGATATCAAAGGAAGAAAAACTCCACATAAACAAAACTATAATAAGGCCGGTTCTCACCTACGACTGTGAAACATGGGCCATTAAAGTGAATGACGTGAATTTACTGATGCGATTTGAAAGAAAAATTCTGAGAAGAATATTCGGCCCTATACGATTAGAAGACGGTACATAACGTAACGCGGTTAAAAAAGTGTAAAAAAATGACGGTGGTATGGACACGTCTTAAGAATGAGCAGCGAAAGAACGACCAAAAAAGTAATTGAAGGAAACCCTGAAGGAGCAAGAAGGAGAGGCCGACCAAGGAGACAATGGTTGCTTGACGTATAAGACGATGTACAAAAGATGAAAATCTCACAACATAGAACGAGGCAATTGTCCACCCCGGACTGTAATGCCGAGTTGATGATGATGGTGTGGTATTTGTTGTAGAATCACTTTTACATATATAAAAACAAAAATAAAAAAAATTAAGAAAGAAAAAAATACGTTTAAACTTGGAAACTTGTTGTGCTAAAATTATTTTGAACACAAGTGATAAAAACTTACCAAACTATCATACACGGATATTTAATAAACAGACAAGTGTACTTACATGGTGTATGTACTACATACGATTGTTCAATAAGTTTTGCGGTTTGATAAGAAAAACACAATAGAGTTTAATTAAAATTGTGATAGAAGATGTATTAGTATAATAAACATCGGCGGCTAACAACAAATCTGCTATAAATAAAAATATAAGAGTATATTTCCCCTCTTTCAATTACTTAGTCAATAAAGAATAAAGAAGCAATTTTCTGATTATTTCAATTTTAAATTACAAATTTAATGCTGGCGCTATTCCACTGGCATAGCTTTACTATTCATTTTTCTAAACTGAAATCCTTATCTGTAAATTGAAAATCTCCAAAATGGGACCACCAAATTATCACATGGAATTGATAAACCGAAAATAGTTGGTTACTACCAAAGGCGAGGAGGACGACCCAGATGAGCCACACAATACAGCCACTAGTAGGATGCAGTTAGTAGCAGGGATAGCAGCTATACGCTTACTAATGTGAAAATAATTGCGCACAATTTAAAGGCACATAAAAATAAATCCACAGTAATCGATGCGGTGCAATTTGGTGTTACCCAGTGCCGAAGCAGATAGCAATAAATAGCGATGGTAGTGAATGTGATGAGGTGTGGATGGCGATGGGATGAATTGAGTGAGAAAAGCAATTTTGTTATTGCAAGAGAGTGAAACC
This sequence comes from Anastrepha obliqua, assembly GCF_027943255.1. Classification (NCBI taxonomy): domain Eukaryota; kingdom Metazoa; phylum Arthropoda; class Insecta; order Diptera; family Tephritidae; genus Anastrepha; species Anastrepha obliqua. The sequence goes on from NC_072895.1 coordinate 44,195,051, forward strand.
AAAGTTAGTCCTATATAGCACACTAACTGAAAGCAGCAACCTAGCACATAGATTTATGCATACATTCGTGTATATATGTGTGTATGCTTGTCAGGTGCATGGATCCCTGCAGGAAAATGCTGTAGTGCCGAAGTAAAAAGCTTCTGGCCAATTTAGATTAGAGTTAGGCACTTCGTAGGTACACGTCACCGATTTTTCCTTTCTGATTTCACACGCATATAGGTATATATATAAGAGAGTACACATATGAAATGTGGACAAAAATAGGACTATACACGGATTTAAATGAGAGTTTTTATCATAGAGAACTTGAAGATGTTGAGTTGAAAAATTAAATATTTTTTGATAATTTCATAATTTCACAGTTCTTATTGTACTCCAGCCTACAATAAACCGCTGTTTGTTTTTAATTTACGACAGTGTTAATAGCGAAGCTTCAGCTTTCACCAATCGAAATGAGTGGAAAGGAAGACTGAAGCATAAAAAGTCACATCACCACTGCAATGATTGGGCAGAGCATCATACCTCAGTTCAAAACTCATTACTTATACTAACTGCTAACAATGACATTATAATAAAAATAATAAAAAAATTATGACAATATCCAAAATACTTCGATTACATTAATCGCTGTATATGTAAGTAAAATTTCTTCAAAAGAATATTTTAATAAAAAAAAATAATTTGGAACTTTTTTTTCTTAAAAGCTTACCCATGGCTATGCTCTGAATAAAATTTCTAGTACTAAATTTGCTACCTTTATAAAGGGTGGTTAAATTTCAAGGGCCGATGTTGAATGTGAACCAAGCCGAAACGTCAACGACACCGTTGGACTTCTTTCTTTGGGGTTATTTGAAAGAAAAGGTGTACATCGATAAGCCAGCAACAATTCAAGAGCTAAAGGATGAGATAACTCGGCACATTAACGGCATAGAACCTCAATTATGCCTCAGCGTCATCGAAAATTTGGACCATCGGATGGAAATGTGTCGCCGAGGCCACGGCGGCCATTTGGCCGATATTTTGCTTTATACACAATTGAACCATACCAATATTATCATAATAAAGAGAAAAGACAATAATTTCTTAAAAAACATTGTATTCTATTCAAAATCAACACCGGCCCTTGAAACTTAACCACCCTTTACATGTGAGTAGAATTCATTTTATACAGAAATTTTGAGTTAATTCTTTGTAGCTAAATTACCCTTACCAAAATACCAGACTCCTTCACATAGCGTACAACGAATTTTTCGATTTTTGTCAACTAAGGTGGCACTGTGCTGGGCATACCTTAAGAAGAACTGACAATAAGGACTTGCATATATATATATATTTTTTTTTGCCAAATATTTCCTACTATATTTACCTAAATAAAAACACAAAATCATGCATCATAGTCTTTCCGCTTCAACAAGCAGTGTGTTTCCACTACCGTTCACTGTAGAGAGGTAAGAAATTTACTCTCTGCGATCTCTCCGCGTTTTGCAAAGCAAAAAAAGATTCTTGTGTAAGTTTTGGCTCAGAAATACGAATAATACGCATTCGTTCTAACGTGTCGATATACAACTCGTTAATTGTAAACGACGATGTCCTTTTTAAATCCTAATTTTTTCAATTCAAATTGAACGCATATTTTGAATTGGAATTTAGTACATCGTTAGAGTGAAACGTTTCTAAGATCAGTTTTTCAAATTTTACAGGAAAAAATAAAAATATTTCAAGTAATTTTCTTCAAATCCGTTTTATTGCTACATACATATCTACTACAAAATTTTGCGTTGTCAATCTAAATTAACTACAAGCGAAACGATTTCCACAACGTTGGTAAAAAGTTCTTGTAGTCCGTGAGACTTATCACATTTCCGGTGAGTATTTTGGACTTATCAAAGTTGCTTACCTCTGAATAGAAAAGCTAGAAAATAAAACAGATAGTTTGACATTTTAGGAAACGTTGCATTTTTAGTTTTTATTTTTTTATTTTTAGAACAAGTGGACTTCACAACTTTTCATTCTAAGCTACAAATATTTTTATGGGCTTACGTATGTAGTATAGAGTTGACAATTTATGAATGAAAAATAATATATATTTTCAACTTTTTTAATAAAACTGTCCTGCTTTTCTGTGCTAAAATTAATGAATTGCCAACTTTGCCGATGAGCAAAGACCTTAAATTCTTATCCCAATTGAACTTTTTCACACTTAGGGCGATATGGTGGTTGCAAATACGTCCAACAGCTGAGACTGCCTTTCAGTTAACAAATTTTGACCTTCTTCAATGTTTTCCCATACAACAGCGATATTTAAAATTGAATAAATCCCTATGCGTTTAGGAACATCCCCTCATGTTTTTGTGTCTTTTATCGAGCCAGTCGACTCAAAAATTATTAAATAAGTATTCTGAAAGTTTTCTGAACGCTGAAAGTTTGTTAGTAGTTTGGAACTAAAATCGATAGATGAGATATAGATAGATAAGTAGGGCATGTCTGTACAAAAGCTGTTTTCGCTTGTGAATTCAAGGGTTGGGCACACCTGCTAAAGACCGATGCAATAATCGATAAGATAGAGCGTTCGATTGTGCGCGCAATTAAAAGAGGACAAAGGAGGTAGGTATTGCGACGAGGATGGGGTTTAGTTTACTTAGAATTGGTGTTATTTTTTAATTCTTAAAATTATAAAATTAAGTATTATAAAATGTCTTCTCTTAAATATTTAGCATTGACCGTTGAGAACTAATTTATGAAAAACCGAAAAGAAGAACATATCTTTTGAATGACTTGATCGATTTGGCTGAAATTTGCTTTAGTAAAGGGCAATCGACAATAGTTTACGAACTTGAAAAACATCATTTTTGATCGAATCACTAAATTTTTTGTATAAAACAAGTTATTATTGGGATACTAAACTTAAATATTATAGAAGTAAATAAACAAGGTTTATTTTTTTTTTTAATTGACCAGGTCTTGTGCCGTTTTACACTTAAGCCGAAGGACTCCATTTATTTGTGTCAGCAAGGATGGATACCTCTGTGCTTATGAGTCTATTAGCCACTCTCTGGCTATGTTCTTTATTGTGTCTGGAACTGGATCAAGAACGAAGTCACGTTCGAGATCAGAGATACGAACATACTAAAGGGCACCAATTGCACATTTTAGCTCTTAAGTTTGATATCTTGGAATTAGTTGAATACTGCTATGGCCGGAACAACCCCATATCTGAGCTCCGTAAGGCCACACAGGTTTTAGTATTTGCTTGTACAAATCTATCTTATTTCGAGCAAATAGTGGAGATTGCTTGCGCATAAGCCAGTACATATTTCTATATTTAAACTCAAGCTCCTCGTTTTTGTTTCTTTACGCGTTCCCTGCATCTGAACTTAGCATCCAATGTCATGCTTAAGTACTTTGCTGTATTTGACTACAGAATTTGAGCCCCATTTATGTACATATACAGGAGAATATAGGATTTTGTTCTATGTAATGTATCATACATGTGACTTCGTTTCATTAAGTCGAATATGCCATTTCTTTGTCCAACCGTAAATGTTGTTAAAGGCAGATGTAAACAGTTAATACAGGAGTGAGCCAAACACACTTCCTCGACTTCCTTGAGGAGCTCCAGCCTTTATTTTTTGAGGCTTGAATACGTATCTTCTTGTTTGACACAGAAGTAACGATCGGATAAATAAGAAGGTAGAATATGATAGTACTGACTTGGTAATAGCGCTTTTATTTTGTTTAGTACCCCAGCGTGGCATACTTCATGAAACGCATTTGACACGTCGAGGAATCCAACAAGCTGTAATTTTCTCTTCAATGGTTTCAAAATTTCATCAAAACTTTCCACTTCTTAACCAGAATTTTAATAGTTTTAGAATTTTTCGAGATATGCAGTTTTATAGCCCATTGAATTCAAAGTGCAAGTCTTAAGTGATTACAAAATACCGTTAATTCTAGGAATGTTTTCTTTTTCATTGAGGCGTCATTCCTTTTCTTCTACACAAAGCACACTTGCTCGAAGGTTTTGTATATGAAAGAAAAGGCTTAGCTCGTCAACTAAATTCAGCTTCAATCAATAATAGCAAACTGCAAAGTCAGTTCATATTCGTACTGAGTACGAAGAAGATCCACCTTCCTTACATAGGCTTACTTTTTACTTTTCGACTTTGATAATGTTACACTTTGCAACAAGACGTTCTTAAATAAGAAATGATTTGGAGCACTATTATAATACTAACACTAAAGCAGATTTTTTTCACTACTGTCAAATTTTTCCGACAGGGCGTGCTCGTATAGATAGTAAATGGAACGAACCAAAAGCCCATCAACTGCCAACTGACAATACTCGAATGAATCTTTCAGGCTTTAAACACTACAAATGATGGTACGTATTCAAGCCCGTTTCACTAACTACAGACGCTCAGATAAATAGCTTTGCTAAGATTTTTATCATTGGTTAGAGGTCGTTTTGTGGTATGGAAATATTTGCTTTGTTTGTAAGTGTGTTGAAAGGTGTTGGAAGGCGCTGTCAAACCGCAAACTGAAACTGAAATTGAAATGGAAATGCGTACATAGAATTACCACAAACATTCATTCATGCTAATACTCGTACATAGAGAAGTTATTTGCTGATTGCGGCGCCGCATCGGAATTTTCAGAAAACTAAAACCGCTTAGGCAGGGCTTAAATGAGAGATTTGTGGCACATTGAGAGGAAGTGAAAGGTATTTATCTGACTAAACAAAGACCTGCATACCCTTGTATAAATATAAATATTTATGTGTATGTGTGTATGTGTATCTATAATGCAGGTGTATACAATTTGCCGCCCTCAGTGTAGACTTTTGTAAACCTTCTGAGAATTTCGCAATGTGTGGCCTCACAGGTTATCGGTATAAATACATGGAATTGGATTTGAGTTAGTGAAAGTTTTTATTGTAGAAAAAATATTTCGATTTATTTTTTTGTGCAGAAAATTTTAGTGTCAAACTTTTCACCTTTATCCACTTGCTCTGTTTCCTTTATTTTATTTCTTATTTCAACGTTTTTCCAAGTCAACAACTTTCAATGCTGAGCTTAGCTAAAAGCTAAAAACACAAATGGCGATATTCCCACCAGGATAAGCTGCGAGGAGGCGGAAATTCATACTCGTAGGCAGTTGAACGATGCTTGCACACATTTACCGTATAATAATGTAACTGATTGTACTATATTTATAACATTCTAAGTTCCAAATAATCGAACATGAAATATTTTATATATATTTTTCGATGTACTCGATTATTAAAGTAAATTCTTAAGGCCTATCTTAGGTCAGTTTTAGTAATTTTCGCTTTGCAAGCTTATTTCAACTGAGTTCGTTTGTCACATTAATGTAAGCCAAGCTCAGCTGCGCTAATCGCGCAACGAAATATTTTTTAAATATTAACTGGATCAAGACTTCAACACAGACGGTCCTCAGCATTCATCTTTTTTCCTTTGACCCTGCAGTCGCTTACTACTCTTTTCCAGAGAAACCCAATCGCTGATTATGTTTCACGATTAGGTGGGGCTTCTTTAGAACACCGACAAATCTACTCCACAGAAAATCAATACAGACAGATGAGTGCCTCAGATACAGTTTTGTCACCATCTGTATTCTGACTGCTCAGGAAAATGTAAAAATAATCAAACTTGAAAAAAAACGATAAAATAAAATTCACGTATTAAGAATCATTATTATGTATATATATCAGGAAATATTTTGGAAAACAAAATTTAAGCCGAAAGACTCGATAACAAGACAATGTTCCCTTAGCGGCTCATCTCCAAATATCACGATTTTGACTGGCCTCCTCGCTGGCCCAGCACTGGACCTTTTCCTGTGAGGCTACTTAAAGAGGAAGAGTACATTAATACATCTTAAACCTTCGACTATTTGAAGGCCAATATTCGCGACAAAATCGAAAATGCTTCGAAATGATAGGAAAAATTCAGAAAAAACAACTGAAATGTATGGTACTGGGAATGGTGACCATCCTCTCGATATTGTTACGGTCAATGACTCAGAAAATTATATAACATATATCACACTGCCCGAAGTTAGAAGAAAACAGCCCTTTTGTTACGTTACAACTTATCACTTAATCTTAACTTTTTCATGAAACTACGAAACAATTTAAAGCAACTCAATTTTAGTGTTTTTTTTTATTAACCCCGAAATATACCAATTTCTTTCGAGTATATTATCTGCATAGCGGCCCGTGTCCACTGTTGTGCCTCCAAAGTGTGTTTAGCGAAACGCAAAAGCATATCTTCAATTACGCACAGACCAAAGGAAATCTGATAAAAAGAAAAACAACAAAGGCGCAATAACACTTGCTGAGCAAAACAAAAAAAAAAATCGCACAAAATATTGTAACAATAAATAAGACAACATAACCAAAGGTTACCAACAACAAGAATCTTCATAGCTGCACAGATAAAGACGTAGTAATATTGGCAGCATGTCAGCAACAAAATACCAGCAACAACAATGTGCGAAATCACATCACATTGCCGCGCTTAGCAGTGACAACAAACGAACGATTTGCGATTTTGTTCGAACCAATCGTTGCAGTGGCACGCTGACGGCGAAGGCTAAGTGGAGAGATTCAAACGGCAGTTTGGGAACAGCATTAAGTAGAGGCTAAAAGTAGCAAACGACAGTGGAGAATTTATTGGTTGTTGCTGATAAGCAGTCAACAGGACCAAATATTTAAGTACATGCCTATAAACTGGCAGGCACACGTACATACATATGCATGCGTATATATAAATTTACATATAATTCATACACCTGTGCTCACAATAATAGCAGCAAGACATATGCAAAATTTTGACTATTTATTTATTTTTTATTTAATTTTTTTACACTTTTTTTTAGACAAATATAGTTCATTCTACAACAAAAGCCGTGTAACTCAAAGTTTCCAACTTTGTACAGAATTCAAAAAAATTTAAAAAATATTTACTATACATTTTCTAACTTTTAGATAGGATTTTAGAAAAAATCTGGGTCCGCATTTTTATAGTCCAATGATTTGGGTATAATAAAGTGTAAAATTTAAATGGCACGCATTAATTTTTTAATTTTTTTTTGGCGGTATTGTGCATTTTAATTAATTAAATTAACAAAATTAACAAGACTGCCTGTAAAATAAAATTTTCTAAAATCAAAGTGATTTTATATCCACTTCAAACTTACCCTTTACCAAAATCCAATGAGCTATAGAACTGCATACTCGAATTCTTTCTAAAAACTTTTATAATATTAAAAAGCTTGAAACTTTGATGGAAATTTGTTTGATTTAATTCAATTTAAAGTTTTTATCTTTTTTATTTAACTGAAGAAAATTTTTTGATTAAAAAAAGGAGCTAAACAGGCAAATCTTTGTAAACTGTCAGATATGTAGGGGAATTCGCAAATTCTGGAGTTTCTAATAACAAATTTTATATGAAAAAGGCTAGATAATTATTTATTTTGATTTTTTTGTTTTATATAAAAAGCCCTTATGGTATATTGAAATATTATTAATTTTTATCAGATTTGTATATCTCTCCCTAATAAATAATAATCGAAAGGAAATACCCTTAAAAACAGTAAAATAAAATTTACGCTGCTATTATTGTGAACACAGCTGTATATGTGTGCATTTGTATGTATAATTTTGATTGTATATGTATTCATGTACATATACATGTATGTACCTAAGTCCTTAGCATTACAAACAGGCGAACATGTGAAGATAAACATAAAAACATATACAACAAAGTCAATCGCCCAAAAAACAAACAACAACAAATACAAAAGCCGAACAAGCATGAAAATGTTGACTTAAAAAAATCACAAAGAGGAATGCGCACGCAGGAAACGCATGGCTACCAAGTCATTAAGATAAAGATGAGACGTATATGAAGGCCACAACAGCAGCAACCGCAGCAGCGGCAGAAAATGAAGAAACAACAAGAAAAACATCTGTACAAATAAATACGCACACAATGAATTGGCAAATTGTCGCACAAAACGTCGAAGATGTGTGTTGGCAATTAGATCGACAAACGCCGATAGGCGAACAAATGTACGCACACACATACACCCCGCGACAAAACGATGGTATATCAACATTTTAACCACTTTTATTATACTGCTGGAATGTTCATTAGTTGTGTATAAAAGTATATCTCACTGATTAACAAAATCCACATAAACCCAAGTTCCAAACTTTATACAAAAATTAGGAGAATTCACAAACTTTCCAACCAAATTTCATCGTTTTTAGTTAGAGTTTCTATAAAGATTTTTGGCACGCAGGTTTGTAGTCAATTTAAGTTTGGCTTAATTAAGCGGAAGTTTGAAGTTGCTAGAAAATTTTTGTTTTAGAGTTTCTTCCTCTACATAACAAATGCACGATATTTTTTTTATTATATATGCAGAAAATATGTCATGAGATTTTGAGAGAATGAGAATTTTGAGGCGCTTCAGACTTGCACTTTATTATATTAACACGTTGAGTGCCACCATACAACAAAAAAATGGGGTTCGTCCGGCCACGATTTTTTTACATAATACAATAGAATATTTGAATTTTTGAATAGGCCATATGATGCCACATTGGTCTCATACCCATAGGCCAAGCAGCATAAACAATGCAATGGCTCTAGTATGGCGTGAATACACTACTACTAATAGCCTCTATGAAGCAGCTGCATCAGCACAAACCGGAATCTCACACATTATACCGCGAGACCAAGTGTCACCACGAGGCCTGAAAGTCTCTTTGCACTGTGAGACCAACCTGGACTCACATGGCACTCAACGTGTTAAAATTCAATGGGCTATAAAATAGTATATTCGAAATTGTTTTGTTGAAAATTTATGGAATATTTTTTTTTGGAAAAAATTTGAAATTTTTACTTACATGTTATTTGTTAAAGAACGAGCTATATTTTTACTTCTTATTTATAAATTTTTATATTTTAGCCAAAACTGGTCCAAATGTTAATGCCATTATGTGTCGCGTGCTGTATAATTGCATATGCGTGTGTGTATTTATGTCTGCAAATTTACAAATTATTTGAATGTATTTTATTTGGATGATTATCTACAAGTATTTGCATCCTTTGGGCATTTTCTGCTTCTGACATAATGTTATTTCATGCTTCATCGACTAATCTAACAATACGAGCTAATTTTTATATTGTTGTTGTAGTGATCTACTTGTTACAAACTGTATTTGCATTGCTATCAAATAATGGCCAACTAGTTATTTTCCAGGTCAGGAAAACTTTAATAAATCTTGTAGATTAATTCAATGTGATAAAGAGAACGAATGAAAATTCATCAATTAGAAAATTTGTTCCTGTGCAGAGTATGAACGGTTTGATAAGCAAAGATTTGCAAGACCGATAAATTTTTCGCAGACGTGGTGATTTCTTAGCATATAATTTTTATATAATATATGTAAAATGAGATATTTTCACAATTGCCTTTAAATTTCATCTCATACCCAAATAAATGGAACTGCTTATACTCATACTCCAACCAACCCAGCCAAACCAACTCATAATACCAAAATAAATAACTCTTTAGATTCCCATGGATGTACTTGCGGCATTGGTTTTTGAAGGGCAATTTAAAACAAAATGTCTCAGACACCTCCTTAATGATTTCGCTCTTTTATAAGGAAGGATCAAGTTTTGAGTTTGACATACAAACCAGTCAACAGGCGGCCGAATGGCGCTATCCTCATGAGCCGAAACCCAAAAACCCACGTCAAAGTCGGTTAAAAGTGAAAGTTATGGTACTCGTTTTATCTGATTATCATAGTGTTGTGCACTCGAAATTCATTCCAAATGGTTCTACGGTAAATAAGGAATTTTATTGGAAGTTATACGACGTTTGAGAGAGAATCTGCCTAGGAAACGGCCCGACTTGTGGAAAGAAAAGTCATGGATCTTGCATCATGATAACGCACCGTCTCACAAGGCTCATATTGTGAACACTCTTTTGACCAAAAACTTGACAAATATCATCGAACAACCACGGTATTCACCGGATTTAGACCCCTGTGACTTTTTTCCTTTTCCCAAAACTTAAATTGCCACTGCGCGGACGCCGCTTTGAGTCGATAGAGGCCATTAAGGGGAATTCGCTGAAGGAGCTGAAGAAGATCTCTTCAAACGCGTTTAGAAGGTGCTTTGATGACTAGACTAATCGTTGACATATGCGTATTACTTCGAATGGAGTCTTTTTTGAAGGCGACGAAATAAATTTTGATGATTAAACAATTATTTTGCATTTTATTGAACAATTTCCTGTACTTTTTTAACAGAATGTAGGTTGCCCCTAACATGATTATTGAGCAATAAGAAAATAATTTGTTTACGCACACAACAAATTATTAAAAAATAACTTTATTTTTAATAATAATTGTATTCATATTTAATTTATTTTTTAATATAATAAAAAAATAATTTTATTCATAGTTTATTTATTTCTTTAAATAATAAAAAAAGTGTTTTCTTTATATTTAATTTATTTTTTAATAATTATAAATTTGATATTTTTTCTGAAAATTTTTATAAATTACTTTCTTTTCATGGCCTAATATTTTTCGAATAACAAATTTTTCAAAAAAGCATTTCCTTGAAGTGTAACATTTTCAATTATGAATACTTAACAAAAGGTATACAAATTTGCACCCCAAGTACTCCAAAACTACGAATTCTTAGAAAAATCGGTGATGTAATGTTTCTCTTTTCTATGAAATTGCACCGAAGTTTACTCAATATGATCCGGGCACAAGCCGGCTGGTGTTTGGAGATGAGCTTTCACAAAATGAAACTCCACATTTCATTAAAACTAAGGCGATAATTCTAAATCGACAATCGGCGCACTTTCACTTCCACTGCCACTTTCAACAAGGAATGTAGCTGTTGCAAGAAACAAGATAGGTACCTATATTACTCTAGACTAGATTTCTCAGCGTATTTTACATTTTTCTATTAGTTCCCATTTTTTTCTTTTGATGATACTAAAAAGTTAGATCACATCAGTTTCGTTTGGGAATTTCTTAATTTTCTTCGAGTAAGCCCACTTGAAATGCATTTACCTTATCAGAAAATCCATTGTAAAAATCTGCCATTGGCAATTGCCGTTTTGCCAAAATGTTACAATTTACATTTGCATATGGTAAACAACAATAGTAAAAGCAGTAAGCGGATTTCGCTATATTCGCGTATCTGATGGCACTTACGGGTAGCTGTAAAGATCTGAGTATATTATACACAGGAATGGAAATATAATGACAGCAAGAACTTTAAGCCAGCTACCAACTTAGCAGTGCGGCTCAAAATAGCAAGAAGAAAGCGATAGCTGCTGCTCCTACAACTGTGTCACAGATACCTGTACTGAGTATTTGCACAGAGATATTCATTTTTACTCCCCAAGTATACACACACAACTCGTTTATTGTTGCAACATACGACATGCATTGTTACTGTTGATATAACAACATAAATATTTTAAATGGCTTCTTATTACAATTTTTCATTATCACGCCAAATCTGACAACTAGCGAGGCAAAGTCAGCCAACAACAGCCAACCAACAAGTCAACAAGCTTTGCCAGTTACGCTCGATTCTCTTATTTTGATTCCGCTTGCCGCTTACCATAGCATTTTATAGCAATTTTCATAAAGCGAGAATCATTTCTTTATAACAACGAATGTTATCAATGAAATTTGCATTTTCATATTACCAAGCGCACAGCCAAGCGGCTACTGTTTGAGCCAGGAATACGAACTGACTAGAAAGAAAGCAACAGCAAAAAAGGCAGCAGTAGAAAACTAAAAGAAATAAATTACAGAAAGAGCCTGTGGCAAGAATGGGATAACAGTGTTCGTCGGTGATGGGAGCCAAGGCACGGAAACGACATTTCACGTTGCATAACTTTAAGCGAAATAATAAAATAAAATTGGAAAAAAATTCTCAAATGAGACTAAAAACATACATACACACGAGTATGCAGATACTATATTGGCAATAACAACAACTAAGCATATGCGCTTGTACAACACAGAATAAGTAGGTACGCTTACATATACCCGATACAAAGATACATTTGCTCTGATAAATGTGGCAAGTAGAAATTTTCTCGACTTGTGGGCTAAATAAAACAAAAGCAAGGAGTTGTGAAGTCTTGAAAAATAAGAAATAACCAAAGCACCAACAAAGGCGCAACAAAGCTGGAGGCACACCAGCTACTGCTGCAGCCTCTGTAGAATTGTGGGACTTTGTTGTTGTGGCTTATAAATGCAAATGAGCTGGCGAACATGGCAGGAAGACAGTGAATGTTGGCAAAGAAATGCAAAAATAAAAGAAAGTCGAAATAAAGTAAAAAGTTTGCCAAACGTAAGATATAAAAAACTTTTCGCAAAATTTTGCTGCTCCAATTCTTTACTGTCGAAGTGGTTTTTGCTGAGAACTGAGAGGTGGTGGCAGCGAAAAGAAGATATTTCGTACATTGAACGGGAGTTTTTTGTTAGCTAAAATAAATAGCTTGGCGCTAATTGCATATCTAAGACTGAAGATGATGTAAAAATTAAAATTTAAGCAAACATAATGCAATGAAAATAAAGAAATTAAATATACTACAACAATTAAAAAAAAATTAAACAATAAAGAAATTAAAAAAAGGAAATAAAAGAAAATAAATTAAAGGAGAATAAAAAGAATTGAAAGAAAATAAAATAAGGAAAAATAAAGTGAAATAAAATAAAATCAAATCAAATAAAAGAAAACATAAATTAAGAAAAACATAAAATAAAATAAGTTGAAATAAAAATATAAATAAAATAAACTAACATGAATCTCAGATATGCTACCCTGAATGATCGAAGATGGTAAAACAGGAGCGGGAATGAATGGGCCCTAATTTAAAAAATCGATTCCAATGGGTCTCTACCCAAATATATTTCAGGCAGAAATACATGCCATTGAGATATGTGTGAGGGAATGTCTCCGTGGAAAAATGAGAGGAACTCACATTTACATATTTTCAGATAGTCAGGCGGCTTTGAAAGCACTATCAACTATCTATCAACGACAATCACCTCAAATAGGCTACATGACTGCCTGAACCTTCTTTATATGCTAGGAAACTTGAACACACTATTACTGGGTTGGTTTCCTAAACACGAAGGACTCGAGGGAAACAAAATAGCGGACCAACTAGTAAAAAAAAGTGGGAGAAATGCTCCTAAGTGGTCCTAAGCCTTTCTGTGGACTTACAAAGGGCCACATCAACGAAACTCTCAGGCGGTGGGAAGTGAAGAAGTTCGTTGAACACTGGCGAAGCTCTATCGGCCACCGTCAAGCGAAACAATTCCTAACGACGGACAGAGGAATTTCTGCTAAGCTACTTTCACTTGACAGAGTGGACTTAAGACATTTAACGTGTTATTTCACAGATCACTGTAGCCTGAGAGATCACTTAAAAAAATTGCCCTCTCTGAGACCATCACTGCCGATTCTGTGAAATGGACACTGAAAATTCAGAATAAATTCTTTGTAAATGTCCTGCATAAGGCAGAAAACGGCTACAGCACCTTAGTGGTATTGCTGTGCCTCCATAAAAACTATGGAACAATAAGCCCCCGAATGTGCTAAAATTTTTAAAAAGCCACAAAATATAGGGTACCTTAGCAGGATTTGCGCAATATATCTACTTTGGTTGCAGTGCGCAGTAGCCTAATAATAATAATAATGATTTAAATTAGGCAAAATAAAGGAAAGAGAGTAAATAAAATATGATTTAAAAATATTGGTAATTAAAATATGATTTAAACTGTTACATAAGGAATTTTTATTTTTTGAGTTCAAGGTACAGCCAAGACTTCTAACAGTGGCGAAATATCGATAAATAAATAGAAGCGAGATTTTGTTTTGTTGTTTTATTGTTAAACTGGCCTTGAGCCCACAACATAAAATTTAGGGAATAAAAATAATATATAAGAATAGGACAATTATGAAACAAATTAAAATATTGTAAAATAAAGTAAAATAAAAAAATTAAGGTAAAATTTATCTAAATCAAATAAAAAGTAAAACAAAAATAATAAAGAAATTATATATAAAATGAGTAAAATAAAATAAATTAAAAAAATGCTAAAATAAAACAAAGGGAATAAAATTAAATAAAAAATAAAACAACAATAATAAAATGATGAGATATGAAATAGAGTTACATAAAACAGATTAAAATAAACTAAAATAAAAAAATATACAAAAAAAGTTATTTAAGTTAAAACAAATTCAAATTAAACAAAAATAATAAAATTACGAAATATAAAGTCGAGTAAAATATATTAAAATAAACTTAAATAAAATAATTAAACAGTAAAGTAAAAAAAATAAAATACCACGGTGCTACAAAATAAAAAAAATCGAAAGAACTCTTCAAGTGCACGTTTTATTTCAAGACCAGTACAACACAAAACTGTGTTTAGAAAATTCAAAACACCTTCAAATTTTTTATTTATTGTTAAAAACCAATTTATCATGTTTTTGATGAAGTAAAAATACATAACTAATCCATTTTTCAAGCGATTTTTTATTTCAACATGGTCTTGGAAAGGGGAGTGTATGTGCGTTATGAATGTATATAATTCTAACGATTGACATTCAAAAGAAATTTTCAATAACAAACTCTGATTTGTGCAATTTTTCCACGTTTTTTTGAATGTAATGCAATTTTTTGGCCACTATTTTCCAACGGGCACCACAAACATATACATATTTTTAAACTCCAATAAAATGTGCTCAAAATAAGCTATTTCTCATCTTCATACATTGTAGTTGTAACTGCAAAAGTTACGATTTTGTTTTTTTAAGTTTTTTTCCATATTTTTAAAAATCCAGCTGAACCGAGACTGCGAGAAAATACCGCATGACCGATAGTGCTTTACTGCTCATTGTGGCTAATTTTGAAAGACAGCAATAAGTTTACATAACTATGAATACATCTAACTTATCAAAACTCGTTATAACCCAAGCTTACCTAATCCAAACTGACCAACCGAAGCTGCATGACACAGCAGAACCGTTTGCAATTTGCTGGTAAGCATGTGCAATTTAATGAGTGTGAAAAATCATCACTCTTGAATGATCAAGAGATTGTAATTTTAATTTTTAAATAAAATAAGTAACTTTTAATAAAAACATTTACTTCACAAATGTTTAATTTTTTAACAGTATTTTATGTTGAAATTAGCCACTCTTGTATTACATGGAAAAAACTCAGCTCAGATTGCGTTAGATTCGTTCCGGCTAATGAAGTTTGGTTAGGTTGATTTTAGTTACGAATTTCCTGTAAGGTTATGCTATTTTGAGTTATGCTAGGTAAAGATGCATACGTTACGTTTATTTGTAGATGTTTTGAATCGAGTACACATAAAAGTACAATGCAATCGGTTCAATTGTTACGTAGGGTTTTATTTAGTGAAGTGAGATTAGGAGTTGTTATTAGGAGTTATTCAAGGTTACGTCGAGGTTGGATAGGTTGGCATTGCAAACTAATCAAAATGATTTCCTTTTGCAATGCAGAAAAGCAGCACAATGGGTTCGATTGTCATACATTGTATACGGTTGGATTGATTTCGATAACGTTAGGTTAGATGAGGTTTAGTTAGGTAATACTACGTCCGGCTATGTCAGAAAATTGCAGAAGTAAGTCAGCAAATTGCGTTATAATATTCTTTTACCGTCTCTTTTCAACTCAAGAATGTTCTGTTTTTATTTCATTTCTACAAAAACGTTCTTCAGTTGGAAAATTTCTTACAATTTTGATGAAATAATGCTTGCTAGATTCGGAATGGACACAGGTATCAGTAAATATACTTAATTATACCTTCTACTCAAATATGAACGAGACGTTATTAATAAAACGGTCCGCGGATGACATATGGCAAAAATAATTTTTTTGTTTTTTGGTAGGACTGTTATAAGTTTACATGACAAATTTCAGCGTGATATGTCACATAGTTTGTTTTCTGTGCTACTGTAAACAAGTCAAGCTTGAGTGTGTTCTTCGAATTTATCGATGGAAATTCAAGTTGAACAAAGAATTTGTTTGAAATTTTGTTATTCCAACAAAATTTCGGCTTCAGATGCCTTAAAAATGTTGCAGACAACCTATGGGGACTCTGTTCTATCGCGTGCACGTGTTTCCAGTGGTACAAATCGTTCAAAGAGGGCCGTACATCAACCCAAAAAACCACGCCAAAGTCGCTCAAAAATTAAGGTTATGCTGACTGTTTTTTTTCGATTACGAAGGTGTGGTGCACTCGGAGTTCCTTCCGCAAGGCCGATCGGTTAACGCTGAATATTATTTAGACGTTTTAAAGCGTTTGCGCGAGAACATTCGTCTTAAAAGGAAGGAATTGTGGGACAACAAGTCATGGTTCTTGCATCGCGATAATGCACCAGCTCACACATCACGTCTTGTTCGCGATTATTTGAACAAAAATAATGTTAATATCGTTCCGCAAGCACCGTATTCGCCTGATATGGCTCCATGTGACTTTTTCCTGTTTCCCAAGCTCAAGTTGCCGCTCCGTGGAAAACATTTTGAGACAATTGAAGTCATAAAAGAGAATTCGAAGAACACACTCGAGCTTGACTTTGTTTACAGTAGCACAGAAAACAAACTATGTGACATATCACGCTGAAATTTGCCATGTAAACTTATAACAGTCCTACCAAAAAACAAAAAAATTATTTTTGCCATATGTCATCCGCGGACCGTTTTATTGATAACGTTTCCTTCATATTTGAGCAGAAGATACACATATTTCGCGAATAATAACGGAGAACCGCATTAAATTTGCAAATATGAATGTAGTGAACAAAACTTTCAGTTTACTGATTTTTTTGTTTTACGAAAAAATCCGTTACTTCGACACATTTTCATAGATTTTTGAAATTAAATGCTTTTTACATTCGGAGTACACAGCTATAAGACTTTCTACTAATATATAAACCTTTCATTTCAATATTATCGACAACATCTCGTTAAACTCGCAAAAATTGGAAAGGTTGGCTACAATATAAGTTTCACAAAATATTTGCTTTATTTCATGTTGTTGTAACATAAACAAAATCTTGTGAATATTGTGCTATTATTTCATCAATTTGCTCAGTTGTTATTACTCACAAATCTATTCCTCTGATTGCTAGCAGAGAAATAAAAACAAATAATCACAAAACACACAAAGATAACAGCAAAAAACCATTGAACGCCAAATAAAGACGTTCAAAAATAGTGGCGCCGTGGCTTAGTTGGTTAAAGCGCCTGTCTAGTAAACAGGAGATCGTGAGTTCGAATCTCGCCGGGGCCTTGGGTGCAGAGGTAGTTGCAGTACACTACATTTTCAGCACTTGTAAATATTTTTAAAATATTGTGACGAATTTAGCATAAGTAAATTAAGAACATGAAGTGATTGATTGCGGAATAGAATAAAAATGCTGACTAGCAAGAGTAGATGGATACATATTGAACAAGTATCAGTATACGAGCATGTTAGCAGGGCGGCATATCTTATGGGTCCGAACTATTGCCTACCATTCAATCACATTTTCTTTAAAAGATTTATAAGATTGTTATATTTAGATATACTTGGAGATTTATATCGTCAGTTCAAGGAATTCTTACGTAGAACAATGGATTTTCAAAGAAATATCACAAGAAAAATTACTTTACAGAAAATAACAGAAAAAATTAAAAGGAAAAAATAAAATTGCTCTCAGCAAAATGTGGGTACTTGGAGCACGGCACATGGAACAAGTAGTTAGCAGTAGATCAAAAACAACACGGGCAATGTATTTTGTTTTTGCTGTTGGACCCTAGAATGTAAAAATCTATAAACAAATATTGAAAGTTTTTAGTAATTCAAACAAAATTTGGCAATTTAGAGACCAAATAAATAGAAAACAATTAAATCAGCGGCTCCGCTGAGAAAAAAAAGCTGTAAATGCTCTCACATCTAAAATAGTCGAGGTGCCGCCTTGGATTTTCTCTGAAATATATTTAGTATTACTTGAAGCTTTTTTTTAAGTCATATAAATCAAAGAGAGTGCGGCGTAAATTAATTAAATTAATTTAATTAATTTCTTTATTTTTTTAGCCTCTACCAAACCGAAGTCTCGACCTATAGTCTTAGCTACTAGTACCTTTCGTAATGTAATAATATATAATTATTTGTATTATTTATAATTATATTTTCAATAAATAAGTTAATAAAATAAATACATATATTTCCTTAATAAGTTGTTTTAATTTTCTTACCATAAACAAACATAATTTAATTTTATGAGCTTTTAAAATATTATATCAAGTAAGGGAGCGCTGGATTTGGACCGTTCCGAACTTTATACATATATTTCTATACATTTAGTAACCTTGATTTGGGCCTGGCTGTTAATTTTTGGAACTAAATAAGCTCAAAAAGAATGAGAGTTAACTTCAGAAGGATGGATGTTGCTGTAAAGCTCGTACAGGTCATTGGTCCATTGTCTACGACGCTCGCCGTCACCAATGTGAAAATTTCCAAAAAATCGTTCACTCCCTTCACATTGGATTTTGTCAATGCCCATGCTTCGGCGACATGCTGTAGGACGGGCATGGTGGGAGACTTTAAAATGTTAGTTTTGTTAGTCGAGAGCGGACTTTACTACTCGATTCTTTACTTAGTCCAAAGTAGGCTGTAGATTTCCAGGCTGACATTGTTATCGATGTTAATGCTCTTTGCTAAATACACGAAGTCTCTTACAGAGTTCGAAGACTGTTTGTTTGATGACAAGAGATGCTCCGTCATGTCCTCGTTCACTATCTGTGTTCCAGTTTCGATTAGGTTTATTAAACCGTTATTAAGATATACGCATTTATACAAAAGTGGGCGTGGCACAGTCGTTTTTTTTTTTATTTTACAAATGCTATTTTTTTTTTTTTTGGGTTTATTATTTGTACCAGATATTAGTAATTTTGCTTAATACTTCTGCTCTTTCTTTTTGAAATTTACCGTTATATGGGAGGTGTCTGCGGTTATTGATCGATTTCACCGATTTTCAATGCCAACCTACCTCGTAATATGTAGTCCATTTTCATTGACATATAAAAAAAAATAATACTTGACGCCTACACTTCTGCTAGGTGTTTCGCCGAGCTCCTTCTCCTATTTCTCCTGTCCGTCTTGATATTGTTCTACAAATTCAGAGACCTACAGTTTTAAACCGACTACGAACGGCAAATGAATTTTTATGAAGAGCTTTTCTATGACCGAAATACACTCGGAGGTTTGCCATTCCTTGCCAAGGGGCGACCGCTATTAGAAACAACTTTTTCTATTATTTGATGTTCATGCAAGCACCCCAGAATGGGAGTCCCGCATCAACAAATTGGGCTACGGCGGCTCTACACTTTACTGAAATATATAGGATTTATTTTTATTCAAGTTATCGGCCGTACGAAGAGAAATGGCTAAATCGATTCCTTTCATTATTCTGAGTATTTTCGTGTATGTCTATATATGCCATGATTATTTACGCTATTACAAATAACTGTTATGTGAACAGAAATATAAGACCACTGGGCATGTTTTTCATATAAAATACCTCCGAGCATGTGTTTTATATAGGAGAAAACTCAACGCCGTACCATTTTATTTTAAGATTTAATAATGCGTAAAACTCAATACCAGGAAGCTTTCTGTTTAAAAAATGTTAAACTTTGATGATAATTTTTTGAAATTTGTTCAATTTTTGAGAACTTTTGTAGGAAGTTTGAAACTTTCATTTGTAAGATTTTTGTTATGCAATGCATGAATTAAATTTTTATAAAAACTTAACGAAAAAAATTTAGCATAGCAAATTTTGCGAATATTGTAAAAAGTAAAGTGCCTTATGTATGTGAGCACAAGTGTATGTGAATTAATTAAAAATATACTGATATTAACGTATGATATAAGCTGACCAGCCTATTAAGAAGCTGCAGTAAACAACTACCAAGTCACAGCTTACATATTGCCGTCCAAGTGCGCTCAACAATAAATAGCAAATTTTCATAATGAACCAACTACACCCACCATTTAAGCAAAAAATCGGAAGTCAACGGCAGCAAAAAATCTATCCACTCATAAAAATAACAATAAAGTTGGTACTTGAATTTTAATCTGAGTCCCAAGTACTTCACTGCCTGCGCACCAGTCTTCTTCACAGCAATAAAATAAACCACGCGACAGCATTTAACGCCGAGCCGAACTACGACGTACTAAATGGACTACCACTCAGCGTGCGGACGTACGTATATACATACTTGTATATATACATAAACATACACACGTATTCGCTTGTTCTCACACTCGCTACCGCCTGACTGCCTCTTTCCTGTTGTTAGCAATAAGTACCTACATACAATTTTGGTTGTTGGTCGTATTTGATGTTTGCTGTTTGCTGTTTGCTGCTTATGCGAAACGCAAAACGACACTCCAAGCCAACTGACGCTTTTGTTGCTGAAGCAGCAGCACTTAACATGTTGCAATTGCCTCAATAATTGTTTCAATAATCGTAAAAATCACGAAAATGGCGAATACTGCATGGACTCAAAATGGGCTGGCTAAGCGTGGCGGAAAAGTAAGTATTAACTGATGTTACGTATACGCAACCTAAAATCCGCAAGGGCATTAGGAATAGGGGATTTTTTGATGCGTCACAAGGCTTCCAACATATGTATGTACGTGTGTATATCCATTGGCAATGGTGGGTTACTGAAGGGGAAAATGAAATAGAAACTTGCCCTTCCTACCTGTTCGGATAACTTATACAAGTAACGACGCAAATAAATTTACTCTCTATTAACTTTAAATGACTTTCCTTAAATATTTCAGTATTCAGTGTATTCTAGAAAACCCGAAAAATTGTTGATATCTCGCAAAAACTTTACTCATTAACGGGCATACATTCGTTATAAAAATTATCTGCAAGTTCATGTTATCTCTTGATAGCAATTTAGTTGTGATTTATGCATTTTCCTGAAATTTTGATTTACATATCTTCGATATTATTTCAAAACATTTTTTTTTTTTGCTTTATGTCGCCAATTTACTTTTGGTATCATATTCGCGCGAATGTGTCAACTGGGCGCCGTGGCTTAGTTGGTTAAAGCGCCTGTCTAGTAAACAGGAGATCGTGAGTTCGAATCTCGCCGGGGCCTACGGTGATCGATTGGTTGAAAGTCACTGATAAGAATTTTTTTAAAAGTTCATTTTTAATAAAACATAAATAATTTCTAATATCTGCGTTCACATAAAAAAAATAGTTTAAAGCGAAAGTAGAAGTTTCAAGCTAACGCCAGTTTTCATCTGAATATTTTTTATTCTAACTTACCTGTGCGAAAAATGTTAATAATGCTAAAACAGAGTCAAAAAAGTAAAAAAAAATTGTCTTTTGCTTTAAGTGTTGTAGATATGTAATTATGGCCTCAGAGACAATAATAAAAGAAATTTAGAACATAAAATCAAAATAAAATTTTACATCTTTATTGTCCAATGGAGTTTCACGGTATATCATAGACAACAACTAGCGAGCCAATTGGTAATTGGGGAACGGTTTTAGCGCAAACTTATTTTAAAAATATTAAATGTTACCACATAAAGCGATTCTTAAATCATTTACAGTTTTTATCGATTTTTTTAATTTGTTATCGATTTTTTTTTTTTCGAGGAACGATTTGAGTACATTATTATTAAATAGTATAAACCTTTTCTAAAATTATTAAACATTAAATCGTTTTTCTATTTACTCTCAATTTTTATCAATTTTTCTTTCGGGGAACGTTTTGGCATACATATTTCCATACAAATCGATTTTTTACTTTGTCTCAATTTTTATCGAATTTTCTCGCGGAAGATTTGGAGCATATTAATATCGAGTAGTATGAACCTATTTTAAAATTATTAAACCTTTCCATACAAATCGATTTTTTTTATTTTTTCTCATTTTTTATCGAACTTTTATTTTTATTATTGATTTTTTTTCGGGGAACGTTTTGAACATATTAATATCGAGTAGTATAAACCTATTCTAAATTTATTAGTCATTTTCACAGAAAACGATTTTTTAGTTATTCTCAATTTTCATCAATTTTTTTTAATTTGTTATCGATTTTTTTCGAGGAACGTTTTGCGCATATTAATATCGAGTAGAATAAACCTATTGTAAAAATCGATTTTTCATTTAGTTTCAATTTGTATCGATTTTTTCCTATTGCTATCGATTTTTTAGGGGGGGATCGTTTTGAGTATACTTATGTCGAGTACTATAAACATATTCTAAAATTATTAAACATTTCCATACAAATCGAATTTTTTATTTATTCTCAATTTTTATCGGTTTTTTTGTTATCGATTTTTTTTCTTCGCGATCATTTTTATAATAAGTTATCCACAAATAATAAACATTGTTCTCAACTTTTATCCATTTATTTGTTATAGTTTTTTTCTTATTAAAGATTCTTTAGTCGATTATTAATTTTGAACGATCTGAATATTTCGTTATAATTCTTTTCAGTCGATTTTCCGGAATGCGAATCACCTTCACTTTCGCCTATATATTTTTATCCTTAGTAATCGCTACTTTCAGTCCAAAATAACTGAACAATTTTACATTTATTACTAAGTATTCCCTAATTTTCTTTCTTTGTAATCTGTAAGAAATGCTACATTTTCTACATTAAGACGAAAAAGTACAGGTTTAAACTATTTTTAATTGAATTGTTAAAATAATACTTCACAATCCAGCACTAATCTGTTGTTCTTGGTCTGCAAGAAGTACTGCATTTCTAGATATTTATTAATTAAAATATTGGCTATGGGAATAAGTTTTTGCCCTCGTAAAAGATGTGTTGTTGCTGATACTATTTGTGCGTTCGCTCTAGTAATATAATATTCCCATACCCAATAAAACAATGTGTAACATAAATTCTTCTTTTAATTTTGGTAGTCTTTGCCAACTGAAGACTTATTTTTGCAATTAAAATTTAAAAACTCCGAAATGCCTTTTTTTCTTTTAATATTAAAGTTCCCCTATCTTTTAAACAATTCAATTTAAATAGTTAATATTTGCTAAGTAAGTTCAATTCAATGTAACACTTGTAGAAACATTAGTTTGTCGATTTATTGGCGTCCATTCTCTTTCGTCATCATATTCGCGCAAATGTGTCAACTGGGCGCCGTGGCTTAGTTGGTTAAAGCGCCTGTCTAGTAAACAGGAGATCGTGAGTTCGAATCTCGCCGGGGCCTACAGTAATTGGTTAGTTGAAGATTACTGAAGAAGAATTTTTTAAACATAAGACATATTTGATTTTTATAATTTAAAAAAAAATTTAATAAAGGAGAATTTAGGCACTAACGATCTTTAGGCTTCAGGCCTGCAATACGCGTACCTAATTTCAATTTCCATCTAATGGTGTTTTTCTTTCTTTGAAAAAATTTTGCCTTTAAAGGGTTCATTGTTCTACTTAACCCTGAAAAATGCCATGTTTTTGCCTACTCGGAAAAGAGCACAAAACACGACAACTGCGAATCTCGATTTGTCTGGCACACGTATTTCTTGAGTGACCACACGAGCGGATAAGAAAAATAAAATAGATTAAATGCTAAATTATATCGCTTATTTTTTGTAAAAGTATCGTAATCTGAAAAAAATGTGCACACTGTGTAAAAAATGTATGGCGATATCTACTAGCAGTAATGCATTTAATATAAAAATTTGCATACGAATAGTAACTTAATACGTAAATTTGCTAGAACTGAGTCAAATCAATTGTGTTTAATTTCGACCCCTACACGTACAACCCTGCTTGTCTATTTGTATGCTGCCGCCGTCTCGTCACAAGTTTCAAATATGATTAACGTATGACGTCATTTTCAAAATTATACATCTTCCCATAGGGTGATTAATTTTGCACTACGTAGTAAATATCGTATAGAGTGTTAGAGGGACCATCAAATCGTGCTCTTATCTGACAGAGATGCCACAATCCAGATTTGGTTGTGTATGTCATTTCAAAAGAAACCCGTACTCCACTTCAATAAAAAAATACGCAGTCAAATCAGGGACTGAGATTCAAACTCGTTTCTTCAGTTAAATCTTGGGAAATGGTGTATGGTTAAGAGTATGTTTAGTTAAGGGGGTGTGGCACTGCCCATAGTCATTAACTATACAGGTAAATCAGTTGCTTCAAGCAATTAAGAATTTAATAGAAATAGACTTTCCCTTTAGACTGAATTTTTCGTTTGATATGTAAAGTTAGCGGTATTTAACCCGGTAGAAATATGTTAAAAAATTATTGCAAGGAGTAAGTGGCAATGTATGACGTACCCGCATACAAAATATACTGTGACATGCATGCACATATATACCTTAGAGTTGGTGGTAAATATTTGGCAGTTTAACATTTTTTATATTATATTATATTTTAATAAATATACATTTAATGAACTACATAAAAAAGTTACTCATATAAGTAACAGGGTGGGTATGTTATATCCGGCAACACTCTCTCCGGGTTAAATTTACTATTTGATTTTCACAACTGATTCGCTCATGCTATAGCATCCAAGCAGGGTTACCAACTGGCGCCGTGGCTTAGTTGGTTAAAGCGCCTGTCTAGTAAACAGGAGATCGTGAGTTCGAATCTCGCCGGGGCCTTCAGTGATTCTTACTGATAACAACTTTTTAGTTTTTTTTTTCAGATATATGTAAATAGTTTTTTGTAAACTAGTACAAAAAACAACAACAAACAAGAATGAATTGGCAACAAATTTTTTTTTTCTTATTCAATTTAGCTAGCAGAAGGAACCGGAAGGCAAGAATTAAGAAATTCTGCATTGCGCAAATATTTATGCTAACAAATATAAACAGAAATATCAAAATGGAGAAAAAGTAGAAATGCTTTATTTATAAAAATGAATATTTGCCTGTATGTCATCGATGAACTCAAAAACTACTGGACCGATTATTACAAAAATTTGTATATGTATGTATTTTTCCACGGAGAAGGTTTGTAGAATATGCTCATTGATGCCACTCGCCACCAGGGGGCGCTGCAGTGTAGCGATATCTGCCCCGTTCAATCGATTGTCATAAAAATTAGTATGACCATGTATTTTTACACAGAGGATACCAACATGCAACATCAGCAAAAACTCTGGAATGGAAAAAGTACTCCAAACGTGTCAAATTATCATATAGGACAAGTGTACAATGTCTCACAAGAAAGCATGGGAAGCGCTTGATCGTACACTGCGAGATTTGAGAGGAAACAGACGGATCTTCGGTGGCGCACTCATTTTATTGTCTGGTGATTTTCGACAAACACTGCCCACAATACCACGTTCAACATCCGCTGATGAACTTAATGCATGTCTTAAATCCTCAGTCCTGAGGCGTCATTTACAGATGCATCGGCTGGAAATTTTGCAAAACAATTATTGGATATTTGAAATGGGCGAATGGAAATTGGTGAATCTACACAATGTATCACACTGCCAGCAAACTTCTGTAAGATCACAAAAAGCATCGACGAATTGGTGCAAAAAATTTTCCCAAACATTGCACGAAGCTACAAAAACCATCAGTGGCTCAGTACGTGTGCTATATTAGCTGCCAAAAACATCAATGTCAATACCATCAACTTCACCATTCAGCATGGAATACCCAGTGAAACGACAACATATAAGTCCATCGATACTATGGAAAATCAAAACGAGGTTGTCAACTATACAACTGAATTCTTGAATTCGTTTGATTTGCCAGGCATGCCGCGCACGTTCTTACATTGACTCGCTTTCGCAATGACTATTAACAAAGCACAAGGACAATCGTTACAAGTGGATGGATTAAATTTGGAGAATCCATGCTTCTCACATGGACAGCTCCATGTGGTTGCTCACGTGTCGGAAAACCTTCTGATTTATACGTCTACGCACCAGATGAAAAAACAAGAAATATTGTGTATCCCACAGCACTTCAATAAGCATCGAATTGAAACTAAACTTTGTATTGTCATCATTTTTTCGAAATAAAAAAAAATCAATAAAATGGTTTAGAATGAATTGAATATTTGTGTACTGATTTTCCTTCAAAGTTATTTTTCTTAAATTTATTTTAGTTGTTGGCGTAGCAACGCGCGCCGGGTACAGCTAGGTCATATATAAAATATGATTTTAAGATAGGGTATCTTAGTAACTCAAAACCACAGCGTACCTAATAAATTCACATAAGACCATTTATGCACTTATATGTATTTAGGTACATTAGTGTGGGCTAATTTGCATGGATCGATTTTTTCCGACATGGTTCCTACGAAAATCGGATTCTGTATGATATTCTGAGAAAAAAAGTATATTAGAGGAGATTAATTTCGATTCCGCGAATTTTTAAGGAAACTATTTATATTTAATCAATACGAAAATTGAGATAGGGTTATGTCATTCAATAGAAAAAGTAGAAGATAATAAGAATGATATAAAACCAAAATGATTGTAAATACGTTGTTAATTGTAACAAAAAAATTTATTATATGATTAGAAAAAAATTTTAAAAACAAATTTTTGAAATATTGCAAAATTTAATAAATTTTTGTGTAAATTCCATTTTGAATTACATGTAAATAAAATTATAGGGTTCTTTAAAGAAAAAATAGAGAAACAAAATAATTCCTTTAAATAAAAAATAGAGATAAAAAAAAATGTTTCTTATCTTTTTATCTAGAAGTTCCTAAGTACAAGCTTGTATTAAAAAAAATTGAATTCATACTACTTTGGTTAATATCTTCATATTAAATTGGGACTCGAAATTGACTATAGAGCTATGTTCTAGTGCACTTTTTTCTTAGAATTATATGTAATCCGAATTTGGTAGGAATGGTGTCGGAAGAAAAAAATGCACCCGCTCTAATGTACCATATATATACATATATATTTATTTGCAAACAAACAAAGTGGGTTTCAAACACGAATGCCCCTTTAAAAATTTTACTGCGAGGAGTTTGATCTTAATTTTTCATCCATTTTGTTTTTATTTTTAATTTATTAAAACGTAAATATTACACATTGGTTGTGAACTATGCTAGGCAAAATCTCTACAATACATTCAACAATGAAAGCATTCGTACTCATTCATGCACTACACACATCCACCAACAACAACAGGCAAAAGCTTACGGAAAAAGCTTCGTTCATAACAGTGTATTTAGTCCTTATACACTAAAAACAAAGTCACCACCATATAGTAGGATGGTCGTTCATATACGAAATTAGTGAAGTTATCCATTTTCTCATCCAATAAATGACGCATGCGGAAGCTGAGGCCTTGGTCTTGTTTTTCGACAATTGATAACAAGCAAACGATACGATGCCTGTAAATATGAGAAATAAAAATAAAACAGAAAGTTTAATGAAAATTCCATTCAACTTCTAATAGAAAATAGAAAAGTTCTGTTTTTACTTTCAATTTCATTTTCAATATTTAAAGTTAAATACTAATAATTTCGAAGCCCATAACTTGAGCATTTACTTAATATTTCTATACCATAATAAAAGTTCAGTGCATAACTACATAAAACCAGGAGTACTAATAAGAAAATGTTATTAAAATAATTTATGGAATGGTCGTTGGTGCATTAGTTTTGCAATTTTTATCATATCGGCTTTTCATCATTGGGATAAACTTTTGCGTTTCATTAAATATGCCTCTAGATACAGAGATTACTTAACAAAAGAGTTTAACCGAATAATTGTTTTGTACGAAAAATAAATCGGCAGACGGCTCATGCCATTATCGTTAAATTATTCTAAATATTTCTTTTTTTCTTAATATGACAATAAGTAAATTTCAAATTTTGTATACCATATTTTACTTTTATTTGCAATAAATACTACTACTACTACTACTACTACTACTACTACTACTACTACTACTACTACTACTATGTATATCGGCTTTTCAAAAAATAAGTCAATGAATGGATAAATCTCTCCAGATATATTCTCTACGTGCAACTTGTAGAGCCAAATATTATTCATTGACTACAAGATAGAATCAGTGCTGATAAGCACCTGGAAGGTAGTTGAGAATGATTGCCTTCGCCGTACTCAATAATTACGCCACATCTGCAGCTTCCATAGATTATGTTAAAAAAGTTCTGTTAAAATAGAAATGTTAAGTGGAGGTTGCGAATTCCTTTGTTAAAACATATCTGTTTCACAATTACTGTCTTAACACCAGCTGCCATTTCGTAGTTTGACAGCTCAATTTTTATTTTACCCCTTCATTTGCATGTGCGAATACAGTGATCTAATTTGGTTGCTGCCATTTTCAAACTGAAGGGGTATGACAGAAAGGTGCCCACATGAGAAATCGTAGTTTGACAGCTCAATTTTTATTTTATAGTATTTTTTAGTATTCATTTAATAAAAAATCCTTTTATCTCTTCCATTTCAACTCCGTAATGCAAATTTTTATTGATTGATTTGTTAGTAATGAACATGAGATTGTCGACATTTTACTGACGCGTGACGTTGCCATTTTTGCAGAAATTATAAGACAGCACCTGATTACTCGTATATCTCATAAAAAGTAACACTACTCCAATTACTACAGCACTAACACACCCAATACATTCATGATCGCTTAAACTAAATACAAGACTCCCCTAGAGAAAAGAGTCGAAAAGGCATTGAATTCTTAGTTAAGCTTAATCGCTGGTATAAATAAACATAGCGACATTCCAACAGTGTTGGAAAAGTGCTACCAAAAATTGCAATTGTTGGGTTAATGGGTGATCTTATGATCTATAAATACCCTTTGTGCTCTTTTTCTTCTCAATGCTATTGTTGACTGTATATTAAAAACTAAGAACTGCAAGGTGTATGCACACGACGGGCAAAACCAAAAGAGAATTCGCAATGTTGAAGCAGCAAAAGTCTCTCGCTAATAAAACTCTCTTGAAAGGTTGCAGCATTGGAAATAGTGAGTTATATCGGTTTTATGAGTTATATCATACTCACAAGTGGCGAATCTTGCTTGATAACTTTGCTTGCTTTCACATGCAAAATGTTTCGGCAAGTAAGCAGAGCCCAGAGATAGCGAGCAGAGAAGTGGTGAATCGAAGTGGTGCCTTATATTTTATTTGACATTGAAATCGCAGTGCCCGAATGGACTATGAGTGAATATCATTGAGTAGGACCCGATTTCAAAACCCATTAGAAGCATGAAACACCTTATCAAGGTAAGGTATTTTTTAATAATTTCTTAATCGACTTCAAGCCTGCACTTTATTTTAGTAGAAGTGAATGGGCAATAAAGCTGCATAGTCGGAAATTTTCTAATGATTGTAATTAAAAAGTTGAAAGTTGTAATGGGATTTTTTTTAAATTCTCAAATTTAACGAAAAAAATTTAACATTTAACTGTAGGTCACTCACAATCTAACGATGCCGCAAAATGTATGCTTTGGTGCAGTTTGCAGCCAACGGTATCATTAAATCATAATTTTCCAAATTGCTACCGTAAATGGTATTCACTACAGCAAAGTAATTCCAATTGTTGATTGATGATTCAAGACATCATTTTGTTCTTATGAATATTTGTCACCAAATCATTTTAATCGCCTTCGAAGATAGCATTGGGCGCTTTTGTAGCTGGTTAAGTTGCATAAAATCAGACCGACTTGAATGCCTTCATAAAACCCAGTTGAAGTATTAGTATGGCCCAAATTTTTTTAAACTACAATCTTGAAAATTAGTTTAGTTATTTACAAACCAAACCACTTCATCCCTTTTTTTTGCTTTATGTAAAGTTCTATGAAATATAATCCAATCAAATCGAAAGATGACTTCCCAATTTGAAGTTTGCAGTTACGTAATTGGCACTTACCCCCTTTATTGGGTGTTTGGCCCAGATCCTCCTACTATATTGTGTGGCTTAATTTTTCCCACAAATGGAGGGTCCTACAGTTTATCGTCACTTCCGAACAGCAGCTGGTTTTTTGTGATGATCTTTTTAATGGCAGAAATACATTCGGAGGTTTTCGATGGTCTGCCGAGGAGCGACCGTCATTAGAAAAAAAACATTTTCTATCATTTCGTTTGGCGTTTCATGGCCGGGATTTCGAACTTGATTGCTACCGAATGGTTACCATGCAGCATCCATTTGACTACGGCGAAATAGTAGTTATTAGTTTTATAGATTTTTAAAGTATCACCAATTCATTCGCCTGGCACTTTTTTTAGTGTTTTTTTTTATTTAGCAAAATAAATAAAACTGTAAATCTTAATATTTTTGCGAAATATTTTGGCAGTGGTCTTAGAATATGATAAGTTCCATAATTTCTACGGAAAAATTGGACCTATTGGACAAACTAGAACTTAAACGACTAGTAGAGCGTTTTTATCATTTTCTCATCGGGAATTCAATTTTTTTTAAACCTAATTTAATAAATATCGCTAGTAGTGTAATTTTCAAGGTTTGCATGCATATTTGTCACCTTTTGTGTTGCAAACGCTTCACACGATCTCGTATATCCGCAGCCAACGTTTCGGCCATTTGCAGTGAACGCCACGAATCGTAAGAGCGACCAAAGCGATCCCATGTCAAGCGCTCCTCAATAGCCGTTTCGATTAGCTTATAAACAGTCTCCATGCTAAAATTATTGCGAAAGTATTCCCAATCACGTTTCGGCTTTTCCACAGCACATTCGACATCTTCGCCCTCACCAGCGCTGGAATGTAGTTTCTGCAGAGCGCGCTTTTTGCCCAGCATCGATTCCATAAGCAAAGCATTCATGCGATTGGTGGTGCGCACAGAGGCGGTGATGCTGTGTAGAGCCAAAAAAAAAGAGTTGAAAAAGTTAAAATAGTATACTTATTTGTTGAGGATTAGTAATTTATTAAGGCACACTTTCACACATTTTCAATCATTTTCATAGGCCCTTAATTTCAATTTACCGTGTTCGCACGCCATTCCAAGTGGACATTTCGGGTAATCAATCAATCAATAACTTTATATTTTCACTTTATTTATTTGTATTGTTTTTTTTTTTTGCTGAAGGTTATCATTTATTCTAAGTCACCGGAACTGCCACTTGACGAGCCATCAGAAATGCAACGCGCATGCAACTGAATCGTTGAATTTGAGCCGCACTGCGCCAAACCCACAATAACGCGCCAAATGCCCGCCACCGACAATTGAGTTGTTCGACGATACGCTTATTCTATTCATAACGGTATTATGTGATGGCATGTGAATATATGTAGACATTTTTATATTGTTTATGTAGGTATTCGTGCAGCTCTGATAGCAGATAGTTTTCAATGCCAAGCATTTGTCGCCCCCTTCCTTTGGTTGCATAGAAGTTGCGATTGTTTCGACAACGTTGTGACATTTGAGGTTTGCTATATTTCGCTGTTGGCGTGTTGCAAGTCGTAAATCATCACTATTACATGTGACTATGACAGCACCCACTCGCAGGTGCGCTGATGAGCCAATGAGCCGCATGAAGCGATCAGCTTGAAAAATCTCATTGAGCTGCAAGCGCAATAACACGACAGGAGTAGCAGTAAACTGAAAGGCCTTCACTCTAATGGTGTTGGCATATGCTCATTATATTATGCCAAAGTATTTGTTTATTTATATATATCTGCATTAGCACAACCTGGTCGCTCCAGGCTTCGCCAGCGGTGCTAAGTGAAAATTTTCGAACGCCTTTATCGCTTTTATAATGGCTTGGTTTAAGAACCTTATAGCGCAAAAATGTAAAAAAACTGCACTCTGCAGTGCAGGAAAGAGCGTGAAGCGACAAATAGGTCAGGCTTGTAGGGCCAGTAACCGTATAAACTGGAATAAATCTTATTCGAATATACAGAAATACATTAAGTGAAATATGGCGGCTTGTGATATTATTTGCCTCACTAAAGATATATTGAACTGGTAGGAGCAGTAGAGCAGCTGATTCAATATTTTTGTGTTCTGGCATCAACTGAAATTGACTTGCCTAGCAATACAAAATCTATATAGGCACATAACCCGTCCTTGCTGATTTTTACCACCCTTTAGATATTCACTTGCTGACAAAAACATTTTAAGATTGTAATTCCACTGAGCTGATGGCAACTGTACCAATTTACCGATTAGGTCTAATTTGAATTTTCGAATTGCGTTCCTCTAATTAAAAGAATAATTTTGAAGTCCTCTCCAAATTTCTTGTTAAACAAAACTTGCATTTTAATGTAATAAAAACTTTACAAAAATTTTGAAACATGTAAATTCAATCCCTTTTTAAGAGAAAAAAAAAAACAAACAAATAAACAAAAAAAAAAACAAATAATAATAATTTTGGTCCCGCGGCGAAATGAAAATCGTGAAAGAAAAAAAATTCTGCCTCATTTTGAACATTCTTACTCAGCACTTCCTCAAAATTTTCTGAGGGCTATCAAGCCAATTTACCAGTATTTATCTAAAAACGAATTACTTTCACGATGCGTTGGTGGCTTTATGCAAAACAATAATGAAAGCTACAACCAACTCATTTGGAAAATTTCTCCAAAGCACCTTCCAGGAGGATCCGTACCAGTTGAAATTACAGCATATTCATCAGCTTGCCTTTTCAATGAAGGAAAAAAAGCTTTGCTGAAGATTTTTGAAGCTTTGGAGGTGCCCTATGGTACTCATTCTCATGAATTCATCGAGAGTGAGGACGAGAGGCGCGTCTCGATATCTGAGCTGCGCGCGCAAAATGTGTCCAAGGAAGGAAGATGGCTCGAAGATAACACCAGATCGACCTTTTGGAAGCTGACGCGAGAGCAGAAGAGTCCTACTAAGGTCCTGGTGTCGACAATGACTTGTAAGTTTGACTGAATAAAAATTATCCATAAATGAAGTGCACGCAAAACTTTAGACGCGATTATCTCGAATACGTGTTTTTTGAAAATTAACGTCGCGGTGATCATTATTTATCAAAAACTATTTGGCCGATTTGCATAAACTTTTTTTTAATTATTCGAAGTTACAACCTCGTGAATCTGAACTTTTTATAAATATTTACAAAGTTCGCTGGAATAAATTTTTTTTTTTAATTTTTCAACCCCTCAAAAATCGTTTTTTTTGTGCAAAACGGTTTTCATATCGAGAAAAAAATTGTTTGGGTAAATAAACCGTTCAGCAACTAAAAACATTTTTCTACAATAATCATTTAAGATATCTTCGACTATAGTGCTTATTATCGATTTTGGATGTTAGATTAAACATAATTCGTTTTAATTTTTGCGCCTTCATAGCGTAATCTGAATTTTGGCCCCTGTCTTACATGCCATAATTGTCAACAATTATTATCGGTTAAGATAACGTAACTTATGGTAACCCTGTTAAGAAAAAACCAAGTCGTGTAAATATGTTTACACTACAGATGCGATCAATTAAAAGTATATTGCTTCCAAACACTACTAAACTACTACAACATCCACATTTTTCTTCTTGCTGACCTTTTTAACACGCACTAGTCTTTGGCAAAAAAATGCAAATTAAGCCTCAGAATTTATTGTTTTCTCAGTTTGCAATTAATCCACAAACTCAATTCATTTTGCATCCCAAAAAAATTATGCTAACACCTTTTTGGCTGATGTTTGGACACGAACTCGTTTCGGAACCGAAGAACCAGGTTCGCACCACTATTTCAGTGTTTCTTTTGATTTAGCATCTTGGTGATAGACCCAAGTCTCATTGATAGTGATGAAGCGATGCACAAAATGCTCTTCATCCTTTCGAAAACGCTTTAAATGTTGCTGAGAAAATCGCATTGGAATGCCAAATTTTGTGGACACAGCTTTTTGAATCCCAATACTTCAATCAAAATATGGCTTACTCTGCCCAATGAGATGTAGTCACTCGATTATTTTCCAATACGATATTTTATATTTTTTCTAAAATGTTATTACTGTTTCTGGACGTCCTTGACGTGGATCGTCTTCCAGACTTGTACGAACACGTTTAAATTCAGCAATCCATCTTTCGACTGTACTACTTCATGGCAAAGAGTCCTTATACACTTCCAATATTCGTTCATAAATTTCCTTTAAGCCTTCCAAAAATAAAAATTCAATCACTGCACGATACTTGATTTTTTCCATACTGTGGCTCATCAATACTAAATGACAGATTGATATCAAACTTCACATACGTTCATGTGAGGAGTGTATCAACATAACAAAAAAAATTTAGGCTAGTCGCAACGCCTTCTCTTTTCGGACCGCAAAACTTATAGAACAACCTCGATCTTAACTCTAAACATGGTCTCTTGCTCTCCCTCAGCTAAATACATAATAGACATATTTAGTAGCCTGGACGGAATAATTTTGCATCTTACTGCATAGGTATTTCTTAAAGACGCCAGATCAAATAAATTTCTGAAAAATCTAAAATCACGTACACATTTTTGAAGTCTAATTGACCGCCGTAGCCGAATGGGTTGATGCATATCTACCACTCACAAGTGCGTAGGTTCGAATCTCCGAGGATGAAATACCAAAATGACAGAAAAAGTTTTTTCTATTAGTGGCCGCCCCTCGGCAGGCAGTGTCAAACCTTGAAATATGTTTCTGTCATGGAAAAGATCTTCCTAAAAATACCATGTGCCGTTCAGAGTGGGCTTAAGGCTTGTGGGTCTTTCCATTTGTGGAACAACACCCAGACGCACGCCACAAGTAGGAAGAGGAGCTCGGCCATACACCTGGCAGAAGTGTACGCGCTAATTATTTATTTATTTTTTATTTGAATTAAAAAGAAATTCATCGTATCGTAGTATTATTATCTCCCCCTGCTTAAATATTCACGTAACTTAAGCAAACATAAAATATTAGGTTTGGCCATTAGTTATGGTGAAAAACAAAGTTGTGAGGAGAACTTGGGCTGCCTTACCACGGAAGTGAGTTCCCAGCCGAATTCTACACGATCATCTCAAATGTATTCACACACTCGTTCAAACAGTTTTTGTTCAGACGGTAACGAAGTGACATTGTATTAATTGTTTTCGTATATCACTGATACAGTACTAGTTTTTTCTTAAACAAATCGGGGTAATGACGCCTGCTACGTCAGCCCATCAACTGATTCTGTCAAATTCGCTGAGAGAGGGCTAACGGTTTGATTTTGGCCCAACCATTAAAAATCTTTTCTAGAAATTTCAAAAAATCGATCTTTCGTTTTTTCAATATTTCGAAAGTATAGTAACTTAAGAATATACTTTGAAATTTTCATTCGGATATTCCCAATATTATAGCTTCTACAGCCCATTAACTAGGTAGACAGCGGTACGCGCGTTCCTGTACCTCAAACTTTAAACTCTTTTATCTCGAAATTATTTTTTTCGGCTTGGTGTTGTAAAACAAAAAAACTATTCAACCGAATCGTCTGAAATTTTAATATTTTGTTCACACCGTCAATGCTTATCGTCCATATTAGAATCATAATATCATTTTAATTATTCGTATTTTTTAATTAAAAAACTAAAAAAAATCCGATTTTTAGAGCGTAAAAATCAAAACCGCGCTGTTTTGTAATTTTTTGTTTTCATCTAGTGGCGGGACTTAGCTACAGTCATACCGATTAATAATTTTTTTGGTTTTTTTGTTTCAGATAAATAGAAGAACCAAAATAGACAACAACGTGCAGGTCCAATTTTTTGGGAAAGTCAACGTCCGCCCACCGAGACCCCTTGAGAGTCCCATTTCCCAGGTTGTTCCCAAGTTTGTTAGGTTGCGTATGCGCCTAGTGTAATTTCACTACAAGATTTGTAAGAAAGTTTTCCTGGACGCGGTGCAGCTTCAGTTTATAATTATTCAATTCAGTTGATTGCTCGCCATTTACATTCAGTTTATAATGTGACCTACTCCATAGCAAATGGTATTAACTCAACAAGTGGCGCCGCTTGTGCTCTTCATGCGCCGAAACTAATCTGATTGAGGGCTGCAAAAACTATGTAAATATACATAGGTTATCCTTCTCCAAATTGTCATGTGCATCTTAATATTGTTCTACAAATGTAGTGACGTTAGAACAGCAGATGATTTCAAAAAAAACGTCTACATGCCATTACTTGCGGCTCCTTTCATTTGCAAACTTATTCGATAATCTGATATCTGATTCCCCCGGCATCGAAGCTGGAATCAACCGAATGAGAGTCGAAAGCATCACTTGCTTTATTGTTTTAAGAGTCCAAAGATGAGACGTAAAGCAAATAACAATTATTTTTTCGAAATCACTCCAAAAAAACAAACTTTTTATATGAAAACAATTTTAACGTTTTTTGAAAAACATCTAAATTCATGTTTAAATAAAAGGCTGTAAATTTCATCAAAAACCCAGAAGTTGATACTAAATCGAAAACCACATGCAAACACGGTAATTTCATTGATATACTCGAATTAAGGATTTGTTTACAAGTTGCCATTGTTGCTTGAAATTTCTAAATTATTATTGATTCACTAACGCGAGATACTATAAATACATACATACATACTCACACCTGCATATCTGCACTTCTCTGTGACTACCTTCTGCATTAAGGCTGGCTGCTATGCAAGTTTGATTAAATACACATTCACACCATTTGTATATGCGAGTAGTGCACATGGAAGCGCTGCTGTTCGCCATGGCGTATGAGTACCCACAAACCGATGAAATCTAATACAAACCAGATAGGCGAATTCACCTTGCCGCTTACATGCCAATTTTCAATAATACCACAACTTTTAATTTGCAATTAAATTGTTGAGAAAACTTTTTGCGTTCTTCTCACCGCCTAACTGCCTCCCACCTCCACTTATTTTCAGCTATTGCAAAACAAAGTAATCAACTCAACGCTCAGAAGCCTTCAACACCAACTCCAGGAGTAGAACTCTTACTTGTTTTGTTGGTTTTCCGTAACTTTTCACACATTAACCGCGAAAGTTTTGCGATGTGATACACGTGCGCATATACAAAAGCTATACCTATATACACAGGTAACACAAAATAAACAGATTTACATCCAAACACTTGAATATTTTTTTAGTCAAAATATTGCAAGATGGCTGGCGGCGTCATGACACTGCTCCGCCTTCCAGTGAAATAGTTTTTTTTTTCGAATTCATTCAACGCTTTTTATATTTTCCGCAATTATTCTTTATATTTTGCTCTACCTTAACTCATCTTATTTGTTTATCTACTTTTCGAAAAATTCTATTTATATTTTAATTTGTGTTGTTATTTTCTTTCTACATTCACTACACCTCCCATTACTTACGCCTTCACTCGATCCATTCGCCGGCGTTTGTTGCTTGTTACTCCTACGTTTGTTGATCCCACTGTCGTAAATTGTACTGAATTGCTGCGCTGACAGAAAAGCGCATTATGGCCACTTATTTCGCGAAGCCATTGTTTTCTATTGTGCAAACCTCACTGCATGTACAACCGTACATATGTACATTCGCCTTTATCCTTCTATTGAAATCTAATTCCATTATAGGCGTATTCGATTCTCGAATATTTTCCATTAGCCTATCCATTTTCAACGCTTCTAATATTCTTTCATTCTTCAATCCTTCATTGTTTTGTAATTGTATGTATGCACGTTTGTGTGACTGGGTAATTTGGCACGTTTGCAAGTGCCAAAAGTGCAATTTTTTCATTGACTTATTGTTTACAGGGTGATTATTGGAAGTTTTCTTAAGATATTTTCTTTAAATTTTGAAAATTACTTTGAAATTCTACCAAAATCAAGCCACATGCAATAAAGGCAGAACTGATGCTTATCGCCAGATGTTTTCATTTACAAATAGAAGTAAACTAACATCACTCTTTTTTTTTAAGTATATAGTAGTAAAAATTATATTCGGAAGTATCACCCAATAATAATACACACATAATTTGCGCATACATGTGCTTCCCACAGCTTAAGGCCGACTCCAACAGGCAAATGGCTTTTTTTTATTCATAAGGAGCTTTTTCAGAGCCGAAATACACTCGGAGGCTTGCATTGCCGGCCGAGGGGCGACCGCTATTAGAAAAAAACTTATTCTATCCTTTGATGTTTCATGCCCAAAGATGCAAACCAGGTCACTTCCGAATTTGGTTGCGGAGGTTAAGTCATTTAATCTGTCCGAATCAGCATAGATTTGTGTCCTGCCGTTCGCCACTGTCTAATCTAGCGTTTTTAGTGAATTTTGTTCATCTTGATTTACGACAAGACACCAAGTCGATTGCATTGAGCCCATTGCGATTTTTCAAAAGCATTTCATGGAGTATTCCACAAGATCCTAATAAATAAGTTAGCTGTTAGCTTTTTTAGTTTTTCATTATTGACTTGACTTGACTATTATGTCAAAAAGATGTGAACTAACATATCAGCCCTTTCTGAGACGTGCACCATTTTGGCTAAAGCTCAATATCATTTAAAATTAAAGTATCTGCAAGTAAGAAAATATTTAAGATTTTCTTTCCCTTCTTTATTTTATTGTATTTTCATTTTAATGTATACGTGCAAATGCATACTTCTTAAGATAATTTATTTATTTATTTAGTTATTATAAGAATAATAATTATGAATAAAAAACAATAAGGACTACTATGGCCTTTGCTTAAAAAACAATAAGGACTACTATGGCCTTTGCTTAAAAAACAATAAGGCACTACTATGGCCATCGGCTAGCTAAACAAATGAGTAGTAGTAGTAGTAAAATTAAGCACATTCATTTCTCATATCGTTTTGGTAATTTTCTTGTGCTCGACCATTTAATTTGTTATTCAAATTCTTAGTTCTAAAATATATTCGACATTAGTAAAAAACTTGTTTGATTCTTTCTTCTAAATTTACATCAGACCTTAATCTCAATTTAGCTATTACATTTTTTGCTGTACATTATTTTTGAGTTAAATTTATTCAAAATTTCTTTCATATTTTTTGTATTCACCAGGAATCCTGATTCGGGTTTTATCAGACTACCATTAGAAATTCGGTCTATCCATATGTAAGACGAGGATATTTTCTTTTCATATTCGGTAATGGATAATTTCCATATAATAGGCGCTCATGAAGCAACGCAGCTATTTGTCCAACGTTTTCCTTTAAGTATACAGTTAAAGGTATTAAAAATGCTGAAATAGTTGTCTGCACTGGCTCTTACCACGCACGGCACACCGCTTGTACTTCCTTTTCATTTTATTATTTTAAAGCACAGCCTGGAATTGCAATCACAAAAATTTAATTATGAATTGTGACATTTGAGGCGCCGTTCCAAGGGAAGAAATAGAATATGGTTGAGTGTGCATTGACCAAAAAATTCTCCCACTGTATACCGATGATTGACAACTAACTTTGTCGACTAGCTTTTAAGGTAGTTTGGTGAAATGGTTGAAGTACCACACTAGCACTCCCCAAGTAGCACTTAAGCGCCGTTTTTATATCATTATGAGACCACCAACGGACAGATATGGTAACTACGGCCAACCAGAGATGTTGCTGTAACAGAGAAGGTTGATGGGATTTAGGTTAGAGCACTGCCACAGGTGGTCGAAGAAAAGAGCATCCAGTAACTATAATTGTCTAACTGCCAAGCCCGCACATTTACAGGGAAAGTGTTCAACAATCTTCTTCTCTGAAAGGTCCCCACAGCTTCTGCAATGGGGGATAAATGGTAAACCCAACTTTTCAGCATGTATGCCAATCGTCCAATGACCGGTAAGCACAGTTATGAGTGAACTTTCTTCGTCCTGCGTCCATTGTGCAATTCCCCTGTAATAAAAATCTGTGGGCTGCCGATGGCCGGGTAGGAAACCTCTGAGACCAATTCAGTCGACCACTTTCTGGCAAGCTCATCAGCAATTTCATTTTCCTCTATGTGGATATGTCCTTGAACCCAGATCAGATAAATGTTACCTGCACACCCAAGAGATTTTATCTCCTTCTTACAGTAGTTAACCAGTTTGAATCTGCACCATAGTGTCATCAAAGCCTTGATCGCAGCTTGACTATCGGCAAAAATGTTAATAGTTCCCTTGCTTCCGCATTCCTAAAGCATTATGCACGCCTACAGGATGGCAAAGATTTATACCTGAAAAACACTAATAGTATTCGGCAGTTTCAAGCAAATCGATATATTGCTCCGACTCTAGATTCCGTATTGGTGCCATCAATGAAGACAGAGGTACCAGCAACGGTACAGATCTTTCCCTAGTTGCAATCTTGGAAAGATTACCTCGGCACGACCCTCAAACTATAGTTTACGGATAGAGAGATATGCACAAAGTTCAGAGAAATATGGTGTTAACTGTCTAAAAATGCTTCGATGCCTCCTGGGAGATTGCCTCTAGGAAATCAATCTCCTTTAACCGGATTGCACTTTGAGCAGCGATGGAAATAACCGGAAAGTCGATGAGAGTGCAAAACGACATTAAAGGCAGCACTGGGACAAGTGCTATATGCTCCAGTGGTGCCAATACAAGCAGAACATTGCACAGTCTCGATACCATTAGGACCAAGTCTTTGCCACTACCTTAACCCCACTCTTATTTAGCTTAGTTAGAACTTCGTCGATAGCCACTATCCAAATAGAGACGAAAGAACAGCATCCTGCGGCATTCCCCTGTGCACAAATCTAGTGACATTAGCCCCTTTTGCCAACCTAGCAGGGAATAGATCCAGAGACAGACAGGTCTCTTCACCTCTAGTCTATCTAACACAGCAACAATTGACCCCGCTCTAATGTTATTAATGTCATTTCAAATGGTGTTTTTTGGGTGTTTCTTTAAAAGCGTGTAAAATGGAAACGAAAGATTTTTTCTTTTAGCTTAGAGTATTTTATTTTTGGCCCATTTTTAAAAAATAAACAATTTTTTTCGCCATAAGAGGTGCGTTC
This sequence comes from Anastrepha obliqua, assembly GCF_027943255.1. Classification (NCBI taxonomy): domain Eukaryota; kingdom Metazoa; phylum Arthropoda; class Insecta; order Diptera; family Tephritidae; genus Anastrepha; species Anastrepha obliqua. The sequence goes on from NC_072895.1 coordinate 44,236,070, forward strand.
AAAAAGTTGTCAGCCTTCAAAAATTGTCTTCCAAAAACAGGTATGACGGTGGCAACACGGGTTACGGGACTCACAGGCGTCTCAAATTAAAAAAAAAACAAAACGGTTCTTGTTCAGTTTGAATGAAGTTATCTTAAAAAAAATTGACAAAATGGCGGACGTTCAAAGATGAAAAACCGTTTTAAATCCTTGTTTTTTGACTTTAAAGGTCTGAATACTTGCCTTTAAGGTCCGAAAATACTAAAAAGTTTTGTTTTCCAAATGAATACAGTTCACATAATAAATTTACATTTAAATTTTTTTTTCATTAAAATCGGTTCAATAGAGCCGGCTATATCTGTGTCCATTGTCCATGCGACGACCATTTTGGAAGGCTAGCAATTTTTCGAACGCACCTCTTATAGCCAAAAAAAATTCTTGTTTTTTAACAATGAGCTACGAAATAAAATACTGTAAATAGAGATAAAAAATGTTTTTTCGTTTTTAAAGAAAACACCCAGAAAACATCATTTCAAATGAGGCGAGTGCCTTAAAAGCACCCACTATACTATAAATGACGCCAAAGTGAATTGCTTGCCCTCCAGAGATTTTTAAGGGACGGCAATGTCAAAAATTTTAGATAAACTGACTAAAATGGGTAAACTTATATTTCAATTTGAAATTACAGTATATTTTTTATAACGTAACAGTAAATTTCAGTTACAATTTATTAAGTATCATACATTTCGGTACTAGCGACACTAATTTGAAAATTTTATTCAAATTACCCGAAACTGTTAATTTTTATTCACTGATTCTGACATTCTAGGGATCAAAAGCAAAAACAAAATATTTTACTTTTGTTGTTTTTGTCTACTGCTACTACCTGTTCGATGTGTCTGTATGCAAGCTAATGCAATTAACCCTTAAACACATTTTTGTTTTTTACTTATTTCTAGAGTTAAAGTTGAATTTTGCGCGTTGGCTATTAAAAGGCGTATAATAGAATATTTTAGCATAAGAATGCGCAAAAGGGTGAAAACCTAATAATATCGCAAAGCAACCACGCTCATATAACATAATTTTTATTTTCCATTCACTCGTCAAGAGGAGAACGATGTAATTCAAATGAAGCCAAGTAGATTGCAACACTTTCTGACATGCTTTCGCATTTACACGTCGCAGAGGTGTTACACTAAACAAATTGTCTGCCCTTTCAACTGGATGACAGCTGTATTGTACAAAAAAGCGTAATAAAATGTGTAATAAGTAAATGAAGTAATATGACATATGTAGTTCCTCAGCTAAAACAAATAAACGTAACTACTTATACACCAAAAAGACAACACAATATTTACGTTGCGGATGTACAGTGGCTCACATAAGTATTGTGCGTGTGAAGGCGATTAGTTAAATCTTTAAGTTTTTGTAATTTTTTTGTAGATTATTTATACAAGGCGACGTAAAATTAATCACTCAATTGGGTTTTGGAACAACTTTTTTACTAAATACAAAAATATTATTTTGAGTGATGGAAATCTTTATTTTGACCTCCATTGCTTGTCTGTTTGTATATTGCAGCTGTCCGGTTCACAAATGTCAAATATGATTTATGTACGTCGACACTTGCAAAAATTATAAATTTTGCGATAGGCTGATTAGTTTTTCGCCACCTTGTATGTATCATAATCGTCATCATCATTCCTTAGTCTCCGTTGTGGAGCATAGGGCCAAACCTTGCATGTGTAGCCTTTAAAATATATTTTAAGGAACATTTTATTAATTTTTATTCTCTTAGATAAAATTTACAAAAGCTTTAGTAATATACATATAAGTAGATTAATTTTAAATGTTGAAAGATACACGTTTGATGCTAATTGGCAAGAAAAGAGCACTGAATAAAGCAATGATCTGCAATAAAAGCATAAAACAAAAAAAAATTATTATACGTTCAAATCAGAAAGGGTATTTTTTAAAATGATTAGGACTTATGTAGATTTGAATTAAAAAATAAAATAAATTGAAATTTCGGTAGCTATGTAGTTTTAATAATAGAAAGTAAGTTAGCGCAAGCGACTAAAGGCACGTTATTCTCAAGCACCATTTTTATTTTTATGGCATTTCATCACTGTTGGTTTTTAAAGCTGTAATAGGTTTTTTCTGTTAAGATCAGTATACAGCTCCGATTCTGGAGATAATATTATCACCTAACATTTTTTTCAAAAATCTGTAGCACCAAACAGAGGTGCATCGGTAGATGCGATCGTTCAAGGGTTCCCGGTGGTCTAGAATTTTCCAAAAATTGATTTTTTTTTTGTTATTTCGAAAGTATAGGCTTTTAAGAATATACTGTAAAATTTTTGGAAGGATATTTACAGTATTTTCGATTATACAGCCGTTTTAGCAAGTAGAGTCAGATTCGTCATGCGGTCACTCTCAAAACTTTAAATTCAATTATCTCAATATTACTTTTTTCGGCCTGGTGTTGTCAAAAACTAAAAAAAAAGCTATTCAACCGAATCATCTGAAATTTCAATGTGTTGTTCACAACATTAATGGCTATCGCTCTTACTAGAATCATATTATTATATCAATTATTTCGTATTTTTTTGATTAAAAAACTGAAAAACCCCCGATTTTTAGGGTGTCAAATTCAAAACCGCACCATTTTGTCAATTTTTTTTTAATCTAGTACGGAACATAGCTACAATCATATTGATTAATATTTTTTTTTTTTTTTGATTTTTGTATGTCAGATAAATAGAAGAGCCAAAATGGACAACACCGTCCAGGTCCAATTTTTCGGGAGCGTCAACTTCAGCGCCATTTTTAAAATTATTAATATTAAAAAAATTAATTGTGTTTCATTTTTGTATGTAAAAAAGTTAAATAAAAAGCCTAAAAAATTTAAATATCATTTTTCATTTTTTTATTGTAAAAAAAAATTCCTGAAAATACCCTAAATTTTCGAGCTCTAAACCACCGGGAGCCCTTAACTTATCCACATAGTGACACGGCAGAGAAAGTGCGCCTTATCACTTCATAGATACATATACGCGAATCGCTCTATAAGAATTTTTACTGCACACTGGCTAAGGAAAATGTCCAAGTTTATCATGTTTGTCCGTCATCGAATCAAAGCTGAACGCTCTACATAAGACAAACTTAAAAAATCGTAACAGTGTTTTTGAAAAGTTACTATATAACTCATATTAACTATCTTATAATACCTAAACAGATTATAATTCATTGAAACTGCGTTAAACCTTTTATTTTTAACTCTTTCCGTCACGCTCTTTACTGCGACATAAAAAAATTATTTTTTGTTGTTAATTGGTGAATATGGAATACAAGTAACACACGAATGCAAAAAAAAAAAATATTTATCGTAAGGTTTTTGAGAAACAAGGTGGTCACCACCAGTAACCACCATGACTGAAGGGTCAAAAATTTATTAAAACTAATGCACTCAATTACTTCACTTTTTTATTTATTTTTAGAAAAAAGACAATACAAAATTTGGTAATAAATTTACAAACAATTATTTCTTGTGAAAATCTGAAAAATATGTCTTTCCTTTTCGGAGGCAAAGAGGAACGTAGCATGTTCTGCATTGCCATACTGTGCGGACAGGGACCCTTTTGGTACTGCAAAAGGCGCATCTTCTAGGTGTGCCTCTAAGCGGTTGGTGTCGATTACTCTCATGGCGGATTTCAGCAGGCACGCTAGGCTTATACCGTTTTATAGCAACTGGTACAGGAGATTTTGGACTTGATCCATTGCTGATCGCGGAACTTCCTGGAACTCGCTTGTTTACGTAGCAAGGTGATAACAGCCCCTGATAAATGAGGTCTGTTAATCAGAAGTTCTTTGTAAGCTATATAGCTATTGATAACGCAGCAATCCAAGAAATGAAAAAAAAATCGGTGCCACCACTTTTGGGATTTTCGGTCGAGTAACAGGCTTTTAATTGATCGAATTTAGCAACGAAGTTCATATTGCTATTGTATTTCTTTACAGCGGATGGTTTATAATTATTTCTGAAGTTGCGGCGAAGAATTTCAAGCATAGGACGGACTTTATATAACTTATCATAGTCTGGATGCTTTCTAGCAGGCATGAGATTATTGTCATTCAGATGCAAGCATCCAAGAAGCCAGCTGAAGCGATTTAGGGGCATACATACATACAGGAAATGTAGGAGTCACGTAAATCAGGAGCAGAAGACCAGTAATCTTTGTCGGTAGCTTTTTATACCTAACACCATATTTATGGCCAAGAAAGTTTGTATTTCAGAAGGACTGGTAAGAGAAAAAGGTTTACCTTCTTGTGTTGCGTATAGGTTAGTTTGAAAGCTTATGACCTCAACCAAGTCCTCTGTGCAAAACATGCGAAACAATCGGAATGGTGTTACATCTTCCAAGCTGATTATATGATCAGCTAAGCCCACACTCTCAACAAACTCGCCAGGTATATCCATAGAGAAGGTCCTTTCCATTTAGGTGGCTGCAAGATCGTAGAGCCAACATTATTATTCTGACTTACAAAGTTTGATAATGGTATGATATGAATAGCTCTTCATGGATATTCTGTACATCTGCTCCACACACATCCAATATCGATTTTGACACTGGCCACTCAGGCGTGTCTAGATTTTCATCCTCATCGGAACTGGCTTCACAATCAGGTCCTGAAGGTAAATCTTCACACAAACATTCTTCAATTACCCTTTGCGTCAATGATAGTTGCATTATTGAAATAATTGCCTAAAATATTGTAAATACCAAAGAAAGTCCCACTCATAGTGACCGTATAAAAAAGCAAATTCTAGGTACACTTACGTCACGGTGGTTACTGTTGCTAACCACCACTGATTATAAGAAATATTCGTAAAATAATCGAAATTTAAGCGAGAAAGCAACCACTGTGTATCAAGCACACCACAAGAACTAAATTTGCACAAAAATCAAACCATAAATTGCGTTACTGAATTTATTATGAATTTTAACTTCTAGCTTTCACAAAAACGCTCGGCCACGGATTTTTACTTTAAATCTTCTCAACACGTGGTGGGTGTATTTCTAGCTATTAGCGTCCTCTTCACTTAAAAGGAAGCAATAATCAATATTCGTGCAAAATTAAAAACATAAATGTCCCCAACCGTTGTAAAAAAAATAAAAAATAGGTGGTTAGCAACGCTAACCACCGAGACGGAAAGAGTTAAATACCACATAGTACTTCCACAAAAATTTAACTGCATTAAAAAACTATTGCAAGTCTTAGTAATTTACTTCAGTTTTAAATTAAATATTTTATTTTTTAAATGAAAGTTCATTCTCTGAAAAAAAATTGAAATAAAAGTTTCAAGCTAAATGAAAATAGAAAACAAATTTAACAAATTTCCATTAAAATTTCAAACTTTTTAATTCGAATTTCTAAATAAATTACGAATACCCAGTCATATAGTCTATTGAATTTTCTTACAATAAAGTGCAAATTTGAAGTGGGGAAAAAATCGCAGTAATTTTAGGTAACTTTTTTTATCAATGCAATTTTTTAATCACTTCAAGCTTGCATTTTGTTACACCTGAGGAATTACAAACAACGATAGCTGCAGATTTTGCAATAACCTAGAAGAGAGGGAAACGCTAGAACACCTTCTATGTTGTTGCCTGCATTAGCTGGAACAGGATTAAAATGCTTAGGAGCTCTACAATATGAAAAGTTGAAATGCCTCTCGGGGTTTACTTAGATTCGCAAAAGACGCTGGCTTATTACAAGAAGCCTACTACAAGAAAACGTAAAGGTCTAGCTCCATCTGGTAGCACTAAGCACCAATAGGTCGATGTGATGGCTTTCAGCCATCCAGGTTAAGCTAACCTAACCTATAGGAGAATTGATTGGGTTTTCAATAAAAAAAATTCAAATTAAGTTAGAACAAAAACAAAATGTCAAAGCTTGTCGATAAGCCCTAGTACTATCGTTATTTTACGTACTATGTTTTTATTTTTTTTTTTTTCAAACTTTCATGAATCTGAAATATTTAAAAATATTTTTGTAATATTCCTTCTTGTATTATATAATATAAAATTAATAAATACAATTATCCCAATTATACGTATGCCTGTATGTATATATGTATGTGTGGAAGTCAATGCCACTATAAAAAATAAAACCGATAGCACAGTAAATGGTTTTTCGTTTATACGATCTCTTTTTTCTTCTTGTGTACGAAGAAGCGGAATAATGATTTTTGAAGCAATCAACCCTCGCAATTAAAGATACAACTAAAACGTGAAAAGTTCACGTGGACTCGTACAGAAAGTTCGCAAAGGAAAAGGTATTCAATCATATAAGGCTTCCTTGAAACGGGATATGAACCATAAACAAAACACAACCACTAAATTCACACTTCGACACTATGTTTTCAGTAGGAGCGCTCGAAATTTAGTAGTCTTCATAGCTAACCATGCATTGAAATATTTATAATTTGTTTCGATCAGAACGAAAATCATCCTGAGTGATTAGGCTCATGTCAGATAAGTAGGGACGTCATAGACGAGCGTTTACATAAATATGTACGAGCATGTTCTAAATCTTTCTTATAGTATTTAATACACACTATATACCATTATTTATTACCATCATATTCTCTATTAAACACTTACCTCAAGCCCTAATGCGGCCCAAGTAAAGCCTCTCATAAGTGATACGCATATCGTGGTGCTCATTTTGATCGTTTCCACACACCCCTTACTGAACAATTTACCTGCATGGGTTTTCTTGCCCTTATAACAGCTTAGTGGTATGTGTTGCTTAGCTTTTTTATAGTCTTCTGAGCTTTCTTTGCCGCAGCATCCATGCTGTATATAATTAAAACGGAAAAATACTCACTTATATTTTATAGTTAGTTTTTATGTTTTATCTCTCGTGCCCTTCATTTATTTTTTAGCGTAAACTTCACGAACCTTGCTCTGCAATTCATTTATAAGATTATCATCGCCATTTAAATATGCCTGCCATGCTTCGTCAAAATTTTTCTGCGCTCTCTTTTCGATATCAGCACTGTTTTTGATAGTAGAGCAAAGAAGGATAAGCAAGTGGCCAATAATAGTTACGATTAGGATTATGATATACTAAAAAGTGCAATAAATTAAAATTGGTTTGCTTCTACAAAGTGACGCAAAATTAACTATCTTATCGGAAGATTTATAATTTTTCTATCACTAAAAATCTTTTAAAGAATAGTAAAAAAGTTGCTGAATAACAAAATCGGATGATTAATTTTGCGTAGCTTAAAAATTTTATTAAATTTATTTTATGCCATTTACCGTCCACATAAACCATTCTTTCTCTTTATGTGCACTATACCAACCAAATATTGCGAGGGGGAGTTCAATCAAGGACAAAATAAGTAGATAAGTACAAATTAACTTGAGATCATCGGGAAGTACACTCAAAATCCCAACATTTAAAGCAAGTGTTGAAAAAGCAAATAACTGTAATAATTAATTTGGTTAATGTAGAAAAAATGGATTAATACTAAAATGTCAGTATAAAAAAGGCATTGATGCAACAAATAGTATCAATAAGGAATTATAATTTTGTTTAAAAGTCAACTTATTCCAACAAATAATTATATAAGCCAGCTAAGTGGTTATATGCATTACTACCATTAGATTCGTCCTGATCCTGAAGTCCTCATTAGCCCAATATACTCGTATTAATACTGGCAACTGTGTTCACAATAATAGCAATACGACATATTGCAAGTTTTTACTATTTATATTTTATCTCATTTAATATATTTTATTTTTTTTTATGGTATTATTACGGCCCTATATTTCAAGGTTTCAAATCGTTTGCAAAATTTTAAAACATTTACAAAACTTTTAAAATTTCAAACTTTTTAGTCAGAACTGTGTATGCAATTTTGTAGTGCACTGAATTCTGCTGCCAGTTCAAGGTGGCTCAAAATTGGCGCTGAGTTTTTATAATTTTTTTATTGACGAATTTTAATTTTTACTTCATACACCGAATGCTGGATATTTGTATCATATGGAGACTTGACTTTAGCAAAATTAAGAAAAAAAAACTAATAATTGTAAAAGTTATCGCTGTTTGTGTGGAGCCCATTTCTCCAGAAGTCCTTGGATTTTCTTCAAAAATCAATAGGCCAAGATAAACTAGTTTTATTAATAGATAACCTAATACCTGATCGAAGTTCTTTTTTTGACGTAATAACGGCTTATATTTAATTCGATGTAGCCAGCTGCACGCACAAAAAAATGCGTCGTTATCTTGCTCATGTGTCGTTATCTTGCTCATGCGTCGTTACCTTGCTTGAACTGCAAGCGAAAGCACGGAACGAACGACAAAGAGGCACAATCGGCCCCCGCGTTTGGCAACGTTCGACATCTGGCTCTCTCCTACTTAAGTGAGCATATATATGTATGTATATGCGCATATGTATATAAATTCACATACAGTAGGTTCTGTTTTTATGCGGTAGATACGTTCCGCAAGAAACAGCATAAAAAAAAACAGCATAAAAAAAGCTACTACTTCTATAGTAAAACTATAGATACGTTTCAAAACTGCTAAAACCGCATAAATCTGAAATAATGTAATAAAATCGCATCAAAAAGGGCACTAGTCCCATATTATAACTATAGATACGTTCCATAGACAGCATGAATCTGAAATAATTAAATAAAATCGCATAATCAAAATATTGTATTTTTGAAAATTATATCTTTATTTAAGAAACGTCAGAATCGAAAAATAAATTTAAGTCAGAAATAAAATCAGACAATACCCACATGTTGCGCGTTCGTTTAGGATTTGGCGCAAAATCACTTTCGTCACTTCACACGTCTGATCTAAATAGTTATGCAGGCGGTTCCATACTTGTAGGGTTAGCATTTCTGATGTAATCTGTGATAAGTTTTTGCTTAGCTGGTTTAGAATCTTGTTTATATGTACAATTCCCGATAGGTCGACATGCATTTTGTAATAAAAACAAAACCGCACTATTTCAAAACCGCATAAAAAAAAGCCGCATAAAAACAGAACCTACTGTATTTGTATTTGCATATGCCTTCTTCCTGTGTGTATGGTAATGAACCATTTCTCTGTTGAGAATGGGGCGATGATAGGAAAAGTAGGAAATGAAAGGGAGTGTTTCGAGTGTAATGTGTCTTGAAAAAGTCAAATCGATGATGGTGCCTCTTAGTGTTGTTGACTTATTGACGTCTGATGCACAATCGAAATTGAATATATCTTTCATGAATTTGATAAATGTTTCGTAATTGCTCACGTTTGTGTAAATGTAACTTGATCAATTCCATTTACCTCCTTCTTTATGTCCATACAAAATATCTATCAAACAAGTAAAATAAAAATTTTCTTTTGAAAAATGCAACCATTTCATCAGTATTTTCTTATGACGTTGTCACGTTAAACTATCGTCAGTAAACCGACTTTACGGACAACCTCTTTTGACGTGATAACGTCTTATAATTCGATTTAACAGGCTGCACGCACGAAAAAATGTGTCGTTACCTTGCTCATTGCCGTTACCTTGAATGAAATGCAAGCCAAAGCGCGGAACGAACAAAGCAAACGAACGGCAACGTTCGACATCTTGCTCTCTCCTACTTAAGTGAGCGTATATATGTATGTATGTATGTATATGCGCATATGTACATATATAAATTCACGTATTTGTATTTGCATATCCCTTCTTATTGATTATTATTAATTTGATTTACTTGAAGAATTTAAAATACAACCAAGTTTGTTAATAATACCTGTTGTTTTAATGTTATTATTATTAATTTTTTTATTATATATGAAGGAAAAAATGTATTGTAATATAATATTTACCACATACCTTATAAGATATGTTGTATACTAATATATGTATAATATATAAACATGCATATACATATACAATTTCGCGCAATTTTCAAAAAGAACAAATCTATATGTAAAGATGCATACAAGTCATATGGACATATCAAATATACGAATATATTCCGTACGCAAGCAAATGTAAGCTAATGTGCTTGAACTGCAAGCGAGAGCGCGGAACGAACGGCAAAGAGCACAATCGGCCCCCGCGTTCGGCAACGTTCGACATCTGGCTCTGTCCTATTTGAGTGAGCATATATATAATATGTACCTATATGCGCATTTGTATATAAATTCACATACATACTTGTATTTGCATATACCTTCTTCCTGTGTGCATGGTAATGAACCATTTCTCTGTTGAGAATAGGACAATGATAGAAAAAGTAGGAAATGAAAGGGAGTATTTCGAGTGTAAAGTGTCTTGAAAAAGGCAAATCGATGATGGTGCCTCTTAGCTTTGTTGACTTATTAACGTCTGACGCCCAATCGAAATTGAATTGAATTTGATAAATCTTTCGTCATTTTTCACGTTTGTGTAAATGTAACTTGACCTATTCCATTGCAATTCCATTTACCTCCTCCTCTATATCCATACAAAATATCTATCAAACAAATAAAATTAAAATTTTGTTTTGAAAATTGCAACAATTCCATCAATATTTTCTTATGACGTTGTCACGTTAAACTATCGTCAGTAAACCGACTTTACAGACAACCTCTTTTTTTTAATTAAAAATATGGTGGCATCAGTTTTAAGTTAAAGTGATAACCAGTTCAAAAAACGCATTTAATGTTTTCTGCTGCTTGCTGTTTTCTCTCGATCGCTCCAGAGCGCCCGAGCTTAAAAAATTGCAAAAAACAAAATCCAATTTTTTTTTTAATTCTGACTACCCCTAATCCTTTAATAGAAAGTTTGAAATTTTGATGAAGATTTCTTAATTTTTTTAAATATTCTACAAAGTTTGGAATTTTAACAAAAAAACTAAAGTAAATTGGATCAAAAAATAAAATTTTAAAAATTTTAAAAGTCAAAAATTTGCAATATGTTGTGCTGCTGTATTGGGCTAGCTGTTTAAATATTCCATGAAGTTGTTCGAGAAATATGACTATGTTGCTTAAATGTTTACCAACAAGTAAATATTTTTTTCAAAGCTAAATTGCCATGAGCTTATAATAGAAAGTACAGTGATGCATTTATGCGTATTTATGTTTAATGCACTTCCAACCCTAACGAGGGCTAGAAAAACGTTTCATATAATTTTGATTTTAAAATTGTATACAAAGTTTAAAACTTTAAATTAAATGGAGAAAGTTAAATAAAAAATGAATGTAGTCGAAACTTTGCAATTGCGCTGCTGTTATTCAAAACTAAAGTGTACATTTAAATTGAAATAACGTGACTGACGCTACCATAGAAAAAGTTCGCTAACAAAAGTCGGCTACTTAGCGTGAAGTTTTCTCTTTCGAAAGGCTTCCTTACCATCAATGTGGTTTTTTTTGCAGTATGCTATCATCATAAAATGTTTTACTTTTTCCGAAGAAATCTGAGTAGATCTTCTGGTGCAGGGAGCCAAGATGGTCGCTCCTTAGCACATCAGTACCAAAGATCTCAAGTCTGTTTCGAGCGAAGGCCGGCTAGACCCACAAGAAGTGGCCCGGCGTCTCATCATCCTCTCTACATGCTGGGTAGAGTTCACTGTCTGAGATGTCAGATGTGCGCTTTGCCCAAAGAAAGTGGCCCGTCAGCAATCCAACTACCTACCGGACATGACACGTAACATAAGGTGTGTCCATCTACTTCCTCTCTCACCCTGCCAAGCTCGCGTGTAGGTTCAAGTAACCCGTTTACTAACCGTGGCTTTGATGGCTGCTGAAGGAAGTGGCAGAGGTTTCGCTAAAGAGTCAGAGGTCTCGTTACCCGCAATACCCACGTGTCCCGGGACCCATGTTTGCATCAGGATATTATGTCTACCGACATAGTTCAGCCGGAACTTACAGGACTCATCTACCCTTGGAGTGGTTGGAGGGCTGTCTAAGGCCATAACCGCAGCTTTGTTGTCGCTGCAAACACATACAGATCTGCCTCTCATTGCTCAAGAGTAACAGAGTTCGAAACCAATATCAAGTATAGTTAAATTATTAAATATAAAAGTATTATTTGATTTCTGAGGGGTTGAGGTTCTTTTTGTGGTTGAAGTTTATAAATTAAAAAAACAATGACTTGCTATTTTAAAGGATAAGTTTACGATATCCAAATCTGAAGTAAATCAAATGTAAAGTTTGCAACATGAAGCAATAATTAAAGATGATGTACGTTGCCTAATTTTCACCCTGTGTCGGCATCTTGAGGTACTTAATAAATCCGTGATGCCCTCTTGGAAAAGCTACTTTTTATTTCAGAGCAAATTATAAAGAAAACGTACACAAAAGCATAGAAATGATAATTTTTGCGGCAAAAGACAAATCGTCCTAAAAAAGTGGTGTTGAAATGCTAGAGCATTGTTCTTTATGGAAATTATGTTGATGAATAAAGCTAATTTTGAACAAAAAAACGCGTGTTTTCTTTGTTAGGTTTGGGCCTTTCCACCCCATGTGTTCGATTGGCAAAGCTTTTATGGAACATACCGGAAAATACAGACGTTGTTAGAATCCTACAATTAAGTTGTATTTTCTGATTTTTGTTATCACAATTGTTTGATATTCAGTTTTCTTAAACCTGAAAAATACTTATAGCAAATTTGAGAAAAGTTGCCAAATCAAAGCTATAGAATATATGCTCATAGAGATGCCAATCGCACGTATTGGCAATTGATATGTGACGAATTCCCGCGAATAATTCAGTTAAGAATATAAATAAAATAAACATGCAATTACTCTCAACCTTTTTCTAATTTTTCGCTACCTTTTCAGAAAGGGAATAAACTTGTGCCCATTTTTTTCTCACTTCCTAATTGCATCAATGGATTAATCAGTTGTCAAACTTACACAACCTTTTATTATTGAATCATAGATATGCAATTGCTTTTACTCAAAAAAAAATATTTTCAAAAACAAACTTCCTTAATTAATTTATACATTTTCGGTATGCATGCATATATGTATAAATGTGTAAGTGCGAAAATACATACATACATATGTTCTTGAAATATTGCATGGAACGAAATTACTCACTGCATATATAATGTTAGTGATTATTACGAAGGGCTTGATTAACCCTAGTGAAAAATCCATTGAGCTTGAGTCACAGAAATTCATGTATGTATACATATGTATTTAGACGCAAATAAACTTTTAAATCTCGATTTAAACACATCGATTATTTCCGTTTTCCTATCACCAATAATAAATTTGTACTGATTCGAACACGTCAAATTGAATTGATTTCTCACATAATATTTTCAAAAATGAAAATAAAGAAACTTCAAATGTGGCAGGCACATTTTTTATTACTACATTATGTTTTGATGCCGGAAGCAAGAATGATAGTTATATTTTCTGTATTCCATACGCCTTGTGCCGGAAGTGTAATCGTCTGTCACATACGTTTTAAACAAACACATTGTGGTGTAATCAAGGCGAATCTATTTAAAAGATATCAGTAGAACAGCTGATTTATTTATTTTTTATTTTATTTTTTTAATTTCTTGGCTTTGTAATTTTTGAAATGTGAAATCATATTTACATTTTATTTGTTTACACTTGTAATTTGAATTGTTAGCAAGGCAAATTCATTAAAGGTGGCGCCACTCGGCGAACAAAGTAATTTATACTTTAGAAAGTCACGTAAAAGTAGAAAACTAAAAGAGTGATTTACCTGTGAAGGCAAAATAGAAAAATAGAATCGTGTCGGAACTATTTTAAAATGTTCATAATAACTTTTAAATTTAGATTCATTACAATATTCCAATTTTCAAGTTACAAATTTTAATGTAAATATTACGTTTCGTAATTCAAATTTGTGCTGACATACGAATGTATACCGAGAACTAAAAAAAAATAAATAAATCAGCTGTCCTACTGCTCCCACCTTTAATAGATTTGCTTGAATTGTGACCAATTATGTCGGCATACTATATTTTTAAGAAAATTAGTTTTCCCAAAAAGAAAAAAATATAATTTAAACATGAGACAGTTTGTTTCGGAACGGGAACGGACGCAATAAGGTTAGTAAGCAATCTTGTAGATAGTTTTCCATACAGCCATACAAATTACTCGTATATCTGGTGATGTATCCCTCATGTACCTCAATGAATTGTTCAGTAATTTTGCGAATAACCCCTGCATGCTCCATCGGCTGCGGCATATTTTCAGATATTAGATTAAAATTGCAAATTGTACTACACCAACTAAAACATAATCACGATTCACCAAAACTCTGAAAATAAATTATTTCTATCAAAGCGAATTCATCCGTCTTAGAATAAAATAGCTTGTTTTGATATCTAAATGTCAAAAGCAAAAAGAAAATATGTACATGTAAATTTTGTTTTTGTACTATGCTGTCGCCTTTAATTAAGCTACAATTATTTTTCGAAAATTATTGTTATATGGAAAGGGTGCGTTAATAACCGATTTCGCCCATTTTCAATACCAAACTACTTTGGAAAAATATGTATGTACACTAGGGTGTCCGTTATTTACCAATTTGATTATTTTTCTTGCGACGCCCCCTATACTTTTAGTTTTCCGTCTAAGAAAAATTATCAAATCAGCTCTTAATATTCAGAATAAACCTTGCCCCAAACACGATATATGTATTTCCCATTTACATAACATAGGATTTTGCTACTTTTTGGAATAAACTTTTTTTTTCTCTAGTAAGCTAGTTTACAGCTATGAAAAACACATATTCTGATGGCAATTTTAACTCTCTACAAAAAGGATCTCTTATAATTTTTCGATAAATTGACTCCTTTAAAAGTTAATCGGAGTTAAAATTGAACTGTGTGTAAATTTCAGACTTTTTCACTTTTGCAGCAAAATTATTATTGTTGTAGTAAACTTCTCACGTTTATATTTAAAAATGATTTTTTTTGATTTTTGTGTGTCAGATAAATAGAAGAGCCAAAATGGACAACACCGTCCAGGTCCAATTTTTCGGGAGCGTCAACTTCAGCGCCATTTTTATATATAGGTATATATATAATTTGCGCGTACACCCTTTTTGGGTGTTTGGTCCAGCTCCTCCTCCTATTTGTGGTGTGCGTCTTGATGTTGTTCCACAAATGGAGAGACCTACAGTTTTAAGCCGACTTCGAACGGCAGATATTTTTATCAGGAGCTTTTTCATGGCAGAAATGTACTCGGAGGTTTGCCATTGCCTGCCGAGGGGCGACCGCTATTAGAAAAATGTTTTTCTTCATTTTTGGTGTTTCAACGAGATTCAAACCTACGTTCTCTTTGTGAATTCCGAATGGTAGTCACGCACCAACGCATTCGGCTACGGCGGCCGCCTATTTTGGACACCTGAAATTTAGCACGGCATTTCGGAGCTTCCCAGACTGGTGGAATATGCACACATGCCTACACTTGCCATTACAACATTCACGACCCTCCTACCTTCAGGGGAAGAGTGGGAATGAGACGATGTAAGACAGGGTGAGCGCATCCTTGTATACACAAACAGATCAATGCACGAGGGCTGAGTGGGCGGAAGTGTATACTCGGAACATCTGCGGATCTTTAGTGTCTTTCAGGCTGAACTGATAGCAATAATGAAAGCCGCGATACTGGTATAGTGTGAAGTGATACCTGGAGATGATATCTACATTTTCACTGATAGCCAGGCGGCGATAAAATCCCTCTCAAAGCAGTCGACAATCTCCATGAAATGTCGAATATCTCTTAACGAGATGGCTGAGTCATTTTATCTAAAGCTAGCATGGATTTCTTGCCATTGTGACATTGAGGGTAACTGAAGAGCCAATGAACTACCGAGACTCAGAACCAAGCTGACCGATGAGTGCACAGACAATAACACAAACATACCCTTACAAACATGTAAGCTACTTAACTTTGAAGGAATCGTAAGAGCAGTGAATTAAACCACCTGCAGAATTGCCCGGAATCACACTGGTCTTAGATGATTTAGGGACATGTTCCCCACGCGGCATCACAATAGGCGCGGAGTCTGAGCATGTCACTCAAAACAACCACTTCAAACTAACCCATTTTGGATTTGGCCAAAACCGGCACACGGTTGTAGCGCCACCTAAGTAAGTAAGTAAGAAACGCAGAGGTATTAAAATAAGCTTTTGAGACTGCGAATCCTACCAATAATACAGTCAACTATCTACATAGCAATATGTATCAGCAATAAAGTACTCATCTAATCAACACTACTGCGATCAGTACTCATTTTCTGAAATCACAATTATAAATTGTGAGTTATCACAAATGAGTTCATCAATGAAAGTGCACTTTGCGATACCTCGTTTATGGAGTTTCTGCTATATTGTTAAATCTTGGTGTTCTATAGAAAAAATTTATATTCAAATTCAATGTTTTTTAAAACGAATTGTTAGCTACAGCGGAGAATGAATACGAGGGGTGCCTTGTATATGTCGGGATTTGGCAACCCTGGTGTTGCAATCTGGCAACTGACAGCTGTATCCCAAAGTTTGACATTTTTTGGCTTTTACGTACTCAGAACGTTTTGAAATACCAACGCTATTTGTGTTGTTTAGAGTAACTTAAAAGATTCATCTCGGTCCAAAAATGGAATTAAATCGTGAACATTTTCGTCCGATTATTTTTTACAACTTTCGACGTGGATTAACTCAGCAACATTGCATGGATGAACTTAGTTCATTTTTTGGCGATGAAGCTCCATCAAGGACCAGTGTTGATCGATGGTATGGTGAATTCAATCGTGGTCGTAGTTCACTCCAAGACGAATTTCGTGAAGGTCGTCCAAAATCAGTTGTTGTTCCGAACACCACTGATGCTGTGCACGTCATGTGACCTATCGTGAGATTGAGACAATCTTAGGCATTAGTGGGACCAGCATATATTCAATATTGCATAAACATTTGACTGTCAAAAAAATTTGTTCGCGTTGGATCCCACAATGCTCAAAAAGTACGATCGCGGGGCTTCAAAACACGTCTATGACATCGTGACAGGTGATGAATTATGGATTTACGCGTATGAGCCCGAAAGTAAATAGCAGTCGACTGTATGGGTGTTTCAAGAAGAGCCAAATTCAACAAAAGTTGTTCGCGCACGAAGCACTTCCAAGCAAATGGTCGCCTGTTTTTTCGGAAAAACTGGACATGTCGCAACCGTACCACTAGAACAACGCAGAACAGTAAATTCTGAGTGGTACACAACCATTTGTTTGCCAGTTGTCTTCCAAAAAATTAGGAAAACCAATCGCCACAGACGGATCACTCTTCACCAGGACAATGCGAGCTCTCACACATCGGCTCAAACAACTGCATTTTTGAACACCCAAAACATCGAATTAATGGGTCATCCGCCGTATAGTCCTGACTTGGCACCGAATGACTTCTTTTTATTCCCGTACGTAAAAAACAAACTGAGAGGTCAACGTTTTTCGATACCTGAAGAAGCGGTTGCGGCATTCAGAATGCATGTTTTGGAGGTACCTCATTCGGAGTGGTAAAAGTGCTTCGACAATTGGTTCAAACGCATGCAAAAGTGTATAGATCTTCATGGAGAATATTTTAAAAACAATAAAGTGATTTTCGATTATTAAAATTTGTTTTTGTTCTCTAATCCCGACATATAAAAGGCACCCAAAGTTTAAATATCAACTAAAAATTCAGTAGTTTAATGTTTGACCGATAGAAAGTGCTAAGACAATCTACGTTGTAGAGCTAAAAATTTTATGTGAAGGAGGAGAGAAATCTTGAATCTAGGTATAAAATTATTGGTTTGAGGCAAGCTCTTGTAAATTTTTTTATTTTTATTTTTGGTTTAGTGCCGAATCAGATACCGAATTTTCGGGTATGTTATCAACAATACTAGAATACAATTATTAACAAAGATCGTCAATATTGTCATCATTGTTGAACATACATTTGTCAATCTTAAAGCAATAAATGAACTGCGCGCGTAGACTTTTTCTAATAATAAAGTTTTTGTTTTTTTAGTTTTTCCTTTCCGTATTTACTTACATTTGCTTTTTGCTTTTGTTTCACTCGCTATGCGAAAATATTCTCTTGGCACATGTTTTGCTACGAATTCAAAGTCAATGAGCGCTTCTCAAACAATACGATTTGTTGCTGTTTTTTTTTTTGTTTTTGTTTGTTCTCTTATTGGGTTGTCTTATCAGCGCCGCGCTATTGATAACTCATGCGCGAATTTAAGCACTACAATTTAAGCAAATGACTGTAAAGATAAAGATTTTGTTCACATAAATATATGTGCATGCCAGTGTTGCCGTTTTAGCGTTTTTTTAACAAAATTAATGGCCTTTTTCTATTTGTGAGATTGGCAATTCGGAACGGAATTTAGTAGTTGTTGGTAATAAGTTTGTTGCACTATTTCAGTTTTTTTGCTACATATACGGAATGTTTAGGTAAACAGCATTTTAATTAAAGTCATGAGTACTTAGACAGCATTACGAGGGTCGTCAATCATGAAAGCGCGGTCATATAATAATGAAAATAGCCTCATTGTTTTGTGAAATATTCTCCTTGGAAGTCAATACACTCTGCATTAGCTTGTCTTTCTTTCATTTTCAAAGCACTTTTGCCACTCAGAAGTAGGTACCTCCAAAACGAGCTGTTCAACCCCTTGCCGTGCCATTTAACTCGACGAAACTCGGAGCAAGTGTTACGCGTCAACGCGTGGTAAACAAATCAGAATAATATAAATTACTTTGTACTAGCAACTATGAGACTCGTGAATACCTCTGATGACGTATAGATAGAAACTAACATTCAATCACTACCCAGGCTCGTGATGTTTATGTTTGATCCGACTATCTGTGAACGATCTCGGCTCGTGACATTTCCATTTGGCCTAACGATCTATTCACGAGCCGGACTCATCATCTTCATGTTTAGACCACAATTTTCATCATGAGTCAGACGCGTTAAAGCACGGCAGGGGATTAAAGGCTTCAACAGCTTCTTCACGCATTGCAGAACTTTGGACTCGCATATTATTTTTGATATTCGAGAACAAAACAAATCATTGGGTGCCTAATCAGCGCTGTAAGGCAGATGACGGATTAATTCTATCATTTGAATTTTTAAAAACTCTCTTTCGTCATTCGATAAGTGAGAGTTCGCATTATCTTGATAAAAAATGATTCATTTTCGGCGGTTGGTTTTCCTTAATTATCCGAAAATTTCTGACAAACAAATGGTTGTGTACCACTCAGAATTGACTGGTTTAAGTTTCTTTAGTAGCACAGTTGCGTCAGAACCAGATTTTATGAAAAAACAGACGGCCATTTGCTTTAAGGTGCTTTTGTTGGATTAAGCTCGTCTTGGCACATCCATATTGTTAATTGCTGTTTAAGACTTGTACGCATAAATCCACGACTTGTAATCTGTTACGATATCAGCTTTCTTTGCACGTATACCTTCTGCCCACCAATGTAACCATAGTTGCTTTTATGAAAGAAACTTCGAAATTTTAATTTAATTTCAATAACTCGAATTTATATTTAAAAACCACTTTTTCTAATATATTTTTTTCTATTATTAGTTAAAAGCCGGCAATATGAAAGTTCTTTCATTTTCCACAGGTTTTGATCTGCTTTGGAAGGAATTTTGGTGGGAAAAAACATATTTGAGTGGCAACACTTATCTTTATTTATTTTTATACATATAAATTGACATGTGAAAGTAGTACTCTACATCTCTTTGATTTCAGCGTTATTTAGTCTATTAGATACTACAGTGCAAAGTGGACGTAAGCGAAGAACAGACATTTTTGAAAAGGGGTGGCAGGTGTGCGGGTGGCGCTAACTAATGTAAAAACTTTATAGCAACAGACAACAAACAACAACAAAATTTAACCTAATTAATTGCGTATCTTCCATTGGAGACAATTTTACAACAAAATTACAGCAAAATGACTTGTGCAACGTCCACAATAAAATTTTTAGCCTTCCTAATGAATATATTCTGCTGTGTGAGTAATACTCCATAAATCATTCTGTGTGCCACTTACTTCTGTATGTAGATATATCATCGATTGTGTGCCCAATTTCATATTTACATTTATTACTAATATTTATTTATATTCAATACCATTTTCACTCACCAACTAACTACAGTGCCATTATTGTTCTTGCTTTTATTTTTCATACATACATCCATACGTATCGTTGGAATTTGGAAAATATATACAAACATGCATGCATACATATGGATGTAGATAGCGGGTGCTCTTATGCTATCAGCAAGCGCTTATACCTTAGTGCAGTTCAATGCCACCGACTCAATTAAGATACCTTGCATAATGGGCGTGGTGTTGGGCGGTTTGCTTTTCGGCACCACAATAGTCGGTTGTTGCGGCACAATACGCGAATCGCCACGCACTATTTTGATTGTAAGTATAGTAGTTTTCAAATTTACAAAAACAAATACTCACATATGTTATATATTTTGTCTAATTTTTATAATTAGTATGTCATATTTTTACTGCTTCTGCTGGGCGCTCAAATTGCTGTTATTTTTGTACTGCCGATAGATTTCAACAAATTGGCCAAAGAGACTATACAGAATGCTT
Source organism: Anastrepha obliqua (assembly GCF_027943255.1). Taxonomy (NCBI): domain Eukaryota; kingdom Metazoa; phylum Arthropoda; class Insecta; order Diptera; family Tephritidae; genus Anastrepha; species Anastrepha obliqua. The sequence goes on from NC_072895.1 coordinate 44,256,680, forward strand.
GGAATCGCCAGTTGAGTGAGAGCAGCATGGATCACTACCAAATTAGGGTAAGTAAGTACAAATATTTCGATTTGAATGAATTTTTAAGATATGTTCTGTTTTGCTCTACAGATAGTTTAATTCACTAGTAGTAATTTATTCAGTCAATTTCCATATAAGAATCCATCATTTGAGCCATATATTTCTAAATTTGTACATTCTAACTTGCAACAGAATCATCTGGAAGAAGAAAACCAATAGCCATTTGTTTCAGGGGATGTTTCTCGAGGTATCTCTGAGAGGCTTTTTTCTCGATTTTTATTTTAATTTTCGGAGCACTTTAAAGCCAAAAACCTGGTTTTCCAAAAACATAGAAGACTAATTTGTTACTGTAAGATAAGAAACACTAATATACGAATATTTTCTTAAATATTTTTACCTGGTTTATAAAGTATTTTTAGACGAATTTTGATTCACTCAACACGAGAATTAGTTTAATTAATTTTTTCAAACAAACGTTTCCGAAATATAGGCGAAAATCTGTTTTCCAGATAGTTTCTGTTGTCGTAGCAGTTCATCTAATCCTGCTATTACGGCCTAGTGCCCCGTCGTAGTTGTCTATCTCGTTTAACGGTAGGTCAAAGAAACATGATTTTTCGACGGCTTGTGTACAAGGTGTTTGAAAAATTATTAATTTATTTCCTAATATCTATTTTGTAATCCCCACGAGATATTAAGCACTTGTGCCAACGTTCTTTCCAATCTTCGAAGCACTTCAAAAAATCATTTTTTTATCGTGTTCGTCGTGTTCTTCTTCGATGCCGTCTTTATCCCGTCAATCGTAGCGTAGCGTCATTCCTTCATGGGCCTCTTCAGTTTCGGGAATAAGAAAAAGTCACAGGGGGCCAGATCTGGGGAATACGATGACTGTAGTGTGTGGTTTTTGGCCAAAAAGACGCGCACAAGCAACGATGTGTGAGCAGCCAATTTTTGTTATTCCACAAATCCGGCCGTTTCTGGCGGATTGCTTCACGCAAATTGCGAATAACTTGCAGGTAATATTCCTTATTCACCGTTTTACCCTGTGCCAAGAACTCATGATACACAACGCCCCTGCAATCGAAGAAAAGGTAAGCAAAACTTTTACATTCGACCGAACTTTTTTCGGTCTTCGTTCGTGCGGCAGCTTCCATTGAGATGATTGAGCTTTGGTTTCCAAGTCATAACCATAAACCTACGATTCGTCACCAGTTATGACCCTCTGGAGTAAAATTGAGTCGTCGCGGACAGAGTCCAACATCTCATTAGCAATATTCATGCGATGTTGCTTTTGGTCGAAATTGAGCAGTTTTGGTACGAGTTTTGCGGCGACCCGTCTCATGCCTAAATCATTGAAAAAAATCGAATGGCAAGAGCCAATCGATATGAGTAGGTCCTCAGCAACTTCTCTAATGGTGATTCGACGATTGGCCAATACCATTTTCTTCACTTCATCAATTTTTTCGTGTGTTGTTGAAGTGCTCGGGCGCCCGCTCTTTCGACGTTCACATCTTCTCGGCCTTCTGAGAACATTTCGTATCAGCGATAAACGTTGCTTTGGTCCAAAGTAGCTTCTCCGTATGACACAGTCAACATTCGGAATGCATTCGCGCACTTAATTTCGTTTTTCACACAAAATTTGATACAGGTTCTTTGATCCATCTTTTTGAATAGGTAAAAATCGAAAACGTGCCGAAACTCGTGCAAAGCAGCTGTCAACCATTAACTGAACATTCAAAATGGCCGAACTCGTCGGCCTGAGTGAGAGACATGAGTACCGACATATCGCCACAAAAAAATCGAAATTCGAATATACGCAACCTGCAAAAATTCAAAATTCGCGACACCTTTTGAACACATCTCGTATACCTTTTCCTATCCTCGAACAAGGCCGTCAGCAAAAAATAAATTAAAACATCAACGCAATTTTTAAGCGACTTGAAACTTAGACTTAGAATTCAATGGGCTTTAAAACTGCGTACTCAAAATTTGACTAGGAATTCTTATAAAAAACTGTGATGGAAATTAGTTAAATTGTTTTTAAATTTGAATAAAGTTTGAACCTTTTACTTATATGGTTTTAGTTATGAAATGAGCTGTATTTTCTTAAAAAACTATTAAAATCAAGTAGGAAACAAATAAATTCTCAAAACCTGTCAATGAATTTGCTATGGATATACAATATAAAGCAGTATACGCATATATTCAGGATATGTATACCAACACAAAAGAAAAAAACAGAAAAAATTGGAAATCGAATCTACGTCGCTCGCAAAATTTGAAAATTCATATTACTTTTTTAACACACCTCGTATGTAGTAAATAGCAGTTAATTTATTCCACTGCCCATTTTAAAACTCAATTCGCCATAATTTATGATTAAAAGGAGGCAAAGAAAAAATTAAAACATTGTTTTATAGTAAAATATTTCAATACTATATAGTATCATTGTTTATTTTAATCCAACTCTCTAGATAAATTTTGAGTTAGGCCCTGATTCAAATAAGTTGTCACAAATCTTGTTACTAATCTGCTCTGAAAAAATTTAACTCACAAAATTAATTCTTTGTTTTTTAGTACGACTGCTGTGGTAAAAATGGACCCAACGATTACATCGACAGTGGCCTAAGTATACCAACAAGCTGTTATCTCAATCGCAAACCCTCCATTCCAAATGATCTCTACACTTCGGGCTGTGTTGAGATGTTAACAAAAGCCTTCGTAAGTGCTGCACGCATCGAAGTGATCAGCGATTGGACATTGGTGGGCGTTGAGGTGAGTAAAGTGAAATATACGCACAGAGAAAAGGTGGCAAGAAAAAAAGTCCATATTTATGAATTACACGCACATATACATTCTGTTAAAAAAATATCGGAAATTCTTCATTTAAAAAGCGCGCGTTGGTACACCTGTCCTCTATAGCATAGCAGAGATTGAGCGATAATTATATCAGTCAACCGCAGGTGTGCTCTGCAATTTTTACCATGGATAAAAATATCGAATAAAGAATTTGTCTTAAATTTTGTGTTTTGAACGGGATTTCGTGTGCCGAATAGTTGAAAATGTTGCAGAAAGCCTATGGCGTGGAAGATTTGCGCAGATATGGTCGCCCATCAACGTCTTCAACGGTTGAAAATCTCGACAAAGTCAAGAAAATGGGAAGGGCGGTAGCTCATGATCTTAGCGTGTCAAACGAATCAATTTGCAACAGTTTACACCATCAATTGGGCAAGAGGCGCGTGACTGGTCGACTCGTTCCAAGAGAGTTGAATTTCTTTAAAAAAATTCATCGGAAGAAGGTGGCTGAAGACATGCTTGAGCAAGTGAATTCGGACCCAACGTTTATCCAGCACATCATAACAGGTGATAAGACGTGGGTACATGAGTTTGACATGCAAACCAATCAACATGCGGCTGAATGGCGCTATCCGAAACCCAAAAAAACACATCAAAGTCGGTCAAAAGTGAAAGTCGTGCTACTCATTTTCTTTGATTATCATGGTTTTGTGCACTCGGTATTCATTCCAAATGGTTCTACGGTAAATAAAAAATATTATTTGATAGTTATGCGAAGTTTGAGAGAGAATGTGCGTAGGAAACGGCCCAATTTGTGGAACTCATGGATCTTGCACCATGGGAAGAAGGTGTGCCGTTAATAGTGGAAAATAACATGAGGCAAATGACCGCCACGACCATGCTTACAGGACAATATTCTTTTCTTGAAATTATCCATAACCGAATTGCAAAGTGGTAGCATTATGTCCTCGATAGCCTCACGAATTCCATCTCTGAGATCTTGAATCGACCCTGGGCTGTTGGTGTAGATCTTCTCTTTTACGTGGTTCCAAAGATAAAAGTCACAAGATCTCGATGGTCACCTCTTCGAGAGATAACACGGTCCGGAAACTTTTCCCCGTGAAAGATCAATGATTTCGTGACATGTAGCGCCGGCTTGTTGAAAATAAACGTTTGTCCAGATCAATACCATCCAATTCCGCTCATAAAAAATCGTTAATCATCTCTCGATAGCGCAATCCATTCACCTGTTATATTGCTTCGAATAAAGCCTATTTTGACAAAATAAATTTTGTTGGTTAAACAATTATTTTTCATATTATTGAACATTTCCCGGTACTTTTTTGACAGAATGTACAATACAATATTTTGAGTTTTTTTTTAATATTTTCTATTAACTTTTTGAAATCATTTCTTTTTCAGGGTGTCACCATTATTGTCGCTTGCATTTTGGGCATCACCTTCAAGAATATGGAGAGAAGGCGATACTATTAGTACAAATGCGACTTTTTACAAAATAGCAGTTTACAGTATTTCAAATAGACAATTTTAAACGTACATACAAATATTAATGTTGTTATTTTGTTGTAAGCATTTGAAAGAATAAAAACTACAATTAAAGATTAAGCTAATACGAAATATCAATTTACGGAGTTGTAAAGTTAGTGAAAAATAGCATTTCTTTTTAGGAATGAGGAGGTTTAAAATTCCTTATGAATCATCAGAGCTGCCGTTGGAGCAATGGTATGTCCGGAGACTAAAAAACTTCCCCTAGTTTGGAACCGTCGACCACCCTGGAACCGCTTTCGCATTACTTCAGAGTGGCATTCCATCGTCCTCATTACCAAGTCTGTGCTTGTGTGCCTGCGTCCAGATCCCGCTTTACATCCGGAGAGTTTTTTTCGCGAAACCACTGAGGATTTCCCACATTTCCTCGCCGCTCGGCCTCTTTTCGACTACATTTTCAGTGGTTATGTGACCGACTGTATTCTCCAGCATTTGACGTTCTTTTTCGCAATGCATGCATTGGAAAAAGATGTGTTTAGCGTCATCTTCGTCTATGTCACCGCATATCCAAGTGTCTTGCTATAGGCTTAGAGTTTCATCCTTTGTTTCGAGCGCTTCAGGTTTACTAACTCCTTTTTTCATCACCTCGTTTTTTAATGACCACAATTGATTCAAAGGCTACTAAATCTATCGGTATTGGACTGCTTATCTCTTGAACAGCAGCATTAACCGATTTTGCGATTTGTACGATTTTCAAGTACAATTTCCTCTACTTTTCCCCATAGGTTGTCTGCAACATTTTTAAGGCGTCTGAAGCCGACTGAAGCCTGTTCAACTTGAATTTCCATCGTTAAATTCGAAGAACACACTCGAGCTTGACTTGTTTACAGTAGCACAGAAAACAAACTATGTGACATATCACGCTGAAATTTGCCATGTAAGCTTATAACAGTCCTACCAAAAAACAAAAAAATTATTTTTGTCATATGTCATCCGCGGACCGTTTTATTGATAACGTCTCGTTCATATTTGAGCAGAAGGTATGTTGGGCGGCATCATTGGAAATTTCTTTCTTTTGGAAAATGGGCAAAAAGCTACCGTTCCAGTTAATATCCATTTATTTATTTCCGTAAATTAAAAAAAAAACAGCAGATTATTTCATTTTTTTAGGGATTTACTTAGTCCATCGAATGTGCAAAAAGCTCCAATCTGGACAATTTCCAAATAAATGTTACTAACTACTTCTAAGTAAAATTAAACGCCCCCATCAACATTCTTCTTCTTTTTGTAATTGGTGTAATTTTTGATTCAGGAGCCAGAAAATAAGCTGATCAAAAGTTGTTGGCTGCAATTTATGCAAGTTAGAAAGTAATATTAATTTAGCTTAGGGAAAGTAAATACATTAAAACTTCCTGTAGACTCAATTTTAGTCCCATAACTCGAACTTCTCTACGCCGAATTTCTCTATAGGTTAGGTTGAACTGGTTGACTTGTAGTCACGCATCGACCGGTTCGGTCTCAGGGAGAATTTCTCTATAGGTGAGGTTAGGTTGAACCGGCTGGCATTAAGCCACGCATAGACCTTTTGGTCGCTAGCGATACCAGATGAAGACTACTATTAAGATTTGAAGTAGACATCGGGTGGGAATCACGAATTTTTCTATAACTCGAATAAGAATTTTGATCCATGCTAAGTTGAATTATTTAGCGGAAATCCCAAATTATAGGTATATTATATTACTTATTAGTTTTTTTTTTTTTTTGGACCCTACGGAACATGGCTGGAGAGCACACAATGTGTAGTTCTTTTGAAGTTTTCATTTTGTATACCACTTTTAGTTTTTAATGAAATCAAATTTTCAGCTGATCGTGAAGATTATAATTTTTTATTGGCTTTCTGACTATTTTGGATATTTTTCTCTGTGAGAGAGATCAGATGGCTATTCGCTAGAACTTTGTTGCTGGAGAATTACTATTGGAAAAGTAAGCGAATGCGTTTGCATTTATCAACGATATTATTAATGGTAACATCTGAAAAGGAATTGATAAAATTTTATGTGCGTATAAAAAATCTTGCGCAGCATTACATTTTTTGCGTTGTTGAGTCCAAATATGCCTTGAATGGACCAATCACTAGATCTTTAATAGAGTTTAGTGCCATTTTCCATTAAGTCGCTTTTCATTTAAGATATCAGTAATTTGTAACTGCTCATAAAGTTTATGTGAATTTATTATACATATGTACTAAAATAAACAAACAAAAACATACATATGTAAGTTAAAATCTTGTTTTTCATTTAGGCAAAGATGTTGAAAAAACCGACTAGCAATGTAAACTTCACCCTGTACTAGCAAACGCCTATTTGCATGCAACACCTTTTTGCGCCATTCAGAACATCTTTGAGCACACTAAACACAGCACATTGGGTCTATGACCTTAGCCTACAGTATTGCTTCACTATGAAAACGATATAACTGAAATTGTAAGTAAGCGAAGCGCCGCAAAGCATTATGGCTGAATAAAAAAATCTAAAACACCAAGAAATTGCTTATTCTTTACATATTTTTTTCCAAAACCGTAGGAAGCTTTTAATTGCATTCAGATGATCATAACACAAAAAAAATGTGTTTAATTACTGCCACACTTTACTCACTAAAAAATTATTTCATCATGACAATGCAACCCTGCGCAATGTCTCATCAACACTTATTTACATTTGCACAATAGACGTGTTTTGCAAACAAAAGTCAGTTCGTCAAAATTTTTTTATTAGTTTAGTTAGTTGCTTCTTTTGGCAACTTATAAACAAAACACACCGGAAAAACATGAAGTAAGCCATTTGTTTGTTGCAACGAGCGTATGCAGACGTTGCGAACGAGAGAGTAGTGCCAACACTTTAGTACCCAGCAGATCAGCCGTCCGTCGAACCGACAACCTGACCAGCAACAGCAACAGAAATCTCGATTGCCACTGCTGGAGTTTCGTGCATTGTAATCAAAACAAAAACAAGCAGTTAACAGCGTATGGAGCTCATTCTCGATTTGACCAAGCAACAGTGGTAATCGACAAAACAGCGCGCAACATCACGAATCGAATGAACCGCACCAATAACGTTACGTTACATAGTAGTCGCGCTTTCCGTGGTCATTAATAATACGTACATACATTTAGTAACAACAACCACAATATTAGCATATTCATTAGTGGCGTTAGCGAGAATAGAAAATCTTGAATAAAGATGGGATTGAGATTCCAACAATTGAAGAAGTTATGGCTGCTCTACCTGTTTCTGTTGTTCTTCGCATTCTTCATGTTTGCACTAAGTATCAATCTATATGTGTCCAGTATTCAAGGATTTGATCAGGACAGGGTGTAAGTATATATACATATAAATGTGTGGTTGAAGTGTTTTTTATATAAAAAATGTTACCGCGCACCATAAGTGGCATAGTGAAGAAGTGGTAAGCAGTAGCAAAGCTCGCATATTGGGCAAAACCGTTACACCAACGATTTTGGCAACGATTGTGCCATTAAACAATGCTTGCTACTCTTTGCGCTATGACGATCGACGATCATAGTCGAACACCTTTAATTTGTTAAGTTCCACTATTTAGCATTTCTATGTAAATTTTATTGCCTCTTTCTTACTCAACTTAATGCTTATCATCCACGTTTGCAATCATCATTCGCAACGCTTAGCCATCCAAAGCCGCAACCGCACCGCCGCTCACTCTGGCATGCGAAAAACATAGTGGCACACTATATTGGCAAAGGCGATATTTTCGGCAACATGACCGCAGGTAAATAAGAGAAAAATAAAACAAACCGCTAACACATAGATACTTATTATGTAGTCAATAACTTTTAGTTGCAACGTTTATTTTTTTTTTTTCATTTTTTTTTATTTTATTTTTTTTATCTTATACCTTTCGATATCATTTATTATGCGTATGTATTATGTTATCTCCCAAATCAATGAATCGCAAACAAGTTCTTAGAATATCTACAATTTTTGCAGATGACTACAACGTCAATCTTTTCAATCCCATCGATGGCGAAGGTGCTGAGGGGCGACCAGTTGTGGTGCCTGCGCGCGAAAGCTTCCGCATGCAACGATTTTTCAGGCTAAATAGCTTTAATATACTGGCTAGTGACCGCATACCCTTGAATCGTACGTTGAAAGATTACAGAATAAAGGAGTAAGTACACAACAGACCATTGGCCATGCACAATTAAACATATCAACAAACCGAAACAAACAACATCATTACCACCAACAATATAAAATGTCTAAAATATGCATATGCATAGAACCGCATACCGACAAATAGCCCACACCAAACATTTAGTGTTACAGTGACCCTGAAACGCTAACAAAGCATATAATCTTCCAACAATAGAAACCATCAAATTATTTGTGCTAGCGCATACACTTAATTAGATTTGTTTTGGTTTTTTGTTCGTCTACTACCCAGGTGTCGCGACAAAAAATATGACAACAATGAACTACCTACAACATCGGTGATTATCGTTTTTCATAATGAGGCTTGGTCGGTGCTATTGCGCACAATAACCAGCGTTATCAACCGGTCACCGCGCAAACTACTTAAAGAAATCATATTAGTCGATGATGCGAGCGATCGTTGTAAGTAGCTGCACAAGGCAATAAAAAAAGCTGAAATGAAATAACTAAGAATAAGAAAAAATCAAAAAGCAATTGGCATGTCTGCAACTAATTTCGACTTTGCCATAATACAGCAATTAACACATTTAACGTTTCTAAGTTTGTTATCTATTTTTTTCGTGTCATTTTGTCTTCACAGCTTACTTGAAGAAGCAACTGGAAGCCTACATAAAAGTGCTCACTGTGCCAACGCGCTTGTTGCGCATGCAGGAACGCGGCGGATTAGTGCCGGCTCGCTTGCTGGGCGCCGATCATGCTAAGGGTGATGTGTTGACCTTTTTGGATGCACATTGCGAGTGTTCGCGCGGATGGCTGGAGCCATTACTGCGGCGTGTGCAGGAGTCACGCAGTACTGTTGTCGCACCAGTTATTGATATCATTTCTGATGATAATTTTAGTTATACGAAAACATATGAAAATCATTGGGGTGCATTTAATTGGCAACTGAGTTTTCGTTGGTACAGCAACAAGCGTAGCATAGCGCCACGGAATGGTGATCCCACACAACCGATTGCCTCACCGGTAATGGCTGGGGGACTGTTTGCCATAGACAGACGATATTTCTTCGAAATTGGCACATACGATAAGGAAATGAAAGTAGGTTTGAAAAATTACAATTAGTTTGTTTTTGCCGCTAACCAATTAATTTATGGCGAAGTTGTGCGTCTAATAATTGTTACTAAGTATGCTCTCCTTTTTTGTTTTACAGATTTGGGGCGCTGAAAACATTGAGATGTCCTTCCGGGTGTGGCAGTGCGGCGGTCGTGTTGAAATCTTGCCCTGCTCACATGTAGGTCACGTTTTCCGCAGCACCACCCCATACACTTTCCCGGGGGGGATGAGTGAAGTGCTGGGCAACAATTTAGCGCGCGCTGCCATGACTTGGATGGACGATTGGCAATATTTCGTACTACTCTATACATCCGACCTTTCGTTGGAGACGCGTGAACACATCGATGTTAGCGATCGGCTGTCACTGCGCGAGAAACTGAAATGTAAATCGTTTTCCTGGTATTTAGAGCACATCTGGCCGGAACATTTCCTCCCTGCACCCGATCGCTTCTTCGGCAAAATCATATGGTTAGATGGTGAGACGGAGTGCGCCCAGGCATACACGAATCACATGAAAAATATACCGGGAAATCGATTGTCACGCGAATGGCCACGCATTTTCAGTGAGATTGACAGTAATAGTAAACAATTTAGTTCGCTAATAGATTTGGATCGCGACAAGTGCTTACGACCGCTGGAAAAGGATGTGCCACGTACGTCAATGCAATCGGTCACCGTTGGCGATTGTAATGCGCATGCCAAGTCAATGGACATGTTTGTTATTACACCAAAGGGGCAGATTATGACCAATGACAACGAGTGCCTGACATACAGTGAGCCGAAATTAGGTGTCATACAGCAGTTAAAAAGTCGAAATTTAACAACAAATGTGCAGCTGACACAATGTCTAGACAGACCACAGCAGTATTGGAATTACGACATGGATGTGAGTAGTAATGTAGTCAGTAGATAACGGAAAATTACTTTTTAATTACGTACTTTTTTTATTTTTTTGTTTACACATTTATAGACTCAGCATATATCGCATCGACAATCAAAACTTTGCCTCACACTGAAGGCAGCCAAAATGCCACGTACCCAAAAAATGGAGAAAATCGTTGTTGCCATTAATTGTGATTACAAAGACATCACGCAGAAGTGGGGTCTTATACCACTGCCATGGAGAATTTAAAAAACGCACAAAAACACAGACACACACAAACACACTCGGTCGCAAAAGAGAAAGGAATCGCACAGATTTAGCACAAGCAATTAAAAATGCCAATTAAATTAAACATTTTTACGACAAAATTAAGAATTAAGCCACTTTTTTGTTTTTTTTTTCTTTTCGAGGGAAAAAAATCGCATTAACGCGATGAAACACGAAGTGAATCACACTTGCGAAGTGTACTTGTGATATTTTTTTATTTGAAAATTTGGACAAGAAACAAGTTTTATGTTCGTTCGTCCAACAAACTCTGAGACCACAACGTAAGCCACCAGGAACCGACATTTAAACTAAGAACAGCATCATCAACTAGAACAATAACCACCAAGGAACATCATCAATACTTCTACCCACTTTAAACATATATTTACCTACCGGTTTGACTAAAGTAATTATTTACTAAATTAAACTATTTATTTTAACACTATTTTAATGGAATTTTGTAAACTACAAAAAACAAAAACATTTACATACATACATATTACGCATACACATTTGTATACAAAAATTACTAAGATATAGTGTAGTTTGTAAGTTTTAATAAAAATATAGTAAACAATTAAATAATCTTGCTTAACTTGTTAGTTAAATGAATGCTACTAAAACAAAGCTTTGAATAAAACAAGCTTTGATCTGCTATCGCTGCTATTTACGAACTGCTACTGCTACTAGTAAAATTTAATAAAATTTGTTTTTTTGCCAGAAAACTTGAAAACCACAAATTTGTCTGCTTTCTGATTACCTCTGTTCTGTCAGGTAATAACTCTTTCGTGCGAGTACTAAATCACTTATATTTGTTTGTTTAATTGTAATTACGTAGATTTAATGTACTCTCTTAATAATTCGAAATGTTAGCGTCAATGCAAACGAGCAATGAACGCTTAGCGCGCTAATAGCCAAAGGTCTTGCTGCCAAAGCTCCTGTGTTAATATTTGTTAGTGCACTGAATATACTATTGCTCATTATCAGTAACGAAGTTCATTAACATGCGCTACTTGATAGGGAAGAAATACAACAATATTTTTGTGTAACAAAATACCCAATAAGCCGAAAATTGTTTTAAAAGGTCAATATGAAATATTTGTGCGCGCTTTAGAAATCGGATCTGAGAGGCTTAAAGCACTTAAAATTGTGCCTTTTTAGTAACTTTTTAAACTAATGAAATGTAAAAATTAAAAATCTAAAGTGCAAACTTTAAAACTGTAAATGAAATGTCGCGCCTAAAATCGTATAGAAATAGAGAAGTTTTGAAAGATGCGATATTTTCAATTATGCCGGAGTGCTAAGAGAAAATTATTTAGTGCAAAACTAGACCACCCGCAGATAGTGCCCTCTGCCCAGCATGTGAAGAGGAGGATGAGACGGCGGGCCACTTTCGGTGCGTCTGCCCGGACTTCACTCGAATCAGGCTTAAGGTCTTTGACACTGATGTGTTAAGAAGCGACAACCTTGGCTCCTTGGCACCACAAAATATGCTCAGATTTCTTCGGAGGTCGAGTGAATTTAAAGAAAAGTAAAAAGGGAACCCGAGTACGGTAAATGAACTTAATTGTGTCTGAGTGCCGAACTTGCTAGTTGGTCCCGACAAAAGAAAAAAAAAACAAAAAAAAAAAAAAAACCGCCCGCTACAAAACCACTTTTCATAATACTGTTCGTTGGGCATACAAAGTAGAATAAAAATATCGCTCTGTGCCATTGACAAGTAATATTCAATATTTATTTCTTTACATAAAATTTTCTGACACCGGCTTCAGTTAATGTTTCGAGGCGTAAGGAAGCAAATCGTTTGCAATTCCAGACAATAAATATTTTTATTATTTTTTTACATTTAACGCGGCTTAATAGTGAAATTAAACTATAATATAAAATGAGTGTAATCTTGTCGGCAGTCAAGTGCTTCGTATTCGCTTTCAATTTCTTTAGTTTGGTGAGTAGGCAATAAAAGCCAAAAATAAAAATAAACAAAAAACAAGAAAACAAAAATAGCATGCAAAATTTATTCAGTTGTTCTCTCCAACTATATACAGTCAGCGTCAAAATAAAGTGTATTGATACATTTAGACTATTTTTTCTGTTTTTGTTAAATCAATTACTTTTTCATAAAAATATGGTTCGTACTACAACAACTACCATATAAAGCAAAGTTGCCAAATTTATATGAAATTTGTAAAATTTAGGCAAATTTTCATCAAAATTTTTACTCAGAATTTTTAGAAAAATTTCGGGTTGAATCTGGTTGAGTCAAATGCAAGTTTCAAGTAGTTAAAAAATCACTAATTTTTGGGAATTGTTTTCGGTTGCGGTGTTGTGCATTTTGTGCATTTAAAAAGGAACACACCACTGTGAACGCGTGATAATTACGTGATTTTCATGAATTTTTTTTATAAGTAGGAATGATTATTTGAGGATCGGACAGATTATAATTTACTCAACATATATTCAACTATACTAACACAAATTTTTATTAAAAAAAATTAAAAATTACAATTGTAAATAAAAAACCGATGCACCCTGATGGCCACGATAGAGGGATGAAAAATCATCTGAAAGCAAAAAACCTTCTTCTTAATTCTTAATCTATACATCAATGGTTATCCTCGTACGTGGCGGTTTTTTTTTATATATATTTTTGAGAAAATGGTGTAGGTTTGAAAAATGCTTTTGTGTTTTTACCCTTTTTTTGTTTTCGAAAGGCTTGAAAAAATATACATTTTTGGAATTTAATAAAACGGTTATGTACGACTGTAGCCAATACATGTAAAAAAATTAAAAAAAAAAAATTTAATCAGTTCATAAAACTTCGAGAAATCGGGAAACCGAGGCCACCGTGTTCAGAAGAGTCGTTTTGAGAAAAATGCGTTTAAAGTGTTCATTGGGCCGTTGTAACTCACTACCTGCACGTATTGTATTGGGTATAACCTCGTCCATTTTCAAGATTTTATGTTGAAATTTTTTTACATATTTTTGAATATATCTACTTTAAGAAAATGTAAAAAAAATCGATTTTTTTGAAAAATCAAAGTGGTGTTCCACCTTAATGCCTACTGCACATTTTTTTAAACACCAGCACCGCCAGCAGAAAAAAATTTCAAAAATCAAGGCAATTTTTGAATCACTTGAAACTTGCATAATAAAGTGCAAAGACCAAAAACCATAATTCTATGATCTATAAAACTGCATTCCCGCAATTTTTCTAGAAATTCTGAGTAAAAAGGTTGAAATGTTGATGAAAATTTGCCGAATTTTTACAAATTTTATACAAAAGTTCAAAACTTTGCTTTATGTGGTTCTTGTAGTATAGACTGTATTTTTATAAAAAATAATTGAACTTACAAAATAAATAAATAAATAGTCAAAACTTAGCAGTATGTGATGTACACTTTATTTTGACGCTGACGGTTTGAATGTACACGCACACTATTGCAATTAAAAATTTCACTTGTTGTGTTAGTGGCTGATTGACCTACATATATACGATTATTTTTGTTTGCTTATTATTTCATTTTTTGCACTTTTTCTTGTCTTTTTACCCTCTTTACTCAGATACTTGGCGTTTGCATTGTTTGCTTGAACACTTTCGGCTTGGAGTATGCCATACCGAATACGGACGAGCATACTTACTGCATAGTTGGTATCATTTTGGGGTCTTTTGTATGCATGGCCACGCTTTTTGGCTGTTACGGCGTCGTCTGTGAATCATTGGGCGTTAATGTGATTGTATGTGATGTGTTGTACATATAGTACATATGTATGTACATATGTTGAACGTTTGTTTATTTATAAAATTTTTATTTTCAAACATTTACGCACTAAAGTACTCGTTCTTCATGCTAATGTTGTTGGCGACGCAATTGCTACAAATGCAGACATATAAGCACCAGAAATTCTTCACGAATGCGTTGGATCTGCTGGAGGATGCCTGGGATGAAGTGGATGTGAATCCGGAGGCAATGGGTGCAGTGGAGATAAATGTGAGTGTGTATTTTTTTCTTTATTTATATAAGATTGTTGGTATTTTTTTTAATTCTTTTGCTTTTATTACGTTCTATTTGATGTTATAATACTTTATTTTGTTTTATTATGTTTTATTTTATTTTTTACTTGAGTTGATATTATTTTACTCCTTCTCTGTATATTCTACTTTATTTGATAGCATTTTAATTTAGTTAGCATTATGTTTTTAAGTTCATTTAATTTACTATTATTCTTAATTTTTATTTTACTTAAAAATGAAATTTGAAAGGTTGAGCCAAGAAGCACTGAGAGATTTGGTAGCTCCTAAAATACTCAGGCTAAAAAGCTCATTGTATTTAAAGCTCTGGAAAGTTAAAGGGTAGATAGTCAAATAGGAAAGGAGAGATGTAACAGAAGAAAAAATATAGAATAGAATAGAGGAATGGAGGTAGTTAGACCTGTGAGATTTTTCCAGATCCTTTGATAAATCTGAAAATATCCTCCAGTTTGAGAGAACGAATTTTACTTGTTCCTTAACTTGTTCATAACCTTGTTCTAGCAAATGCGGGACACTCACAGAGAAAATGCTCAGTGCCATCCGCCTCCTCCAAGCAAGACAGGCAAATGGGGACCTCAATGATTCCAATGGTGGACATACGCTTTTTTGTTTTTTGTTTTGTTAACCCGATCCTATTTGAGCTAGCCTAAATTTAACCAGGAAATTTTAACAGGAAAGAAAAGATTTCCGGGATCAGTAGAGTAGAAAAAAAATTTAACTTTTATATAAATTATATAGATAACTATCTACTATTAGACACAATAAATCCGTTTCAACGAATTTTGTGTTTTCTAGGTAGAAATAACTCCGAAAAGTTAAATTTGCTTCGACGAGTTGATATTGCCAACAGAGAAATTTGGCGATCCCAAAGGGTCTAACATTTTAACCCTTATACAAAGACATTAAAGGGTTACATGGGTTTCGTCGGGTAAAAAAAAGCTAATTTAAATTTTTTTTTCCATGGAAAAAATTATTTATTTAATTCAAACTTTTTTCTGTCTTATAGATACATATTTAAAGAATAATGTCTGAAATTTAAAAAAAAAAAATTAAAACTCCGCCAATGTGACGTCATTTCCAGTGACCCCTCGAAAAAATGGTGCGCCCGCGTTGTCAGAATAACTCCTGACAGGATCATCAAAAATGAAAAAACAAAAATAAGTGTTTTAGTTAAGATCATAAATTCGGGCGGCCGCCGTAGCCGAATGGATTGGTGCGTGACTACCATTCGGTTTTCAGAGAGAGAACGTTGGTTCGAATCTCGGTGAAAGACTAAAATAAATAAAAAAGTGTTTCTAATAGCGGTCGCCCCTCGGCAAACCTCCGAGTGTATTTCTGCCATGAAAAAACTCCTCATAAAAAACCATTTGCAATTCGGAGTCGGCTTAAAACTTTACACCCCTCCATTTGTGGGACAACATCAAGACACACACCACAAATAGGAGGAGGAGCTCATCCAAACACCCAAAAAGAGAGTACGCGCCAATTATATATATATACGTACATATATAAACTCGTGCTCGAACGAAGGAAAGAAAAACAAAGTAAAATTGGAATTTTGGCAGACATTTTTCCAAAAAAATGAAAATTTCGGTCAAATTTGCTTGACATTTTGCTTTTTTTTTTAATAGTTGTCATTGAAAAAAAATCCTTTGTTCAAGCACAAGTAAATTGTTTCTCGAACACCTGTGTAAAATTTCATCAAGATCGGTTAAGTAGTTTTCGAGAACATTTGACAACCGACTTTAAAAACACGGTTCCGAGAAAAACGCGTTTAAAGTTTTGAGTAACAATAAAAGTGGCTTGCAGCGCACACCTTCCAAAGGCTGTATCTCCGAAACCTTTATTCAGATCAACATGAAAATTTAGGATATTATTCTTGAGATATTGTAGAAATTAATAAGCAAAAAAATCGATTTTTTGAACCCACGAAACCCGTGTAACCCCTTAAATCATTTAGTTTGATATGCAGAAATGACCCAAGCCCTTCTTTCACAATGTGCACAAAATTAATGGCGGTATATACATATTAACAGTACCTCTTTAGAGAAAATGGAGAGGCATAGTACATTGAAAACACTTAAGTTTTTTTGTTGCAGTAAATGAGCGATTTGTAAATACATATATGCTTCTTACTTAGCTACTTTTTATTCCATTCATACTAATTATTTTTTTTTTTCGGAATCAAATAATTGTTTTTATTTAATTGTATTTTATTCTCTTTTGAAAAATTTGGGTTTTTATCAATATTGTTTTGATCTTTTATTGTAATTTACTCTATTTTAATATAAAATTTTTTTGTCTATTTTATTCAATTTAATCAATTTTTTCTCTACTTTGACCTATTTTTCTGTAATTTACTTTAATTTTATTTTCTTTTAATTTAATAATTTTATTTTATTTTTATGTTTTTGTGAATCTTAGTCAATTTAATTTCTTTTTCTCTCTTTTGATTTATTTTGTTGTAATTCACTTCATTTTATTTTAATTCGATTTTTTTTTCAATTTTAATTTTATTCAATGTGGTAAATTTTTTTAACAATATACATTTTTCTTCTGTATTCTTTCCCTTGAGCATTTTCCTTATATTTATATTTATTTTGTTATCATCCAACAGTATCACTGCTGTGGTCTCTATAATGCCAATGATTACAAGTACAGACGTATGTCAATACCTTCGAGCTGTTATCGCTACCAAAATTCCACGCTTGAAACGAATTTATTTTCTCGCGGCTGCGTTGAGGCAATGGAAACCTCGTATCATAAAACAATGGAGCGTGAAAATATTTTCAACTGGTCGCTGTTGATCAGTGAAGTAAGTGAAGGCTTATTATCGCCGCACAAGTTGGAATAATAATTTTATTTCGTTCCATTTTTATTACAGTGCGCTGTTTTCCTTTATTCGTGCGTTTTGAGCCTTTTGCTTTTCAAACGCCATCGCTCACCCGATCGCACACGCAATGCAGAGGATGGTTATGTGGCTCAACAGCCGGTGCCGCCCCTAAACCATGTCAACTCGCGGACCCACTTGCTATCCAATTAATGTAAATGCCAACAACAGTAAAAAAAACGAATGCAGAAAATTTAATGAAATGGCATTTAGTTGTTCATAAAATTAATGTATAAAAATTAGAGTTATAAATTTTTTATAAATATAAATTCCTAGTACATTTTTGTAGAGTTATGTAAGACATATTTATATATACACATACTTATATACAAAATGTAAATTCATGTCATCCTTCATATCCTTCTCATTACTCTTAAATATAGTATAAATTTTTTGTATTGTACAGTTACATAAATATGTACATTGTAGTCTACATTATTGCGATTCAACTATTTTTTAATAAAACAAATTTAATAGAAATACAGTGGAATTAAATATTGGTTTGTTTTTCAGATAAAATTTAATTAATAATGGTCTATTAATTAGTTCGTGCGGTTTTACAACAGATGGCGTAACTTGATTATTATTCCATCGATCCACATTTCCAAACATTCATTGGAGAGCTACTGTCGTAAGGCACAAACGTCAGTATAAGTTTTTTATTTGAAGCGTAAACAACAATATTTTTACCACACTTGAAAATGTCGAATTTCGTGCCAAATAATGTGTTTTTGCGGGGAATTCTTTAATATGAAGAAAAAAGCAGCCGAAAGTCATCGTATCTTGGTGGAAGTTTATGGTGAGCATGCTCTAGCTGAGCGAACGTGCCAGAAGTGGTTTGCACGCTTTAAAAGTGGTGATTTTGGCTTGGAAGACGAAGAACGCGAGGGTGCGCCGCCAAAGTTCATGGATACCGAATTGGAGGAATTGCTCGATCAAGATCCGGCTCAAACGCAAGAAGAGGTTGCAAAAACTTTGGGAGTTGATCAATCAACCATTTCCAAACGTTTAAAAGCCATGGGAATGATCCGAAAGGTAGGCCATTGGGTGCCGTATGAATTGAAGCCAAGAGACGTTGAACGCCGTTTTATGGCATGCGAACAACTGCTTCAACGGCACAAAAGAAAGGGTTTTTTGCATCGAATTGTGACTGGCGATGAAAAGTGGGTCCATTACGACAATCCAAAACGTCGGGCAACGTATGGATACCCTGGCCATGCTTCAACATCGACGTCGGCGCAGAATATTCATGGCCTGAAGGTTATGCTGTGTATCTGGTGGGACCAGCTGGGTGTTGTGTATTATGAGCTACTGAAACCGAATGAAACGATTACGGGGGATGTCTACCGACGAAAATTGATGCGTTTGAGCCGAGCACTGCGAGAAAAACGGCCGCAATACGCCGATAGACACGACAAAGTTATTTTGCAACATGACAATGCTCGGCCACATGTTGCACAAGTGGCCAAAACATACTTAGAAACGCTCAAATGGGATGTCCTACCCCACCTGCCGTATAGTCCAGACCTTGCGCCATCCGATTACTATCTCTTCCGATCGATGCAACATGGCCTGGCTGACCAGCACTTCCGTAATTACGATGAAGTCAAAAAATGGATCGATTCGTGGATTGCGGCAAAACCGACCGAATTTTTCACAAAGGGAATCCGTGAATTGCCAGAAAGATGGGAAAAAGTAGTAGTAAGCGATGGACAATACTTTGAATATTAAATTTGTAACCATTTTACGTCAATAAAGTTTCAAATTTCGAAAAAAAACCGCACGAACTTATTAATAGTCCTATAGTTAAATTTAAATGCTAAACTTGAAAAAAAATAAATAAATATTAGTTATATTATTAAAATTCTTCATACTCTCCTGTTCGATGATATATTAAAGTGAGTGTGATTGAAAATATTAAAGCTAGCAGCTGAAAGAAAAAGAAAAGAAAAGGTTTATCAAAGTATGAATCTGTTCATACGTTTCAACGAGATAGTAATAATGATGGAGTACAAACGTGACTGATTTAGGTTAAGTTTCTTTTAAGTTTTTTGGTGCAAGGGGGCACAACAAAAACAAGGAAAAAAGCTGTCAAAGCAAGCCGACCAGCTACAAAGCAAGCCGACCAGTTTCGAAGCATGTAGCGCCAATATATTCACGGGGGACTAGTGAGATGTTTCCGATAAGAGAAACTGGTGAGAACTGAGGTTGACTAACGAGATCTAAAACGCTTACACGTTCATATGTATATGAGGCTTGGTGTACTAGTTACCCGTAGTAGAAATACCACATTTGAGTAAAGGGAAAAAGAAAACCTTGGGAAAAAATTTACTAACATTTTATGATTTATAATCTAACTACAGCAGCTGATGCCGACATTTTAGAAGTGCTACGAAACAATATAAATAAAAAATATAAATGCGCTGAAAGCACGAAAGCATAAAAAAATTGATAACTTCTCAATTTGGGTCATCAATAATCCATTCAGCAATCAGCCAGTCCTCTTCAAATATATTTCATAAAGGAAACATCGCCGATTCTGCAATAAACATTCCATCTTTCGAAGTCTCTCTTAAGTTCGAAATAGAGTCGTCCTTCATTTCCCTTTGTTTACTGTCCACCATCTAGCAATCCCCAGTAAAATCACTGCTTATATGAAAAAATGTATCATTATTTATATGGCAGTTATCCACACCAGATAGGAAATTTCAGCAGTGCTTCATCAAGGTATTACTTTAGGCTTTTTACAGAGGAGGAAATATATAATTTGCCTAAGTAGGTCGCTAAAAACCATGTCTGTTGAAAATTCCACATCAGAACATCTTTTTTCGGTCATCCCGGCTGTACATAGGTGTTAATTCGGAAAATATACGAATATTTCAAACCTTACGATGCCAGGTCGCTTTCTCGAAAACGTCTAAGAACAAAGACTCGAGTTATGTCAGTCACAAATTTGGGGTAATCGTTTATTTTCTCGCCATTATGAGTTCGCAGGGGGAACCGCGCTTCGTGTGGTGTGACTATTAAATAAAAAGACTAACTCTGTAAAATATGTATTGTGATTTTTTATTTATTATTATATTTATATACTTTTATATTTTTTATTTATTTAGTTCTATCATCTTTAGTATCCCTTTATACCCTTTCTTCTCTCCCTCCAATGCTTCTTGTGAAAAGATGTCTACGGAATACGATGGCTACAAATTTGCGCAAATAAGAATGAGTTTGACAAAAGAGCAGATATACAATGCCGATGAGTCTGACTTATTTTGGAAGCTCTTACCCAATAAAACTCTTGTGCGCTCAAAAAAAGCTTCAGCTCCGGGGCATAATAACGTTGCTTGCTTGTACAAATGCTGGTGGAAATCATAAGGTATAAATAATGGTTATTGGGAAATCGAGCATTCAATATATGCTTAGATTGGGCACAGCAAACAATGCTTGCTTAAACGATATTACGACGCTGCAGAGGCTCAGAAGCCAAAATCGAATATTCTCTTGATTTCAGATGAAACTTATTGATTTAAAATGTATTGGATTAATATAGTAAAAATTAATGATTTGGATTGCTGTCAGTTAAAAAAAATGCCTCAATACTTGCAACAACCGCGAAACTTACACCGAGCGCGGTTTTCATTACGTGCAAGAATCGAGTTTCTACTGTATATACAAACTTTCTCCGGGCATAAAACACCAATTCATAAAAACAGTTTTTTTCAAATGGCGGTCGCTCTTCGGCAGACAAGTCTCCGATTGTATTTCTGCCATGAAAAAGCTCATCACAAAACAATATCTGCCGTTCGGAGACGGGTCAGGATGCATCCCATAAATAGGAGAGGGTCTCGACCAAACATCCAATAAAGGGTGCAAGCGACAATTTGATACTTAAAATCATTAGAAAAAAATGAATGTAAACTTTTCTGCAAATTTAAAAAAAAAAAATAGTGTGCCCCTGTATGCCACTTAAGAATACATAAAAAATACAGTTTTTAATTATGTAAATACATCTATGTATGCACAGGGTGAGCCAAATAAGACCTACTAATGTTAAGCACAAATAACTTTTTTATTTTTTGACATATTTATTTTTCTCTTTTTGTATGTTATAATTGAATTGTTGGAAATTTATTATGGAACCCTACAGTACAACACAAAGCCACACAAATTGATTTTTTAAATAATGTTTTGATGTCGGATGAAGCGCATTTCCATTTATGAGGTTATGTCAACAAACCAAACTGTAGATTGTGGGGCTCTGAAAATCCAAGGGTAACATACCAACATCAGTTGCACCCATCTAAATGTACTGTTTGGTGCGGTGTAATGGCCGCTAGAGTTATCAGTCCATATTTCTTCGAAAATGAGGATGAAACGCTTCAGGAGCTTTTTATAGAACATTGACTGAAAACTGTTTGCGGCCAATGGCGGAGCATTATCCTAATTTGTGGTTTCAACAAGATGGAGCAACTGCGCATACTGCTAGGCAAACTATGGACCTTAGTATGGACATTAGTAGGTCTTATTTGGCCCACCCTGTACATAAGTATTTGCATG
Source organism: Anastrepha obliqua (assembly GCF_027943255.1). NCBI lineage: Eukaryota > Metazoa > Arthropoda > Insecta > Diptera > Tephritidae > Anastrepha > Anastrepha obliqua. The sequence continues at coordinate 44,278,921 of NC_072895.1, forward strand.
CCTACCTGCGTCGCGGTCAGAAGAAATCCAGCGATGGTCAACGCATTACTTGCCCGATAAGCGGCGAATTTCACTTTTTCCAAACAGCCATCAGTGTAGTAAATCCAGGCGTCGTTTTCCGTATAAAAACAACTGGCAGGCAGTGGCATATTCGCAGACGTGTAATCACTGTAATTATTTAGACCACAGCAGTGGAACTGCAAATGTGAGATAAAAAATAAGCAAAACAAAACAAAAACAATGGTTATGCTTAAAATCATTTAATTCATTAAGCACTCAAATGGCATCATTTAACAGGCCAAATCTTTCTTTAACAACAAAATGGATTTTAGGTGTTATTTTCAGTTTAATTTTTGTAGAAATTCACTAATCGTGAAGCATTTTAAAGTCAATTTATATATTTTATGGAATACAAAGCTTGTGGAAAAAAAGCTGTTTGACTAAACTTCTAATTTTTTATGGCGGCATATTTTTTTGCATTCAGAACTCACTTAAATTTATTTACTTTGACTTTTGCACTTACCCGACTTTCAATACTGGCCATTGGACCTTCGCTCACCAATTCCCTTTCCCAAAGCAACTCAATGTCTTCTACTGTAGCAGTAACTATATTTCTCGCTTGGAAATGCGTTACAATGTACATTTGGATGATGAATAGAATTGTAAACAAAGCGCAATACTTCAAAGAAATAAAATTGAATAATGTAATTTGCATGCAGTTTCATTCTAGACATATGTATCTAATAGTGGTACTTGTATATACAGCATGTGCAACTCAGCTAAAGAGTAAAAGGTAAATATTTAGGGTATTCAAGTACTCAATCTAAAGAAGGTCCATTTGAGATATGGTAAGGATCTCCCTCTTTCGCTATTGGACCAAATAATTTGGTTGTAATCTCTTCCTCCATTTGTGGAACAACATCAAGACGCATGTCACAAATAGGAGGAGGAGCTCGACCAATCACTCAAAAAGGGTGTACGTAATAACTTCTTGGTGCTCTTGTCGTTTCTCGAATTCGCCTTGACGTATTTGACCTATATTTTTTAAGAAGACAGCACTGAATATAACTCATATTTTTTTTTATGTGAGTGAGCCATACGATAAGCTTCTAATAATTTTATACATAGGTACCTTTATTATAATTGTATGATATTATATAAGCGTAATAAGGCGCATTGAACTTCAAACTAAATAGTGGTCCAGTGGCGGGTAATGTTAAGCCTCCTTCTGCTACGAAAAAGCTCCTCATAAAACATAAACATCTGCCGTTTGGAGGCGGCATTAAACATGGCATGCATTGCTTGTCGGTCTTTTTATGATAATAGTGGATTGAAGCCGCGGGAGCCGGTGGACTGCCGGCTGAACTATTCAAACATAGTGACGAGAAGCTGGTAAGGTGCATGCATCAGCTCCAGATATTCACAATACCCCAAGTCTTGGAAAATACCCATGAAAGAAGAATCGACACGCACCATATTTTTGGCGATTTTAAAGCTGCATTCTACAGCACGAAAAGGAGTTTCCTATATGCCGCGATGTGTGAATTTGGTATCCTCGCAGAACTAATATGGCTATGCAAAATGACGTTGTTCAATACCAGCAGCGCGGTCAGAATTGGGAGGGATCTCTCAGAGCCGTTTGATACCAAACGAGACAGGGTGACTCGCTGTCGTGTGACTTCTTTAACCTGATATTGGAGAGTATCGTACTAGTCGCAGAACTTAATCGCTCAGGCACAATATTTTATAAGAGCGTACAGTTGTTGGCGTATGCCGAAGATATTGCCAAGAAGAAGAAGAAGTGGATTGACTCGGTAGTCGCAAATGACGAAGATGTTGATGCTTGTATTGTTACAAACACAGGATAACAATATAAGTGAAATTAAAGCAGTTTTATGCGTACCCTCTTTAGGGTTAGAGCTAATTCTTTTAAAATGGCATGCCCAGAGACGAACAACTGATCCCTATAACGAATGAATTTTTGAAGTCCGGATTACGCCATGAGTGGATGCTGTGTGCCAGCCTTTATAAGATTCTGGTTGGTCATGTCAGCCCACAGTCAGCTTGCATATCAGAAAGAATTTAGCATTCATCCGAGTATGTACCGGGTAGTACCGACATTGGGGTAGATTACAGTGGAAAACTATGTATACCTGTATATATAGTATATAATATAAGGGTGTAAACTCTTCCAATTTGTGATGTGTATCTTTCACGACGCCTCCGGACGGCAGATGATTGATGATTTGTACCCACAGCGCATTTTGAACACATATAATTTTCTTTTTTTGTATTTCGTTGCCTCCAAAGAGGACTTCCTACACACTGAAAGTTTAGCCTTGGCTAATATCTTTTCTCTAGTAAGTTCAGCTGGGCTCAGTTCAAAGTTCTTCTGCCCGCAAATGCAAATTTGAACGCGCGGTAGGTATTATAGTGATAATCGGTGAAATAAGATTTCGGGACTACGATTTTGAAGTTCACTCCTCTCCTCTAAGAATAGTCCCATCATATGCTTTCTGGAGACTAATGTGATGGTTTAGGCGCTAAGATAGCCTGTCTATATCACTACCACCAAAGCGAATGGATAAAATCGACGGCGGGTAAAAATTTGTCAATGACTACAGCGTGAACGTGTTATCTGATAGTACGTCTAGTTTATTTTCCTCCTACCTTTTACAGTGGTTTATTTGCCGTCTCTTTTTAAAAAATTAAATAAAATGTCTTCATTTCAAAAACAACTCCATTTTTTTCGATACGCTATGACACTTCTGGTTCTATTTTACTGGATTGAATCACTTTTGCACTATTTACATAACATTGATCTTTACAAATTTGTCACCAAGTCAACTCTTATTCAATTATTAAACTCAATGCGCAATATATCGATTGTTCGATGATGGTGTAGCATCCCGCTGCGCTAGCTTGTTTAAATATACGCGCACAAAAAGTCGGGAATTATGACTCTATAATCAAATCATCGTTTCTAGTAACATTTTCAAATTTAATAGTTTACTGATGCTATAAATCCCAGAGGCTCGCGGATATATTGATTTATATGCGTAGATTACGTAGTTTTTTCTCACAGAAATCTCATAGAGGCCGTTTTCCGGCAAATCTCTGGGTGCTTTTCTGCTACCAAAAGGTTGCTCATAAAAAAACATTTACCTTTTAAAGGCGACATAAAGTAATTTGAACAATTCGCACTCTTTTTTTTCAAATAAGTTTGTAGTATTTTCAAGACATGTTCAGCCGTAAAGCAATTAACAATATTGCATGGAGGTACCTATGATGCCGACTGCAAGTTAAGATTTACAGATACCTATATTTGGACCCCCCTATATTATGTATACCTATATTTTTTACAATTGCATGCAAAGTGTACGGTATGCAGTTATTTTTATAAAAGTTTTAATTACATATCGTACTTTTATGTACTTTTTAAAGCAACATTCCCATTCTTACCAACCACATCATCGCTGTTTTCGGTGGACTAATAGCGCTATAGCCCACCAAAGCTGCCACAGCCGTTAGCAGACCCACCAGTAAGCCAAATAGGCAATAAATCAAATGCGTATTCTGTACGGAATCCATGAAGATCACGCAAATTAAGGCCGTAATCAAACCAACGACCTGTAAATATTTTCACACAAAAAATTAACAGCAACATCACAAAGCAGAATAGTAAAATAAATGAGCAGTTATAAATAAACTGTTAGTTTCGTAATAAATTGAGAATTAGAGCAGATTTGAAGTTATCAGTAAAGTCGGTCACAGTCCACAAATAAACCCACGCACATACGCACGCACTCACTCACTTACTTACTTACCAAGCCAAGCGTGTTAGCACACCAAAAGAGGTGTTTAACTAAAGAAATCGCCCAAATCATTTCTATTTTAATTAAGTATTTACTTGATTTTTTATATTGTTTTTGTTTTTATTTTTTTAATTTTTATACAATATTTTATTTGTTTATTTATTTTTTCTTATTGGCATTCTTTGATAATTAAACACTTTCTGGCTTTAGATATAATTGTTTGTTGCTGTTTTGTTTTTAATTCACGAACACGATTAATTTACTTTATTATTAGGCTAATGTTTTTCGCACTGAGTTTCCCATGCATTTGTTCTTATTGGACTAAAACCGTTTCGCCGATTTAAAGCGTGAAGTTTACTCACTTCAAATTACTAAAATAAACTAAAACATTTTGCAAATCCCTCTTGAAACATAAATACATATACATACATACATACGAGGGTTGTTTGAAAAATCCGTGCAAAAATAAAAACTGCTCAATTGTTTGGGGTAAGCCTTTTTTTTATTTTTCGACATAGTTTACTTTAAGTTTTTACACTTCGTTCAACGCTATTCTAGTTTGTTGATCCCTTCCGATTAATAAAATTTGTTCAGGTCTGAAAAATAGCCATTCTTTTGTGCATTCACCTCCTCGTTTGAATAAAATCTTTTTCGCGCCGGTCATTTCTTCAAATTAGGGGACAAATAGTAGGGAATAAGAGCGAGCCAAGTCTGGAGAATAGAGGGTAAGTGTCACGAGTTGCAACCCTATTTCCATTAATTTTGCGAGCACAACTGCTGAGGAGAAAGCTGCTGCGTTGCCGTGATGGAAAAGTTAAATCACTCGACTTCCTCCATTCAAACAAATACCAAACATAAATAAATAGACCGAACTGGTTGAAATTTGGTGTATGTTCTCCCAAGAGATGCTACTAACTAAACATAACCTCGATACGCACCAGTAGTGCCACCGCTCTGACTTTGCACGGACTTTTCAAACGTCTCTCGCAAGTATGTACTATGTGATTTCCCGTGTAATGCATGCCGATAACTTCAATACTCGTAAGAAGTCTTTGTGATGGTATTTACCAACTGTTGCGTCACCTACATGCGGCATAACTGACTAACGGTTGATATGAAGCAGTTTTAAAATATTCTCGAAATTTTACTTGGATAGTTTTTGTAAAACTGAAAAATATCAATAAAAAGTTTGGAATTGCAAAATATGTATTTGAAGCTTTGAAATATAAATAGGTAATTTTGTTAGGTTAAGTTGATGTTGCCATGAAAGGTTACCGAATTAAAAAAAAACTCTTAAAGAATTCAAACGTCGATTCTATAAAATTCACTGATTGTTGTATCTTTATATTTATTAGACCACTATGAAATGCAACACAACAGATCGGTAAGCAAATTTAAAGCAGTCTTTTTTATTTATAGTTTTATTTTAATTTTTTTTTATTTTTTATTTAAATATTTTTTTATTTTTTTGTACTTAATTTTACTTTTTACCTCTAATTGTTTTTATTGCTTATTTATATTGTTTATAATTTTATTTTAATTTTTTTTAATATTTTTATTTTATGTATTTTTAAATTAACTTTTTTTAATTTTTTAATTATAATTTTGTATTTTTTTTTGTACTTAATTTTATTTGTTTACCTCTAATTGTTTTTATTGTTTATTTATTTTGTTATGTTTTTTACTTATTTTTGAATTTAATTTTTTATTTACTTTGTTATGTTTTTTTCTTATTTTTTTATTTTTGTTATTTTAATTTAAATTTTTTATTTATTTGTTTATGTTTTTACTTGTTTTTTTTAATTTAATTAAGTTTTATTACAGGTGCACTATATATAGTATATTAAGTGTTATCATCATCATCATCATCATAGCATCACAGTTCGGGCTGAACCATTGCTTCCGTTACAATTCACCTCCACGTCACTCAGTCATCAACTTTTCATATGATATCAGATATGCCCATGGCTCCAAAGTCACCTTCGATGTCATTTCACCATCTATTTCTGGGCTGGTCCCTTCTTCTGTCGCCTTATGGATTTGTTTCGAAGATCTTTTTTAGAGTTCTGTCGTTGCTCATGCGTAAGATGTGACCATACCATCAAATCCTTTGCACTTTGATGTATCTGATTACATTTGCATCCCTGATATATGTGTCTAACTCGTCGTTGTACCGAATGTGGTAAGTAACGTCTTCAAGTCGCATAGGTCCATATATTTTTCTCAGAATCTTTCTTTCAGTACTATATCTGATTTAAACTCTTCAGCAAATGTTTTAAAAAAACATGAAGTATTCATATCAAATATCTCTCTCGAGGAGCTACGGGTCAAAATTTCAATTCTCCTTCGAAGTTATTAAATAGAGAGCGTTAGAAACACATTTTAGCTGCTTTGAATAAAATAAGCAGACGCGGGTTAAGTTCTTGAAATGTGCATATTTGACAAAACAAAAAAAAAACAAATCATTCGAATTATGTTAATGGCCAATAATACTGGGCCACCACATAATTATTTATAACATCAGGGTGATACAAAATGGGTTAAAAGCAGAGTTTTAAAATACATAATGCTAGTTTCCTAACAAAACTATTGATATGAGTCTATCATAAATTTGATAATAAAACAAACATCAAAAATTAATTTCTTCAGTGAAAAACCATAAAAAAAGCTAATATTGTTGTACGACAGTGCCACCTAGCGGAAGCTTTAGGCAAAACTGAACTCCAGAAATGAATGTCTCGACACAATAAGCTACCATAACTTTCTAGAAGAATTCTAGAAAAAAGGAAATTTTTCGATGTAATTTTACTAAATTCTAAATTCCTAAATACGTAAAAAAAGACATATCTATTGTGGTGATCCTTTGCTTGGGATTTGGTTCAGCTGCTTACCCGACAAATGAAGGGTAGTATATTACAATTTTATATCGATTCCGAATGTTAGTCGATGTGTATGAGAAGCTGGTAGAGAGAGTGACAGAGTGTCAAAAAAGTTTTGGTTACATTTTTTGGTTTTTTGTTTTGGTTAAAGCTTAATTTTGTATAAAAATAAGGCTCATACTACAGCAAAAGCAACATACTTTAACGTTTGGAACTTTATACAATTTTAAAAGAGAAATAATCAGAGAAAAAGAAAGAAATTAAATTTTCAAAAAAGTTTCGAAATTTTTACATAGATTCTTATTCTTTTTCTGGTTTTCAGTTTTGTGGTTCATTTCATTTTAGTGTAAAAAGGTGATACCATGAAGTTGCTCAAATTTGCTTAAATTTTTATAATTTTGTTGTTGTTGTTGTTGTTGTTGTACGGCCTTCCATATGCTTCCATTCAAGCTTTTAACTAAGTGTCAACCTCTTGCTGAGGGTCGACCGCTATGAAAAATTCTTCTCCAATAACTTGGTGTTTCTTGATCATAGTGAACATCGATTCCATAAACTGATTGGTAGTCATACACAAGGTCGCAATCGTGGCCAATAACCAGGTTGAAAATTTTGCTGAAAGATCTACATATGATCTACATATAATCTTCTATGAAAACTGTACCATTACTTTATTTTCCAAATAAACTGTACCGCAATTTCATGTCCACACAACCTAATATAAAGTACAAAATCACATTTATAAACCATATAAAGAAACGAGACGTACTGACTAATGACTCATTCTTCCAATTGATATTTTTATTTAATTCTTTCTTGTATATTTGTATTGTTATCGGTATTTTACCAGACATTGAATGAAATTTCAACGCGTCACTGAGAAACCAGCTGGTAAGCGTAGAAAAGTTATTGTTCGATTAAAGTATACTGAAACTGTTTTGAATTTTGATAAGTGTCTTTATAGATGCTTGTATACTATGTACTATATACAGGGTAGGCCATCTAATGCTCGAAACTTGGGTAACTGATTGTACTAAAATATATTGGTACGCATATAATGCGACACTGTTAGACTAAAATCACCGTTTTGTTGATATCTATTGGGAACTGCAACGATTTGACTTCGTTAAATAATTTTTTTTAGGAAGCCATTCAAGAATCATTCAGCATCGATTGACACTCTCAAAAATTATTGCAGCCACCGATCACATACAGCTCCATACAGTCGAAAATGTGAGTCGTTAAATTTAGTATTGCAAAGCCAGGCTGCAAAAAATAATTCAAATAAAATATTATTCCATAATTAACCGTAAAGATTGTACTTTGAAATATAAAACACACTTTGAAAAAAAAAAAAAAAATATTCGCTACTTACTCCAAGTTATTCTAAATTTCAAGCGTTAGATGAGCCACCCAGTATATGGTAGACGCATATCATCAGCTACAAAACTTATTTAGTTTAATAACGTCACTTAAATTAAGGCGTCACAAACAAGATTTGAAATATTTGAATAATATAGGGGAGGAACTTTGGCTAGCAAAAGCCCAATGTTTCTGATTTATGCCAAGCTTGAAAAAATACATACCATTTTGGGGGCTCACTGAAGCCCTTCTAAACGAAATTATCAACAACTGGGAAAACACGGAACTCATACGATGCGGGAAAAAATTACGTAGGAAATAATTTAGCCTGTCTTTTAGAAGTGTTTCAAGTAGGTTCCCAAGTCTGGAGTTGTAGTCCACGGAGACTTCCAGTCAATAGAAAACATCAGAGGTGGTAGTACACTATGGTCCATTAAGACTAACTAACTAGCTAAATTTGACCTCCTGCTCGTAAAGAAAGCTTCATTGGGGAACCACAGAAACCCACTGCGGTCTTCGAAGAATTTATTCACCAAGAATTTAAAGCAAGCATTCGTACTGGAAGTGTCTAATGGACTCTATATCTTGCTCTTCTGCACAGCTCCTATAGAAATTTGTATGTGGAGTGCTGAATCCAGCGTCCATATGGCCAATAGTCCATTGATCTGTTCGTATGATATTTCCATGTGAAGCTGGATATTTGTTTCGGAACGACTTTGTAAGATCTTTATTCTTCATATATAAGTGAACCCGCTACTCTGCATGTATGGTATCTATATTAGTTCTCGAATTATTAGCAGCTGCTCTATTCTTCAATAATATGGAGTTAGGTGCTTGCATCAATATTATCCAGAAGTGCACTCGTTGGATTGGCACATATTGAATGCCGAATGGTGGGTGCCATTCGAAAACAATTTTATGTTTTATGTTCAGAGTGGGGAAATCAAACAAGGCATCAGTCAAATATTAGCTCGGCAAGTCCACACAATTTGCAATAAAGTGAAATAAATAAAACTAGTCTTCTTAGCCCATTAGCGCATGAACTAGTAAAGCGTTAAAAAAATTGTTTTACGGTAGAAATAGCTGTTTTTAACTAACAATAATACGTATCAAAAGAACCATAGTATATGGTATAAAAGTATAGATAACACTTGAAAGGCGGAAAAATTAATATCCGTCGACAAAGATGAGTACGAGTATATCGACTTCGTGAAAATATTTTTTCTTTTGTCAAAAAGTTCGTATATTTTACTCTGTTATCGTGTTTTGAAAATGAATCACTCGCATTTGAATTCTACTTTTTCAGTCGCTTGCACAAAAGTGAGTTTGTTTCGAAATGTCATAAAATCATATACAATTTTTTTTTGCGTTATATTTGATGGATTAAAAAAAAAGACTGCAATACCATATACGATAAAGGGTTACTATTTTAAAGATATCAAAAAGGAGTGAGCATTTTTAACATTTACAGAAAGTTCCAATTTCAATTCAGTTCCACATTTTTTCCAAATTTAATGAATGAGATTTCCCTCACAGCAGCACATACATATAGTATACTAGGGCCTTCAGTGCTTAATGACGATTACAAAATTAATTATTTCTAATTGTAGAATTTAAATATGGTATATCAGATACATTTCATATAATTGTATACTTTAATCACATTGTCAAAAGTAACATTTTTTAATAGAGGGGATGGTACCATAGTTCCAAATGTAGTAGTCCGTTTGGTGGTTAGTGTTGGACATAGGTCTAGGATGTGTTCGATTGAGAAATAGGTTAGGTTAGGTTTGGCAGCCGCATCGCACATAGAGACAACGATGCCACTTAGACCACGAAATAGGTCCGTTGTGAACCGCGAGGGCTGAGCTACATTTCCCTCTCCATATTAAACCATCCTGAGCTTTTGACAAAGCGTAAAAGGTTGTTGATACCTAAAATGTATAGATTATCTATATTCGTTAAGAAGTAGGATTTTAAAAATCGGTTCCTGCTACTGGCTAGAGCTGGGCATGTGCAAAAAAGGTGTTGAATTGTTTCCAACTCTTCCTCATTTCTGCAGCTACGACAGAAATCATGCGTGTAAACGCCTAATCTCTTTGCATGATTTCCTATAAGACAATGTCCTGTGAGGGCCCCTACTAAAGTCCTGATTTGAAGTCTATTCAGTTTTATAATACTCTTGGACAGACGTAAATTTAGCCTTGGCCATGTTTGCCTAGCAATTTCACAGGTGTTAACGGTAACCCATCTTTGATTTGTAGACCTGATTAATGCGTCCTTAATGAGAAGCTTACAAGTTGTGAGAGGTATCTCCATAAAATTACTTATGTCTGACAGATAGGTACCTTCTCTTGCAAGTTGGTCTGCCCTACAGTTCCCTGGTATATCTCTGTGGCCTGGAACCCAGCAAGAGATTATACGATATTGTTTGGCCATCTCATTTAGAGATTGGCGACAACGTAAGACACTCCTTGATGTTGTTGGGAATGCATCCAGGGCTCGTAGGGCAGCTTGGCTGTCTGATAGAATGCAGATATCCGTTGATGATATTCTGTTTATCTTTAGCCATTTTAAGGCTTCATGAATAGCGTTTATTTCCGCTTGAAAAACACTACAGTGATCTCCATTGACAGATGCCCTCCACAAAACTGACAAGTCCAGGAAGAAGAGCCAAGGAGAAGACGTTCGTGTGTTAGTTTAGTATGACCGAGTCTCAGACGTATGAAAGTTGTGATGTGGTGTTTGGAAAGGGAAATTGGGAATTGGGATTTTTTACAATTAGAATTTATAAAGGTGTATGGATGATTAAATTGAGACCATTCAACCTTTTTCAAGTGGGAATAATGGAGGTAGATAGCTTTAAGGATGTCATTTGAGGAGAATGTGTCGAAAGTTATGGAGGGGTTTTTCTTCTTCTTAATTGGCGCTATAACCGCTTACGCGATTTTGGCCGAGTTTAACAAAGCGCGCCAGTTGTTTCTTTCTCGTGCTAACCGGCGCCAGTTGGACACACCAAGTGAGGCCAAGTCCTTCTCCACCTGATCTTTCCAACGCAGAGGAGGCCGCCCTCTTCCTCTGCTACCACCAGCTGGTACCGCATCGAATACTTTCAAAGCCGGAGCGTTTGTATCCATTCGGACGACATGAGCCAGCCAACGTAGCCGCTGGATCTTTATTCGCTGCGCTATGTCTATGTCGTCGTAAAGCTCATACAGCTGATCGTTCCATCGTCTGCGATATTCGCTGTTGCCAACGTGCAAAGGTCCAAAAATCTTACGCAGAGTCTTTCTCTCGAACACTCCAAGCGTCGCTTCATCGGATGTTGTCATCGTCCATGCTTCTGCGCCATACGTTAGGACGGGCATGATGAGAGTCTTGTAGAGTGTTAGTTTTGTTCGTCGAGAGATGACTTTACTGCTCCGTTGCCTACTTAGTCCAAAGTAGCACTTGTTGGCAAGAGAGATTCTACGTTGAATTTCAAGGCTGACATTGTTATCGGTGTTAATGTTGGTTCCTAAATAGACGAAGTCTTTTACAACCTCGAAATTATAAATGTCTACAGTGAAGTGGGTGCCGACTGTTTGTTTGAAGACAGGAGGTACTTCGTTTTGTCCTCGTTCACCACCAGACCCATTCGCTTTGCCTCTTTATCCAGCGCGGATGTAAAGGCCGATGATGTCAATATCATCGGCATACGCCAGCAATTGGAGGGGTTGGAATATATATTTTTGGCTGCTGCATCAGCTTTTACATTACCAGGGATGCCTATGTGGCTAGGTCAAGAGAATTTAAAAATATATAGTCCCATGCAATCTTTGCAAAAATGTAAAAAATGTTTGTTTTCAAATTCTCGCCTTCGATATTCAGCTGTTTTTGGCAAATTAACTTAACTACAATCAACCATTAGTCGAATTGACTTTGTAAAATGAAAAGTGGTTGATAAACATTAATCCAATCACAATATTTTTTGGAGTAATTTACATAAGTCTTCAAAAATATTTAGGAATGAAAATTTCAAAAAATATTTTGTACATTTTTAGGAAGAAAATATGTATGTTTGAATTATCTTCACCATATTCTTTCAATTGATGTCGATGTGTCAATGTTATATAGTTTTATAAAATTAGGTTACTTTTTTCAATGCTGGGCTCTATCTGAAATTTTGAAGTCCTTAAAAAACTTCAATTCTAGACGTAATAGTGAAAAACTACAACACGTATTTAAGCAAAATTTAGTGTTTTTTAGCTGCTTGGTAACTATCGATATCGTTAACTACGGCTTAACAGCTGAAAATGGCCAACTGTATTGACATTTCTGTTCAGTAAGATGTGCCAAGTCATCATGAATCGTTTAACGCCAAAACAACGCTTCCAAATTGTGTAAATTTACTTTGAAAAAAATAAATCTCCTCGCGAAGTTCGTAGAACACTTCGTCCATTTCACATGCGGTTTACACGCTGGCGATATTATTGACCTTATTTCTTTCGAAACGAGGAAGGAGCTGCCGTTAAGGCCAAAGACGACTGACATCGAACCATGCTTGCTGAATTTTTGCTTCCAAAAATTAATCAGCTAAATAAGACGGCAAAACTTGCCACAAATTTCAGTATTGCACTGATCGAATGTACCCTGTATCTCTTAAAAACATCCGATAGTATTGCGTTATCGTTCTTCTCATATATGAAAAGTATCGAAAAATTAGAAACTCGCAAGCATTTGCGCAGAGAGAATTCGTTGAAATGACTTGTGCACACGTTTTATTATTTCGAAAAAAATTTTAACAAAATCACAGCAACAAAATGTGTAAAACTGTTCCTGAATTTTTCCCTTTTGCATAAAAACTGGGAAATTTTACTGAATATAAAACACAAAAAGAATCCCAAATACATCTCAATCCAACCTAATGTGTGCCGCCGTATAATTAAAAAATTATAAATTGTCAAAGTAAATTTTTTTATTTAAAATATTTTTTTTACTTATTCAACTAGGTACTATTAAAATAATTTAAACACAATCTGAAAATTATTAATAATTATATCTACGTGACTTCGTCAGCAACTTGCAAATTAACAGCAATGCTACCAATATGCCTATGCTCTGCAAAATAAAAGCATGAAATATATTTAAAGAGCAAAATTAGCCGTAACTATTGTACTTACCTCAAAACCAACGAGTAGTGCATGCGCTAATCGCTCATAGCGATACACAGTCAGATATGCGCGTTTTAGCGCAACTAAGCAGCCTTCGTCATATGGATAAACGCTGCGCAAACCATTCTGATAGCGATAACAGGTGAGTGGAATTTTAACATTTAGCTTCTTATAGTCTAGGCTGCTCTGTTCGCCGCAGCATTCATACTGAATATACAGGAGCAAATTAATTTTTAGACACCAAAATTAGTGAAATCCTATAGGGTATTCTTACCGATTCTTGCAGTTCATTCATGGCGCCTGGTGTTACAAGTTCTGTCAACCAGGCTGCCGTGATCAATCCCTCTGTTGCTGCCATACGTTTTTGTTCATTGTAATGCCATAATTTCCATATATGTGATACTATCAATGCTATCAACATTGTGATGAACTGCATAAACAGAAAAACAAGTATTTAATCATTACATAAAGTTATGCAGAGTAGTGCATTCTCTGATATTTAATGCTTACACAGCAGAGTATTCTAACAGAACCATTAACAGCGCCTAAGCAGCCCACGAATGAGGAGAGCACCAGTAAACAAGCCGCTGCCAGTTGCACAATCTTTTCCATATGTTCTGCTGAGCCTTCTGCGAATTTTTCCAATTCGTAAACGCAGGCGACCACCGATAATATACCAATGATCTGGAGAAAGAAACAAAAATTAAATTCAAGCAAGAACTCAGTTTTACGTGCGTAACTTTTTACTTAATTTTTTACTTCTCTTAAAATATCTGTTTTAACAGCGGAAACAGTTCGACATTAAATGTGGGCAACGCTTTTACTTAATTTGACTAATAAATGACTAAAAGAAACCAAAAATGTCATGATAACAATACAAAAGTAAAAGTTATGACATATAATGAAATAAATTTTTTACCCATTTTGTGATAATTTCTGCATACTTGTCTAAACATTTTTTTTGATTATGATACTCTTTCCAGCCGCACACACTTCCATTACTTTCCATTCCAAGATGCTCATGCATGATGATGCTCACGTCTTTGATGGAACCACAGAAACTGGTAGAGCTTAGCTGATAAGTATGAATAGAAATGACCTCAACATAATTTTCAGACTTCCTTGCTAAATATTTTGTATGGCAGTTATTTGCAAGAGATATCTGCAAGCATTTTCGTGAAATGAGAAAGAAGTGACGCAAAAGGTTTTTGCATGAAAAAACAGTCATGCAAACCAAACAATACGGCTGCGTTTATAAGGGTGGGCCATATAGCGTTTGCTTTTTGAACCACCTATTTTTTTGAGAATGGTAACACAAATGACATGTCAAATGTGTTCATATTTTACTTAAAGGTTTGACATTTACGAAATGGGACGCTATACGCTTGCACAATATTGGGAACTATTGAAAACCTATTTCCAAAGTGGTGAGTCTTCTTCTTCTTTTCTGATTTTCACATCAGTGTCTACGTCAATAAGCAAAATTGTCGGATTTGGGGCTCAGAAAATCCACACGTTACTGTAGAGAAGCAAATGCATCCACAACGAGTCACTGTTTGGTGCGGTTTTTGGTCTGGCGGCATCATCGGGCCATTTTTTTTTTCGAAAATGAGCGAGGAGCCGCGGTTACAGTAAATGACGAGCGTTACCGTGACATGCACAACGAGTTGTTTCCAAAAATTGAAGAGGATGACATGAACGACATTTGGTTTCAACAGGACGGTGCAACTTGTCACACTGCCAAAGTTACACTCGAACTTTTGGCTATCGTTTTTGAAACCCGAATAATCAGCCGAAATTCCGATATCAATTGGCCGCCTCGGAGCTGTGATTTTTGCCCGTTGGACTATTTTTTGTGGGAAGTCGTTAAGGGCAAATGCTATGCGAACCATCCAGAGACGATTGATGCTTTAGAACACGAAATCGAAGTAGCCATTTATGAAATTGGAGCCCAAACTATCGAAAATGTGCTTAAAAATTGGGTTGATCGAATGGCCTACTGTGAAGCCAGTCGCGGCAGTCATTTGAACGATATTATTTTTCATTCATAAATGACAATGTTCAATCGACTAGCTTGAGACGTATACAATTATCAACGGACACAAATTTTAAGCAAAATGGCTGCATTCGATGAAGAAAAAAATAATTCTTCGATTAACGAAAAAAATTTCAAGCGAAAGAAAATCCAAAAATTATTTTTAGTATCTTTTTCGTAATTAACTATTTCTATGGGGATTCTGAAAAAATTATTCGATTTCTTTTTATAATATAAAACATACGCTACATACCATTAACAAGCTTTTGATTACAAAAATAATCGGAGGCTTTTCTTGCGCCATTTTTTTTTTGCGCTGAATGCAAATCTGGTCTTTTAAATGGTCCATTACATATTTTTATGAAATTTTGTGGAGGTTTCAATTTTGAAAATTGATTTACAATATGAATATTTGACATTTTAAAGATATACTTGGGTGCAGCGTCAGGCCCGAGAACTTAGTGTCACTAATGCTGGAGATTCACGATATGATGGATGGGGCTATACAGATCCGACAGTGATCTTTCTTTAAATGATTTTAACAGTGGCTGGTAACTGAGAGGTGCAACTTCTGCCGCCTTGCATCAGGATAATAATTGACGTTGAGTTTAGTGCTCAAACCACCTCCCCACGAAATCCTTGATGGCAATACCGGAGGCTTAGTTCGGGTGGAAGTACCAGACTGTTGAGTGAGGCTTTTGATGTTTTCTTCTTGTAAAAAAAAAGAAAAGAAACATATTGTCAAACAGGCATGTTGCCCGTGGCTGACTTACTGTGTACACTGTGCTCGAACCTACTGTGTTCTTAATAGCATACGAAGTATGATATAAAGCAGAAAGTTAAGAGAATTACAAGAAAATAAAGATCTTCACACTTCTCCAAGCCCGTGTTATACTTATACATGTATGTATATTCTTTGCAATTAGACAAAAGTACAATCAATTGCCACCAGCTTCTGGACGTAAAATAGTTTCAAGCAATCCATGTTATTCTTATACTAACGCCTATTTTAAGGCACTCTAAAAATCGTATTAGATTGAGATTTAGAGAAGCGTTGCATGAAAAAATTACAAAAAAACCAAAAAAAAATCATTATATTGTATATTTTGAGGAAATGATTATTTCCTATTTCAATTAAGGTACTTATTAACCCACGCCAATATGAGTTATTAGCTTATAAAAAATCGATATATGTTTGACTTTTATTGTAAATTAATTAGCGGAATGGGTCTGATAATAGGATCCATTAATTTTCGAATAACCTAGCATTTCACCTACCGCAGAATTAATACAAAAATGTGCGGAAAAGACTACTTTAGAGTCAATAAGTTATTAAGCACATCATAATAAATAAATACAAACCTACATAAATGACTAGAAGTAAAAATAAAATTCCAATGAAATAATAAGAGATAGTAAGACGGACTATCAGAAATAGTAAGACGGACTATGAGGCATTGAGTATGTGTATACATATATGAATACAGATGCACATAAGCATACGCTTGTGTGTACACATTTACATATGTATTTATATACTTATTATACTAGGGCGGGTTAATTTCTCTTTTGTCGTCGTTCCCAGGTATATTTTATTAATAGGGAAATGGAGGGAATATGGCAATGAAGATTGAAAGTAGAAAAAATACACCTTCTCTGGCAGGTAAAAGGATCTAAAACCAAAATAGTGATAAACACGTTATTAATTGTAAACGGAATTATTGATTAAATAAAGGGAAAATATGTTTTTTTTTTGGTTGGTGCGTGACTATCATTCGGAATTCGGAGAGAACAAACGTTCGAATCTCCGTGAAACACCAAACACTAAGTATTTTCTTACATTTCTAATAACGGTCGCTCCTCGGCAGGCAACGGCCTCCGAATGTATTTCTGTAATGAAAAAGCTTCTCATAAAAAACCATTTACCCGTGCGGAGTCGGCTAGAAACTGTAGGTCCCTCCATTTGTGGAGCAACATCAAGACGCACATCACAAATAGGAGGAGGAGCTCGGCCAAACACCCACCAAAAAGAGTTATGTATGTATGTATTATTACCTTCACAATAACTTCGAATGAATTAAAGATACCTTCTTTTAAAATTTGCAGAGGTGGGTTCGAAATTGACTTTAAATCTTTGATCATGTGAAGCTTTTTCTTAGAATTTTAGGTACTCATAGAATCCACATCTGCTACAAGTAATTTTCCGAAAAATCATTCCATACATGTTGATCCACCCTAATGTACTATACACACGTTTACAAAACTAGCCCATATATCCTTTGGGAGTATACATTTTCTCATTTAATTTTTTGTAATTAAAATTTGATTATGTTTCAATAAAATTATAGTTTATTTTTAAGTAAAAACCATATAAATTGATGTTTCAACCTTCTTCGAAGTTCAGAAAAATTCATAAAATCTTCAGTCGGAATTTTTAGAAAAATTTTGAATAAGTAATTTTATAATATAGTTCATTAAATTTTTGTTTAATATTATAAAAGAAGGTTTGAAGTTCAACAATTTTGCTTATTGTATTTTGTTTCGTATAAAAGACATTTTTTATTTGGAGGAAAAGTACCGCACCGTAAGCAAAAAAAAAATAAAAATTTCGAAAATCAACCTTTAATTTTTTAATTTTAAAATGAAATGGACTATAAGACTGCATTCCCAACAATTTTCTTACCATTCTGATGAAAGTGTAGTAAATTTTTATGAAAATTTTATAAAGTTTGCTGAATTTCGCATAAAATTTGCTAGATTGATTCATAAGGCTCTTGCTAAAAAGAAGTTGTCTGTAAAGTCGGTTTACTGCCGATAGTTTAACGTGATAACGTCATAACATAACATAACATAACATAACATAACATAACATAACATAACATAACATAACAGAACAGAACATAACATAACATAACATAACATAACATAACATAACATAACATAACATAACATAACATAACATAACATAACATAACATAACATAACATAACATAACATAACATAACATAACATAACATAACATAACATAACATAACATAACATAACATAACATAACATAACATAACATAACATAACATAACATAACATAACATAACATAACATAACATAACATAACATAACATAACATAACATAACATAACATAACATAACATAACATAACATAACATAACATAACATAACATAACATAACATAACATAACATAACATATAACATAACATAACATGCTGTTCAAGCAAGGTAACGACGCATGAGCAAGATAATGACGCATTTTTTGGTGCGTGCAGCCGGCTACATAGAATTATAAGACGTTATCACGTCAAAAAATAATAATAACATTAAAACAACAGGTATTATTAACAAACTTGGTTTTATTTTAAATTCTTCAAGTGAATCAAATTAATAATAATCAATAAGAAGGCATATGCAAATACAAATACGTGAATTTATATATGTACATATGCGCATATACATACACATATACGCTCACTTAAGTAGGAGAGAGCAAGATGTCGAACGTTGCCGTTCGTTTGCTTTGTTTGCTTTGTCGTTCGTTCCGCGCTTTCGCTTGCAGTTCATTCAAGGTAACGGCAATGAGCAAGGTAACGACACATGAGCAAGGTAACGGCAATGAGCAAGGTAACACTAATGAGCAAGGTAACGACACATTTTTTCGTGCGTGCAGCCTGTTAAATCGAATTATAAGACGTTATCACGTCAAAAATGCGCTGTGTTTTTATTGAAAACTAAAAACAATGTCAAAATTTAAATTCAGAGTACCTGATTTTTTTTTTTTTTTTTTTTGTCGACGGGTGTAGGAATATTTTTGTATAAATTCTTGCATGCCATTATTAAAAACTTTAGCTTGACAACTTGGCACTGCCTAGTTAAAAACATATTTTTCATTTTGCCGTCCACGCACAATAAAAAGTGTCAAAAACATGAAAGCATTTTTTGAGCGACGGAAAAAAGTTTATTGAATACCAACATGGAAAGGGGCACGATTCACCAAATGACATAGAGAGCTCGAGATTTTATGTTCACAATATGGGCACGTACGGCTGCATTCATACACTTGTGTTTATATGTATTTATGCAAACGAAAATATAATATTCACAATCACAAAAGTATCTATGTATGTATGTGTATGCGTAAAAAAAAATTCTAATTGATTATTACACTACAGACGCAAGGTTAGAAGTTCACCACAGAGGATTAACGGATTTATGAATATTTTCATCACTTTAGAATTTTTGAAATAAAGCAAATAACTAAGAATTCTCCTTGAAATGATATTTGATCTATTAAAAGAAAAGTAAATAGTATTAGTGTAATAACTAGCTGATGCCAGCAATTTCATATTAACAATATGTTTAATTTATATTTAGATTAGAGAGAGGACAAAAAAAATCTTAAAGAACTTGAAAGCAAAAAATTCTGTTTACAAACAATGCTAAATGATGTATTTATGTACTAATTTTAAGGCATTTTGGTAGAAATCGTCATAATATTATTTATAGCGTATTTAAAAATGTACATATGGATGTTTGCAAGCTTTGAGCTATCGACGCCTAGCTGAGCGTATGGAAGTGCACAAAAGGCCTATGAATGATCCCAGCAGTTTTTTACATTGTCAGCACAAAAGTTCGACGGATGGGTAACTGGAATATTTTTAATTCAAAAAGCAGTATTTGTGTAAAAAGTAATACCCGCCTCCATTCAATTGCCTCGCATATGGTTTGGAAAAAATGTTGACGATTGAACTAAGCAATAAAGCAAACCGAAGTACATTTGCTCTCGAAGTAAAACTCCTGGAGTGTATAGAAATGACTTGAAGACACTCGAAGGCATGAGCGGTATTTTGTCCTAAAGCTTGTCCAACTATCTTCCCGGCAAAAGTGTATGACATTCGTCTGTGCGTAGATACCCCACTAAAAAGAAATCTCCGAAATGAGCGAATTGCAATTTTGAGTGAAAGTCAGGCTGTACTCAAATCCGTGTCATCCTTCGAATTTAACTCCTCAATAATACCCGCATACGGTGAACAGGGAGATTAAACTTATTAAGGACAAGTAATCATAGTCAGTTGCCGGCTCACAAAGGTATACCCAGGAACGAGGCATTGGTTGCAATCGGCTGGAAACGCTGCGACCACGAAATAATAAGACCAGAACGTATGAAAATCCAAAGCTCGGAGGGGAAGAGCTAAGACTACGAAACGTAAGCTGGCATCAACTGTGAGGTTAGGCAAAGTCCCTGTTGAGAGAATATAATCAGAATAAATTTAAACATCTCACTAACCTCACTTAGAACAAACTGAGATTACTCACTGGCATTCTTACTGGTATTGCAGGCTGCGCAGCCATGTGCATAGGCTATGAATATTGTCTATCAATTGTCCAGAAATATCGTTAGACATACTTCTTGAATGCGATGCCCTGAAGAAAAGATGAAGCAAACATTTCGGTCTAGTACGATTGGAAGAGAGTCACATGAAAATTAGAGAACACCAATTAACCTAAGGTCGAAGTGTAAACTTCTATTCCATATATTCATACATTCATTGATACCCTCGAGTTTTCCTCTTCCCCCAGTTTAGGCAAAATCGGCAGAGTATAGTAATTTCTTCGAAGTCTACATATAAGGAGCAGGCTACAAAAATGCATTTAATATCGTTTTGGACGAGCACTATTAGTAAGGCATATGACCGAGAATTTCCTTGCGTCTTGTTGTTGATCTTACAAAAGGAGACACCTAAAGTTGTGTGCCGTCTTCGAATGTTTATGTGAAGTTTTTTCAAGGCTGAAATGCACTTGAAACTAAACTAATGCCTGTCGAGGGGTGACTACAATTGGAAAGAACTTTCTTCTACAATTTTATTTTGTATGTCCCCATGCGGTATGACAACCTTTGAATACTAACCACCTTGAAGCAAAAATACGATTGTTTAAACATTTGAACTGAAATTTTAATTGGCTATAAAAACTAAACTAGAATACTTCGATATCGATACTTTTATTACCTTCTTTAAGTTTAAGTTCGAATATATACATATTGTTGAGTATAATCTCTCAACAAATTAAGTACCATATTTTATCAAGTAGTCAAAGAGGTGCATAAAATCTTTATGACTACAACCCGTGACAAATGATGGCACAACAACATTTTGACTAGTGTTGACTATGTTTTTAAAAAGTATAGCTCATTGCGGCCGCCGTAGTCGAATGGGTTGGTGCGTGACTACCATTCGGAACAGCATAGGTTCGAATCTCCGTGTATGGAACACCGAAATGATAGAATGCCTTTTTTTATAACGGTCGCCCCTCGGCAGGCAATGGCAAATCTCCGAGTGCATTTCTGCCTTGAAAAAGCTCCTCATAAAGAACCATTTGCCGTTCGGAGTCGGCTTGAAACTATAGGTCCCTCTATTTGTGAAACAACATTAAAACGCACGCCATAAATAGGAGGAGGAGCTCGCCCAAACATTTAACAGAACCGCCAATAATTGCATCTAAAAAAAGTTATGAATTTGTTATTTGGAAATATGCGCACCTCCGTCAAGGAAAAAAGTTACAAAAACTCAATTTGATTTTTTAGCAACTCCAAAGTTTCGCTTTATTGCACTAAAGCTTAATAAGCTTTCCAAAATCATTTTAGAAACTCTTAGAAATTCTAATTGGGTGATGACAAGTTTGTAGAATTTTCATAATTTTTTTATAAAACTTCTTAATTAGATTTGACTTTTATAAGCCAATTTTTAATCCCAGGAAAAAAATTTAGTATCGTTGTAATCAGCATAACAATTTTATTGAGCCAAGCTTTTGAGTTTTGCCAGCGAAGCGGTGTGTATTTTTTATTTTAGTCGGAAAATCTATAATTTTCCGAAACGACAAATTTTCAAAGAAAATTCAGCTTAAAGATTTAAATCCAAGTCACAAAAAGCGACGCGTCGCAAATCACATTATTTTTGAGAACAAATCGGAAAAATTCAGTCGCGTTGCAAATGCAAGTTTTGGACGGGTGTACAACTTGGTCAATAAACTGGCTAAGATAGTTTCAATAACTTCATTTAGACTATTAGAATTAATTTTGCGATGTAACTTAGGAAGCTTTTCGTTGCTACAATTCGGTCAGCCTATGAGTGGAAGATCACTGTGGGCATCAATCATTGAAGAGTCTTTAAGTGCTATTTTGGTAGTTATTGTCGGAAATTATCTATTAAATCTGTCATCACCTTTATTCACATAATATGGCCAAATTTGTCTTATACATTCTTTTCCTTCTCTTCCTCGTTTTTCTCGAATAAAATATTTCAACAGTTATTTATATATTACTTTGGGAAAAAATAAATGCATTATTGTCTCGGTAGATGGTCGTAGTGATCGATATTTCAAAAAGCATCGATGACACAATTTAATGTTTGTACTCGTTGTTAAGGTGACAATGGGTTTTTTTTTTTGCATTCAGTTGTGAGTTACAGGGTGTTAACAATGGAAGTCAAGAAAGAGTAAATTCCGCACATTTTACAGTTTTTCTTTTATAAAGGCGAAAGTGCAAGCAAGATCGCTGAAGATGTGAGTGATGCCTCTACTGTAGCAGCTAATTTCGTGCAATTTTGATTTCGTCGGTTCCGTTTGGGCATTTTTGATTTTGAAGAAAATGTAGTTACAATCACAGAAATAACAAACAATTGAGCGGCATGCTAGCAGTCGTAGCATCGCCCAGAAGCTAAAAATCGACCATAAAATAGTTTTAAACCATTTGCGCAAAAATAAAAAATAAATTCGTAACACATATTGAAAGTCACCGTTCCTTCAAGAATATATTAATATCTTAATGTGGATAATGCAACATTTTTTATTTGCCTATTTTATACGATTTTGCTTAGTTTATCTATTCT
Organism: Anastrepha obliqua; assembly: GCF_027943255.1. Classification (NCBI taxonomy): domain Eukaryota; kingdom Metazoa; phylum Arthropoda; class Insecta; order Diptera; family Tephritidae; genus Anastrepha; species Anastrepha obliqua. The sequence goes on from NC_072895.1 coordinate 44,302,061, forward strand.
GTAAGTTCATAAACGACTATTTGAATTTGAAATGTTTGAATTACATTCACTTTCCTTTCTTAAATTGACATTTCATATATTTAATTATGCGTTCAAATAATTATTTTATTTTATTCAGTTTTTTTAATTTATAATTCAGTTTTGTTTTTGAGTTATAATTACATATTGTAAATTTTTTTTGACATTACGTAGAAATATATATGCAATATTGTTAATATTATTATTGGACCATAATACACTGCGACCTCTGATGGGGTGGGTCTATTGTGCTTGACATGTACATATGTATATATTTTATTATTTTTATAATTTTTATTCTTTGCATTTAACCCACCAGACTTAGCGTGTTGAAAACGATAACAGTCCACTGCAGACAAGCTCTGCTAAAAGCCATAGTTAACGGCATTTTTCTTTTCTGTGTATTAAAATTTTTTTTTATAAATATATTTATGCTATGTTTTTCAAAATTTCATTTAATGTTGATATTGATTAATTTTTTTTTCAAACACAATATATTCAAAATAACGCGCTGCTAATGCACGGCACCTTTAAAGACAAACAACAAACTGTCCTCACGAAAGCGTCTAAAAATTTTCAAAACACTCGCATTTTTCAAAAAATTCGACCAATTAAGTGCCAACAGCGTAAGGAAGATGCCAATTTATGATTTTGTGCGAGTGTATGAGTTTATGATGAGTCTGCCGGCAGTGGTTGTCATTTCTTAACACTAACACACATACGAGTATACCTACATATAGTTTTGTATACATGCATAAATTTATTTTTCCCCGTCCGCCCAACCTAATTTTTCCAAATTTTTTCTACAGACTTACTGACGAGCCACTCACCGTATGTCGCCTATGTGTTTATTAGCTAACGAAAATAGCCAACCGTGAAGGCTATGTATGCGAGCTTCATTCAATTTGGAAATGCAAAGAGGCGCGAAATTTTGGCGGTCACAGTAAAAGCGCCATATAAATAGACAGTGGACGAGTAGGTGTCTTCTGTTTCTCGGGAATAATATTTACTTATATATAAATTTATATATTTTTTCTGTACTTCACCTGTTGGTTGTGTTTTATATGCGAAAGTCTCCTCAAATTAGCTTTGTTTCCAAAAGTATTTATTTTCCATAAAAATTCTTTATTTAGCTTGTTCTCGCAAATCGTATTTTATTTATATAGCCTGACACTTGTTAAGCCTTCTGTCATGTCTCATAGCGCCCAAAATTTTGCATAAGCTGATTTGACTTAACAAATACTTAGGTTAGCTTAGGTTATACTGGTTGATTAAGGAAAACCATTTGTTTTGTTTTGAATGTTTAATTTTTTTTTTTTTTTTTTAAAGTAAAAGTAATCGAACTGCGCCGTTTCTGATGCCAAAGTACATTCAGGCATATATACTCATACACGTATTATATTTTGCTCTCTTGAGTGAGCCATCACCTGAGAGCTCGCATTGTCTTGGCGAGGAAAATTCTTGTTCGGCCGTTAGTTTTCCTTAATCTCCGAAAACTTCTTGCAAAAAAATGGTTGCGTACCACTTAGAATTGACTGTTTTAACTTTCTCTAGTGGCACAGTTGCGACAGAACCAGACTTTCTGAAAAAACAGGCGACCATTTGCTTTGAAGTGCTTCTTTAGCGAACAACTTTTGTTGGAAAAGGTCGTCTTGGAACACCTACATATATTGTCGATTGATGTTTTTTCGCCTCATATGCAAAGATCTAAAATTGTCCACCTGTTGTGATGCCGTAGACGTTCTTTGAACTACCATGGCAGATTTCTTCATCATTTCTTTATACCAATCGACTTGAGTCCTTTTTGGGCAACTGTCAAATTGTGCCATATCGAACGAGATTATCCTGCAATGTTCCTGACGACCAAATGTTCGTGCATTATTGAACGTATGGTCCATTAACGCCTAAAAATGTGTATGTCTTTCAATATATCACATGACGGTCTTGCATTATTAGTAGATTAGCTTCGATTATTTCTGGTATAACAATCATTTTTGGATGGCCTTCACGAAATTCATCTTACAAAGATCGGCGGTCATGTTGAAACTAGTTATATAAAAGTTTTACTAGTGAAAACTCCAAGCTTTTCGATAAAAATATCGAATTGCAGTACATCACATTTTGCAGTGCTGCAAAGGCGAAAAAAAATGTAATACGAGGTGTGTTTAAAAAATAAGGCAAATTTTCATTTTTCTCAAAAAATATTTATTTATTCATGAATTTCTATTTTATCTCCTTCAAAGAAGTCCCCCTCAGATATAATATACTTGTGCCAGCGTTTTTTTAATCCTCGAAGCTCTTCTGATACGCACTTTTTGGTATGTCCTTGAGCTCTCTCAGCGATTCGGTCTTTATCTCCTTAATCTTTACAAAACGCCGTCTTTTCATGGGTCTATTCAATCTTGGGAACAGGAAAAAATTGCAGGGAGCCAAATCTTGTGAATACGGTGGCTGAGGCATGATAACGTTTTTGTTTTTGGCAAAATAATCTGTCACAAGCAAATATGAGTGAAGATGCATTATTATGATGCAAAAGCCATGCATTTTTTTCGACAATTCTGGTCATTTTTTTCGTTTTCGTTTTTACTTCACACAAACGGCGCATAACTTCAAGGTAATACTCCTTATTTACCGTACGACCTTGTAGTAAGAACTCCTGATGCAGTACGCTGTGGTAATGGAAGAAAACAGTGAGCAAAGTCTTGAGATTTGATATGAGCTTGGTGTGTTTTTTTTGGTCTTGGCTCTCCTGGACTGTTCTGGATCATCGTTGACGCCGTTAAACAATTCCTGAGCGATGCTCAGGCGACGTTGTTTTTGTTCGAAATTGAGCAATTTTGGAACGAACATTGGTGCCACACGCTTCATGCCCAAAATTTCCAAAAAGATTGCATGCCATAAGCCAACCGAAATGTCAACATCCTTAACAACTTCTCTAATTGTGATTCGACGATTTTCCATAACAATTTTCTTCACTTTCTTAACATTTTTATCAGTTGTTGATGTGCTGGGCGTCCAGAGCGAGCTTCGTCATTCACATCTTCTCGACCTTCTGTGAAAAGCTTGTACCACTTGTAAACATATTTTTGACTCAGAGTATTGAGCATTTAATTCCATTTTTTCACAAAATTTGATTCAACTTCTTTGATCCATTTTTTTCGATAGCAGAAAATCGCCGAACAAGCAAAACACTTGTTTTGCTAAAACCGTGAACATATCGTCGAGACGAGAGTACCAACATACAAAAAAAATACGAATAATAAATAAATCGAAAGTCGAATGCACGTATTCTGCGTAATTTGAAAATTCGCCTTAATTTTTGAACACACCTCGGAAATCAAATAAACAATCTCGCGTAGCCCGTTCGACTCCAGTGTTGCGTTAATTGTGTGAAATGTGTAAATGGAACAATATTCAGCAAATGATAAATTAAATATTCTTCCGAGGAGAGACTGTTTCGAGCAAATTGTATACCACTATAGACCAAATTTGCTTACAAGAAATTTTATACACCGCCCGAAAATGGGCGTGCCAACTTGAAATTTGTATATATGTGCATGTATTCTAAAATAAAATAGTAATAATATTTACATGAAATTGAAATCATTAATTTTGTGATTCTAATCCAGCTTCCGTCAACCCTTTCGAACTCGACATTTTTTGTTTGCTTTGACTCGAAATTGTCCTTTTCACTTGTAATTACTTTATTTTATATGTATTTTTTTCAAGAAATACCTGTAGAAAATTTCAAGTATACATATGTACATATATATATAGGTATATATTTATTGTAATTTTAATTGGAATAAGAAAAATATATATAATATAATTTACTGCATTCAAAGAATCGTTGCTAAAATTGGTTTCTTTGAGTTGTTTTGTGCTTTTACGAAAGCGAAAATTTTGCAACATCCTGAATGTTCAAAAATAATTACCATCCATTTTCAAATACAATAAATGCAAGCGAATAGTTTTTCGTCACGAAATTGATATTATAATTTTTTATACCTAGTTCGAGAGGTATTTCGTTTGTTTAATTAACACGCCAATGGTTGAGAATACGCAGTATTAGCCATTTACCGAATTTTGCGGGCCGGATTTGTTGACTTTCTAACATAATATTTCAACCACAGGAATCTTTTTCAACTGTGAGATGTCTAAAATACGATAGCACCAAATATCTTGACAAATTTTTATTATTTTTCTTTCGTTTTTTTTTTTTGTTTGTTTTGAATGTTTAATATTTTTTTTTTACAAAACTAGAAGTTCATTAAAAAAAGTCATATTAATACAAATTTCGAACTCTTTGCAAATATTAAAAAAGGTAACTAAACTTTTTCTCCCAATTGCACGGTTTTAATTAGAAAATCCAGAAAAATTATTTGTATGCAGTTTTATTCCTGATTAAATTTTACTATAGCAAAATGCAAGTTGGAGTAGCTCAAATATATCGTTGATTTTGGAACACATTTTTCTCTAACATAAACAAAAAATCGTGTATTTGTTGTGCTCATACTAGAATTAAATATCATAGGTTATAAAACTGCATACCCAAAAATTTTCTTAAAATTAGAACCTGTTAGTACGATAACATTATACATATATAGGTGTGAAAAGAGATTCCTTTATCTTCAGTGATGCGATCATACCCGGGAGCTTTCTTTGTTTTGAGAATTTATATTGCGCTTTTATCATACTTTGTTTTTCGAAAAATGTTCTATGGCCGGGTTCATCTGGTGGGTAAGTTTCAGGGAGTCTTTGGGCAGTGCTTAGCGAGGGCTTGACTACATGTGGCATAAAGACTAAATCGGATCTTGAAAAATCTCTTACATTTGCTCATTACTTATCCCAGGGTTCTTGGAGACGCAGTCTTAAAGATGAAATCAGCGTCAAGACAAAGGCTGAAAACCGAAGTGCTTTTGAAACGTTTGTGAAGGCACCATGCGCTCACCAGACGGCGCTATAGCAACTAATTTTTATTATTAAAGGCAGCGTTTTTAAATGTTTCATCAAATATATCTACATATTGAATGTGATCTAAATATAACTAATATTAATTAGTTATTTCAATGTATATTTTTTGGTCGCACTGCGTATTAGGCTGCTACTTAATTATTATAATGAACTATTTTATAAATTTGCAAAATTTGTGTGTTAAAATTTAAATAAAGCAAATAAGTAAAAGCAGTGAAATGAGTACAACCAAATTCAGAGCTCACTCTATTACTCTGACATAATTATCACACCACCTGAGCACCTGAGCACATAATTATCACACCACCTCAGCACATAATAAATACTAACTTGCATGTTTACTCTTGTACGAATTGTTTTCAAACAGGTAAAACAGGTTCTTGTTTACATAAATATATTTATTTATCCTACATTTTCTTTAATTTTTATTTTTTGATCTAACATTGTACATTGACATACATTAAATTTCGTGTACATTTGTATAAAATAAATATTTAGGTAAATATAAAAAGCACTCCACAAAATAATTTATAATATTATATATGCTGCTACGTGTTGTATTGTTTTTTGTTTTGGTTTTTGTAAAGTAGACTGCTTCAGGCATTTATTCGATTATTTACTTATAAATATTATTACTTTGCACTGTTTATATTGTATTAAATAAATAACTTAAAAAAACTATAATATTTTATTTTTCACAGTTTTACTGTCCATTTTTCTGCGTCGCGCTTCTAGTGATCCACAAATTGGTCTCTTCTTCGCTTGTTTCGTATGGTAATGCCCAACAAACCAGAAAAGAACAAGGCAAGTACCTGTAGAATATAAATGTGATAGAAATTACAACAACATTTTTGAAAATGCATGAATTCACTGTAACTATAAAATAGTTTATATAAAAAATTATTTCCTATTATTATTATTTATTATAATTTCTCAAAGAAATACATTACACTGTGCGACAGTGATTTTATACTTTTATGGAGACCTAGTACAACTTGTAGCTATAGAAAAACTAAAAAAAATGGTATAGGAGAAATTTCCAATACACCCCCAAAATCTCGTTTTATGGCCATAAAACCGTTTTTCAGTAGGTTGATGTGAAGAATCACTCCTAACTTCGCCAATTTCCATCCGATATCGAATTTGTTTTTTTAGTTCGAAAGAACAAAAACAAGCCTTTTTGACAGTGTGTTGACAATTTTTCTGAAATGACAACTGACGAGACTGTAGGCGGAAGTATGTGGAATTTTTTTATTTTTTCTCTATTTTTTCAACTTTGACGTAATTTTTACGGTATTATCCGATATTGAGGATTTTTTTTAGTACACTACTGTTATAGTAAATTTAATTTTGCGTCGAATGAGCTATATTTGACTGTAATTGAATTAAAATTAATAGAGTTGTATGGGTTTTAAGATTTTATTTTTTTTTTTTACTAATTTGGTATGTAGGTATAACTTACGCTCTTTCGAACTAAAAAAACAAATTCGAAATCGGATGGAAATTGGCGAAGTTAGGAGTGATTCTTCACATCAACCTACTGAAAAACGGTTTTATGGCCATAAAACGAGATTTTGGGGGTGTATTGGAAATTTCTCCTATACCATTTTTTTAGTTTTTCTATAGCCACAAGTTGTGCTAAGTCTCCATAAAAGTATATTTAATTTTTTTTTTTTGTTACACAGTTTTAGCGCAAATGATATAAATCTGTCAACTACGATATTTTTCTAATTTTATCAACATTTTCTTTAACATCCAAAATGCTTGAATGGAATCGACGCAAGCTAAATTCCACATAATCAGCTTTTACAGTATCGGCACCATAATCACTATTCACAATTTCAGCGGCTTGCAGAGGCTTGCATTTTCGCCATTATCAAAGAATAACTGTAAAATGTACCTAATTTTCTCTTTTTTGGCATGCGTTGTTAACACCCTGTAACTCGCAATTGAATGGAAGAAATAAAAACCCGCAAAAGCATTTTTTAGTGTGAAATGTCACCTCGACAACGAGCATAAACTTTAAATTGTTTGTACTTCGTATCGATCACTACATCCATCTACCAAGAAAATATTGGATTTCTTTTATCCCAAATAAATATCTTTTATTTTATATTTCGATTACAATTGTTAAAATATTTATTCTCATATATCTATTGTACATGAAACTGTTAAATAATAAAATAATCGGAAAAATTCAGATTCCAAAGAACGACAACTCCTTCACCCAACTCTTCCTCGAATGCTTCTTCTTACTTCTCCTCTTCAGCCTTGCCACTTGTCTTTGACACCAGGCTTGCCATTTGTCGTTGACAGCTCGGCCTTTCCTGATTGATCGTATCTCCGGACGATTCTCTGCGGTCGTTGTCATCGATGTGATTTCGGTCGATATCAGGACCTGACTTCTCATCATCGAGATCATCGTCGACTAAACCTTGAATACACCACGGTTTCATGTTTTCATTTGTAAATACACCTGCGTAAGGTTTTCGCCGAGTTGTAGTATCTGGCAGATCTTCTACTACGTAGCGGTCATGGGGTAAAACTTTAGTTACCATATACGGTCCTTTGAACGACGGATCAAGCTTGTGTGAGGTACCAGTGGGTTGGGGTACATAATCAACCACTACCAAGTCTCCTTCGTTGTATTGTCTGGGTGTCTGATGTTTTGAATCAAACCGCTGCTTCCATTTGGCCCTTTCGGCATCGATTCGTTCGGCCACTGCTTTCATTCGGAAGTCTTCGTGTTGATATGTGTCCTCATCGCGTTCGTCTTGTACTGCTTGAATTAACCGATTGGTGGTAACATCTCGAAGTTTGTAGGTAAAAACTATACTATTCGGACTCTGCTTTGTCGTCGTATTATTTTGGGAGTTTAAGCACCATTGAAGCTGGGGTAGCGCTTGGTCCCAATCTTTGTCGGATTTCGTACTGCATTTAAGTGATGCCAAAATGGTCTTATTAATACGCTCTGCTTGACCGTTGGCACGAGGCGTGCGCACTGCTACTTTCGTGTGACGTATGTCGTATCGTTCGACGAAGTTCTGAAACTCTTTGGATGTAAAGGCTGTGCCTCTGTCCGAAACCATTTGCGTTGGACATCCGTATATCGTCATATAATCACGTAGTGCCGCTAACACCGGAGTTGTCTTCGTATTCCGCAATGCTCGTATAACTACATATTTAGTGAAAGCACAGACAATGACAAGAATATAGCAATTACCGTGTTTGCTTCGTACGAATGGCCCCAAATGATCTATGTGCACACAACGAAATGGTATTGGTACCACCTTGCTTACATGTAGCTGCGCTTCTTTCTTCCCTCCTGTTACTTTATTGATGCAGCATTCTGGACACGATGCAATATAAGATTTTACGTATTGTCGCATACGAGCGAACCAAAAGTCTTTAGATAACCGTTCACAGGTCTTGTCCAACCCGAAGTGACCTGCTTCATCGTGGCACGCTCTTGTCAAACGCCACTTCACGCCTTTTGGGACTACTAGTAGCTTATTCCCGTTGACCTTGCGATATAACCGTTGACCTTGCAAAGTTTAATCATCTTTCAGTTGACGTTCATTAAATGTTTTTTTCCCGTTGAGAACCTCGATGATCTCTTTAAGTGTCTCATCTTGTATCTGCATTGCCGATACCCAATCGTTGTCGATATTAACTACTCGATAGACTGACTCTGCGACCGTTATCGGTTCCGTTGGTGGAAATGTCGGACTTCTACTTAAGCCATCAGCCAATGTATTCTTTGCACCCGCACGATGGATACATTTAAAATCAAACTCCTGTAGTTTGAGCCACCACCTAGCCACTCGCGGTAACAATGGTGTCGTTGCTTTTGTTACTGCTATAGCATTGCAGTCAGTGATTACGTTAAATTTTTGTCCGATTAAATACAACCTATATCGTTGCAATGTTTCAACTATTGCCAGAACCTCTAACTCATGGCTGGCATAGTTGCGTTCTGCTTCATTACATTGCCTACTAAAATAAAACACAGGCCTCCAATCAGTGTCGTTGTCGTTTTGCAATAGCACCCCGGACAATCCTATGGAACTTGCATCCGTGTGCACCTCATGGGTTTTCGTTGCGCCGTAGATTACTAGTACTGGCTTTGTAATTATCATTGCTTTTAGCTTTTCAAAGGCATCGTTCTGATCTTTGTTCCACACAAACTCTACGTTTTTTTTCAGCAACATCGTTAACGGACGAGCCAGTATACAATATTATTTAACAAATTTTCTGAAATAACCCGTTACTCCTAAAAATTGTCGTACCTCTTTGGTCGAAGTCGGTTTTGGATATTCCTCGATAACCTTTGTTTTATTTTTACCTGGACGTATTCCATCGCTATTTATATCGTGACCCAAAAACTGAACCTGCTGAGCCATAAACGTACACTTGGATGGTCTAAGTGTTAAACCTGTAGCTTTGATAGCTTCCAGAAACTCTTTAAGGACCATGATGCCTTCGTCGACGGTTTTCGTGGCTATGATAACCTCATCAACATAGCTTACCACCTTATCACGATGTTTCAATGACTTAATTAAGTTAACAACTATTTCCTGGAAAACCATTGGAGCATTTACCAGACCGAAAGGCATAACATTATGCTCAAATAAACCCTCGTGAGTTAAAAATGCTGTATATTTTTTTGAATCTTCGTTCATCGGTACTTGGTAATAACCGGAGGTCATGTCTAATGTGGAAAAATATTTGTTCCCTGAAAGGCGCGAGAGTTGTTCTTCCACTATTGGCATTACGTAATTCTTCTTAACTGTGACCTCGTTAAGCGCGCGGTAATCAACGCACATTCGATTTTCGCCATTAGATTTTTTACCAAAAGTACTGAAGCTGCGTGAGGTGAACTACTTGGACTTATAATTTCGTTGTCCAACAGCTCCGCCAAAATTCTCGACAACTCAGGACGTTGTGAAAAAGGGACTTGATATTTCTTACCAAGTATAGGACCTGATTTGGTTACCTCTATCGTCATTTGTGCGCTTTTGCATCTGCCAATTCGGCTTATATCTTCGGCAAAAGAATTTTGCTTATCAACTAAAAGGTTACGTACCTTGCTCTTATCTTCTTCCGATAAATCGCTGGATATATTAAAATTATTTATTTTTATTTCGTCTAAATGTAGTACGCCTTTGTCTACAACCATGTGATACCCATTGTTTTGTAAGACGTCGCGACCCAATAAAATGTCGTAGGGCAGCAGGCTATCCGCGACAATGTACAATATTATTTCTCGCTGAACGTTATCAACATTTGCAACAACATTGACTTGTCTCGTCACTTGCACTTTAGACCCGCCGAATCTTGTGAAACATTTATTTGTTCCCAGTATCTGCATGCCATCTGCTGCTGATTCGCGAATTAAAGAGCATACGCTTCCGGTATCAATAAAAGCTTCGAACTCCTTTCCATTTAACTCAACCACTTTCATGACTGGCGGTGCTTCATCGCTTTCATTGTGGTTCCCAATCTCTACAACTGTTGGTTTCTTGTTGCAGTTCTTGGCTTCGTGCCCTATCTTAGTACATACAGTACAACGTACCTTCTTTTGCGGTTGCGGACACTTGATTGCAATATGACCGTACTCATTACAATTAAAGCACTTCACTTGCGTTTGCTTCGCATTAGATTTCGTTTCAGATTTCAATATTTGCTGGGTTGGAGTAGTAGATGTCGTTGATATACTACTGGTAATCGTTAAGTTCTTGAGTGCAAGTAACAATTGGCTACATGAACCAAAACTCATTGCTGCCAGTGCCTTTGTTAATGCACCATCGTTGAGACCACTAATTATATGTGTATTGATGGAAACATCATCCACCAAACCTTGTCGACCTATGGTTAGCATAGAATAATAATATTCCACATAGTCTTCGCCGTTTTTTCGTTTGCGCCTCATAAGCATTTTATGTGCCTCAGCTGCATTATGTGTTGATGGAAAATCGATTTTGAATGCGTTAACAAATTGTGACCAGGACTGAAACACCGGTTGTGCATCCAGCCAACGTTTAGCCATGCCTTTCATTTGGTGCTGAACTGCGATCAACATCATTTCTTCTTTCCAACCGTGGCATTTCTGCAATTGCTCAGCTCGGATTAAAAACTGCGTTGGTGATGTTGAGCTTTTGAGTGGATCAAATTCAGGCATTACACCGATCATGTCTTGAATCGTCACTTTTGGATACGACACTCTACGTAAATCATCAGCTGACTCCCAGGTTGACTCGTTTGAAACTGGATCAACATCGTCATTAACGTTGGATGTTTGTTGATTTGCGTTATTGTTTAGCACCTGTGGCGAACTACCATTCAGTGTACCAATTGCTGACGTCAACCCTGCCATTGCTTCTCTCAAGCTGTTGAGTTGCATTCTTAAATCATTTGTTGATTCCACACCCTCATCTTCGAGCTCCGATGGATCTATTTCATCCACGCCTAAGGCTTCTTGAAGCCTTGATATCTTGCTTGTCTTCAAACCTGTCGTTGGCAAACCATTAGCCCGTAGCAGTGTATTCAACTGAATCACCTTTAGCGTATTTAGTTTGATCATTGTGTCTGTAAAATAAAATATTTCATTCGTAGAAAGCAGTATTCTTTAATAATTTTATTTCACCCTCTTTGTATTTTGCTAGCTTTATTCGTTCACTAAAATCGCATTCGTTCTCTCTGATCTTATTTGTTTGCCTTCAGCTGTATTTGCTTTTGATATATTTTCGTTGCTATTCGTTTTATTGTCTTTTTGTTTTCAAATTCGTACGTTGGTTCTTTCAACAGCGACGATGAGTTGAAGTTGATTCGCTTCGTACCTTCGCAGTCGAAATTGTATAAGCAGCGAAGTCAGCGCCTCTGTTTGTACGCGCCGTCAACTGCTCTGTCGTTAAGTGTTGATCGTTGTGACTGAACTTCAGCGTATAAGTTCCAGAAATTGTTAATATTTAGCGTATTTGCAATTCGTTGCAAATATTCGTATATATACCAATGTATATTTCGTCTTCGGACGTTGACAATACGTTGTGGCCTCGTACCGCAGTGCTAATACTTGACTGCGTCGTTGAGACTTTCCGTTGAAAAGCTGATGCCGTTTAGCAAAACTTGCAATTTGCGCTGCTTTCCACGTTGAAAGTTCTCGAAGTACTTGTATGTCTGTACAATGTTGCACGACGTCGGCGTTTTTCCTTTTTAGGCGTTTGGATAAACTTATTCCACTTCTGACTTGTTAAAATATTTATTCTCATATATCTATTGTACATGAAACTGTTAAATAATAAAATAATCGGAAAAATTCAGATTCCAAAGAACGACAACTCCTTCACCCAACTCTTCCTCGAATGCTTCTTCTTACTTCTCCTCTTCAGCCTTGCCACTTGTCTTTGACACCAGGCTTGCCATTTGTCGTTGACACAATCGACCAACAGAAATTAGCATCCATAGAACCATTCTGTTCATTCAATTCTTGACATTTGCTTTAAGTAGGAATTTTTCCCTTCCATTTCATTAAAGTTAATGAAATAATGAGGCGTAACAGGTGTTACAGCTTCAAAAGCACTGATTTTCAAGTCGAAGACTAACTTAGTGGTGCAAGGCAGAAAATTTTCTAAGACTCAGAATTGAAAGATGAATAAAGTCGGATAAAACCATTACAGGAGACCGGCATTGAATGTAATAAATGCGTTGGAGCCTAAAAGGAATGAAAATATTCACAGTATCCAGAAAGACATGACAAAGTTATGTTCCAAATTGCAAAAGAGATGAGGAAATCATGAGAAACAATAAAATGGGTGGTTTTATTTACCTGCCGTGTCCTGTAACATCTACAACTGCAATTGACTATTATTTGTATTGGTCGATGCTCTGGTAGATGAGTATTTTCAGTCTCAAAGAATTGGATTGATTCGTGGACCGCCTAAAAACACCAAGACTTCTTCCGTTTATTGAAATATAGAGAGTCACAAAGGAAAGGGTATTTAGAAAGGATTTCTCCTATATATGTAATCTTCAGAAAAGAAAGAATACATACATACATATGAGAGAGATTTTCAGGGACAATTTCGATTTTTTTATATGCAATAAGTACTGCACACCGTACACCAGTGTGAATGGATTGAGCGGTACTTGACCAACAGATTCTCCCACTAGAATCGATTAACTATTGGACAAAGGGCATACCATATTTCCCTGATCCTAAACCTTCATCTACATCAGCGTATCTCAGACTGAATTCATAGCAATTAAAGAAGTCGGTCCTTGGCTCATATCTATCTCGATTCTTTTATGCCAAATACTTTTTTAATAAGGATACCAGTCCCGTGTTTATTCGTGTTACTTGTGTTATGGAAATAGGCAGTATAAGGCGAAGGAGGATAGGGATTAATGGAAACTGCAAGGTGAGTTTCTTGTAAAGCTACAATATCGGGTTTAAAATCTGAGAGAAGTAGAAGAAGCTCATGGTAATTGTTAAAAAAGCCGTTTATATTCCATATTGCAAGAAAGTTAACATAGTGATTGGTAAAAAATGAAATTATTAAGAGAATTATTTATAACTGGAAATTTACTATTTTGAGCATCATTCATCAGAAGAATTTCCCATATTAGATAATTGAGTAAGAGAAAGAACTCTACTCATGAGAAGCATTCTCTTCTTTATGTTGTTGATTAGCTAAGTTGTAGCTTGTACAGAGAGATGTTTGATCGTTGGAGACTTTTGGATTTGGAGAGTTATTTAATTTAGTATTCTGTGATTCAATGTAGTTGTTGGCTTGGTTTACTATTGTTCTAGAAGTAGAGGTACTTTGTGCAAGATGAGCACGCGAGGTTTCTGCTAATGAAAACGCAGTACTTTGAGAGTTCGTTTGTTTGTTATTCGATGATTGTAAGTGGTTCATTTCTTTATTTAATGTTGTTTTTGGTGTAGAGGTATTTTGGGTAGTAGTGGCATTTGGAGTTTCTGTTAATGAAAGGACAGCGGCGTAAGATGTTGAAGAATTAAGTGGGGGTTAAGTAATTTGTGTACGATAGATATTTCTAGCCTCCATCATGGAGCATTTATTTTTTGTTTTTATAGCTAAGATATTTTTAGCTTGTTTAAATTTTTTGCATTAATTGGAGGGGGAAGGATGTTGTTCCGAACAGTTTGCACACATAATACGAGTGCAATCGTCTGGTTGATGGGGAGGTAGTGCACACCCAACACATATTGGTTAATTCTTGCACCATTTTGTGATGTGACCAAGCAGTTGACACAGTTTGCACCGCATGGGATTAGAAATGTACTCCCTAACTTTTACAAAATGCCATGACATATCAATTTTGGTAGGTAATTTGTAAGATTCAAAAGATAGTAGGATAACACCACTGGTAGTTAGTTTTCCATTGAACATTTTATTGAATTTATAAATAGAAGTAACATTTCTTAACATTCACAGTTTCTTCATCAGACACTCTATTCAGATAAGGGGCATAGATTGTCCCCTTGGTGTTGTTGAGTGAAGAATGAAATGAAAATGTGACACGACACATTCCTTGTAATTGCGTGGTAGAGAAAAATGTTTGAGCTGTTTTCTTGTCCTTTACCAGTAGCAGAAGGTTGGCATACCTGAGTTCGGAGATCGATATAACCTCTTTACTGATAAGTTGAATTGCCTTATGGACGGCAAAACATGAATAGTCTGAAATTTTTTTATTTTCATCACTGCAGGATAAGACCAGAAACTTAGGATCTATCACAGTAACACTTGGTAATTCAGGGAAAAGATTAAGTGATGAACCATTACTTAATTTCTTTTTCTTGCGTGGGGTATCGCTTGCGAGTAAAGCAAAGCGATTCTCCCGGTTATCAGTTGCCCTGGGGGGCATTATCGCAATTAGGAAAAGAGAAAACTAACCAAATCGAAATAAAACTGAGATTTATATTTTCATAGAAATAAATAACGCAATGCTTTTAGCTAATCAAAGAAGAGAAAAATATAACGGAACAACCCGCTCTGAATAACACAACGATAGCGCACCTAAGAAGACCAAACTCCTTGAATGCTAGACACTGACTGTCTGAAAATCCAATTTAAAGAATATATAAATATGTAAATAGCTAAGAACTCCTTTGTCAGTTGGATCCCAATGGGTTAAATAACCTAACCTTAGGCTAACGGACGATTTTATACTTCGAGAAATCTGATTAATTTTCACACAAAAACATCAGTAATTGTAGAGCACTTAATAATAATTGATATTTAATGCTTACGGAAAAAAAATTTAATTTAATTTAAAGGTTGCATATTTTACTGGAACTTTAAATTTCATATTGGCATAAAAACTTCGTAACTCCTATTATTTAACAATTTGTTTTTAATTTTCACCTTCTTTTTTACTCTTTTACTCTGAGTAATCTTAGATAATTATGATTGTAAATGAGTGCTTAAGTGGCATATGTAGATAGGCAGTAGAAGGTACTCACTTCAAAACCAAATAACGTCAGTTTAATGGCCAATCCAGTGCTACCACTTTTACGCGCCATCTCCTGTAGAACCTTCAAGCAACTTTCGGTGTAAAGATCATTTTCAGCGCCAGAAAAATTGAAATAGCAATTTTTGGGTACACGTTGGGGATAGTCCTGAGGACCCAGTCTACCACAGCACTCGTACTAGAAATACATGAAATGTCAAAAACTAAAGTGATAGTAACAAGCTATCACACCGCTAACCTGTTGCTCAATTTGGGCGATTTCTGCCGCATTTATGGTGGCATTGCTCCAAAGCGTATCGAAGTGATTGGTGGTATTTTGGACATAGTCGGTAACGCCAGCCACAGCAACCAAATATATTTGGAATATAAGTAATATCAGCATACAACTTACATACTGAAAAGAAGGGAACAAATAAATATGAATAGAAAGAGGGAAATGTTAAAAAATATTATACATATGAACATATCGGGGGGTTTTAAGAGCTTGAGAACTTAAAATGACAATGCGTAATAGAAATATTAATGGAATGAATTTTTTTTTAAATTATTATATAATATGGTATATAGTTTCATGGCATTTATTTTTTGAATATGACATCCGGCATATGTACGCCGCAGTTACAAGTTACATGGTCCATTTGATCAGCCCAAGAAATCGATTGTTAAGCGCACTGTATGGTAAATTTCGCCGCCTTGTTGGGACCATGTCGTCGTTGTTTATTAGCTGATTAA
The DNA here is from genome assembly GCF_027943255.1 of Anastrepha obliqua. Taxonomy (NCBI): domain Eukaryota; kingdom Metazoa; phylum Arthropoda; class Insecta; order Diptera; family Tephritidae; genus Anastrepha; species Anastrepha obliqua. Next base: position 44,318,276 of record NC_072895.1, read on the forward strand.
TTTTTGGAAACAAAAATTCAGTCAGCATGGCTTTATAGCGTTCGCCATTCACCCCAGCTCTTTCCTCATTTTGGATTTTTAAATAAATTACTTGGTGATAGATAAGTTTAGAGTCACAATCAATAATTTTTTAAGCTGTAAACATGAGGATAGTCAAAAAAACGAAAATGCTGATGAAGCTATTGCTTAAATTTGTTGTATGACCAAAAAGATTAAGCACTTATTTGTAAGTTCTATTTGATATTTACCCTTACCACCCACATTTTAAAAAGTACCACTGAATTCCAATGGGCAAAATGTGGGTTAACGTAAATTTCGTAGAGAATCTTTACAGATCATTAATTTTAATTTCCCTTCACAAATATCCAAAAATTATACCCTCCAACTTTTTATTTAAAAAAAAAATTAAACTTTTTTATAAATGCCCTGAAAACTTTGCAAAGTGAAAAAATGTTAAAACCTAAAAAACAAGTATTTTTATGTTTTTTTTTAGCGTAGGAAATTTTTAGTAACAAAATGGTAATTACTATGCGTTTTTAAATGTTTTTTCTATTTTTTATTTTTTAAACAAATTATTGCAACAATAACTTTAACTTCTTTAATGACTTATCCAAATTTTTTTTTCGGAATCCTTCTAAAGCATAAATAAAGCATTGAGTATATTTTTTGATGTTGGTTAAGGGGTATTCTATGTAGTGTAAAGGCATGAATTTGAGGTGTTTTTGCAGGTGCTATAAATAAAAAACGAAAAATATTTTGACCATCCACTTTTTAACCGGACATTTATCAGTCATTTAGTAATACATAAAAAACAAAAAATGTCAAAAAATTAAAAACTGCGCGCTTAAAAAATGGCGCGCTAAACTTGTCATAATTGCAAGCTTTCTAATGATCTGAAACAAAAAAAAAAAAGAAAAAGGTTATTAATTTCGATGAATGCCACTATCGTACTAACTAAGAAAAAGTGAAAATTTTTTTTTGCTAAATTACGGCTGTCTGAAAAAAAGTACATTTTTTCGTACTTTTTGAACATTTTTGAATTTTTTAAAAATAGTAAAAAAATTGTATTTGATGCAAATACTAGTTTTCCAATAGAGGTATATGTGACCTGGTCTATGAAAAGGTACCTTACGTGTTAAAAAATTATTTTTCACTTTTTTGTTGATTCGGATAGTGTGTGAAAGGCTCTTTAAAATGGTGAAAACCAGAAAGTCATAATTTGTTTAAAAGTTTGTTAAAAGTAAAAAAAAGAAAAGTACAAATACGAAAAAGACTGATTTTTTTAGAAGTTTAAACTTTAACTGCTGTTTTCTCGAAAACTTGTTTTCGCACGTAAGGTACCTTTTCGTAGACCAGGTCACATATATTGAGAAGACTCACACCAAATTTCAAGTGAATCGGTTCAGTAGAACTTGAGATATAATGTCAAACGTTTTGAGAAATGCCATGGCAACAAAATGGCTATAACTCTTGAAACAATAGGAACTTAAAAAAACGCTACTAGTGACATATTCATAAATGTCTAAACTTTGAAAACATGAAACCAATTTCTATTTTTTCAAAATTCTACATATAGAAATTAATTAATATTTTGAAATTATGCCGATTTTTGGACTCCGCGACCGACTTTACTTAGTAATTGAATGGTCCGGTTATTCGGTAAAAAAAATCACGTAATTGCAATTAGAAATGTTTCATTCTGTAAGTATACTATGTGTATATGTATGTGTAGGTGTATACTAATATAAGTTGCTCCCTTAGGACTTTAATTTCTTTGCTAAAGCTATTATTCTTTTCTTAATAAACCAGGGTGCAATCCCATTCAAATAGATGGCAATCTTATTGCTTTATTTTCGGACATAACCAATATGAAGGAAAATTAAAAAAGAAAATATTACATGATCAAAAAATTTATTAAAATAATCTCAAAATATTTTATTAATAATAAACACGCAATAGAAAAATTTAAATATCTGTAATTTGTATGCTAATCAATTGCCTCATTTTTAACTAATAACTAATTAAGCTCTTAGATTAAAAGCAATATAAAATGAAAAACAAAAAAAATGTGTACTCTTAATTCATTTTGAACCACATTTCATGTCAATTTGCATATTTACTTACACTCCAAGTGAGACCCAACGATTCGCGACACAATCCGAAACAGCCCAGAAATGAGGTGAGCACCACAAATGATCCAATGAATATTTGTATAACAATCGAAATGTGTTGCATAGTTCCAGGCGTTGAAGTATTTAACTCGTAAACAGAAAGCGCAATCAGTCCAATACCAAGCAGCTGTGTTATCAAAATAAAAAAATGTAAATAAACAAACACTTTAAAAGTTACTCATACGCACCGGCAGCACTGTGTTGACAACGGCCAAAACGGCTCTTAATATGGAAATCTTTAGTGCCATTATTGATTAAAAATAATAATTTTGTTCTTTTTTACATCCACTAATTTTGTATTTTTCGTTGGGTTTCCGTTGGCACTCTACGCTTGTGCGCCACGTTAATTTTATGTTTGTCTAACTAAAATCAATATACTATATTATGCGTGCTTTTGTAAGTACATATGGTACATTTCCACTTATCTGCGTGCATATTTAATTGTACAGCAGTTCATTTCGAAAGTTTTCTAAAGTTGCATTAAAATTTCATGGCTCGTTTTAAAACAAAAAAGTATTCACATTAAGGAATGACACCTTTCGCCCTTTAATTTTCCCACTTATATTATTTACATTTATTTTATTTATATTATTACGAATTGTAACTATTTTCTTCATTCAAAAGCACTTCCTGCACTTACTGCTGTTGGCATACAACTAAACTGTTATTTCGCCAACACGTCGCTCAACTGCTCCAATACTGACTGCATGGCCAAGCCTCTAGCAGGCAGCAGACAGTTGAAATGCAAAAACCAACTAACTACGCATTTCTGTGCCATATTACCACTTTAACAGTTTTTGACCCACATACCCACTCACCGAGCCTAGCCCTTATTTTTACTACTAACTCAGCTTTCAATGCAATAATCAACGACCAAGTTGTTGTTATTATTGCCACTATTTTTTTTTTGTTTCCTTTTGGTTTTTATAGCCTTTTATCAATATATGTATGTGTATATCCGTGCGTGATAAATATTTTTGCGTTTTACTCTGTTCAATGATGTCATAGTTAAAGCTTTCCATTATTTGGTGTACGTGATGTTGTTTTTATTTTTTAGTGAGCTTTTTTGCTTTGCTAAAATCTCATTTTCATTTGAAAGTATTTTCTGGGCTCATTTTGGCTTAAAATTAAATGGTATTTTTGCGTTTCATTGAGAATTTAAAAAATTTACGAGTAATACTACAGATAATATTTTGAATGAGATATATAAAAAACAAATAGTTTTAAATGTTCGTCATTAAATTTGTTCTGAAAGGACGAAGTGCTTAAGAGGAGTGTATTTCTGCCATGAAAAAACTCCTCATAAAAAACATTTGCCCTTTGGAATCGCACAGTGCGGATCTTTTTACACATTTTGTTTAAAAATGGCTACAGGATCGAATTATTGACCGATTTTAATAATATATTTCTTAAAATGCTCGTAAATGATTTTAGAAGAGATTATCTAGAGCTGAATTTCAGTCAAATATTCTGTGTTTGCCCTTCAACTTACCTTCAATTTCACCCCAAAAGGAACCTGATAACAAATTCGGACTCAACAACTCCAAAAAGATATATATCAATCTTTTTTTTAATTATCTGGTGAATATTTTGTGTTTTACCTTCAATCGACCTTTAATTTAACCACGAAAAGACGAACTGATAACAAATTCGGACTCATCAACTGCGGAAGCATATGAATCAATTTTTTTTTAATTATCCGGTGAATATTCTGTGTTTGACTTTGAATTGACCTTTAATTTGACCCCGAAAGGACAAACTGATAACGAATTCGGACTCAGAAACTCCGAAAACATATAAAACAATGTCATGTTCTTTAATACCGATTTTGTATGATCATAATATGCATGCCCATTTTTAAGTGAATACGAATTGATCCTGAATTTCAATTGCCCTCTCGTCTGCATTTAAGGCATTCGTGAACACTAAAACAATATTAACAATCATCCTTATAAACTTGAAGAGAAAAAATGAATGCATCTTATAAGTAAAACAGGTTGCTTTGATTGAAACTAAATTTTCTAAAAAAAGATTTATTTTATTATTAATATAAAAATTCCTTAGCTCACTAATTCTTAGACATGAACTTTGTCTCAAATATGTAAAATTTTAGTTCACATAGTCAAAACTCGAGAAACTTATATAGTTTTAACGCATAGTCCCCTTTTGAAAGAAATTTTCACAATACTTATAGTACATCAAATTACTTCACATTGCTGTTGCAAATTCAAACTGGAAACTGCTAAACACCTGCGCTATAAGTAGAAAAATGTGACCCGAATAGAACATGAGTCGCACTAAGAGTCTACTTAAATTAAGAAGGAAAATTTTAAAAAGTAGTAGGTGTCCTAACAGGAAGAAATGCCAGTAGATTAGAGACACCATCCAATGACTATTGTAGAAGCTTTCAGGATATAGAAAAGGATGAGACAGTCGAGCACCTTTTATGCGAGTGCATGGCTCTGTCTGTGTAGAAGCCGGTTGAGATTGTTGGGTCTCGCTTTTCAGATCAACATTGCGGATATTGCGAATCTGAAACTAGCTAGAATAGTCAGCTTTATAAAGGTCACATAATATAAGAAGACCATGTACGAACAGGATAATTCCAGTGGTGTCACAAGGTGCTTCCAATTGGCTTAGGTGCGTCGAAGGACAGCCGCTGCACTTAACCAAACCTATAGCACATCAGTTAAGATCTACCTTTCCACCATGAAGGAATATTTTTTTTTATGAAAACCCTTTCGTCTTATATCCTTATATATATTTATAAGTGGCGCTTACACCCCATTTTGGGTGTTTCACCGTGCTCTTTTCTCCAATTTGTGGTGCCCGTGTTGATGTCTTTCTACAAATAGAGGAATGTACAGTTTTATGTTGCCTACGAATAGCAGATAGTTTTTTTATGAGGAGTTTTCTCTTGATAGAAATACACTCAGATTTTTGTCAGTGCCAGTCGAGGGCTGACCGATATAGAACTTTTTCTTTCATTCTTTCATTTGGTGTTTCATGCCCGAATGGTAGTCACGCACCAACGAATTCGATTACGATGGCCTTCTTATATACATATTTTCATAACTAAAGAGAAATACAAAATTATTAAAAATAAAAAAAAATAAATAATTGGCGCGTACACTTCTGTTAGGTGTTTGGCCGAGCTCCGCCTCCTATTTGTGGTGTGCGTCTTGGTGTTGTTCCACAAATGGAGGGACCTACAGTTTCAAGCCGATTCCGAACGGCAGATATTTTTATGAGGAGCTTTTTCATGGCAAAAATACACTCGGAGGTTTGTCATTGCCTGCCGAGGGGCGACCGCTATTAGAAAAATGTTTTTATTAATTTTGCTTTCACCGAGATTCGAACCAACGACCTCTCTGTGAATTCCGAATGGTAATGACGCACCAACCCATTCGGCTACGGCGGCCGCCTACAAAATTATTAAGGCCGCACAAATCAGATTTGATTATTTTTTTTATTTTAACTATTTCTTTTTAATAAATATAGAATAATAATATATAATTTAAATTAAAAATATAAAAATATTCTATAACAAAAACTATATTAATCCCAGTTTCAAACTTTGCTCGTGGTTTAAAAATATTTGCCAAATTTCATCTTCAAAATTTGAAATTTTTAACTAGAATAAAAAAGTTTGAATGCAGTTTTATTGTCCATTTAAATGTTAAATAATGAAGTATAATACAATGATTTTTATATAATTTTTTTCCTTGACGGCGTTTCACATTTTCTCCATATACAAAAAGTGTCCTGGATTCGTTATAGGGAGAAAATGTGCAAAACCGACGAGGAAAAAAATTATCAAAAATCAACGAGCAATTTTTAGCAATTTCAAACTTGCACTTTATCATAAAAACACTCAATGGGCTGTAAAACTGCCTACCTAAAAATTTCAAAAAGTTCTCAATAAAAAGTTTGAAATTTTTTGGTAAATTGGACGAATGTTTAAAAAATTTGCATAAAATTTGCAACTTGGATATTTGTAGCTTTAAGTAGGAACGGAAAATATTTTAAACTATTTACTTATTTATTTATTTACATGTAAACTAATTATAAATAATTAATTCACAAAGGACAAAATAGCACTGGCTACTAAGTCGTGCGGCTCATATATATTTTTGTAGAAATTGAAACAAAAAAAAGAATGAATCTAATTTGGAAGAAAATTATTGTTAAATCGTATCTACATATACGAGGTGTGTTCAAAAAGTATCGCCAATTTTATGTTTTTTCAAAAATTATTTATTTATTCAGTAATATATATTTTGTCCCCTTCAAAGTATTCCCCACTTGTGCCAACGTTTTTTCCAATCTTCGAAGCACTTCAAAAAATAATTTTTTTATCTTGTTCAGCTCCTTCTTCGATGCCGTCTTTATCTCGTCAATCGTAGCGTAGCGTCATCTTTTCATGGGCTTCTTCAGTTTCGGGAACGAGAAAAAGTCACAGGAGGCCAGAACTGGGGAATACGGTTTGTTTTTGGCCAAAAAGTCGCACAAGCAACGATGTGTGAGCAAGGGCGTTATCGTGATGCAAGAGCCAATTCTTGTTCTTCCACAACTTAACATAACTTGCAGGTAATATTCCTTATTGACCGTTTTACCCTGTGCCAAGAACTAATGATACACAACGCCCCTGCAACCGAAGAAAACGGTAAGCAAAACTTTTACATTCGACCGAACTTGGCGCGCTTTTTTCGGTCTTCGTTCGTGCGGCAGCTTCCATTGAGATGATTGAGCACGTCATAACCATAAACATACGATTCGTCACCAGTTATGACCCTGTAGAGCAAATTTGGGTCGTCGCGAACAGAGTCCAACATCTCATTAGTTATGTTCATGCAATGCTGCTTTTGTTCGAAATTGAGCAGTTTTGGTAAGAATTTTGCGGCGACCCGTCTCATGCCCAAATCATTGAAAAAAATCGAATGGCAAGAGCCAATCGATATGACTAGATCCTCAGCAACTTCTCTAACAGTGATTCGACGATTGGCCAATACCATTTTCTTTACTTCATCAATTTTTTCGTCTGTTGTTGAAGTGCTCGGGCGTCCGGCATGCCGCCACGCTTTTCGTCGTTCACAATTTCTCGGCCTTCTGAGAACATTTTGTATCAGCGATAAACGTTGTTTTGGTCCAAAGTAGCTTCTCCGTATGACACAGTCAACATTCGGAATGCATCCGCGCAGTTAATTTCGTTTTTCACACACAAATTTGATACAGGTTCTTTGATCCATATTTTGGAATAGGTAACTAAACATTCAAAATGGCCGAACTTGTCGGCATGAGTGAGCGACATGAGTACCAATACATCGTCACAAAAAAATCGAAATTCGGATATAACCTGCAAAAAATTCAAAATTCGCGATGCTTTTTGAGCACACCTCGTATATGAGAACTTTGTCGCTAACTTTATTTTACTTGTCCCTTTAGTCAACTTATACATATGTAAAAGAATTAATAATTAATTTCATTTAAATGTGTTTAAAATATTTCAAATTTGATAATGTTGTATATTCGTGTAACATATATTCATGTATACAATTTATGGTATCGGAGACGTAAGGTTTACATAAAAAACAGGTGGCAACACATTCAAAACTTTTTAAAATGAATTTGTGAAATGATCTTGAATGAATGGATGAAGGTCTACGCTGCGACCTTTTATAGTTTAAATATTTATAGTATCGAAAACATGAGGCTTACATAAAAAATAGGCAGCTCATTCAAAACTTATTAAAATACAATTTTGTGAGACGATGGATGGATATCTGAGCTTCAGTATTTGGATTTTTATTTAGGGCACTAATATTTTAACGAAATTTTCTTCTCCACAAAGTCTCCCCAAAAAGCTATTTTAACTCTAAACTCTCTTCAGAAATGAAGAAGTATTTTTTATTCACATCGGAATATTTAAATCACTCAATGAAGCTTTTACCTTAGCTTTAAGCTTTGTCAGAACCAAGAGATTACATATTAAACAAAAATGCATATTTTGGTTATATGACCTAGAAACCACAGCTAAACAAAATCTTTTACTTAATTGAAAACCAAAAGAATTTTAAAAATTAGTTTAGATGCGCATTTACGTAGCACAGTGTATACAGTAGTGTATGTAGAAAAATTCAAGAACAATTATATAAAACAAATTATGAATATCTAAATAAATGCTTCCGGCTCAGAATTATTCTGATTTTCCTTGTTACAAATATCATGAAATTTCAAAAATAATCTGATATAGAATAAGTCTCATGCCAGTTCACTGTCGCAAATGCACGCCTGCAGCTCTTTGCAGTTTTTATTTCATAAATAAAAATTTTATCTCTATTAAAGAGCTCCAAATTGCCATCAGCCACGCTAGCTGGTACACTTCACCCGCCACATCGAATAAAATCGCACAAAAGCAATGAAATGCAATGAAATGCCTAATTATAACTACAAAAATTTATTCGAATTTGATTCAATTTAGACGATTCGCCAACTGCCTGACTAGCCGTTGCTCATCACTTGATTAGCGACGTTATGCCGCCTGCAAATTATATGGGCCATTCATAAAGATGTGCACACATAAACACTCGTACATTTACACAACAAAGCATACAAAGCAAAAGTTCAAGGCGAGCATGCGTCATCACTAGGCAGCAAATGCATTATTTAATCAACAAGTAGCTGTGCGTCTGTCTTCAACACTCACAGCCTTACACACACACATCGATGCAAGTACATACTCTCTGCATACATACTTACATAAGCGTATACGTAGTGTACTTTTGCTCCTGGCATATGGTGCAGAAAAAATTAGTTTACTCGCGTAAGTGCAAATTATTCAAGCAACCACACAAACTCATGTGTAGCTATATAACTATATATATATATATATATATATGTATTTATATTCAGAACAAGTAGCCATATATATATACATGCATATATATTGTTGTCTAAACAAATCATTATTTGTTTGTGTTATGCCCTCAGCCTCTAAGAGTGGTGTCTGCGCTACGCTCTAGTTGTTCAGCAGTGATTACTTTCGCTGGCAGGCGGGCCTCTCGTTCTCAGATTGTTTGATTGCAGGCGGCAGCAACAAGTAGTACACACCAATTGCTGGTGTCAGAAAATTCTCGCTTAATTCTAATGGAGCTTTGGAGAAAAGTTTTCCGTTTTTTCTTTCATGATTTTAAATGAATATTGTTGCAAAGGCATATTAATATGTACATTAATTTGAATTTTACATACATTTTTTTAACTCTTCAATTTTCAAAACAAATTAAGTTGAAAAAAATGGTTTTTGAGTTAAATTCCTTGTATATGTAAATTTGACGACAAAAAGTAAGTAAATAACAAATTTCAAAATTTTGTTTAAGGTCATATGGGTTCATAAATCATACATTTATGCGGAATTTTATATATACATATTTCCATAACTTTCCAATTCTCTCTAACTTGAAAGAAATTGTTTTTTTAGATTAAACTGCCTTTACATACATACATATTTGATGGAAGAAAGTAAATAAATAAGCAATTTTAAAAATCTTTAAAAATAATTTGTTTGAGAAAATGTTGTTAAAAATGGCTTTATTGCGTAACATTTTAGCTCGTTCTCCTACAAAAACCATATGAACCCAGGTTTCAAACTTTGTGCAAATAAAAAATACAAATATTCAGCAGATTTGCAATAAAAAGTTCAAACTTCTTAATCAGCATTTTTTTATAAAAAATTTCAGTATGTGGGCTACAGCCCATTAAATTTTAATATAATATAATGCAAGTATCAAGGAGCTCAAAAATTGCATTGATGTTTCAACATCTTTTTGCTGACGGACGGTTGTTGGGTGTTTTCTTCCTTATAAGAAAAATGTGGAGCATTCGTAATGGCGAGAAAATGCACAAGACCGCCGGAATTAAAAATTGTACGTCAAACTGTACGCCATGTCAATTTGTTCTGAAATCAAATATTCTACTCGTCCAATAATAAATTAGGGCGCGAAAATATTTTTTTGGCACGCGCTAATTTATGATTGCTGCTTTTTGTGGCATTGTTGATTGATTTGTTTGCTTGTTTATATACACTTTGGCTATTCAAATATTTGAAAACACCTTAAAATACCTGAAATGTTGAATGTGTATTTTCCACCAAGAAAAATTTGCTTAAGAAGCATACGAGAATTTTTTGTGTAAATATTCGAAATTAAAACGTTAGAGATTTGTTTGGAAAAAAAAACACGTGGGCGTATACGCAACATTTCTGAGCTCATATTTTATGCAGTTTATTGTGGTTATTAATATAATGTGACTTTTTTGTTTAAGAAAATAAAAGGCATTTATGTTACGAACACACTAAACATACTCTTCTATATTTATGCAATCAGAAATAATGCAAAGTACAATAAATAAAATAAATAATTTTTTACAGATTCGTGCTAAAGTTATTAAATAATATATAAAGTATTTTCCAATAAAGGCGGATAATTATTGAATATAATAAAACAAGCTCTCTGTGTAGTATTGACAAGCTTCGTTTTTATTTGAACATCCTTAAAATATCGCCTGGGTCTCACACTGTGGCAGGTATGCAAAATGTTAAATTTTAAATGAATTTGCTGCATAGTCGGATGCATTTCAGGTAGGTACAGCTGTGGTTATGTTTACTTTGAGGGCATTGGTTGACTATGTCTTATTAGTACAAGGCTGTGACTTAAGGAAATGCCTTAGGCGGAAGTTTAAAGCGGTCAAATCACCCGACCTTTATGACCACTTCAAGTAATCTCCGTGAGAGGTAATCATACTCTCAACTCGTTCATGCAGAATTTCGATTGCGGCGTTTGCTGTGTGGCACGTTATGCAATTTTGCTGGCAACAATCGATCTGTAAGTTTACCAAAGAGCTAACCAATGATGACGCGCTAACCCAAAATCCGTACAAGTTAGTAAATTTCATTTGAGTTGAATTCGTTCCTTATATGGCAATTTACTTTCTTTGTTTATTAACATAGCCATGCGCCCGAAAATGCACCTCGCCGCTAAAGGTGATTCCTCAACAAAAATAAACATTGTTTTTTGAATACTCCGAAGTCAGTGCACAGACATAGTTTTATTTGATTTTGAACCAGACAAACCCGATGGTTCAATTGAATCTTGTTTGGGTGTAGGCCTAGTATCGGTACAAAATTCACGAAGCTCAAGCCTGAGACTTTCTGCAGGCCGAGGAATTAACTGCCTTGAGCTCACAGACAGACGCGTTGCCGTAATGTAGCATCAACGTGTGCAACTTTTTTACTAACGAACACTCATCCGAGTATTTGCTGATCAATCGCAATCCAAGCAAGCCCTCGCCGCTTAAGAATCATAAATTTATCACTATATTAAATGAACCAAGGTAGAGTTGGGCCAGTGAACTTCTCCTGTTGGCTCCAACCCAAAAAAAGACACGGTGAGTCTGAGGTCAACAAATTCATAGCGATTGCTTTTTGGAAAGAGCTCGAAAAAACTAAAAAAAGTTAATCGGGCCATATTTAAATATATATGCAGAGCAGTTGAATTTATTTGAAGCCGAGTAGAAGCAAAAGCCACCGCATTTCGAGAGAAATAAATTTCTTTCAGCAAAACAATGCACTCGGCATAATTCCTCAGTCAAATTGGCGAAATCGATTAGATGGAGTTCATACAGCATGTGAGTGCTCTCCGGATTTAATACCGTTAAACATTTTCCTATTTTCAAGTGCAAAGAAATGACTCATCGCTAAATGATTTGGTTCGAACGAAGAATCTATGGCATATTTCTTGAGAGCCTGGAACAGTGTTTATTTAGAAAGCATACAAATATGGAAGAATTGCATATAGAATTTCTTATTTGAATGTTCGATTAATTTTTGATCCACCTTGGTAGTACTTAATTCGGCGTGAGTTATGCATCTTTCCTATAAGTTACCTTAATTTTATATTTTCCATTTCGTGCCCATTGCATTTCTGAGAAAATCCCCTCGGTAAGGCTTTAAAATTAAATCAAATTCTATTTATAGTTAATATAGCACATGAAATATCTCATTATGCTCTTAAAGCTCCATTAGCTAGAGCGTAATCTGAACTAAATCACTGTGAATTGTACGATATTCCGCTTTCAAGAGAGTTGTTAAGCTCCTCATACCTCAATAGTGGTTTTACGTAAGTTTTGGTTAGTTAAATTTCTAGGTATATTTGTATTTTATTCGTTTCATAGGTCAGTAGGAAGCTTTAACTGGAAGCATTAACTTACAAATAATAAAAATAAAAAAATACGTGACAACCCTAATACCCAACAAGTTGGTAACGAGGATGTGGCAACAAAATGGAAGCGCTAGTTGGATTCTGGAAGAATCACCACTTTCACCAACCAACCAACCCTAATACCCAAAGAAAAATAATATTTCGAACTCTTAAACAATCACTTTGTCTTTAATCGATTGCACTCCGGTGACTTTAGTGAATATTGAATACAATAAATATACAACAAATAAATTACAATAATTGCACAAATGAAAAGGCATTTCTATGAATACATCAAGCAAAATACGAGTATTATCCCCGCAACATCCTTCACTATTCGAGGCGTTAGACATAAATTTGTACTGTTCCACAGCGATCGCTACTCCTCTAGAACTGCATGCGTCGTTGTTTATTGCGGAAATTAATGACCAAAAATACGGCCAGCAAAAAGCCAAGTACCTGAAAACACACAAAAACACAAAAGTAAGCAAATAGTAACCATTAATGTGAGTATTTCTTGCACAGCTGTCTGCGTACCTCAAGTGCGGCAATCACCCACGAAGCAGTGGCGATGGTCGTCGTCTCACTGTCATAGTAACGCTGCAATTTGGCGCTGCAACCTTCCGTATACATTTTATTGGCATCTGCGTCATTTTGATCGGTGTAGCAGCTGAGTGGTATTTGCCGATTCAACAATATATAATCCTGTGAACTATCTTTGCCGCAGCATTCATATTTCGATTGCAAAGCATCCATTTTGTCGTGGTCCCAAGCATCTTCGACTCTACCAATGCCACTTTTTGTTTGACGGTCATTCAGAATAATAATAGTTACGGCAATTTGTAGAATAGCTAGCAGTAGCAAGAAAACAGCGCACTGGATGAGGAATGAAAAGTTTTTCTCTTTAATTCATTTTTATTTCAAAGTGTGCATGGTTGAAGTGATAGGCATTTATTTTTTACACTTACTGTCACAGTGAGGCAAATGGATTCGCGCAGCGCTGCCACACAACCGATAATAGCAAATAGTACCACCAATCCGAAGATTATAAAGGCTGGTGTATCCCAATCATCTGGCACGGCTCCAGAATTGACCGCAATCAGTACGATGGCGGCGATACCAAAAAGCTGGAAGAAAACGAAAAATTAAAAAAAAATTGGACAAGCTTTTATTGGTAGACAAATTATGTAAACATTTTGTTTTTTTTTTTTTAGTTTTATTTTATTTTTTTAGTTTATTTATTTATTTCTGTATTATATTTTGAATGCTTTTAAAATAAACTATTCTAAAATCTAATTTTTACAAACTTTCTTAAATACCAGTCTCTTCCTTTAAGTGGGATTTTTCAAAAAATCAATTTTTTTTTTGATATTTCAAAAGTTTAGGCTTTTAAAAATATACTGCCAAATTTTTGGAAGGATATTCCCAGTATTTTGGATTCTACAGTCGTTTTAGAAGGTAGAGTCAGATTCGTCAAGCGGCCACTCTCAAAACTTTAAACTCAATTATCTCAAAACTACTTTTTTCGGCCTGGTGTTGTCAAAAAAAAAAAAAACACTATTCAAGTGAATCGTCTGAAATTTTATTATGTTGTGCACAACATCAATGGCTATCGCCCGTACTAGAATCATATTATTATTTAAATTATTTCGTTTTTTTTTTTTATTAAAAAACTGAAAAAAATTCGATTTTCACAGTATCAAAATGAAAACCGTGCCATTTTGTCAAATTTTTATTTTTTTTTATTTTTATTCTAGCACGGGACATAGATACCTACAATCATTTTGATTAATATTTTTTTTGGTTTTTGTGTGTAAGATAAATAGAAGAGCCAAAATGGACAACACCGTCCAGGTCCAATTTTTCGGGAGCGTCAACTTCAGCGCCATTTTTATATATAGGTATATATATAATTTGCGCGTACACCCTTTTTGGGTGTTTGGCCGAGCTTCTCCTCCTATTTGTGGCGTGCGCCTTGATGTTGTTCCACAAATGGTGGGACCTACAGTTTCAAGCCGACTCCGAACGGCAGATATTTTTGTGAGGAGCTTTTTCATGGCAGAAATACACTCGGAGGTTTGCCATTGCCTGCCAAGGGGCGACCGCTATTAGAAAAATGTTTTTCTTAATTTTGGTGTTTTCACCGAGATTCGAACCGACGTTCTGTCTGTGAATTCCGAATGGTAGTCACGCATCAACCCATTCGGCTACGGCGGCCGCCCAGCACCATTTTTAAAATTATTAAAATTAAAAAAAAAAAAATGTTTCATTTTTTGTTTGTGAAAAAAGTTAAATAAAAAGCCTAAAAGATTTAAATATCGTTTTTCATTTCGAGCTCTAGACCGGGACCCCTTAAATATCAGGAAAAGACATCTTATAAAAAAATCTCAAATAAAGAGTGTACCCTAGGGACTAATCAGAGAATACATAGATTTGTGCACAGTGTTTTGTATTTTGAAGAAAATATTTGCTCCAAGGTTTCTTTCGACATAAGTTACACAAACTTAGAATGAAATTTTAGTCCATTGAAAAATGTAATTTATGAGAAAGTAAAAACATGCGTAGGCAGCACTACTATTGTGTTGGGGAATAAGTCCTTAGCGTTTTAATATTTCCTTTTAAGTATTCAGCAGGGTAAGCATTTATTCGATTGAACTCTTTCTGCTCTACAAAATTGTGATAATGGCATTTTTGAGTTATTTAATTTTTTATTAGTTTTGAGTAGCTCACTTTTGAAGGAGAACGGTCACCAAACCAGTTGTGAATCGGTGGAAAAAATGAACTGCCTTTATGATGACGATTCCCATTCATCTACATTCAATGAGATTTACCGAAAAATTGGACGCTGGGGTGTCTCACGAGCTCAACGAAAGAAAAAAAAGCCGCTTTCAAATTGTTTCTCAGCATCTCGCTCGCCATCGAGCAACACGCGGACACGGGAGATGAGAAATGATGGGTATACATTAATATGAAGCAAAGAAAGAAGTGGGTGGTTCCAGGAGATACGCCAAAGCCGAGAATCAAAAGTTTGGTGGGACTGACAGAGCAAGATGCACTGGGAAAAGTTCTAAAAGAATGCCACAATCAACAAGGAGCTCTATATTGTCAAGCTACACCTCTTGAATGAGGCTATTCAACTAAAAAGACCTGATCGATATGGTCAAACCATACTCTTGCACGACAACGCCAGACCCCATGTTGCACAAGTCGTCAAAGCCGCCTCCAAGAGTTCGAATGGGAGGTTCTTCGGCACCCGCCGTATTCTCCGGACATTACATCGACCGATTACCGTCTTTTCCGCCCCCTGTCAAACCGTAACAAAGAGGTTCTTAAAAACGGCCTCAATCACTTCTTTAACAACAGATTGGCGGAACGGTATTAACAAATTGGCCGAGAGGTGGGAACAGATTGTAAACAGAAACGCGCAATGTATAATTGATTAACTTATTGATATAAATATTGTTTTTTCTTTAAATAAAAGTCTTCGGTAAAAATGCTACGAACTTATTCCCTAATCTAATATAGAGGGCTATTCAATAGGTGCGCTTCAACTTTTTTCCGATAGGGAGGGCGAACGACGCAATATTTTTTATTTTTCGCTTGTCATTTGTAAACTTCATTAGTATACATTTCATCATGGAACGCTATACACTTGAGCAACGATTGCAAATCGTGCAAATTTTTTATGAAAATAATCGTTCTGTTGCTGCTACTTTAAGAGCATTACGGCCATTTTACGGTCCATTTAACAAGCCGTCCCGTTTTGGGGTTATGTGAAGTCATTGGTCTACAGTAACAAGGCGGCGACGATTTGTGAGCTCAGAGCCAATATTGAACGCGAAATTGCTGGAATTTCGGTCGATTTATGCAAAAGAGTGGTCGAAAATTGGGTTCAACGATTGGACTTCGTAAAACGTGCACGCGGTGGTCATGCAAAAGAAATCGAATTTCATACTTAAATGTATATGTTCAAACTCGATAATAAAAAAAAATTAGCTAAAAAAGTCAAACCGTTTGTGTTTTATTCAAAAAAGTTCAAAAGTTGAAGCGCTCTTACTGAAAAACCCATATAAAATCTGTAGTTTCATGTGCATATACAATTTTTCTAAGACAACTTTTACTGTGCACGGTGTAATATAATAAATATTAGAGAATTAAATTCTTAAATAGTAGCATCTACTTATAGTGAGTCACTGTCATGAGTCACCATAATTGACAAACTGAACAAAACAATTCAAGCTAATTTTTTTCTTTGGTTTCGGTATTTTTCTTTTTAATTAAGATAGCAAATAAACTCATATAAAGTAAACTCAAAAATATTACACACAAATTCAAGCAAGTAAAATTAATAAAAATAGAAATTTCTTATTTCATTTCAGTCTATGACATTAAAACGCTTACAGACTATATTACAAAACCAAACCGTAACTTTAATTAAACGAAGAGTAGAATGACTCAATATTCTACGCAATTAATATAGCAATTGATGCCTTGAAAATTCAATATTAATTATTTTTGAGATTTTATTGAATTCAGTAAAAATTTAAAAGATAAAAGGGGAATTAAAAAAGTCAACTCTGTTGGGAAAATTGAAACAAATCTGGACTACAATATGTGGCCATGATTATAAAAGTAGTCAAAGTGATAAATTTCTTATTTTCACATATTTAATGAATATTACTAGAGATTTATTGATGAATATTAAGAGATCCGGAAGAGTATCAATTTTATCCATACTGAGTACATCCCAACCCAACAACCTAAGTCTTATTTAGAAAACCTCGGATAGCTACAGAAAAATGCATTGCTGTGTCCTCATTCTCAAGATAGGATAAGCACATTGGGTCGCCAATAATTCCCCTGGTCGCCATAGGCTGACCACGTTGTGCCTTGTCGTCAAAGCCGCCTCCAAGAGTTCGAATGGGAGGTTCTTCGGCACCCGCCGTATTCTCCGGACATTACATCGACCGATTACCGTCTTTTCCGCCCCCTGTCAAACCGTAACAAAGAGGTTCTTAAAAACGGCCTCAATCACTTCTTTAACAACAGATTGGCGGAACGGTATTAACAAATTGGCCGAGAGGTGGGAACAGATTGTAAACAGAAACGCGCAATGTATAATTGATTAACTTATTGATATAAATATTGTTTTTTCTTTAAATAAAAGTCTTCGGTAAAAATGCTACGAACTTATTCCCTAATCTAATATAGAGGGCTATTCAATAGGTGCGCTTCAACTTTTTTCCGATAGGGAGGGCGAACGACGCAATATTTTTTATTTTTCGCTTGTCATTTGTAAACTTCATTAGTATACATTTCATCATGGAACGCTATACACTTGAGCAACGATTGCAAATCGTGCAAATTTTTTATGAAAATAATCGTTCTGTTGCTGCTACTTTAAGAGCATTACGGCCATTTTACGGTCCATTTAACAAGCCGTCCCGTTTTGGGGTTATGTGAAGTCATTGGTCTACAGTAACAAGGCGGCGACGATTTGTGAGCTCAGAGCCAATATTGAACGCGAAATTGCTGGAATTTCGGTCGATTTATGCAAAAGAGTGGTCGAAAATTGGGTTCAACGATTGGACTTCGTAAAACGTGCACGCGGTGGTCATGCAAAAGAAATCGAATTTCATACTTAAATGTATATGTTCAAACTCGATAATAAAAAAAAATTAGCTAAAAAAGTCAAACCGTTTGTGTTTTATTCAAAAAAGTTCAAAAGTTGAAGCGCTCTTACTGAAAAACCCATATAAAATCTGTAGTTTCATGTGCATATACAATTTTTCTAAGACAACTTTTACTGTGCACGGTGTAATATAATAAATATTAGAGAATTAAATTCTTAAATAGTAGCATCTACTTATAGTGAGTCACTGTCATGAGTCACCATAATTGACAAACTGAACAAAACAATTCAAGCTAATTTTTTTCTTTGGTTTCGGTATTTTTCTTTTTAATTAAGATAGCAAATAAACTCATATAAAGTAAACTCAAAAATATTACACACAAATTCAAGCAAGTAAAATTAATAAAAATAGAAATTTCTTATTTCATTTCAGTCTATGACATTAAAACGCTTACAGACTATATTACAAAACCAAACCGTAACTTTAATTAAACGAAGAGTAGAATGACTCAATATTCTACGCAATTAATATAGCAATTGATGCCTTGAAAATTCAATATTAATTATTTTTGAGATTTTATTGAATTCAGTAAAAATTTAAAAGATAAAAGGGGAATTAAAAAAGTCAACTCTGTTGGGAAAATTGAAACAAATCTGGACTACAATATGTGGCCATGATTATAAAAGTAGTCAAAGTGATAAATTTCTTATTTTCACATATTTAATGAATATTACTAGAGATTTATTGATGAATATTAAGAGATCCGGAAGAGTATCAATTTTATCCATACTGAGTACATCCCAACCCAACAACCTAAGTCTTATTTAGAAAACCTCGGATAGCTACAGAAAAATGCATTGCTGTGTCCTCATTCTCAAGATAGGATAAGCACATTGGGTCGCCAATAATTCCCCTGGTCGCCATAGGCTGACCACGTTGTGCCTTGTGATCACACCCCCAATACTCTTAATTGCTTTCTACAAAGGTTGCTAATTTCCCGTTTCGCCTTTTCACAATGTACTTGGCTACTCTACAGGTGTACCGCGTCTTCTATGGATGAACCTCATGAAGTCGTTAAGGGGGGAGCCTGGTTTATAAGGTCTAAAAATTGCATCTCTTTGCTATTTTTTTTAAGGAAAAAATTAATTTAGCACCGCAAAGTTTTTTCTATCTTTTAATGAACATTTAAAAAGTATAAAAAATTTTTGTACTGGTTAAAATAAGTTGAAAAAAATGTTTAACATAGAAATTAGTAGAGCGCTGCAACGCTGGAGTTTCCAACTGGCGTACAAGATACAGCTCGTAATTATTATCTAAAGCAAAAAATTCAAATGGATTTCTAATTATCATGATTTTTTATTCTAGATGAACTAAGAAAACTGAGAGAAATTCCAAAATTTCAACTTTTTGGAGGTTTTAAAGAAATAAATGCCTTTCTATAAAAATAATTCACTTTAACTTGGTATAAAAATCTTGAAAAATTTTTTTTTACCTATTTTGTTAGTTCAAATAGAAGAGAATTTAATACCGAAGGGAACAAGCTATGATTCATTTCAAAAAGTTCATTAGTTTTTTTTCATTCATGTACGCCAATTCAAAGAAATCATAAAAATGAAAAGTCGAGAAAAGAAGATAAAGTTTGTACTATAGCTGTCCGGTCACAGCGTAAATACCTAACGCTCGCCTACCTTTGGCTTTGTATCTACGGAAATATTGAGAATTAGGCTCTGTAACTTTGTGTGAATATTCTGAAATATATTAGGAATCGCTTAAAACGAAAAAAAAAATTGATTTTTTTGAACTTATAAACCAGGCTCCCCCCTTAAATCGATGCAAAATTAGAAAAAAGGGCTTAGGAAATAGTGGCATGCTTGCAGGGCCTTCATTAGGCAGTTTATCAGCAAATCTTTTCCCTGTAATACCACAAATAAGGCGATTTTTGTTATGTTTTGCAACACTGTTAAGTTTTGACTTACTCTCCCCGACTAATTTCGAAAAGCAGCGCATGTTAGCAGCTTGACTGTCACTACAAATTCCAATACTACTATCTTGCCACTTTTTCCACTTATTCCAATTCAAGTTGGAATAGACTTCCGTTAAGAATACCGTAGCCATCTGTCCTGTAACGTGGGAATACTTAGTGTATTTATCTTAGTACAATCCAGATCGGCTACTAACACTGGTTTTGGATCCGTTAATAGGTTCTCTAGACTTAACCATTGATCTCTATGTCGAATCAAGGCATCACACTTCCTACCGAAGTTACCATAAGGTATCCGATTATCAGCTGACATCATTGAACAGTGCGCACCGATCCGACAACTAGTGGCACATCTGACAATGGCCAGTGTTTTCTTAACTTGAGCCTGTACGCCGTCTTCATAACTTCTTTTCAAATTTGAAAATCTATAGGTTGCAAGTTCAGGATGTCGTTAGGTGCGTCGCCAGATGTCGTACACGTAGCCCCTGTGATACCCAAGCACACACTTCTCTGTAGTCCGGTTTGGGGTTTTATTTAATGAATTGCATTTGAATAAAGTAAAAAATATTTTTATTTTTATATGACATATGAATATGAAATTTTGTGTGAATTTCATACGAAAATGTTATTTTAAAGTTGGAATTGAGATAAACCATTTTCAAAATTGTCTGAATATAGTAGTCCATTTTTATAATTTTGAATTTTTAAGATCCTTATAAAGCTGCTACAATACTGGAGAGATATTTGGTAGTAAACACATAAGATCTTTTATCTTTTTCTTCCGCTACTGGTCTAGTGGTGGTGTATAATGTAAGTATATTTCTGCTCTTCCTCTTTTAGGTAAAATATTCGAAATGTCAAATTTAAAATCATCGAAAGAAGTTTTACAGAACATTTAAAAGGTTAATTTTTCAGGAATGCTCAGGGTTAAATATGAGTAGTTTGCTTTTTATTTTCATTTTTATCCATTTTCATCTATGCTACTTTAATGTTACGACTTCGTCCTGAACAAGCAGTAAGCTACTACGTGTTTTTGAGTCCTCCAGATGCACTAAAATGTATGATGCTACTTCCTGTGCACCTCTTGAAGCTGTCGTTTCATCCCATACATACATCCTACCATTGTCATAATGAGCATTATGAAAATCTAAATTGTATTGAGAATCCATAAATTAATTGAGAATCCATATTATTTCCTGGAATTTTCTTTTGCTTTTTTCTGGTTTTCTGCAAGACAATTCCTAGCTCGTTACCGGCATATATAACCAAAGACAAACTTAAGTACTTGAACAGTTATTCTATTTCAAACAATTTCAAATCAATAAGCTTACAACGAGTTTTATAAGCAGGTAAGGGTTTATAAAAATTAAGCGATCAGTCGACCTAACTACCATATAAGGGACGTTTCTTCCAAAACAGCACAAATTAGGCTGCCACTTTTATGATTTTATTGGATATTTTCCGCCTTCTGCAGCGATAAAAAGCAACCGATATTTGATGTTTTTTTGGAAAACAAGGAGTTGCGACGCAACGATGCCAAGATCCAGATACCGGGGAAACCGAAAGCCAGCATATTGGTGGACAGATGAAATTGCTAAACTACGTAAGGATAGTAACTCTGCTAGAAGAAAAGCTCAAAGAGCGCGAGGTCGTACAAATTACGATGAACTTCAGAATGATTATAAATGCAGAAAATGCCGACAATGATCCTTGGGGATTAGCTTACAAGATAGTTATGAGCAAAATTAAAGAACCAAGGGCGCCACAGCCGACCTGTTCGGTACTAATGTAAAAAATAGTTTCAGTACTATTTCCCCTACAGGAAGCAGGGGACTTACAAAATAGCGTAATAACAGAAATTGCAATGGTTCCACAAGTTACGGAAGAAAAAGTTCTTAGGACCTTAACGAGGATAAAGGATAGCAAAGCCCCCGGGCCTGACGGGATTCCCAATATAGCATCAAAAGAAGCAATACGGTCAACTCCGGAGATTTTTTCAGACCTATACAAGGCATGCCTTACCGAAGGAAAGTTCCCAGCGAGATGGAAAATACATACAGACCCCTATGTCTGCTGGACACAGTGGGAAAGGTACTGGAACGCATTATCTGCGAACGACTCCAGGAGCATCTGGAAGGCTCGACAGGTCTCTCGGCTTCCCGAAAGCTAGATCTACGGTGGATGCAATAAAAACGGTGGTGGAGATAGCACACAGGGCTATAAGTTCGGGAAGATCGGCAAGAAAGTTCTGCGCTGTGATCACCCTAGATGTTAGAAATGCTTTTATTTCGGCAAACTGGCCTAGCATCATCACGGTCCTCAGAGGTTTCAATGTATCAGCCTACCTTGTCCGCATTATCAGCAGTTATATAAGTGACCGCATTCTGCGATATGAACTGAAAAGGGACAAAAAACGTACAAGGTCTCAGGTGGTGTACCACAAGGTTCAGTGCTGGGACCAACTTTGTGGAACATCATGTACGATGCAGTCCTGAAGGTGAAGCTCCCGCCAAACGCCGAAATTGTGGGATACGCCGATGATATTGCCCTGGTGGTAGTTGATACGAAACTTGACCACTTAAAGGAAAAGTGCAACGATGCTGCAGCGAGAGTGCAACGATGGCTTAACGAGGCTAAGTTAGATTTAGCCGGTAACAAAACCGAGGCAGTTCTAATAAGTGCTGGAGGGCGAAAATCTTTTGAGCTGAAGATAGGTACACACCGTATAGTCTCGAAAAAGGCGATCAAATATCTTGGGGTCTGGATCGACACAAGACTTTGTTTCAGGCAGCATTTTACACATGTAAGTTCCAAGGCGGCTTCTATAAATGGTGCCCTAACGCGACTTCTCCCTAATATAGGAGGGCCCCAGGGAAATCGCAGACGGCTACGGTCATTGGTTGCTGACTCTATAATTCTGTATGCAGCACCTATCTGGGCGGGGACCAAAAAGCCTAATCTACGGTGTCTGATGATGCAATCTGCGTAATAGCGAGAAAGATACCCCTGAACCTCTTGGTAGATGAAATGTTTCGCCTCTATAACAGACAGGGAACGCGGCCCACACCTCTAGAAAAAGCAGCGGAGCGACTGCTGACAATAGGCCTGTGGCAGCAGCGGTGAGATGAGTCATAAAGCGGACGTTGGACCTACAAACTCATACCACGTCTTGATGAGTGGTTAATGAGAAAACATGGAGACACCGACTATTACACAGTTGCTCAGCGGACATGGCTGTTTTCAGGAATACCTGCACCGTTTTAAGCTGGCAGACAGCCCTTTCTGTCCAAACTGCCCGAATACAGACGAAAACGCAGAACACGTCATGTTTTATTGCGAATGCTTTAGAGAGGAACGAGCTATACTGGAGCAAGCCCTGGGGCATCAACCGTCCTCCAGCACCCTCATACGAGATATGTGTGCAACCAGCGGTAAGTGGGAGGCAACGCAAACGTTTGCACGTAAGATTATGAAAAAAAAGGAGTTTCGTGTATTTTGGCTTGGTGTGCCGTTTTCAAAAATCTACAACTCCGGTTCCCTTGGTGCTAGAAGCTGTTTTTTATTTCATTTTGAAGTCAAAAGCAAGAGTTTTATAAACAAAACAAAATTAGGTAAAAGTGGCGGATATTCGAAGATGAATTTTTATTGTTATAAAAAACTTAAATATTTAAGAAATTTTTCAACAATTGCCCGTATCTCCTGATGCGTAAAATGTATTTTTAATCAATACAGAAATTAATATTACTATACAAAAAAAATCTGTAAAAAGAGTTATATTTTTCTAATTCATGAACTGTGTATGCTTTTCACTGTGAGGTTGGTCTATATGTACATTGTGGCGCAAATTAATCATCCAATTTTGTTTTCGAATGACTTTTTTTACTAAATAAGAGCAAAATAATTTTGAGAGATGGAAACTTTTTTTTTACCTCTATTGCTTGTATGTTTGTATACTGCAGCTGTTTGGTTCACAAGTGTCAAATATGTTTAGGTACGGCACCTTGTACGGGTACATACCTAAATGCATCCATAATCAATTTTTTAATTTTGAATTTTATTATGCTATTTGTTTTGACACCAGCTAGAATTTTTTATTTGCTATTTTCGTTTATCTCCTATGGCTCATCTAACCCTATTATATAAAAAAATATCCATAATTAAATGAACTTGAACTATCTATTTTGCTTACTTTGTCAATTATTCCATAATTCGCTGTGGCTAACTGTATAATAGTTGTTGTTTGCGCGTGTGTTTTAAAATTATGCAGATATTTTTATAATTTTTGTCAACACTGTATTGTAGGTATGTTTATTGATTTAAAGTACTTGCCAAACTAGTTGTCGAACCATTGCATTGAATTTAATTTGGTATTCAATATTTTATGGCTTTTGGG
Source organism: Anastrepha obliqua (assembly GCF_027943255.1). Lineage (NCBI taxonomy): Eukaryota > Metazoa > Arthropoda > Insecta > Diptera > Tephritidae > Anastrepha > Anastrepha obliqua. Next base: position 44,342,707 of record NC_072895.1, read on the forward strand.
ATTAAGTACATTGGAATATTTAACATATTTTTTAATTTTTAACAATTTGAATACGAATTTGAAAATGCATTATTATTTTAAATTAAGTTTCAAGCTAGCATACTATATTTATAGTACACACTTTTAGGTATCAGGTATTGTCACTCGGTCATCAGCTTTTCGTTTGATATCAGATATGCCATAGCTCCAAAGTCGCCTTCAATGTCATCTCTCTATCGTTTTCTCAGCCAGCCTCTTCTTCTGTCGCCTTGTGGATTTGTTTCAAATATGGTTTTTAGAGTTCTATCGTTCTTCATTCGTAAAATGTGACCGTACCCTCGAATCCCTTGCGCTTTGATGTACCTGATTTGCACCCCTGATAAAAGTGTCTAACTCGTGGTTGTACCGAATACGGTAAGTACCGTCTTCAAGTCGTACAGGTCCATATATTTTTCTTACAATCTTCCTTTCAAAACAATTCAACTGATCGGTTTCATCGAATTTCAGAACCCAGCCTTCGCGCCCTTATGTGAGTGTTGTTCTTATGACAGTTTTGTAAATTCATAGTTTCTGGTTTGAAGAAAGTAATTTAAGTAAGAAAGTAATATTTGCAACTTGTATCGATATAACCCGATGACAGATCTAATGAAATGAAGTCTCTCACCTATCACTCCCAATCTGTCTAGTTTCGCCTGCGCGCGGTGATGCTGCTAACCACGACCAGAGATTGAATGCCTCTGAAGGAAAAAAAGAACCTCATCCCAGCATAAAAACTATTGCTACGAATCCAACTTAAAGTTGATGCTAATGAGCGATCCCAATTCTCGTTTTCTAAAAATTCCAAGTCCTCATTAATGAACGTGCGGCCGGGACAAATAATTTTATCACCTTCAAACCCAAATCCCAGATATGGTACACTGATGGTTCGAAATTAGAAGATGGTAGAACAGAGGCGGGAATCAATGGACCCAAATTTAAAAAATCGGTTCCAATAGGTCTCTACTCAACTATCTTCAAGGCAGAAATACATGCCATTGAGATATGAGTGAGGGAATGTCTCCATAGAAAAATGAAAGAAACTTACATTTAAATACTTTCAGATAGTCAGACGGCTTTGAAAATCCTTCTATCAACTACAATAATATCAAATGACTGCCTGAACCTTCTTAATATGTTAGGGAACTTCAACACACTATTACTAAGTTGGGTTCCTGGACACGCAAGCATGCCCTAATTGGTCCTGAACCTTTCTGTGGACTTACAGAGGGCCACATTAACGAAATTCTCAGGAGGTGGGAATTGAAAAAGTTCGTTAAACACTGGCGAAAATCTATCGGTCAGTGATTAGCGAAACAATTCCTAGCGTCAGACAAAGGAATTTCTGCTAAGCTACTTTCACTTGGCAGAGTGGACTTAAGACTTTGAACTAGTTACTACACAGGCCACTGTAGCCTGAGATATGACTTAAACAAAACATAACATTTCTAGAAAGATTATTGATATGCAGTTTTACAATTTAATCAATTTTAATATACGAGTATATATATATATAAGTATATATAATATTAGTATATATTTATAAAAATTATAAATTTGAAGTTGCCGGAAAATCCCGATGGTTTTTTATTTTTTATTTTTTCTGGAAGCTGTTGGGCATTTTCTCCATATAAAAAATATTTCACGCATTGCTAAATTGTCAAAACTGTTCAAACCGTTGATGTGCTATCATTTTCTTCGAACGGAGTACATGAGGCAAAAATACCCAAACTATGCCAGTCAGTATTGTGTCAAATAATTCAATCAATATTGTGCGAATATATTTGACAAAAGTAAGAGCTCGCCACTATATAGGTAAGTACATATCCCACTGAAGGGAAGGGACGGGGACGATGTTTACCGAAACACGTGAACTTAATTTTGAAACGTAAATAACGAATTCGTGTTCCATGTTTCTGCATCAGGTAAACTTCTCAAATAAAACGTTTTAATTTTTTTATTGCGTCTCAAGCGATTTATCGATTAACAGAGAAGGTTTTTTTATTTTCAATGGAGTACAGTTTATTACGCAAATCCTTAATCTATGGCGAAAAATTAAATTTGCATGCCTGGACGTTTTTTTTTTTTTTTGTTTTAATTTGAGTTATTTCTGAACTTGATATTTTACCACCAGTGTTATTAAATTTCATAAGTACACTCCACTGTACCCAACCGACGTAGCCGAATGGGTTGGTACGTGACTCCTATTCGGAGGACGTAGGTTCGAATAACCGTACATTAAACACTAAATTTAAGAAACGATTTTTTCTAATAGTGGTCGCCCCTCGGCAGGCAATACCAAAGCACCCAGTGTATTTATGCCATGAAAAAACTCCGCATAAAAAACCATTTGCAATTCGGAGTCGGCTCAAAACTTTACGTCCCTCCATTTGTGGGACAACATCAAGACGCACACCACAAATAGGAGGAGGGGCTCGGCCAAACATCTAACAGAAGTGTACGCGCCCATTATTTATTTATTTTTTTATATACATACACTAGAAGCTCAATTTCCACAAACAAACTAGCACATTTTCTAATGAAGACAAACAACCCAGAAAATCATATAGAAAAGATATAAAGCTAGAAAATTTCACATTCTCCACTTAAAATAACAATAAATTATAGCAATTGAAAATGCTTGTTATCAATTTAAGTATAAAATTAAAGACAGAAATGAAACTTTTATTTCCTACAATGGGAATTCAACCAGAAAGTACGTTTGAATCGTCAGTGGTGGAATTTCCCTGAAACGCACATACGCATACAGTAGACGAAAAAAATATAGAACTTTAGCGTTTTTGTTTTTTTGAAAATGTTCTTTATTTTTTGTGTAATAAAACTAAAGTTCATTATCCAACAAAATCCATATAAACCAAGCTTCAGATTTGTACAAAACTCAGAAAAATTCCACACACATTTCATGACAATTCCATGGATTTGAGTTTTTTTTATATGGAGAAAATAGAAAACACCGCCATGGAGAAAAATATCAAAAATTCAGGAGAATTTTGAGTTACTTCAAATTTGCATTTTATTATACTAAAATCTAATGGGATATAAAACTGCGTACCCATTTTTTTTAATTCTGATTAAAAATCTAGAAGTTTTGATGGACATTTTCCGAATTTTTGTAAATCTTCTACGAAGTTAGAAACTTTATAATATTAAAATTGAAAAGGCTAAAAAACTGCGTATTCAAACTTTATTTTTAATTAAAAATCTGAAAATATTGATGAAAATTTTTCCAATTTTTGTAAGTCATCTACGAAGTTAGAAACTTTATAATATTAAAATTGAAAACACTATAAAACTGTGTTTAAATTTTTTTTTAATTCTGGTTAAATATCTGAAAATATTGATGGAAAATTTCCCCATTTTTTTAAATCATCTACGAAGTTAGAAGCTTGGGTTAATATGGTTTTTATTATGGAATGCACTTTATTTTTATAAAAAACATTTTTAATTAAAAGCTGAATAAATAAATATTAACAGCTTATTAAAATGTTGATGTGCTATATTGTTTTCGCGGGCTGCATGTATAACAATTAATTTTCCTATGAGTTGCATGCAACCAATAACTGCGCAATAAGCAAACGTCTAACGGTTCAAAGGCACATCAGTTGAGCAAGGAGAGTAAGACGCAAGTCTATGTGCGTTGGTGGAAAGGGCGGCGCCAAAGTCAATAGTGAACTGTTTTAGCGGCGGAAAAATAACGGTAAATAGGTCAATGGTGGTGTGGTTCACATATTAGGGCATACGCGCTTAAATGTATTACTATTAGATTGGTGGTAGTTATGACGGCTTATGTATGAATACATGCACTTGTTTGCCTGTTTGTATACTCGTACTTATACATACAAACATAAGTCTATGTGTGTCTTACTTTTAGTGTGTCACTATATGAACATAAAGTACAGTGCACAAACACAAAGCGTTGCATTACTGCCAATGAGACAATGAACACATTGTGGAAAAAACGCAGCTGATCAGATATCGAATAACATTACCACAAAGTCATTGAAAACGAAACTGTTAAATATTCCTATATAAATTTAGACACCAACATACATACATACATATCAGTAGAAAAAAAAGTATTTTAAAGCATTTTTAATACAGTGTATTTTTCACAAATACGTTTGCGTGTATTGAGTTTGAACAAAAAAAATATGATTCATCTCTATTTATATGTGTATGTGTTAATTTATGTAAACTTAAAATTATGCATGCACTAAATTAAAATACTCGCAATATAGGCACTGGTGAATATAAACATAGATATAACTACAAAACACACGTATAATATGTATGCGGTTGTCATGAAAAACAATAACTCTTGAGTCGAAAACAAAGACATAGAGCGTTTTTTAAGAGAATGAAAACTTTTATATTATAAAAATAAAAAAAAAAATACAAAATCATTAGTTTTATAGATGAAACTATTTTTATTTGGTTCCTTGCTACCACTAATATTCAAATATGATTTCGGACATACAACTACAGCAACTCAACATTTTTACATATGTTGACAACTAATTTATTTATTTGCTCACTTTATAATTTTTTTGAACAAAATTGAATGAAAAAGTTTGTGTTTTGCTTTTAGCTCCAATGAAAGACTTAAACAACTATTCACTGAGAAAAACTGTTGCCTATTTCGACAGAAACTACGAGTAATTATTTTTTACCAACCTCTGTATAATACTAGCTGTACCCAATGAACTGCCTACCAACTGAAATTGATTTGATTAAAATTCTTCTTAAGTTGAAATTTGCACCGAGGAGCGCCGAGAGAATGGTAACTCCTAAAACCCTGAGGCTAAAAAGCCTATGGCATTCAAAGCTCTGGAAAGTAAAAGGAAAGCGGAGAAGTGACAGAGACAGAGATAACTAGTTCTGTAGGAATTTTCCAGATTCTTTGGCAAATCTGAAAATATCCTCCAGTTTGTGAGAATGAATATTACACATTCTGATGACACCGGAACCCAAAATGCATAGCCTTGCTCTAGAAAAGGAACAGAGAAAGTGCGCAGTGCCATCCGGCTCCTCTAAGCAAGACTGGCAAATCGAGTGCTCAATAATTCCAATGGCGGTCATATGCTAACCCCATGGGTTGTGTCTTGCAATAATAGCGACCCTCAACCGAACGTCTTTTCTGCCAAGTTTTAGAAGAAAGTTCCACAGTTTTCTGTTCGGGCTTATCACAAAAAACTTTACAGTTCTGTAGCATTCTGCACTGGACCATCTCTCTTTATGTAAATTGTATACATATTCGCTGATTGAGTGCATAATTCCTGCAGAACTGATTCCGATTATTGGCTCTGGTCCCTGTGGAGGAACCGCTGATCTACAGTTTGCCAACACATCGCCAATTTCATTTCCTTGAACACCGCGCTGTCCTGGAACCCATTAAAATACAAGCTAAGTCCGTTTTGCAACAGAATTAAGCTTCTTCTTACATTCTTGGGCAATGTTTGATGCTTGCTTTGTGATCTCCAAACCTTTCAGTGCAGCTTGACTGTCACTAAAGACTCCAATCTGTTTCCCGCTTTATTTGCTCTCAATTATCCATTCTACTACGAAAATATTCGTCAAATTTCTTTGAATGCACTCTGGTTTGCTCCATTGCTCACGCTTCAAATTCAAATTTCCAAATGAAACTATGGGTATAAGGATGTCCTTAGGTACCAAAAATAGGATCATAGGTCATAACAGAATTGGATCTTAAGATCCAAGGGAAGCAAATCAAGCATAACATTTAATGCATCGCAGGAGGTTGGCACCCGTAATGCATAAACATACATTTCTTTGCAGTCTGCATTGTTTCTGACGTGTAGACCTGACCATGATCCGTCGCCACAGAGGCATAAGTGATGATTAATCTGATGGTGTCGGATCGCGCATTAAAGATTTTCGTCTTCAGCCAAACATGTGTCTTCCCAGTCAGTTTCTTATCCTAGATTACTGCTAGATATAAATATATTGTAACTTCGTCAGCAAGACTGAGTGTTACATCTTTCAGTGCTAGAAGCCTAAGACTATTTAATTTCCATTTTCTCGTAAACAAGACCAAGGAAGTAGTGTTCGGATTGACGGAAATGTTAGGTTGAGTTACACTGTGGGAGACACTCAGGCTCGTAACGCTTATAAATCCTAATCAACCTTGCAATACATTGAGATTGGCAATATTGGCAGTGCACATTTCATTTCGTGATTAAATTTAACTCGTTCAAAATTAAAATGAATTCAATGTCTCTTATTTGCAAGGAAAAAAATCAGGTTAACAACAACAACATATGGTAAACAACGTTTTTCGCTTTATTTGCCGGCGCGCAAGGAAACAATGGTGATGGCTTTTCGACTCACGAGAACGCAACAGCTATAAAAGTGTGAAAAAGATAGACAACAAATCAAGAGACTGAATATATTTTAGCTGGTGGAAAATGTATTGATTGACCTGCAGATCTAACTTTGATGAAGCAAGCTGTAACATTTTCGAAACCGAAAAATTTAGCATATACTGGATGTACATTAAGGCTTATTTGCTAAGGAGGGCTGGGCATTTAATGAAGCCCCAAACAATGACATAGACAAATACAGGGTGGCTGATGAAAGCCGCTACCAAAAAAAAATTGAATAACTTTTTTTTCTTTTTAAGTTATCTGTTCCATTTTTGTTTTAATTTGCAGATTGATCTTTGAAATTTATTAAAATGGATAACTGGGACACGCAAACAAGAATTTGGATAGTCCGCCGCTATCACGCACTGGAGTCCGTAGTTTTGGTACAGAGAGAGTACAGGCGGATGTTTGGCGGCGATCCCCCGAGCAGATGGACCATAATGAGACTGGTGAATAATTTTGCTGAGCAAGGAACAGTCGCAAGAAGGCCTCATCATCGAAACCCACCAGTTCGGACGGAGGAAACGATCGCTGCTGTAGCTGCAGCTATACAAAGCAATCCAAGGGTTTCAACAAGAAGCTTATCTGCTCAACTTGGTGTCAGCCGACAGTCTTTGCAAACAATAATGCACAAAGATTTAGACTTATTTCCCTACAAAATTCAAATGGTTAACAAACTGAATGCAGCAGACTTGCCGATTCGCTTGGAATTTTGCCAGAAGATCCTGCAAATGGTGGAAGAAGACCAAAACATGTTAAACTGCCTTTTCATGTCTGATGAGGCCCATTTCGATTTAAACGGCAATGTGAACAAACAAAATTGTCGAATATGGAGTACTTCTAACCCACAGATACTCCACGAGACGGAATTGCATCCTTTTCGCGTGACAGTGTGGTGTGCGGTTTCTTCACGCTGTATTGTCGGGCCTTATTTTTTTGAAGAAAATGGTCACACCGTTACGGTTACTGGAGACCGTTATTTGAAAATGCTGAAAGAATTTTTCTATCCAGAACTACGCCGAAAGAGAATTCCTTTCAACTCTGTGTGGTTTCAACAAGATGGGGCAACGTCTCACATAGCCCAGACTGTTATGACAGAGTTACGACGAAAATTTCCCAATAAACTGATTTCAAGAAACTCCGAATTTCGTTGGCCCCCCAGGTCGCCTGACCTTACTGCAACTGACTTTTTCTTGTGGGGTTTATGTAAACAAGAAGTTTATAAAACAAAACCAACAAATTTGGATGAACTAAAACAATCCATTCGGGCAACAATTGCGGCTATTCCTGTCGCAACTCTCAAAGCAGCAATGAACAACTTTTTACTAAGATGCCGCACTTGTGTCAACGAGCATGGGGGGCATTTAAATTCAATTATTTTTAAAACTAGTTAAGCTACATTTAATAAAATTTAATGACCTTCAACTTGAAAAAAATAAATGAATTCCATACACTAAAAAAAAAGTTATTTGAGTTTCTTAATGTAGCAAAATTCATCAGCCACCCTGTATTAGCACCTCTTCAGCTCAAAATTCTCGTTGGCTTTTAATACTTTGTTCAATGAAGGTGTTGCTTATTTTCTCCATATAAATAAAAACTTTCGTGGAATTGTGATGGAGTGGAATTTTTCTAATTTTTGGCTTGTTCTTATTTAAGCTTGGGTTTATATAGTTTTTATTGGACAATGAGCTGAGTTTTTATAAAAAAAATAACGAATATCATCAAAAAAAGAACAAGAGGCAAAACTGGTCAACATTGTTAGGTGAGGTGAGGTATTGATACAATAATTGTACACTTCAATTTTGCACAGAAGTTGTGTTCACTGAAAAAAGTAAAGTTTTCTGCTATTTTTTATAAAATACGTCAATTCTGAATAGTCCTCTAAAATTATGAACGACATATTACAGACCAAATTAAGAATTCAATTATGTTTCAGGCTTATGAAAAGCATGTTAATGACCATAGATTGTAAAATTAAACTGCACCTCGATTTCTTACTCCACTTTTTGGATACATCCACCTCGCGACAAAACGATAGCACATCAACGTTTTGCCTATTTTCCTTCCATTTTAATTCTCATGGATTTTTTTGTAAAATTAAACCTTCTTGGCTTACAAAAACCATATAAATCAAATTTTTAAGTTTCATACAAAAATTAGAAGAATTCCACAAAAAAAAATTTTTTTAAATGTCGTACATTCGTTATACGGAGTGCAGCGCCGTCAAGGAAATAAATTATAAAAGATTACGAAAATCTTTAGCAAATTTAAACTTGCACTTTATTTATACTACTATTTATTATACTAAAATATAAAAAATGGCTTTAAAACTGCATAAACGAAATCTTTCTGCCTATTCTATAAATTCTAATAAAGAACCGTTGAATTTGATGGAATGTTTGCAGAACTTTTCTAATTTTTGTATCAAATTTGATAATTGAATTTACCTATATGGTTTTTGTTAGGAAATGAGCAATACTTTTGCGCAAAAATAATCAGAACTCGAAAAAAAACAAATATTCAAAACGGCTCCAAATTTTGATGCGCTATTGTTATATCGCGAAGAGTAATTAGTGCCTTGGGATAACGTGAACTAAAACCAAACCTGCGCACGTTTCCTAAAACCTCCAACCTCTTTTTGTTTTCAAAAGCTCCACACACCATTGATCTGAAAGTACCGGGAATGTTTAAATAAAACAAAACAGAGTGAAATTTCAGGCACATTTATTTTATCGCCTTCAAAATATGACCCGTGTGAAGCAACACACGTGTGCCAACGTTTAACCCGGTCCTCCATGTACTCCTGGCAGACCCACGAAGGGATGGCTTTCTGCTCCTTCGTCGCATTCTCTTTGATCTCCTCTATCGACAGAAATCTCCTTCCACGAAGTGGTAACTGCAATTTGCGAAACAAAAAGAAGACGTGCGTGGCATATCAGGTGGATACAGTGCTTGCACGATGGTATTTATTTGGTGTTTGGTCAAAATCAACACAATTTGGGCTCGGTGCGATGGCGCGTTATCATCATGCAAAATCCAAGAATTGTTTGCCCACATTTCTAGCCGGCCAGGTAGACACTAATGATCCGATGGCGCTAAAAAGTGACAGTTGTGTGTTTTGCAGTCCTACCAACATAAGAAAAAAATATGGACCGGTTCCCACGGTTCGTTTGAATTAAACATTCCCGGTACTTTCTAATCCTAGGGTATATACTCGTACATAAAGAACGCATCACACTCAAATAAAATTCATTTGATTGTCATTTTTAATCTTCAACTTTGATTTACTTGATGATTTGTTCAACGCTTTCTCTGCCTTCATTGAAGTGTTTACGCATGGCGCAAACATCTTTTTTTGGCATAACCTGATCACCGACGGTCTTCTGCCACAAAACCAGACCTTATCAAAATCGCTAAATTTGCTATTTATTCAGCACAAAGCACGAAACGAGCTTGAAACAAATGCTAATACCGGCATGAATTTCGGAATATAAGTAGATGTTAATAGCAGTAACTATTACCAAGTTAAAAATGACATTGTCCGAATAGATGTGTCTGCGAATTTAAAATTTATGATTTTACCTTACCTTATACTACACATCGATTTGATATTAATTTGTCAAAAAACAAAAAAAAATTATAATAATTGTCGCCTTTTAAGTTGTCATGAAATGTTCGCTTGATCTGATTTCATGATCTCATCATATGCCTCATATTGAGTGAAATTATAGATATTCGATCGATTTATACCGATATTAAACTAGCCAATAAATTTTATATGAGGTATAACAGACATGTGATGACGTTATATGATGTTTTCTAACGTTTTTTTGTTTCTTTCTATTTGAGACAATAAATGAGTAATGAATATCATTATGTATGTATGTATGTATGTGCGCCAAATGTCACGCTTTTTAACTGGGCTAGGTGATATAAATTTCTTAGGTGTAGAAACTCTAATATACAAGGAGGCACACAGTTAATCACCCTATCCAAAGATTTATAATTTTTGCAAATAGCGTCGTACGTCAATCATAATTGGCACTTGTAAACCAGACAGCTAAACAGATGCAGTATACAAACAGACAAGCAACGAAGCGCGTAAAGTTCAAAATAAAGTCTTCAATCGTTCAAAATAATTTTTTAATTACTAAAGCAGTTATTCAAAAATAAAATTGCATGATGAGTTTTGCGCCACCTTTTAAAGGGTGTTTCAAAAGCTGCGCGTACATATTGTTCTAAAATAAAACATACCTTCTACTCAAATATGAACGAGCCGTTATCAATAAAACGGTCCACGGATGACATATGGCAAAAATGAATTTTTTGTTTTTTGGTAGGACTATTATAAGCTCACATGGCAAATTTCAGCGTGATATGTCACATAGTTTGTTTTCTGTGCTACTGTAAACAAGTCAAGCTCGAGTGTGTTCTTCGAATTTAACGATGGAAATTCAAGTTGAACAAAGAATTTGTTTGAAATTTTGTTATTCCAACAAAATTTCGGCTTCAGACGCCTTAAAAATGTTGCAGACAACCTATGAGGACTCTGCTCTATCGCGTGCACGTGTTTTCCAGTGGTACAAATCGTTCAAAGAGGGCCGTACATCAACCCAAAAAACCACGCCCAAGTCGCTCAAAAATTAAGGTTATGCTGACTGTTTTTTTCGATTACGAAGGTGTGGTGCACTCGGAGTTCCTACCGCAAGGCCGATCGTTATTTAGACGTTTTAAAGCGTTTGCGTGAGAACATTCGTCTTAAAAGGAAGGAATTGTGGGACAACAAGTCATGGTTCTTGCATCACGATAAAGCACCAGCTCACACATCACGTCTTGTTCGCGATTATTTGAACAAAGATAATGTTAATATCGTTCCGCAAGCACCGTATTCGCCTGATATGGCTCCATGTGACTTTTTCCTGTTTCCCAAGCTCAAGTTGCCGGTCCGTGGAAAACATTTTGAGACAATTGAAGTCATAAAAGAGAATGCGAAGAACACACTCGAGCTTGACTTATTTACAGTAGCACAGAAAACAAACTATGTGACATATGACGCTGAAATTTGCCATGTAAGCTTATAACAGTCCTACCAAAAAACAAAAAAATTATTTTTGCCATATGACATCCGAAGACCGTTTTATTGATAACGTCTCGTTCATATTTGAGCAGAAGCTATACAATTTTCCAAGTTTTTTCGTTTGGGAATTGGAATAATATTTTTCAAGTAGAAGTTCTCGGGGTAAGGGAAACTAGTAGGATAATTAGAAACCATCCACAACAGCTATCGGAAGTGTGTATTTTTTCAAAAAGTCAAGCAGCCAACTTAGCTTTAAAGTCATGTATACCCAATTTTAAAATCGTCAGGCAATGCAAAGAAGAACTTAATGCTTTAGCGGGCACGACAGACATTACTCTCACTTAGGTACCTGGTCATATGAACATAGAAGGAACTTAGAAAGCTGCGGAACTGGCATCCCAAAACGAAACCGAATCGGTAGAAATAGGCTGTCGCCTAGGCGTTCGTAAAAAGGAAATCTTCTCGCCATTCGAAAAGCAGGCCGTTGGCAGATAGGCTAACACGGATGCCTGCGAAATAACTAAATAAACTTGGCTTAATTCAAAAAATCCAGAACTGACGAGTTGTTGAGAGTGGCATGAGCAGACACATTTAGAATTACGACAACAATAACCAGTCACTGGCCTTTAGGAAACCATGCCAAGATGATGGGGTGACCTTACAACGATAAATGTAGAAGCTGCAATCAAGAAGAATCGAATGAAACAATATTTAACTATCTGAGTGAGTGCCCAAGTCTGGGTCGTCTACGACATAGAATGCTTGGGAATTCTCGATGATGAGCTTGAAAGAAATTGCAGAAAAGAAAATCGGCGGCATAGAGATTGGTTGGTTGGATGGTTTAAGTGGTGATGCTTCCAGAATCCAATTAGCACTTCCGCACCATTTTGTTGCCACATCCTCGTTACTAACTTGTTTAGTAGTTGTTTACAGCATTATTATATCCAGTCTGTGCGGTTCAGGAACCAGCCAGGCAGCTGTTCTAGACTCTCGAACAGCGGTTTACCCAGGGTTAACATTCTGTCCTTCCATAGGGCAGAGCATTCGCAGAGGAAATGGAAGATTGTTTCCTTTTTCTCCGGTTATTTACAACTGTGACAGTATGTGTTGTGAGGGATGCCAATTTTGGCTGCTTGTTCTCCCCCACAGACCAAAAGCCAGTTATGACTGCCGTTAGTCTCCAGGCGTCCCGTCTGTTTCATGTTTATCAATGTTGACGATTGCTTAAGGTTGTAGATGGGCCATAACGTTCTGCTAATTTTGCATTTCGTCTGGTCTCTCCATCTACAATCGGCGATTCGGAGGTATTTTAGGGGAATTGCACTCTTGACTGCACCTAGTGGTGTGAATACTGATTCTGCAAGAGCGTTATTCATAGCAGATCCCCTTCATGCCAGTTCATCCGCTTTTTCATTACCTTCAATTTTTCCGATGTCCCGAGACCCAGATTAAGGTAACTTTATGGTTTTCGCTCAACGTGGTAAGGCTAGTCCTGCTTTGTTCCACCACTTTAGAGATTGTTGTAGCCGAACCCAGGGCCTGGATTGCAGCTTGGCTATCTGAAGATTAGCGATATTGCCCATAAAAGAGGGATCTGCGATTAGTAGCCTACAAGCTTCGCCAATTGCCAGTGTTACCACCTGAAAGACACTGCAAGCAATAGGGAGACGCACAGATTTTTCAATTTTAAGTCTATGAGAATATATACCACCTCCAACACCACAATCCATTTTACTGCCATCTGTATAGACTGTAGTGTAGAAGTTGTTTAATGAGAATCCCTTATTCCAAACTTTCGTAGATCGAAAGAGAGTGACATAATTTCTACTGAATGTTACCGTCGGGACGATGTAATCAGTCCACTTAGAGGTATACTGGGTTTGTCGCAGTAATAGACTGACATAGCCATGAACTTTTTCCTTTCAGCAACCCGCTACATTTAACCTAAATGCACTCATTGTTGCCATCTTCTTGATATGTAGATGTACCGGGATAACGTGTGTCAGAGCGTTCAGGGTCTCCCGAGGACATGGTCTGATTGCACCGGCTGTTATTCCACAGGCATAAGTTTTGTTTTACGCGCGTTTAAACTTAGGCCACTAGTCCAGTCAAAAGAGACGAAAAAAATAGCCAACTTCATAATTTTAGGAGGATGCGAGTTTATGGTTTTATTATGTAAAGCCCATCACTGTGAACTTAAATTTGAGTTTTCGGGGTCGGGGGTTGTGTCCCGCGGCCGCCATCTTGGAAATAAGGGTGCAACTAGTTTTTGCGATTATCTCGTGAATTTCGAAAGTTACGAAAATTTTGTTAAATACTTTTTTGTAGATAATAATATTATCTACAACTTTCATTCAAAACTTTTTTTTGTAAAATTAATAATAAAAAAGTTATAAACAAAATTACGCGAAAAATTAAGGGATCAATTGTTTTAAAGCGTAATAACTTCTTTTTTATAGATTTTATGGAAAATATACTTTAGAGCTTTTTTATAGAGCATTCTTTTGTGAACATTTTTGTCTATAAGTTTTTTCCGCTATCTTTATTTAGTCGTATGATTTTGAGCTGCTAAGCGGAGCAACCAACACATTAGCGAAGCGCGTACATGATTACACAGGCCGACAAAATTTAACCAACATTCAGACCCAGAAACCAGACTATATATTTCCGAAGGTTTATGATGCGCTGAATCCAAATCTGGCCTCAGAATTGCTTTATCGGCTCTGGTTTTCGAGATATGCTAACCTAAAAGTGCAAAAAACTCCATTTTTGCCCATATTTGAGGTTATGTACCCTTGCAGATGTTTTCTTTCACCAAAATTAAAGGATGGCATCTTTAAATACAATCCTTCTTTTTTCAAATGGCGTTTTGTTTGCTCAAATATCATTTTTTTTCGCAGAGATATCGCATTTTGAAATTTTCATGTTTCGAAATTTTCCTACACCTGAAAATCGATTAAGATAACATAGACATGATATAGTCGATTACTCCTGTAGCCCAAGAGTTAAGCTCGCCTCGCGCCCTTTGAATGATTCCACTGATCGTATTGGGACACAGTCCTGATGCTATTAACACCACATCAGCAGCGCATGCGACCACTTTTACCTCACCTCCATTAATTTTTATTAAGATTTTACTAATAACACATAACACGAGGAGTGGAGATAACACTACTCCCTGTGGAGTACCTCTGGGGCCTCTTTTAGTTATGTGGATATTACCCATATTAGCTCTAATTATCCTGGTTTCTAGCATAGAGATGATCCAATTGCTTTTAGAATTTTCCACTCTTAAGTCTTTAACGCCCGTTGGATAGCATCAGTGCTAACGTTATTGAATACGCCTTCTAAGTCAAGAAAAGCTGGTGTACTGTTTGCTTGCTAGAAACCCCTCTATTGTTCGGACTACCTCGTGAAGTGCTGTCTCCGTCGATTCGCCTTTGAGCTAAGCATGTTGTGCAATTGATATACTAGAGCTCTCCAGTGAGTTTATAATGTGTACAGTGTGCGCCATCTCGAGCTCGGTATGGAAATATTGAATAACTTTAGCAACTAGCAAAATTGTATGTTTGTTGGTGTTTTTTTAATTTGATTTTGTCCTTTACAATCTGTTTAAACTGCACTTAGAACACAACATCCAACAAATGACCACCTTTACGAGCCACACAATATTGTGCTCTTTTTTTCGAATTTTCCATTACTTTTGCTAGCATTTCGGGTGATATTGCCTCTATTTCAGATCTAATGTTGGTCCTGAGCGCTTCCAATGTAGTGGGCAATAATCGTTGAGTTATTTGCACTTTGTAAGAAAACATGTGAAGATCCTCTTTTAAAATCCTTCTAAGAGTGGTTCCTTTTACGTTTAGCTGCTGGGCACGGTGACGATATGACAGATTTGGGCTTTTCAAAACACTCTGCTTGACAGTTTCAACAATTTCATTGGAGCGTCTTTTACGAACTGAAACACGTTGATGATTTGCTACAGACCGCGATTCTTCAAAATGTTTAGTCAGATTGCGTATGGTGTTATCAGAAGGCACTTTACGACCGCGGTATTTTCGACGGTATGCACGTTGAGCAAGCACAATTGAACGACCATTTTCCAAATACATGGTCACAATTTCCGCGCGTTCTTTAGGTGTAAAGTTATTCATCGTTAAAATTGTACTGAATTGACGTTTCCAAATTATTTTTTCTTAAGTCCTTCTGACAATGGATAGCAAAGTTATTCAATATTTCCATACCGAAGCTCGAGATGGCGCACCCTGTATGTCTAAAAGCCGTTCAAATGTTTTAAAAGGAAGGACGACAGACTAATTGGCCGAAAGTCCTTCGCTGATTCATGTCCCCTTCTGCCTACCTTTGGTATGAAGACGACTCTAAGTTCATAGTCAAATCAACTGTAGTCAACTTAATCAACTTGTTCGACTAATAAAAAGTAGATGTTCTACAAGTGGAGTATCAAAACGGCATTAAAGGTCAAAAACATTATTAAAGGCCATAAACGCCTCTTAAAAGACTCTGACGCCAAACTAATGATGTCGAAAATGAGATCTGATAAGTTCCTAACACCAAAGAAGGCATCTATGGACATAGGAAAAGACTTGAGTCGGTGGACAGCTAGAAGAGCACTGGCTAAGTTTGGATATGTGGCAAGTGTGAAAAAAATAAACCAGCTCTATCCGAGAAGAATGTCAAGGCTCGATTGAAATTTGCCCGGGAACACAGAAACTGGACTCTAGGTGACTGGAAACGTGTTATCTGGTCAGATGAATCCAAGTTCAACCTTTTTCAGTCGGATGGCAAGCAATACTATTGGCATAGGCCCGGCGACAAGCTTCAAAAACACCATGTGAAGCAAACCGTCAAGCATGGAGGAGGCAATGTCAAAGTTTGGGGATGATTTACTTGGTGGCACATTGGACCATTACAAAAAATTGATGGTATAATGTTAAAAGAAGACTACCTCAATATTTTGCAAACCCAACTATCAAATTATCTGAACAAGTGTGCATATCCCGAAGAGGAAATTACTTTTCAACAAGATGGGGACCCGAAGCACACTGCCAAAATTGTCAGCGAATGGTTAAAAAGCCAACATTTTAAGTTGATGGAGTGGCCAGCTCAAAGTCCCGACCTCAATCCGATTGAGAACCTGTGGTCAATCGTGAAGCGACGGCTCGGGCAATATCAATCAGCGCCATCCAACCTAGACGATCTTTGGAAGCGTGTAGAACTGGAGTGGAACCGAATTCCAAAAGAAAATATAGAGAAGTTGGCCGAGAGTATGCCAAACTGAATAAAAGGTGTAATAGCTAATAAGGGTCTGTGGACAAAATATTAATTTCATATCATATTTCATTTTGTTCACTAAAGGTGCAAAATTGTACACATGCGAGTTGTTTTGGTTTTTTTGTTTGAATATTTTGCTGATTCTGTTTTGTTTTTATCATATGCGGCAATTTGTTAAGAATTAAAGACATATTATTACAACAAAAAGTTTTTTTGATTTGCTTCATTCGTTTCTATTTTATTGGCCCACAAGGTTGAGAATGTCAACTATGGAAACACTTTTGCTCCCTACTGTATATACATATGTAATAATATTTATATGTGAATGTAAATATTCAATAACTATCGCTAAGTGTATATTCGACTAGATTATCACAAATACCAATTTGTCTATTTCATTCTCATATTGTCTATTTTTCATAGCTTTTTTATTTGTCCAAGTGACCATGACATCATAACAACCACCACCAACGCACTGCATCAATCAGTATACGTATGTATGTATGTATGTATGTATGTATGTAAGGCTAGCCCAAGAAAAAGAAAAAACAACATGAAAGGCACTACTTGTAAACTTACCGCCAAAAGTGTATTGAAGAGAATTGAAGATATTTTTACAGTTGTCGTGGCACAACCCATTTTTCGTTAGTTATTTATTTGTTTCGCAGTGGTTTTAGTAATGCGTTTGTTTATTTACATATATTTCAAGTTTATTAAGTTTATGTGTATTTTCGTATATCTGTTTATTTAAGTTTAGTTTAATTTTATTTATTAACTCGCCACAAGCAGTTAACAGCTGTTAATTTCTCACAAATACAAAAATTTTCCAAAACAACAACAGCAACACATTGAAATGGTAGTCGTGCACAGTGCCACTTGTGGTCAGAAAATTATGTACCAAATTGCATACGTGTGTTTGTTTTTGTTAAATGAAGAATCTCGTAAAATTCACCGCTAATATTATTTCTTAATATTCTGTTGATTGTTTTTATTTTAGTTTTTTTTTTTTTTGGTAATAATTGCCAGCCGACGGTCCGAAATGAAATGAAATTAGCTCAAATGCGGCGTCGATTGTGTGGGCGTTTTTGGCAATCTCTTCATTAGCTGTGTGCAGCAAACAACTCTCAAGCGGTCTTCCACTAAATTATACACACTTGTTGTTATTTGTTTTTGTCTTTTTTTTAAGTTTTTTATTTATTGCAGATTTTACTTAAAGAAAATTATGTTTTTTCTTGCATAGAAAATATTTTATAAAAATTTATGGTAATTATTTAAATAAGTATTTATTATTAGTTTTTGTTCTTTAATCACGCCAAAATTATTTCCGCTTTTCTTTTCGCTTTTTTCTACTCTTATTTCGAGAAGAAATTTCTTAAAACTTTTTCGTTACACGTTCAGACGCAGACTGACACAAAAGCTCACGAATTTGCTTCATTGAAGTCGACGTTGCGGCTGCTGCTGCTACTGGTACTTGTTATTGCTCCAACAACGCATTGTTGTTTTTCCTACGGTTTTTGTCGCGGACTCAACTTTTCGTTGGCGTCGCTGTTGACGCTAACGTTGAAGCAATCACTCGCTCTGCTTGAGCGCGTCCATTCCATGGCATTCCATGCGTACAACAATGACGTCACTTTGCCGCTGTGACTCTAACCAGAAGCCGCCGTCTACTGCTAATGCAGAGTGCTTGCTCATCGACTGGGGCAACACCTTCACAGCGGTAGTCAGGGCATTGCGGGGGGGCAATCGGTTAATTATGGAAACGGCACCACTTGGATCGTTTGAAGACGTAAATGAATACATACACACACATACATACATATGTATAATTATAATAGCATATATCATGCATAGATATGTTGGGTGTTGCATAAATACGTATGTGCAAATGTATATGTTTATATAATATATGTAAGTACATACTCAAATGTAGGTAAAAAGACCTGTATGCTTTTAAAATTTGTTGCTTTCATTTTCAAAATATTGTTATTGTTTTCAGTTTTCCGTTGCCATGAGAAACAATTCATAATGATTTTAAGAGAGACCCTGCAGGAAATATGCGTATAACAAGTGGCAAATATGGGATGTGATATTGGGTTGTCTAAAAAGTTCGATAACAAGTTACCATTGTAAAGCTTTAAACTCGAACATATTTTATAATATACTTTTGCAAAAATTGGAAGGTGTTTGACAAAATAGATTCAAATAAAAAAAATAAAAGAAATAAAAAAACAATTAGACATGAGTGAGAATCTTGAAGAATTTGATATAATTATTCCTTTCGCAGTAATCTTATTGTATGTTCGACAAACTAGCAGCAAAATCGCTTGCTCGTTTTGTGCTGAAAATTTTTATATAAATTTAAAGATAAAGCTCGTTATTGTCGACCAATCATTGAAAGCGTTAATGAGATTATGGAAAACATTTAGAAAGACAGACATACAAGTAACCCCGAAAAACATCGCTAAATTGGAACCATTTGGAAAATATCGATAATTTAAAAGTGGAAACTTCAATGGGCCAAACCTCCATCTGCGAGACGCTGCTGAAAGGCAACGACATGGAGCCACCTTTAAAGCAAACTTAACTGTTGATAAAAAGTGATCACTTACGAGAAAAACTCACAAAAGATATTGTATGTATGTAGAATAGGCAAGCTGAAGTTATGCAAAAATTCAACATGCATCAGCCGTTGGCAAAAAATGTCAATCCGACTCAGCATAAAAAATTTCAAATTAAATCCATAAAAAACGGAAAAGTTACAGAAGTCTATATATTTATAGAAAACCAATCAAAATAATAATAAATATTATTAATCGCGGTTACACTCTTCGTTGGGTGTTTGGCTGAATTCCTCTTCCTATTTGTGCTATGGGCGTTTTGATATGTTTCCAGCAATGGAGGGAGGCTTATGTCGCCTCCGAGCGGCGGATGGTTTTTTATGAGAAGCTTTTTCATGACAGAAATACACTCGGGGGTTACCTATTGTCTGCCGCTATCAGAAAATACTTTTTCTGTCATTTGATGTCTCATTCCCGAAGTTTTGCATCACGGCGACCAATCAAAACAAATGCAAGATAAAAAAAGTATTCCTTCTGCTTCACGTTTTTGTGATCAAATATACTGATGCGATTTAATGAAAGAACTTAAAAAAATATTTTAGTTTTGCTCAAATTTGGCATCGAAATTCGTAGACTATGTGATGTGATGTGAACTGGCATGACGTTATATGAAGAGTTGTTACTGGTACATATGTAAAATTTCGTTAAGTGGTGGGATGTGATGTATGACAATTTTGTATGATGAGATGATGCGATGTGTAATGTGCGATGATATGATGTGATGCATGATGTGATGTGTGATGTGATGTATGATATGATGTGTGATATCATACATATGATGACATCGATTGATTGAGGGAGGTATGCAGAAATTACTGCATGTGTACAAAATTAATAGTGACATCTACTAGGAGTATTTCATTTGAAGAAAATATATATAATATACATATATATGTATATTTTGACTTAGCGAGCGTAAAGTGTAAAGCCACTTTTTTTATAATATTTTATATATTTTGGTGATACTCTTCCAGTAAACGAGCGATATGATGTGATCATGGGATAGCACGATGTGATGTGATTGCACGTCGTAATTAAGTGTAATAGGAAGTTATTCTTACGGCGTGAAAGGTAAATGTGAAAAGTGCACCAACTTGATTGACTACACGAATTTGAGACTAAAAGTTCTCCACTAAAACCGCCATGCCATCAACTTAACACTGAAATTATTTTTTGTAGCTTCGTAAGTTTTATTGCAGCCCGTTCTATGTATGTCAGATTTTTTAGGAAAAATTAAAAATTAACGAGTCCGTGTATCATAAAATGCCTGTTTCTAGCGGCGCAAGAAACGCGATAATGTTTTTATATGTTTGTCATATAAAAATAATGTCGCGCACTCATTATATATACTATAAGTAATATATTATATATTTATATCATAGTTCTTAGATCAAGTAAGGTAGGTAAACATCTTATCTTCCCCCGCCAAAAGTCAGCTTTTCAGTGTAATGTTGCAGATATTGTGGAGGTGGCCAATTGGCTTTCCATAAGTGTGTTTCTTGTGTGAAAATAAAAATTAATCGAGTTGCTATGACCGGTTAGCTCTGACGAAATCACTTCCTAAATAGATGTTGTCTAGACGAAGAGTGATGTGTCATTCACATAGACATTGACATCTCAATTTGAAGTCAACTTATTTATTCATTTATGGAATTTTATTCTACTGCTAACACCTTTTATAGCTATATACTTCATAGGCGTGACGATTCTTTGATAGACTCATTTTGCATACCAGTGTGAATCGTGTGAAATATATGGGTGATATCGAAATATTATATAATAATGAAGGATTGCATGTTTGTGAGCTTGTGAGTTTGGATATTTGTGGCTCAACCATGGGAAAACGCCTGAATGGATGTGCAAAAAATATTGCACATATGTATGTATATAGTTTATAAATCTTAATCTAAAATTGCAGTACAGGTGGCAAATGAAAAAAGATTTAAAGAGCTTAAGTTTAAACATATTTTTTAAGAGGCTTTCAAATGTTTGAAAAATTAAATTCAAATAAAAATAATAAAATAAACAAAACGTAGCAATATGAGCCTCAAATTTTTATTTTAATAGTTTCGAATTTATTTTTGAAAAGTGGTGCCACTTGTTTAAAAAATTAAGTTCAAGTAAAAATAACAAAATAAACAAAATATAGCAAAATGAGCCTCAAATTTTTATTTTAATAGTTTCGAATTTATTTTTGAAAAGTGTTGCCACTTGTTTAAAAAATTAAATTCAAGTAAAAATAACAAAATAAACAAAATATAGCAAAATGAGCCTCAAATTTTTATTTTAATAGTTTCGAATTTATTTTTGAAAAGTGTTGCCACTTGTTTAAAAAATTAAATTCAAGTAAAAATAACAAAATTAACAAAATACAGCAATATGAGCCTCAAATTTTTATTTTAATAGTTTCGAATTTTTTTTCTTAAGTGTTCTCACTTGTTTAAAAAATTAAATTCAAGTAAAAATAACAAAATAAACAAAATATAGCAAAATGAGCGTCAAATTTTTATTTTAAAAGTTTCGAATTTTTTTTTTGAAAAGTGTTGCCACTTGTTTAAAAAATTAAATTCAAGTAAAAATAACAAAATAAACAAAATATAGCAAAATGAGCCTCAAATTTTTATTTTAATAGTTTCGAATTTATTTTTGAAAAGTGTTGCCACTTGTTTAAAAAATTAAATTCAAGTAAAAATAACAAAATTAACAAAATACA
Source organism: Anastrepha obliqua (assembly GCF_027943255.1). Classification (NCBI taxonomy): domain Eukaryota; kingdom Metazoa; phylum Arthropoda; class Insecta; order Diptera; family Tephritidae; genus Anastrepha; species Anastrepha obliqua. The sequence continues at coordinate 44,364,826 of NC_072895.1, forward strand.
GCAATATGAGCCTCAAATTTTTACTTTAATAGTTTTGAATTTATTTTTGAAAAGTGTTGCCACTTGTTTAAAAAATTAAGTTCAATTAAAAATATCAAAATATAGCAATATGAGCCTCAAATTTTAATTTTAAAAGTTTCGAATTTATTTTTGAAAAGTGGTGCCACTTGTTTGAAAAATTAATTCAAGTTTCTTTTTTTTGAAGACCTGCTAAAAACAATTAAAAATAAAATTAATCAATAAATTAAATAATTAAAATAAATCAGTATAGTTGTCAAATGAAAGAAGGAAGTATTTGAGAATGCTCTTTGAAAATGGTTGCCACCTGTTTAAAGGGTTTGTTAATTTAATTCAATAAATAATAAAACTGAAATACTATATGGGTGTCAAGCACAACTTTTTGTTTGAATATATTTTTGAATAATGTTGCCACCTGTTATTATTCGGCTTCAAAGATTTCCACGCATTTTATGTGAAAAAAGGCATTTTGTTAAGGTATATACACATTGTAACAGAAGTTATTACAAAATTCTTATATGTAAAAGGCAACTCTTTCCTATGTTTTGCTTACATTTCACTTTTAATGTAAACTTAAGACTTTCCAATCATTCAGAACTAATTTACTGAGGTTAACAAAAGTTGAGGTTAAACAAAACTTTATGTTTTTCATTTTGGTTGCTTGGCTTATTTCCACATTTGCAAAAAATGTATTTCAACAAAACTTCTGTTTTGTTTTATTACGCTTATTACGCCTGTCCGTTTATGATTGTTTTAAATTTTAAATTTGTTGTGTACGTAAAGGGTTTTTCAGTAAGAGCGCTTCAACTTTTGAACTTTTTTGAATAAAACACAAACGGTTTGACTTTTTTAACTAATTTTTTTTTTATTATCGAGTTTGAACATATACATTTAAGTATGAAATTCGATTTCTTTTGCATGATCACCGCGTGCACGTTTTACGAAGTCCAATCGTTGAACCCAATTATCGACCACTCTTTTACATAAATCGGCCGAAATTCCAGCAATTTCGCGTTCAATATTGGCTCTGAGCTCACAAATCGTCGGCGGGTTGTTCCTGTAGACCAATGACTTCACATAACCCCAAAACGGGACGGCTTGTTAAATGGACCGTAAAATGACCGTAATGCTCTTAAAGTAGCAGCAACAGAACGATTATTTTCATAAAAAATTTGCACGATTTGCAATCGTTGCTCAAGTGTGTAGCGTTCCATGATGAAATGTATACTAATGAAGTTTACAAATGACAAGCGAAAAATAAAAAATATTGCGTCGTTCGCCCTCCCTATCGGAAAAAAGTTGAAGCGCACCTATTAAAAAACCCTATATTAATAAACTCAACGCTGACTTAAAAAACATTAACAAATGGGCCTACGAAAATGGGTTTAAGAGCAACCAACAGTGCATCGTTATTTATAAAAAGACGTTGTATTAAGTGAAGCTCAACAATTCTGTTATACTATTTATGAACAGAGAAGCTTGCAATGTTTTTTAACAGAACTCTGACTTGGAATAACTACATCTATAGTGGAATAGGCAAAGTTTATGGAATTTTACGATCATTAGTGAAAATTCGAATGCTTTTAGAAAAAGACGCTGCTGTCGAAGAAGACGCCGAAATATCGATTCATCCTCGTGCTCAACGTGTTGGCTGGTTACTGGTAGGATTATTATCTGAATTTTGCCCTTAACTTTCAGTAACCAATAATTAAGATATTTTAAGCTGCCTTAATTTAATGGCAAAAGTCTTGTGCAGAACTAACAACAAAAAACTGACTCAATTCGTACTTACGCTCTCGCGAAAGTACTGCAGAACTATCATAGGTATGCTAACAGATCCTAATCTATTGGCTGCACAGGCGTACAAGACAGAGATTGCTAACACGGACAAATGCAGGAAATGCAGAGAGGATGTTGAGGAAACTTTAGAACACCTTCTGTGCGTTTGTGGGGCATTATTAAAAACGCGTCTAAAATGCCTGGGAGCCCCATTGTTTGAGGGTCTGGAGGACCTCACAAAAGCGGATCTCCCAGCTCTGCTCAAATTCGCCAAAAACGCTGTAGGATGTCCGAGTGTATTTCGGTCATGATGTCTACTTTCGGTATTTCATTATAATAATATAAAGTATAAGTGCATACCACATGTATGTGTAACAAAGCGTCTTAGTATCTCAAAGGTTCCGAAACCGAATGCAATAGATATTTACTTGATATCTGCTGCCTATGAACGATAGTTATTTCATTATGTACGCCAACGTAGTTTATGCATGGCAGATAGCCTGCGGATTTCATTGTAAATTAATACTGCAACACGTACATACTTACATATATGTACATACATATATACGAATATGAATGAAAGATGGGTATGCTGATTGAGCTGATTGAACCAAGATTTCATGGCAACAAAAAGTTAAAGCTCCTTATTTGTAGGCAGCGTTAAAAATTCGAAAGAAAAGTAATAATCGCATGACGCTACAGAAAATGAGTCAATTAAAATTTCTTTAGAAAAATTAATTTGAGATACTTGATTTACTACTCGAATGTAAAGACTAACACTTCTATATTAGTACGAATATCGGCAATATTAGGGTGATCGATTATTTGACGTTTTTACATTCAGTTTCATGTTCGGAAAAATAATTTTTAGTAAATATAAACAAAATAAACTATGAAAAGAATTTTTTTCTGAGGCGGGTTTTTAATACGTCATAATGGCAGATAGTTTTCTATAGGAACCACTCTCGAGTAAAAACATAAGAGGAAATGTTTATCGAGATAGTCTCAGAACGAGAGCAGAGCAGAGAGCCTCTGAGTAGGAGGCACGGAAGATCGAACATCTACATGTATTTGTTTAATATCGGATCGCTGTGGCTAAACTAAAAAAATAACTAGGAACCTTAAGGTATTTATTGAACGAACATTTTTTAAGCTTAAAAAATATTAGATTACTTAAAGTCAAAAGAGAGTCTGATATTGATAGAAATAGTTTATTTTTCGAGAGGAGAAGTGGCCAGAAATACATCAATATACAGTTAATCATCTCGGTTCGATATTTTGAGTTTCTCCATAAAATGGATTCGAAGGTTTTGTTAACAACTACTGTAGTAGTGGTGGGTGTTTTTTTTTTTTTTTGTTTTATTGGAGCGGATACAAATGGTCTTATGATCAACAAAGAATCGAGTATACTTCATTTTCTTAACAATTCTTTCTATTGAGAGTGAAATTATCTCAAAATATACCCCTGTGTTCTCAACAATAGCAGAACGCAAAGTTTTAACTAATTCTAATTCTAATAAATAATTAGGAGGATGGTTCCATGTGTAGAAGTCCACGCAAGTGGGGAAAGTTACTGATCGCCATTCACTTGGGAGTGGCCAGGACGATTCTTCTACATATGGTTCAAGCAGCTCACAACGTCCGGGATTAGCCCACGTATCCTCTGGTTAGCTTCCGAACACCCGTTCGGGAGTGAGCTAAAGTGAGAAGGCGAAGCATCCCAGCATAGCTGGTTGTGCGCGGGGTTTGGGACCCGCCACTTAAAAAGCCCCCCCAATGAAAACAGCAACAAAGCCTCGGATGAGAACTTCCAACACTGATGACGACCCCTGCAAACGAAATAAGGAATACGATTTGAGGGCATGCACCTGGAATGTCCGGTCCCTTAATGGGGAAGGTGCCTCTGCCCGGCTGGTTGATGTCCTCGTGAGAGTAAAGGCTGACATCACTGCCATCCAAGAGATGCGATGGACGGGGCAAGGAAAGAAAACCATAGGGCCTTGCGACGTCTACTACAGCTGCCATGTAAAGGAGCGCAAATTCGGTGTCGGATTTGTTGTGGGAGAGAGACTTCGTCGCCAAGTACTGTCGTTCACTCCGGTGGACGAGCGTCTCCCAACAATCCGCATCAAAGCGCGATTTTTTAACATCTCGCTAATTTGCGCCCACGCCCCGACGGAAGAGAAGGACGATGCGACCAAAGATTCCTTCTATGAGCGCTTGGAGCGTTCGTATGAGCACTGCCCCCGCCACGACATAAAAATCGTGCTTGGCGACTTCAACGCCAGGGTGGGCAAGGAGGGAATTTTTGGTCCCACAGTCGGAAAATTCAGCCTACACAACGAAACATCCGGTAACGGACAGAGGCTGATCGACTTCGCCGGAGCCCGAAACATGGTAGTCTGCAGCACCAGATTCCAGCATAAAAAGATACACCAAGCTACCTGGCTGTCTCCTGATCGAAAAACGCGAAACCAGATCGATCATGTTGTGATAGATGGAAGACACGCTTCTAGTGTATTAGATGTACGTACGATCCGAGGACCCAACATCGACTCGGATCATTACCTTGTTGCAGCCAAACTGCGCACACGCCTCTGTGCAGCAAAAAACGTACATCTACCTACGAAAAGAATGTTCGACACCGAAAAGCTGCAATCACAACAGACAGCCAGAAGATTCGCCACTCGACTCTCACTCCTGCTCTCGGAGAGCACTGCCCAACACACCGGCATGCGCGAGCAATGGAGCAACATTTCTCGTTCCCTACGTACCGCCGCCGAAGAAGAAATCGGATTCCGGCGAGCCCGAAAAAACAATTGGTACGATGAGGAATGTCATGCTGCCGCCGAAAGAAAAGATGCCGCCTATAGAGCCACGCTGCGATCGGGCGCAACGCGAGCCATGTGGGATCGCTACGCCCGAAAATTTTACCAGAAAGTTCGGCGGCTTACAGAAGGTTTTAAGACCGGGGCGTTGTCCTGTAAGAACAAAGACGGCGATCTGGTGACTGACGTACAGAGCAATCTTAAATTATGGAGGGAACACTTCTCGAACCTGTTAAACGGTGACAGTTGCGCATGTCATAGAGAATGTGAAGATCCCGATACCCCAATCGTTGACGACGGAATTGTCGTTCCGTTACCCGACCATGACGAGGTGAGAATAGCAATATCACGGCTAAAGAACAACAAAGCCGCGGGCGCCGACGGACTGCCGGCTGAGCTATTCAAACATGGCGGCGAGGAGCTGGTAAGGTGCATGCATCAGCTCCTATGCAGAATATGGTCGGATGAAAGCATGCCTGCCGATTGGAATTTAAGTGTGCTCTGCCCAATCCATAAGAAGGGCGATCCTGCAATTTGTGCCAATTACCGCGGGACTAGTCTTCTAAATATCGCCTATAAGGTTCTAGCGAGCGTATTATGTGAAAAGCTGAAGCCCACCGTCAACCAACTGATTGGACCTTATCAGTGTGGCTTCAGACCTGGAAAGTCTACCATCGACCAAATATTCACGATACGCCAAATCTTGGAAAAGACCCATGAAAGGAGAATCGACACACACCATCTTTTCGTCGACTTCAAAGCTGCATTCGACAGTACGGAAAGAAGTTACCTGTATGCCGCTATGTCTGAATTTGGTATCCCCACAAAACTAATACGGCTATGTAAGATGACGTTGCTCAACACCAGCAGTGCCGTCAGAATTGGGAAGGACCTCTCCGAGCCGTTTGATACCAAACGAGGTTTCAGACAGGGTGACTCGCTGTCGTGTGACTTCTTTAACCTGATGTTGGAGAGCATCGTACGAGCCGCAGAACTTAATCGCTCAGGCACAATTTTTTATAAGAGCGTACAATTGCTGGCGTATGCCGATGATATTGACATTATCGGCCTTAACAACCGCGCTGCTATATTAGTTCCACCCTTTCCAAATTTTATAAAGAAAAAAAAACGGATTGTTCTTATGCTGAACGAGGCCAATCAAACAAACAGTCGGCGCACTCGCGTATCGGCACCCACGTCACTGTTGACAGTTATAATTTTGAGGTTGTAAAAGACTTCGTGTATTTAGGAACCAGCATTAACACCGATAACAATGTCAGCCTTGAAATCCAACGTAGAATCTCTCTTGCCAACAAGTGCTACTTTGGACTAAGTAGGCAATTGAGTAGTAAAGTCCTCTCTCGACGAACAAAAGTAACACTCTGCAAGACTCTCATCATGCCCGTCCTAACGTATGGCGCAGAAGCTTGGACGATGACAACATCCGATGAAGCGACGCTTGGAGTGTTTGAGAGAAAGATCCTGCGTAAGATTTTTGGACCTTTGCACGTTGGCAACAGCGAATATCGCAGACGATGGAACGATGAGCTGTATGAGCTTTACGACGACATAGACATAGCGCTGCGAATAAAGATCCAGCGGCTTCGTTGGCTGGGTCATGTCGTCCGAATGGATACAAACGCTCCGGCTTTGAAAGTATTCGATGCGGTACCAGCTGGTGGTAGTAGAGGAAGAGGAAGGCCTCCTCTGCGTTGGAAAGATCAGGTGGAGAAGGACTTGGCTTCACTTGGTGTGTCCAATTGGCGCCGGTTAGCACGAGAAAGAAACGACTGGCGCGCTTTGTTAATCTCGGCCAAAATCGCGTAAGCGGTTATCGCGCCAATTAAGAAGAAGAAGAAATAATTATAATAATTATTATTATTATAATAATTATAATTATTTATATTTATAATTTTTATAATTATTAATAATAATTATAATTATTAATTTTGAATTTTTTTGAAAATTGGTTGAGTTTTTGATTTTCTACAAAATTTAAAATTTTGATGCCTGGTTTCACCAATCCATTTAAAATTTATCAGACTTATGAAATTTCAAATGGCAAAGTTTCGTATCGAAATTGTACAACTCTGCAGCCTGATAAATTTTAAATTGATGATAAATTGATTGGTGAAACCTGGCATGAGTTAGATGGTTCTTCTTAGAGTATGCACTATATTTTTATAAAAAGTGAAATAAATTAAATAAAAAACAAATAAATAGTAAAAACTCTGCAATACAAAGTCAAATAATTAAAATATAATCGTAATTGCATAAAAATCAATTTAAAAAGCAAAACATCTCGTATTTTCTCAATATAAATACTTTACATTTTTAAGAAAGATGTAGAGTAAGAATGTATCGGTAAGAATGCGCAAAATAAAAATGCGATTGTGGAAAATCGGAACGATCACCCTAATAAGCTGTAATTTATAAATAATGCAAATTAAAAAAAAATTTTCCTTATGAACTCAAGGATTGAAAAAATATATAAAAACACCGGTAAGTTTTAGAGTAAAAAGCATACAGGCGAATAATCAAACACATATACTAATGTATATGGCGATATCAACTTACCTACGAGAAATTTCTGTGGTTACTGCGAGTGACAGCATCCAAAGTAATTGGAGAATTTTTCCCAGTAATTCAAGAAAACTGTAAATATTATAAAAACGGCATAATATAGGGTCTTTCAAGCTAAAGTTTATTCTTTAACTTCAATAAAACGCATATTTTGAATGGAAATTCACTTGAGTTGCTTCTATTAGAAATCCGTTGACGGTAGGCACATTTACAGCAGCATTTTCGATCAAAAATAGCGCGATCACACCACTATCACATAGTTAGAGATCATTCGATACCATCTTGATATCGCAACTTTTACTTATTTCTGGTTATGGAAAAAAGGATCGGGTACTGACTAGATATCGCTTAAATTATCGAGTAAAAATTTTTAGTTATAAAAGCCACATAATTTTTTTTATTTTTATTATTGAACGGAAAATTATATTTTTATGCTTTATTTGAATTTCACAAAAGGAAATGCACCGAAATTAGCATTTTTATATAACATAACAAATTAAGCACAAAAATCGTACCCGATAACTGCAATACAAAAAAGCAAATTTCTCTAAATACGAATATTTGCCTGACAAGCGGTTCTTTTTCTGTGTAACTATACTTCCTGCTTTCGAAGGAAATATTTTTCAAGAGGAAGAACACTTTAGCCCTTTATTACAAATTATACCTTCTACTCAAATATGAACGAGACGGTATCAATAAAACGGTCCGCGGATGACATATGGCAAAAATAATTTTTTTATTTTTTGGTAGGACTGTTATAAGCTTACATGGCAAATTTCAGCGTGATATCTCACATAGTTTGTTTTCTGTGCTACTATAAACAAGTCAAGCTCGAGTGTGTTCTTCGCATTCTCTTTTATGACTTCAATTGTCTCAAAATGTTTTCCACGGAGCGGCAACTTGAGCTTGGGAAACAGGAAACGTCACATGGAGCCATATAAGGCGAATACGGTGCTTGCGGAACGATATTAACATTATTTTTGTTCAAATAATCGCGAACAAGACGTGATGTGTGAGCTGGTGCTTTATCGTGATGCAAGAACCATGACTTTTTGTCCCACAATTCTTTCCTTTTAAGACGAATGTTCTCGCGCAAACGCTTTAAAACGTCTAATTAATATTCAGGGTTAACCGATTTTGCAATTTGTGCGATTTTCAAGCACAATTTCCTTTACTTTTCCGATGTTTTCGTCGTTTACTGATGTTGCTGGACGACGTTCATGAGGCAAGTTTTCAACCGATGTACGGCCCTCTTTGAACGATTTGTACCACTGGAAAACACGTACACGCGATAGAGCAGAGTCTCCATAGGTTATCTGCAACATTTTTAAGGCGTCTGAAGCCGAAATTTTGTTGGAATAACAAAATTTCAAACAAATTCTTCGAAGAACACACTCGAGCTTGACTTGTTTACAGTAGCAGAGAAAACAAACTATGTGACATATGACGCTGAAAACAGTCCTACCAAAACAAAAAAAAAAATATTTTTGCCATATGTCATCCGCGGACCGTTTTATTGATACCGTCTCGTTCATATTTGAGTAGAAGGTACACGCTGAAAGTTTATTGGCGTAAATTTTTTCGAAGTTTTTCCAGCAGAAGATATTGGAAGCATTACAAAATTTTAATTGCCCAAATTGAATTACACGCAGAAGTTACAAAAAAAGTAAACACGAATAAGATACAGCAAATTGAAATTTTGATAACCTCCTGACAGGAGGCAATGAATTTGTTTTGAATGATAGTTGTAGCATTGCTTTATAGGAAACACTGCAAACAAGCCAAGTACTAAACTGGAAAAAGCATCGAGTAAGAAAAACTATTTATATTTATATATAATTGGCGCGTACACGCTTTTTGGCTGTTTGGCCGAGCTCCTCCTCCTATTTGTGGTGTGCGTCTTGATGTTGTTCCGAAAATGGAGAGACCTACAGTTTCAAGCCGACTGCAAATGGCAAATATTTTTTATGAGGAGCTTTTTCATGGCAGAAATACACTCGGAAGGGTGCAAGTGCCTGCCGAGGGTCGACCTCTATTAGAAAAAACTATTTCTCTCAATTGATGTTTCATGCTCTAAGTTACGAACCCATACGACCGAATTGTAGGCGGCTATGACTATGGTGAAAACTTTGGCAAAGAAAAATATTTACTTGGAGGATTTACTTGCAATTTCATGTATCGAGACTAACCACAATGCCTATCAAAAGTACTAACACAGGCGTTTTTATGTAAAATTTTTTTATAACATTTTTTGTTCCATGTTTCCATTTCACAAATCCGCCATTTGCGCAATAGGTTTCAATTGGTCGTAACGGTTCTCTAACGGAATCGAACTCCTTCAATAAATTGTAGATTTTCTGATGGCATCCACCGTCGATCTGTGGCAGTTGCAAAAACAAAGCACGGCGAAAAAAGGAACTCGAACTTGAAAGACCCTTCATGATTAATAAAAATTACTTCGTCAAAAATGTTTATATGATAAGTGATGCGATAATCAACTCAGATATAATCGCAAGCGATTCAAAACCTGCCGGAAATTCTACAATATGCTTATGGAAATATGTCTGAATTGTAAATGGAAATGTGTGCATACATACATACATATGTATATTAGGTATCAAACAAAAAATAAGTCATCAAATCTATCAAAAAAAAGTGATCACATTAAAACCTAATAAAATTTGCAGTTAAGCAAACGATGTTGTAATGAAATCAATTAAAGACTAGTGCCTTTTCCATGAAAATATGCAAATTAATATACAAATATTTTTATATGTTCATACATATACTATACATGCACAAATACAGTATATAACAAAAATAAGTTTCCACCGTCCAACAATATTGATATTGGTGAATAATTTTTAAAATGTTACAGAACATAGAGAGCCTGGCTCTTTTTAATAAGCAACTCTATCCCATGTTTGCTTGATAATGGCTGTGTGGGATCATATTGTTTTCTATTCA